>NC_044037.1:38160256-38807006 GCF_901765095.1 Microcaecilia unicolor
AGTCCAAGCCCCACCTCCACCAGCAGTACAGCCCAATAGGGAGGAGGGCTTGGACATGGGTGTGGAAATCGGAGGAGGAGGGAGCAGGGAGGGAAGGAGGGGGCGGAACTGAGGGAAACAGATGCTGAGGGGAGGGCAGGGGAGAGAGCAGGGTTGGTGGACGGGGGAGGCCATAGAGCGTCAGGCCTCAAAGTCATGGCCCAATGCTCCTGAGCCCAAGCCTTAAGGGACTGATGCTATTCCTCCACCCCCTCTGATGAAATCCCCCGAACCATTAATGAATTCCTCTTGATGACACCTCCCCCTTATATATAAATATGACCCCTAGTGGTAGTAGCACGAGACTACCACTAGCAGCATCATTTTGGAGATGGCACCAGCAAGGCCCTAAGACCACTAGGCCAGCAGGTATTGTCATTGGAAGGTACGGGGCTTGATTGTGTGGTCAGAGAATGTCATGGGGAGGCAACAGCATTAGCCTCTTTAGGTTCGGGCCTGGGAGCATCAGCCTATGGCTTTGAGTTCCAATGCTTCTGGGCTGCTGGTTCTCTATGTACTTCTTCTGTGACTGACACACTCTGTCATGTACCTCCTCTGAAAAAAAAAATCTGCAGCTTACTCAAACATTCATCAATCTGGATTAACTTGACAGCATATTGAGATTGATCCCATACCTGATCTCCCATAATTACAGACAATTTAGTTATATCTTCATTTGCCTTACCTATATATAAAAAAAGGCACAAGAAAGCATCCAGACCCTTGATTGCTTCCAAAATCACCTGCAACTTTGCTACTGCTGGTCTCACTGCACCTTGCTCTAAAATACCATTGAGTCCTTCCAGCTACTCCTGATCTCTGCACAAGAAGACTCAGCAACACCATCACCACAGGGGAAGTTCCATCCATGGGCGAATTTGGTATTTATTTATTAATTTATTTGCAGATTCATATAGATCCAGGACCAGAATGCTTCTGCAGTAGTGATCCCAGATAATAATGGGACAGTTTGAGTAATGAGGTTTAATTAGGCCCCTTTACCACCCTGTTCCATGGACAGCACAACACTTTTCAATCATATGAATCTCCCCTACCAGAAAAACTCCAATTAGCTTTTGCATACACATCTGCCTCTGAGACTATCTTGGACACTTTTTCTAGCATACGGTTCTTAAATTGCAAGCAAAGCTTTTTTGTCAGTTGGAATGTGTGGTATTTTTAACTAAACAATTGTTTAGAAATTGTTATTAAAAGGCAGAAAGAGAAATAAGGACCTAAAGGCAGCCTTAAGGTTCTACAGTACAAAGGCAACCTTCTCCTGCATGTTCTTTTGGGGTATTTAATAATAAATGTCTTTTAAACAGAATGTAAAATAACAGGAGTATTGTTCGGTGAGTGAGCAGGTAAAATATTTAGAGGAACAGAGACTGTACTACATATAGGACAGTTTTGCCAAAAATACAATAAAATTCATTGTTTTGGTTTCTTGAAACTGTAGGACTCTGTTATCTCTTGCTGCCATTCCATCAACTGTTATGAACATGGTGTGATATTGAAGCAGAAACCCATTCTAACCTTAAGCGTGCTGACTTTGTTCACTTCCAGCAGCATCCCCAATGATATCTTAAATAGCTGCTTGTTTCATGCTAATATCATGCTGACCATTAATCATTTGCTAATTTCCTTTGAGTTTCACTGCTTCCCTGAACAGACAGTATCTAACCCTTGCCTTTTCCAATTCAGATTTCCATGTCTAATGTAAGCACAGCTTCCTAAAGCCAGCAATAAATATAGCTTGGGTTGGGCGAGGTCACAAGGACAGAGTTCCAAAGCATATTAATAAGATGAAAGAAGAAGCTGTGTAAAACAGGATTTCAAGTTTGTCATGGTTGTCAATTTTTCTGAAACATTAATTTGGAATGTTTATTGCCTGAAAGAAATGTATTTATTTAAATTTGTTAATAATAGCCTCCTTAAAAAAAAAAGAAAAAACTCACTGTGATTTTGAAGGTCATTATAGTATAAACTAGTAAAAAAGGCCCGTTTCTGACACAAATGAAACGGGCGCTAGAAAGGTTTTCCTCGGAGTGTGTATGTTTGAAAGAGAGTGTGTGAGAGTGACCGTGAGAGAGAGAGAGTGAATGTACGAGTGTGTGTGTGTGTGTGACAGCGAGAGAGTGAGACTAGGTGCGAGTGTGTCTGTGAGAGAGAGTGTGTGTGTGTGAGCATGAGAGTGTGTGCCAGGGCCCCCCCTCCCTCCCAGTTCCAGGGTCATCCCCCTCCCTCCTTCCCTCCGAGTTTCAGGATTGTTGTCCCCCTCCCTCCCTCCGAGTTCCAGGGTGGTCCCTTCCCTGCCTCTGAGTTCCAGGGTCGTCCCCTCCCTGCCTCCCTCCGAGTTTCAGGGTCCCCTCCCTCCCCTGCATTATGCTCTCTCCCCTGCATTCATCCATATGCAGGCAACATCCTCTGTGCCCTTCCTCCTCCATCCGTCCATGTGCAGCATCTCTCCCCTGCCCCCTCCACCTCCCTATGAGTTCCAGGCCCCCCTCACTCCCTCCCCTCCCATTTTCAGGGTCCCCCCTCCCTCTGTCCCTCCCTCCCAGTTCCAGGGTCTCATGGAACTGGGAGGGAGGGGGGATGGAGAACGTTGGCGGAGTGACGTCAGCAGGTGGTTACAATCCCAGTGACACATTGGAACGTTGGAGGAGAACATTGGAGGAGTGATGTCAGCAGGTGGTTACGATCCCAGTGAGACACATTGGAATGTTGGAGGAGTAAATTATTATATTAGATAAGAATGCAAGAGTTGCCATGTTTTGTCAGACCAAAGGCCCATGTAGCCCAATACCTGTTTTAACAGTGGTCAATCCAAGTCACAAGTACCTGCTGGAATCCCACATTGTTGTAAAATTCTATGTTACTTACTTTGCTTTGCTATTCTTATTGTAAGAATAACAAAGATTAAAAAAGAATCACAATAATGAAATTAGCAAAATCAACTAATACCTTAAAAATTTGACATCTCCCCTTGTACATTAGGGCCTAGATTCAGTACATGGTGTTCAAAAATCAGCACTGAAAAAAAAAGATGAACGCCCATTACAAAATAGCATTGAGTGCTGATTTCAGTGCCTAAATTAGGTGCCAGGACAAATGCCTGCTGAAGCAAGGCGTAATTCCTGGTGCTCAATGTTTGACTCCGCTCTCTCCTTCTCTGCGCATATCCAGCAGATAGCCAAGACCTGTCGCTTCTTCCTCTTTAACATCAGCAAAATTTGCCCTTTCCTCTCTGAACACACCACCCGAACTCTCGTCCACGCTCTCATTACCTCTCGCCTGGACTACTGCAACTTACTCCTCACCGGCCTCCCACTTAGCCATCTATCCCCCCTTCAGTCTGTTCAGAACTCTGCTGCACGTCTCATATTCCGCCAGAACCGATATACTCATATCACCCCTCTCCTCAGGTCACTTCACTGGCTTCCGATCGGATACCGCATTCAATTCAAGCTTCTCCTTCTTACCTACAAATGCACTCAGTCTGCTGCCCCTCACTACCTCTCTACCCTCATTTCCCCTTATGTTCCCGCCCGTAACCTCCGTTCACAGGATAAATCCCTCCTCTCAGTACCCTTCTCCACCACCGCCAACTCCAGGCTCCGCTCATTCTGCCTCGCCTCACCCTATGCTTGGAACAACCTTCTTGAACCCTTACGCCAAGCCCCCTCCCTGCCCGTCTTCAAGTCTTTGCTTAAAGCCCACCTCTTCAATGCTGCGTTCGGCACCTAACCCTTACCGTTCAGTGAATCCAGACTGCCCCAATTTGACTGCCCCTATCGGACCGACCGTTCACTTGTCTATTAGATTGTAAGCTCTTTGAGCAGGGACTGTCTCTCTTTGTTAAATTGTACAGCGCTGCGTAACCCTAGTAGCGCTCTAGATATGTTAAGTAGTAGTAGTAGTAGTAGTGGTATTCTATAACACCATGTGCAAAATTCAGGAATGCCCCTGATGCACCTATGCATCTCCTTTTTGGTGGCACATATAGGATTTGGGTTCACATTGTTATAGAATAGAGCATATCAAGATGTGCACCTGATTAATGCTGATTAGCACTCAATTGATCTCACATTTCATCCACAAATTGGACATATAGTTTGTCGCTCCTTCTACAAACTCCACATTATCAGATCAATTTTATAGGTCCTATTGAGGATCGGGCATATTCTGTAACAGTGCCTGTAAATGTTCAGAACACCCATGACCATCCCATGTCCCTCTTATGGTCACGGCCCCTGTTGAAATCTGCACGGTCTGATTTACAAACATTACTTTATAAAATATGCTTAGCGACTTATGTGCGTAAATCTTAATCAGTGCCAATTAGTGCTTATAGTTGCTTTTAACATCCAATTATCGGCACTGATTGGTTTGTGAACCAATTATGTTCCATGTACAATTCGGCTATGCATGCTGATTTGCGCACGGAACTTTAGCCGCCATTTATGAATCTGGGGAATTGTATTAAAAAATACACAACCACCTATTTTTTGAGTGCGCAAATTTGGGCACATGCCTGAATTGTGCATTCAATTTAATTGATTAATGAGCCAATTAGCACTGATAATTGGTCTCTAACAATCAATTATTGGTGCTAATTGTCAATAATTGAATTTATATGTGCATCTTTATAGTCACTATTCTATAAAGATGTGTGTGTAAATTTGTGTGGATCCAAAAAGGGGTCATGGTTATGGGAGAAGCATGGGCAGGGTAGGGACATTTCTAGGATTTACACACACTGTTATAAAATTTGGGCGATCTGCTCCTAATTTAGGTGCGGGGATTCACACCAGGGTTCAGTTGGAGTAAGTCTTTGCACCCATAATTGGGCATGGATCTCTATGCTGAGCTTTCTATAAATAGCGCCCAACTTGGAGCACTGTATATAGAATGACGCTTACCCTTGGATTCTATATAGTGTGCCTAGAGATCTATGCTGAAATCTAACTGTATTCTGCAACAATACGTGCAACTTAATTGGCTTAACAAGTTAATCATAATTGATAACAGCTCTTAAAAAGCTTAGCTGAAATTGGGTGGCGGGGGGAAGAGGGGTTGGTGGTTGAGAGGCTAGGATGGGGGAGGGCAGACTTATACGGGGTCTGTGCCGGAGCCGGTGATGGGAGGCGGGACTGGTGGTTGGGAGGCGGGAAATACTGCTGCACAGACTTATATGGTCTGTGCCCTGAAAAAGACAGGTACAAATCAAGGTAAGGTATACACATGAGTTTATCGTGGGCAGACTAGATGGACCGTGCAGGTCTTTTTCTGCCGTCATCTACTATGTTACTATGTTACTATGTTACTATGTTACTATGTTACTATGTTACTATGTTACTGGCAATAATTAGAATTTATGCGCATAACTCGCTAATCACATTCTTAAATGCAGTGCACCTAACTTCTAACACATACAGGCAAAGAGGGGCATGGTTATAGGTAGGGAAATGGGTGTTTCATAAGCATTCCAAAATTTACACCCATGGCCCAGTGCACCTAAATCTACTGAATGGGATTTATGCCACATTTTCCCTTGAGGTAAATACAGGCGTGTAGTTTTAGGCACTGCTTATAGAATATGCTTATTCAGCATTGATTTCCAGGCCAATATTTTTAGGCACCATATATAGAAACTCCCCCTTACCATGCAAGTTTTTTAGCATCCAAATTTGAGTGCCATTTATAGAATTGAGTGCCATATCATTGAGTGCCTGTATCATACTGCGTGCCTGTATCATACCTACCCTATCCGACCTTAACATCACATTGTATTTGTTCCCCTACCCGACTTGGCGATCGTCTTTACGGTACTATGTAAGACACATTGAGCCTGCAAATAGGTGGGAAAATGTGAGGTACAAATGTAACAAATAAATAGATATATGTGTACTTTTTACACAATGTATATATCTACATACATACATATACATACACATACACATCTATCTATATAAACTTCCATAGATAGATACCTTGTCCATGCAAACCTTTTGCCATTACATGTATACTTCAGGAAGTGGAGACAAGCAAGTGCTATAGATTTGTATCTTCTACTCAAAAGTTGCAACAGTTGATAAAATACATGCATATACTTCCTATCTTCCTATCTGACAGATATAACATTACTATCCACATTTAGACAAATCATTTTATATTTTTTGGTTTATAACATTGAAATACTATTTTCTTTTAAACTGTATCATGTTCAGTAGCATCTCCTCCTCCTCCAACATTTTGCCGATTATTAAATACATATGATATAAGCAGTATAATTCTCATCCTGTAGTATTTATACACTTTAAGAGGAGCTTAATGGGCTTTGATCCTGGCAACCTGGGCTTAATTCCCACTGGAGTGCCTTGTGACTTTGGGCAAGTCACTTGGAGGGTCTTTTGCAAAGGTGTGTTAGCAATTTTAGCGCATGCTAATGATTAGCGTTCACTAAATGCCCATGGAAATATATGGGCGTCTCTAATGTTTACCATGTTCTTATTTTTAGCGTGTGCTAAAAATGCTAGTGTGCCTTTGTAAAAGGACCCCTGTACCCTCCTTTGTCTCAGGTACAACTTAGATTGTGAGCCTTCTAGAGACAAAGTATCTGCATATAGGGTCCCTTTTACTAAGTCGTGTAAGCGTCTATGCGCACCCAACACGTGCCAAAATGGAGTTACTGCCCGACTACTGCGTGGCTCTGGCGGTAATTTCATTTTGGCCGCACGTCCGATATGTGCATCTGAAAAGTATTTTTTATTTTCAGGCGTGCGTAATGGACGCACGCCAAGAGGCATTTGGCGTGAATAGGTCATTACTGCCCAGTTACTCTGTGAGTTTTTACTGCTAGGTCAATGGCTGGCGATAAGGTCTCAGACCCAAAATGGACGCACGGCAATTTTCATTTTGCCGCACTTCCATTTTCGGCAAAAATGTTAAAAAAGGCCTTTTTTACAGGCTTGCTAAAAAAATGGATCGGCGTGTACCCCAAACCTGCACCTACACTACCGCAAGCCATTTTTCAGGGTGCCTTTGTAAAAGGACCCCATAATGTTTACAGCGCTGATTATTAGTAGTGATCATTACTGATCTTTAATGTTCAACCTATTTGATAGCAACTTCCTGAAATCTCTAGAAGATACACAAGCATCTCATTGTCTTAAGCATGTTACATTCAAGTGGTTTGCATTGCCTATGAATTCATAAACAACATCAGAAATTGCTAGACAAATCATCTGGATCAGATATCACGTGAGGTCATTATAGACAATGTTAATATAGCTGCTCTAAGGGGCTCCGAGGATTTTCGGTGTGTGTAGGAGGCTTTTGGAAAAATATCAAGAATCATGACATATCAGTGCATTGTTTAATTGACAGCCATCTAGAATTAGTACAGGCTACTTGTAATTCTAAATCAGTAATACGTGGTAGGTGCAGCTTAATTGGTTAGGGAGCTGTTTCAAATGCATTATAGAGAAAGTTAAAGGACGATTTACTGCTCCTGGTATAATTTAATGATCTGCAGTAAAAATAAATACTATTTTGAGAATACAATATTGTTCTCTTTTAGGGCAGTTTAAAATGTGTACTGCTTAACGATTACTTTTAGAACAGGGACGTATGCAGGTCAGATATCTACAGGGGAAAATAGATTTAAAACTATTCACAGCTGATGAGAGAAAACAGTATTTCGATTCGAGCGGGGAATACTGCATTTCCCATGCTTTTGATTCTTAGCAGAAAAGAGATAACTTTCCGGGCTGTATGCCAAAGTCTTCCAGCTCTGGAGCCTCTCACTCTTGAACTTGGGATTTGATATGAAAAGCCTCCTAGAAAGAAAGAACAGAGTAGTTGCTTAGCAAGCTTGAATGATTTACCCAGCATATATTATACAATGGGGGGGGGGGGGGGACATCTATTTTAGCAAGATTTGTTTAAACCAGTTGGGGACAATATGCCTATTTCACTTAAATATTAACAACAGCCAATTTATTTGCCAAACTCAAATAATAAAAAGGTTCAACCTTAAGATGCACAACTCAAGACATTCATGATAAGATAGACACATGCAGAGAGACGCAGAGATTAAGTTTATCCGTTTCATACACTGACAATATAAGGCGCTCATTTATTAAGCTGTGGCATTAATGCATGCTAATACAAGACTTTCCCACACGCTAAGGCTGGATTTAACATTACAGTATATTAAGGTTTTTTTTCTATTTGCTTTTGAAAGTTCCCGCACTAATTTTATTCCAGCGGGACTTGCAAAAATAAATAAATAAACAAAATAAATAAAAATAACACATGAGCACTTTGGGATCATGGATTTGATAAACCATTTTCCTGTGATTCAAACAAAATGGTTTACATATATGACCCACTAAGTGAAAAGGTAGTACAAGTGGGGTTACACAGTGGCGTAGGAAGGGTGGGGCGGTCCATCCCGGGTGCATGCCGCTGGGGGGGGGGTGTCGGCTTCGCTGGTTCCCTGCTCCCTCTGCCCCGGAACAGGTTACTTCCTGTTCCGGGACAGAGAGAGGAGGGAACCAGCGGAGCAGATGCAGCTCCCAGCGACGTGCACTCGGGGCGGATCGCCCCTCGCCGCTTCCCTGTACAAGAACGAATGCACTCCGGGGGGTGTGCTCCGGAGGGTGGAGGGTGCTCGCCGAGGGAGGGGGTGCACCGTGCTGCACCCGGGGGGGGGGGGGGGGTGCGCAGCAGAGACCCGCCCCGGGTGTCAGCCGCCCTCGCTACGGCACTGGGGTTACAAATAACAGAGATAGGACTATAAAAGTTTGGAGGGGCAAATTTCATTTTTGAAAGTTTTGTGAACTATAGGGTCAGTAGATTGGGAATATGCACATTTTTCACAACTGCTGCTCAAGTTTGGAACAATTTACCGCTCAGCTTGAAAACTCTTCTTCTTTTTGAGAAACACTTAAACTCAGATGGTTGTATTTTATTCATAGATTTAAAATTAAAAAAAAAATAAGTGTATGTAATATAGTAAAGCAGTTTTTAAATTTGTAAGTGGCTTCGGACCTTTATAGGGAGTAAGTGAGTTAGAAGTGTCAATTTAGATTAGATTAAGGGCTATGGTAATGTTGTACAGTTGTGGGGAGTGGGTTTTAAGGGGGGTTTGGGGGGGGCTCAGCACACAAGGTAAGGGAGCAATGCACCTGGGAGCTTTTTCTGTAGTGCACTGCAGTGCCCCCTAGGGTGCCCAGTTGGTGTCCTGGCATGACTGATTAACCTCTTTGATATTAATGATCGAGCAATACCACTTAAATCTTATGTTGATTAGGGTCTCTCTATAGTCGATGACCTAATGTATGTTACAATCCAATTTATTACTCAGGAACCTTCATGCAATACCATAATTTATTCTTCTTTACCATGTATGTATGCACATAGTATATATGTATACCATGATCTGTGCCATATATGTTATGTTCCATGTATGTTATCATGTATGTATGCACCTTAACACAATACCATTTATAATTCTGTTACCCGGAAATGACAACCACCATTACGGCAAATGTAAGCCACATTGAGCCTGCAAATTGGTGGGAAAATGTGGGATACAAATGCTACAAATTAATAAAATAAATAAATAAATGTGAGGGGGACCAGTGCACTACAAATGCTGGCTCCTCCCATGACCAAATGGCTTGGATTTGGTCATTTCTGAGATGGTTGTCCTCGGTTTCCATTATCGCCGAAAATCGGGGACAACCATCTCTAAGGTTGACCTAAATGTTAAGATTTGGGCGTCCCCGACCGTATTATTGAATCGAAAGATGGCCGCCCATCTTGTTTCGCTAATACGGGTTTCCCCGCCTCTTCACGGAGACATCCTGCGAGGACGTCCTCAGGAAAACTTGGGTGCCCCGTTCGATTATACCCCTCCACGTCAAACAGAATCAATATCTGAATACATAAAAACCTTTAAGTACTTTCTAAAATAAGATAAAAACAGGCAGATCTTATCTGGATCTGGTAGGGTATACCATACCAAACTATTGCAGCCAAATATTTAAAAGAAGTAGTTAGTTAGCTTTTCAACCATACGCCTCTAAGTCTCAGAAACATTGAAGTGTAGAAGGGAGCTGCATAAGTAATCATACCCAGGGAAAACAGAGGGCAATATTTAGATAAACTTGCTGAATTCTGACCCCAGAGATTTAAAAACTATACATGTAATTTTAAACTTTATATGAGAGGAAACAGGAAGCTAGTGTTTCAAGGAGAAGAGAAGCTCTTTCAAATTTATTCATTTTAGAAATTAAACTGAATATAGAGAGAGAGGTATGGGTTTGAGCAGGTTTAGCTGGTCACATGTTTCCTGGCTGGCCAGGTACTGAGGTACTACCATGAACTCATGGAAGGTGAGCCCTTCCACCAGCTAATGACAGCACTAAGCAAAGCACTAGGGAAAGCAGGCTCGGCCTGGAGACAGGCCAAACAGGCAAGACTTGGCAGAAGGCAAGGCAGGAAGGGCTTGGCTGAAGACAAGGCAGGAACTGGAGACAGGAGAGGCAAAGCAGGACAAGGAAGGCAGGGCTTGGCTGAAGACAAGGCAGGCAAGGCTCAGCTCAAGGCAAGGCAGGCAAGGCTTGGACAAAGACAAGGCAGGAACTGGAGACAGACAAGGCAAGTCTGGACAAGGCAGACAGGGCTTGGCTGAAGACAAGGCAGAAACTGGAGACAGATGAAGCAAGACAGGCAGGGCTTGGCTGAAGACATGGCAGGAACTGAAGACAAATGAGGCAAGGCAGGACAAGTCAAGCAGGACTTAGCTGAAGAAAAGGCAGCCAAGGCTAGAACTGGATCCAGACAAGGTAAGGCAGGACAAGAATTGGATCCAGATGAGGCAAGGGAGGACAAGGCAAGGCAGAACAGGAGATATACAAGGCAAGGCAAGAACTGGGGACAAAGATACCATGTCCGAGAACTCCTGCACACTGCCCCGATAAGGGCATTTCTTCAACACATGTGCGTGCCCTAGGATGCTGGCACCCAGAAGCACCACTGACCCTATGACCCCTTCAAGATGCCAGAGGTAGCAGGGCCTGCGACCTGCCAGGCCCAACTGCCTGTCTGCCACGGGGAGCACTGCGGATTGGGAACCTGCCATGAAGAAAAGTGTGTCCAGGTGGGAGGCATGACAGAGCCATTACAAGTGCACATCCCAGAATGTACTTGACAAGGTTAAGAGGGACATTGTCTGGGAGTTTCAGGGAGATGGTCTTTTCTTTTGTAACATCCAGGTTCTCTTGAACACTGTTAGTTAAGGACTATTTACATTCTTATATCCCTTATCAGTTCTTAATGATCCTCCTTTTATCAACTCTGCCTGCTTTTGTTAGGCAGTGGTTGACCACTTAACTCCTTTTGTCTCAGACAGCAATGTTATGATGGGCTAGAGGTGATTAGCACTGGACTAGCATTGTCGTTAATGAGTGCAGAATGCACAGAGAGCTCTAGCATGGGAGACTTTGTGCATACCAAAGATTAGCACAACTTGCATGCAATAATCTTAATGGTTTTAACTTCATTGAATATTAGCCTCTACATTTTTAAATGGTACATTTTGTATAATCCTGCATTTTAGCAGCTAATTTAAATATTTTCTACACTAAAGTGTGATACTGGGAAAATCTGTACATTTTTGTTAATGCAAAGTTTTTAATGCACATTAAAATCTTTTCAATACACTTTAAGTGAAAAATGCAGGTGCTAAGTTCATTGACAACACACAAAAGGAATATTTCAAATACGGGAAATTTACAAACAGCAATGTATGAGAATCTCAGATTTATAAACTTCTCAAAGTTAAAAATGGTGAAGCCATTGGATATGTTAAAAAGATATCTTCAAGAAATATTACAAATTTCAGAAACAAGTTTAACTCCTTTCACTCGGGTGTATTATATACCTCAAAGAGAACAGGGACAACAACAGCAACAGAATTCCCTACAGCTTTCCTGGAGACATCTGAAACTGAATTGGCCACAGCGGCAACTTTGGTAGCCACAATGGCTTTACTGCCCGACAAGCAATGGCTTTTTCGAATGTTTTTTCAGAAAAAAGACAAATTATTCTTGGGCTTTAAAATACTTGTGTTTCCAGATTCCTCCTAATTTAGCAATCTTGGATTCCAATATAAAGGGGACTTGAATGTTATAATATATGTTTTTAAAAATATTATTATCTTTTATTAATTTGATTTTTATAACACTTTTCCTGATCAAGTGTGTATACTCTTGAATTATGATTTAAATCTATCTATAAATAAATAAATAAATACATAAAACACACAAAAGGAGAGGCAAGGATACCATGACCCAAGAAAGAAAATATTGGTACCCAAAATAAAAATAAGGCAAATAAAACCAAAAACAATGAATAGGAAACCCTATATTTAAGTATCAATAAGACAATAAATAAATAGATAACCAAAAAATATGATCAAAATTGTCAGATTACATTGAGAGATGTGGAGAGGCATTTTAGATAAAACATCTAAATCCAATTTTGGACGTTTGCTAAAAACATCCAAAAATCGAGTGGCGAACATAGCCATTTTCGAACCTTTAGATAGGAAATTGATCAAATCCATCCATTTGTCGGTCCTATATAAAGTAAACATTCTGTTTTTTACAGTTAATCTGAAGTTCTGTGGCTTTCAAAGGAAATTAGCATGGCACCACTGCAGCCTCATTACTAATTAACTTAAGTATAGTACTTTGCTTGTAGGAAACTTAAATTACTTTAATCAATCAAGGTTTGTAAGTATCTTCCCTAGCAAACTATTCTACACTATTAATTATCAGTTGCTCTTTAAGATAGTGATAATGAACTTCACAAAGTACATTATAGTAAAGGATTTTTCATAGTTTCCTGAAGGTGCTCATCCTCTTTGTGATATGAAACAGAGAAAGATACATTTTTCGTCATGCATCAGCTACTCAGAAAGGTACTGTTGTAAAGGCATTTAATATTTTCTGACAGGACAGCTGGTTAAAAAGTTCTAATATTATGTGCTCTCATATTCTAATTACTCATTCATGAGATATGGGAGGTATGATATCTTATAAGTTTGATCTGCTCGTAAAACCTATTATTGTAATATACTTCAAGATTCTATTTTGGACCCACTAATACTCCCTATCTGCCCCTGCCACTTCAGCTAATACCATTCCCTCTATAAAGTCTTTGCCTGGGGCAACTCATTTCACCTCTCATTCACAGGTCCCATTTTTATATCCATGAAACTCAGCTGTAGCTCTCTCATACTTCGCTTATCCTCTGGTCCTGAGCAATTCAACTCGTAACTTTATTTTAATTTCATGCCCCTGAATTTCACTAGGACTTAAGTCCTTTTCTTAAATAACAAATTCCATCTCGACATTTATGCCTGTAAGATTTTTACTTGCATACATTTGAATTTGCATGTGAGTTTGGTAATACACACATAAAATTGACATATGAATAGAAACTGAATGTAACTGCATAATGAGAAGAAATGTAATTAAATGAAAAAAAAGTGAAAATTAAAAAAAAGCCAAAATAATCAAATGAAAATTGGAAGCATTTAGTTGCATTTAGAAGATGTACAACTTAAGAGGCTGATGCACAAAAGTATAGAAATTCTGTCAATGATGTTTTGTGCATTTTAGTGAGTAAAACTTCTTTTGTAAAAGCTTGCACAATTTTTCCATCCCAGTAATCCATAATGCATAAAGGTTTATTTAAAGTTAATGAGTTACAGCAATGCAAAGTCAGGCAAAAGAACTCATTAATTTTTGAATTAAGAAAAAATGGATTTGTTAAAATGTCTTTTTAATCTGTTTTCAATAAAACAATAACTTTAGTTAACATTTTTCAGGATGGTTTGGACACAAAATTTAGCATACAATTTGGCTACTGAGTTCATTGGCATTTATTGCAAAGTTACCGAACAGAAATTAATGTGTTGGATATTATGAGGCTAAAGTTCTTACGGTCCCCCACAGAAGACTCGTGAATAAGCTGAATGGGTTGAACTTAGGACCGAAAGTAGTGAACTGAATAAGAAATTGGTTGACCAACAGGTGGCATAGGGTGGTGGTAAATGGAATCCACTCGGAGGAAAGGAAGGTGAGCAGTGGAGTTCCTCAGGAGTCGGTGCTGGGGCCTATTCTGTTTAATATATTTGTGGGAGATATTGCTGAAGGGTTGGAAGGCAAGGGGTGCCTTTTTTGTGGATGACACAAAAATAGCCAATAGAGTGGATACCCTGGAGGGAGTAGAAATGATGAGAAGGGATCTCCGAACGTTAGAAGAATGGTCAAGGGTCTAGAAGTTAAAATTTAATCTTGAAAAAGCAAGTAAATATAGTGGGTTTTTAAATAAATACCAGTTTCTAACTAAGTAAACGTATGAATATTCCAGAAACCAAATTGTAGAATTATTAAATCAAACCTATAATGTGTTAATAATATTCAGACCTAAAATATACACAATAAAATAAAAAGATACCTTTTATATAGTAAATTGCGCTCAGTTTTTTTGGTGCTTTACAATGACCCGAAGGCTGCAAATATGTAAGGACACCATTCCAGCATCATTGCACACCCTACCTCCAAACCTATAAATTAGTTCTCACAAAATAAGCAGTCATAAAAAAATAGTAGTCATGAAAAGATCTTGTAGAATCTGAAGGAGGATGATCCTATGAGCAGGCTGATGTAATCACTGGTGTCATTATACAGCAAACTGACGCAAGCCCTGGGGCGAAGTAATCCTATATAATAATTCTCACCTCCAACGTTCTGAGGCTGCCTGGAACCGTGGATCTTTTGAAGGTGGTCTGGTAGATGGAGTAGATCATCCCACTGATTGGCTGCATCTCAAATGACGTCACCAGCCCGATGCACAGCAACAAACTGCGACCCAGGCAGGGGTTTCCCTACTCCTCCCCCTGCCAACCACCCTCAAAAAGCGCCGGCGACATCCCTCTCCTGAACCGCTGCCGCCCAGCTGACGAAAAACCTGCCACCCCTTGCAGCCTGAGTTGTTTTGTTGCACAGTGGGGAAAGTGAAACAAATGCGCTACAGCGATGTGGGTAAGCAAAACCACCACCTTGCCAACCGCCCTAAAATAAACGCCGCCTCCCTACCTCTCCTCTCCTCTCCCGAAACGCTGCCGCCCTTCCAAAACTCCCCCCAGCTGACGAAAAAACCGCCGCTCCTAGGAGCCTAAGTTGTGCCTGCCTGCCTCCCGTTTCATTTCCATCAGAAACTGGTGCGCTACAGCGATGTGGGTAAGCAAAAGTGAAAGATTATGCATGTCACTGTACAGCTATGCAACCATGCTTGGAAGGAATGGAACTGGGAGGGAGGGAGGGGGGATGAGGACCCTGGGAGGGAGTGGGGGTGAGGACCCTAGGAGGGAGGGAGGGGGTGAGGACCCAAGGAGGGAGAGAGGATGAGGACCCTGGAACTAGAAGGGAGGGAGGGGAGGGGAGGCCCTGGCACACACTCTCATTCTCACACACACACTCTCGCACCCAGTCTCAATTTCTCTGTCACACACACTCACACATTCACTCTCTCTCTCTATCACACACTCACTCTCACACACACTCTGTAAAACACACACACTCCGAGGAAAACCTTGCTAGCGCCCGTTTCCTTTCAAACAGAAACGGGCCTTTTTTACTAGTGCTTATATAATAAGCTTTAATAATAAATACCATAAAATTAACCAATCTAACAATTTTAATATATCATTTCTTAACTTATCTCCACCAGAATGGCCAAAATCTCCCCTATCTCCCCGTTCTTAAAACTAGTGGATATCGACCTAGCCTCTAATCCACATGAACTAATTTATTTATCAGAAGATATTGAGAGTAAGACTTGTAGTGACACCAAGTCCATGCCTCAACTCGAGGCAGTGTTGCATCCAAGCCTATCATCTTCCCCAGGTTTACATATCATTTGTATTCATCTCCCTTTCCAACCGATCCATTTCCATTGTATGCCTATTCCACTAACCACAACCCCACAGCTGCAACCACCAACCCCTATACCCCATCCCCAGGGTACACCAAAGCATCCTGAAATTACATAACACAACCAAAATGCCACAAAGCACCACAAAGGGGGCCAAACCCCCTGCCACCAGGATGGATGGAAAGGAACAAATTATCATCACTACCCTCCAAAACTCCACACCCTTTCCCACCTCACCTACTACCCAACAACCCACTGCCTGCCAAAACTGTGCCAACCTTCTCTTACCCTAGCCCCTATCTCAATCCTTCCCTCCAATCCCATTCCTGTCCTTAACTCCTTCTTCCCCTCCCCTGCCTACCAACAACCTTCTCCACCTATCCTACAGCTAACAAAACACTTACCATTTATGAACTCCGCCCAACAACTACCTTCCCCACTACCCCCCTTTTCTATCCATTTACTCCTCTTTCCTGGATGCCACTCTGCCAAGGTTGCCTGCCCACTGCCTAAAAACAATGGGTTTCTATTATATGCAAAACTGTATTCAAAGTTAGACTTAATACTGCAAAATAAAATCATCCAATGTAATTCAGTATTATGAATTTAGGAAAATCTGGCATACAAAAATGACTCCAAGGGCCAGTTTTTGCAAAATAGTACAATCATCATAGTAAAATTTCACATTCTAAAATCCCAACTGGGTGTACAGTGCTCAGGACAAATTTGGGAACTCTGGCATAGTACACATGGGACTAGATTCTATATATGATGCCTAAAAAATCGGCACTGAAACAAAATATGCCTAGGCGTATTCTATAAAGTGTGCCTATAGTTAGGCGTACTTTATAGAATATGCCTAAATTTTTGAATGGTTTATAGAATACGCTGAGTACCCATCTATGTAACTAAATGTAGTTGCAGGCAGTTATGCCAAGTAAAACTCGGTGTAAATGTTGATGCCTAAATTACGCGTGGACCGGGTGTATTCTATAAGAATACACATAGATTTTAGAAATGCCTTCGACCTGCCCATTCCATGCCCATGGCCATGTCTCCTTTTTAACTATGGGGTCCTTTTACTAAGTTGCGCTGAAAAATGGCCTGCAGTAGTGCAGGCGCTTGTTTTGGGTGTACGCACATCCATTTTCAGCGTGCCTGCAAATAGTGCCTTTTTTAACATTTTTGCCAAAAATGGACATGCAGCAAAATAAAAACTGGTGCATGTGCATTTTGGGCCTGAGACCTTACTGCCAGCCATTGATCTAGTGGTGTGAAAGTCTCACACGGTAACCGGGCAGTAATGACCTATGCGCGTCAAATGCCACTTGGCACGCATAGCGGATGTGTGCTAGAAAATAAAAATTATTTTTCAGATGCGTGTATCGGGCACATGCCAAATTACCACAAGAGCCACGTGGTAGCCAGGTGGTAACTCCATTTTGGCATGCGTTGAGCACGTATAGACGCTTACGTGGCTTAGTAAAAGGGCCCCTAAGAATTTATGTGCATCACGTTACAGAATATGCTTAAACAGTTGTGTGCATAAATTCAAATTAATGCCAATTAGTGTCAATAATTGCTTGTTAATTAGCAATCATCGACATTGATTGGCTTGTTAGCTTACTAAGTTGCATATGCAAATCAAGAATATAACCGGATTTGAGCCCGCAACTTATGTCATGTTATATAGAATCCTGGGGTAAATGTCTCGCATCCCCTGTTAGATGTATTTTATATGAGGTATATTTCAGATATCAATTAATATATGAAGTTCTTTTACCTTAATTCTGCTTCCTTTATATCACAAGTATCTAGAAAATAAATATTTCTGTAATTCCCTTTATAAACTTACCTGCAAATATGAGCTAAAGATACAAACTTTCATGCAGTAGGCTGGTATCAATGAGACTTTTTCTCTCACAGTTTGAAGATTTGAAGGTACATTTGTGGTTAATGAAAGAACATTAGCAACTCTGCCCTTAATGCTACAGGATTCTATTTTCAACCAGTGAGATTGCATTTACCTGATTTACACTGTAATAACATAAGAAGTCTCTATTATGCTGCCAGTGACCGGGCAAGACTTTTGTTTTTCTTATAGAAATATTCTTTGATCGGGCTAAATTCATCACCTTGAAGCACTGCAGGAAATGAAACAAAGTCAAACATGATTTACAAGATAATCAAAACAGACCAAAGCAAAGCAGTAAAATATTATTATGGAAATTCTAGAGGGCTTTTATCCAAACTAGACAGGGGGACTGCCAATGGTTTGTTTCTGATGTTATCTAAGGTATGTAAAATGCAACATTCCAATGAGACCTCTTCAAAGTATGCCATTGATTCAGTAAAAGGATAGCTAATTATTTGTAACAAAAGAGATGAAATAATTATCTCTATCCAAGCATGATTGGAAAAATGTACAGGACAGGATTATTTGTAGTAGCTGTATTACAATAGTTAATGACCCAGTACTTCCAATATGATAAGATTATTACTGACAAGATATAGGACTTTAGAAAATAAGGGGCAGATGATCAAAACTCTGGTGCTATTCTGAATAGCCCAAATCTACTCAAATATATATCAAGGGTTTTTGTACAGGGTCCGACTCAAAAATACTGTGGAAATACTTTAAAAATACAAGGAGGAAAAAGCCTCAAGAAGCTCCCAGCTATGCTGAGAAACGGGAGCAGGACTGCTTCATCATTGACATCATTGCTTCATCATTTAGAACGAGAGGACATGAAATGAGATTGAAGGGGGGCAGACTCAAGAAAAATGTCAGGAAGTATTTTTTCACAGAGAGAGTGGTGGATGCTTGGAATGCCCTCCCGCGGGAGGTGGTGGAGAGGAAAACGGTAACGGAATTCAAACATGCGTGGGATAAACATAAAGGAATCCTCCTCAGAAGGAAGGGATCCCCAGAAGCTTAGCCGGCGGTGGGAGGCAGGGCTGGTGGTTGGGAGGTGGGGATAGTGCTGGGCAGACATATACGGTCTGTGCCAGAGCCGGTGGTGGGAGGCGGGGCGGGTGGTTGGGAGGTGGGGATAGTGCTGGGCAGACTTATACGGTCTGTACCAGAGCCGGTGGTGGGAGGTGGGGCGGGTGGTTGGGAGGTGGGGATAGTGCTGGGCAGACTTATACGGTCTGTGCCCTGAAAAAGACAGGTACAAATCAAGGTAAGGTATACACAAAAAATGACACGTAAGTTTATCTTGTTGGGCAGACTGGGTGGACCGTGCAGGTCTTTTTCTGCCGTCATCTACTATGTTACTATGACACAAAAAACTTCCTTGTCTGATTCAACAGCTCCTACACATCATAGCCAAAACGTTTTTCTTTATTTTCCATAGTATTGCTATATTGCTGCAGTGTTGCTAAATTCAAAAAGTGTACTTAGCTTGTGTGGTTCTTCCTTTCCCGAAATTCAGACCGTGACCTACGGTGGCCAGTGTTTCGTTCGCCTGCTTCAGGGTCTGCCGGTCAAACATAGCAAGGGAACTCTCGTCCATTTCTTCACACCGGAATAGTGCATAAGAACAATGCCCTAATGCTCAGAGCTAATGAGATACAAATATAGGCGCGCTCATAATGAGCATTAGGGTGTTCGGCAGGAGGATTGTGCTTGGTGCATGCGCAGAAGAGTTGAGCAGTAAGCTAGGCTCCTGTGCGCATGCGCCTGATAAAACCCGAATGTGAAGCATACATTGGTGTCTGTTTTCTGCAGCTCAAATATAAGTGATTTTAATTTTTTTTTCTGGATGCCTATATTTAGATGCAAGTAACAGATGCCAATGTGTGCTTTGGTTTCTTTCTTTTTTTTAAATTAAGCATGGCTGCTTTAAATTTAGATGTAGAACAAGAATATCAATGTGTGCTTCACGTTTGGGTTTCTTCTTTTCTCTGTCTCTCCTCCTCCCTCCCCTTCCTTTATCCTTTCCTTTATCTCTGAGGCTTATTCATTTCTCCCAGTGATGTTTTTCACCAGCTTGTGGGAAACTATTTTTTAAGAAAAGTTTCCAGCCTTTGGAAAACTATTAAATATGTACTTAGAGATTGCAAAATTTATTTTGTAATCTCTAAGTACATATTGCAATTTCTGAGAAAATTAGGGTTCAGTATGTCTATACAGTGTAAGAAAATGAAATTTTGTATGTCACTTGAGCAGACAAGTAAAATTCAGGTGAGATGAGATCATACATGTAGTACAACTTTTATAGGTGATGTCACAATAGAGAGAAAAAAATGCTGGCTTTCAGCCATGCTATCACAGTTCATATATGCCTGTATGCCACTTCCACTTGACTTGTTTTCCATGATGATGAGTTTTAAAAGAAAATATTTTCATTTATCATACAAAAATATGCCTTGCTTATGAATCTGTATTTATAAGGAATGAAAATGCTATTTTGAAAAAATCCAAATATTTTGAACATTTTGAGATATGCAGTCATGCTTATTATGCACTTACGTTTTGGCACAAAGCCAACTTTTAAGTACTAAATGAAATAATTATTGTAAAAACAATGCAGAACTAGCTGTCACTAGCTGGTGTGTGTAATTCGAGCTGTAGCTTGATAAGCATAAAAACATAAGAACAGCCATACTGATTCAGACGAATGGTCCATCTAGCTCAGAATCCTGTTTTCAACAGTGGACAATCCAGGTCACTTGTACTTGGCAGAAACCGAGATGGTAGCAACATTTCATGCTACCAATTCCAGGGCAAGCAGTGGTTTCTCCCTTGTCTATCTCAACAGCAGACTATGGACCTTTCTTCCAGAAACTTGTCCGAACCTTTTTTAAACCCAGATGTGCTAACTGCTGTTACCCCATTCTCTGGCAATGAGTTCCAGAGTTTAACTATTTGTTGAGTGAAAAAATATTTCCTCCTATTTGTTTTAAAAGTATTTCCTTGTAACTTTGAGTGTCTCCTAGTCTTTATCTTTTTGAAAAAGTAAAACATTGATTCACTTCTACTCTTTAACACCACTCAGGATTTTGTAGACCTCAATCATATCTACTCAAATCTGCCCCTTTTCGTTACTTAGTAGATTTAACATCCCATCTAAATTTCATGCTTCCACAAGGTTTCTTCTCCAAGGATCATGGTAACATTCTTCTCACCCCAATACCAAAGGACACCAAGAAAAAGTCCGAAGATATTACCAATTATCGCCCAGTTGCCTCTATCCCACTGGTGGTTAAATTAATGGAAAGCATGGTGACTAAACAACTCACAAGCTGCCTCGAAAAGTTTTCTATACTACCTGACTTGCAGTCTGGATTTTGTTCCCTCTATAGTACTGAAACTGTTTTAGTTACTCTTCTAGCCAAATTTAAGCAGGAAATAATTGCTGGAAAAAGTACACTTCTCCTTCAATTTGACATGTCTAAGCACATTTGATATGGTCAACCATGACATTCTACTAAATCTCCTTAACTACTTTGGGATTGGCGGAAAAATACTCAGGTGGATTAAAGGTTTCTTATCCTCTAGATCATACCAAGTAAAAACAAAATCAAACATATCATCCTCGTGGAAAGCAGTTTGTGGAGTCCCTCAGGGTTCACCATTATCGCCTACAATCTTTAACATAAAGATGACTCCACTGGCTAACTCCTTATCCAACTTAGGCCTTAACCCATTTATATATGCTGATGATGTTACAATTTATATACCATTCAGACACGATCTGACAGAAATTACCAATACAATCAAGATCGGTCTAAACACAATGGACTCTTGGGCAAACTCATTCCAACTGAAACTAAATACTGAAAAGACTCATTGTCTTATCCTTTCATCTCAACACAATAAGTATAATCCTACAACCATGAGCATTCCAAACCACTCCCTCCCTATTTTAGATAGCCTAAAACTACTTGGCGTCATAATTGACTGTAATCTGAAACTTGAAAGCCAAGTAAATTCCACTACAAAGAAAATGTTCCATTCAATGTGGAAACTTAAACGTATAAAACCTTTTTTTCCACGTGTTGTATTTCTCAACTTAATACAATCAATGGTATTAAGCCATTTAGATTACTGCAATGGAATTTATGCAGGTTATAAGGAACAACTAACTAAGAAACTTCAGACCGCACAGAATACAGCAGCTAGACTAATATTCGGAAAATCAAAATTTGAAAGTGCAAAACCCCTTCGTGAAAAACTGCACTGGCTTCCCACCAAGGAACGTATTTCCTTCAAGGTTTGCACTCTGGTACACAGGATTATTTACGGTGAAGTTCCTGGATTTATGTTAAACCTCATAAATCTACCACCCAGAAACAGTACCAGCCTATCCCGTACTCACTTAAATTTGCATTATCCAGACTGCAATGGTCTTAGATACAAATCAACTTATGCATCCAGCTTTTCCTACATAAGTACACAACTGTGGAATGCTCTGCCCAAAATCTTGAGATCTATTCATAACCATCTCAGCTTCAGGAAATTACTGAAAATCAACCTGTTTAAGAAGGCCTATCCCCCTGACCCAAATTAACTTTCTACTTCCTGCGACACAGAAAAACTATGGACAGTATTGGACTTCTATCACCACCCCCTCTTTATTTCTTTGTTGTTCTATACTTACGTTTCTTTCAAGTTGATATATTGTGTATTTGTATTTTATCGAACCGGAACCTGCCTCTCCGGTATTGTGTAAGCCACATTGAGCCTGCATTTAAGTGGGAAAATATGGGATATAAATGTGTTAAATAAATAAATATTTCCCCTTAGCCATCTCTTTTCCAAGCTGAAGAGCCCTAACCTCTTTAGCCTTTCCTCATATGAGAGGAGATCCATCTTCTTTATCATTTTGGTTGCTCTTCTTTGAACATATTCTAATTTTGCTATATCTTTTTTTGAGATACAGCAATCAGAATTGAACACAATACTCAAGGTGAGGTCAAACCATGGAGTAATACAGAGGCGTTATAGTATTATTGGTCTTATTTACAAATCCCTTTCCTAATAATTCCTGTTTGCATTTTTGGCCAAGAGGAAGCTATTATTTGCCCTAAAAGTAGTAGCATGGAATGTTACTACCATGTGGGTTTCTGTTAGGTACTTGTGACCTGGATTGACAACTGATGAGACATGATATTGGGATAGATAGACCATTAGTCTGATTCAGTATGGCTATTCTTCTGTTCAGTTCCTAATCCACAACATAACATTGCATCCTATCCAATGACTCATTCATTTTCTCATGAGGAACTTTGTCAAAAGCTTACTGAAAATCTAGAAAAAACTACAACAAACTTTATCCATGCGTTTATTCATGCCTTCAAAGAAATGAAGCAAATTGGTGAGGGAAGACTTCCCTTGACTGAATCCATGATGACTCCATCCCATTAAAGCATGTTTATGTGTTCCATAATTTTATTCTTTATAATAGTTTCCACTATTTTGCAGGGCACTTAGAATATAAACCGTGTCTAACTTTAGGCACTGGCAAAAAGCTGGTATAAATTCTGACGCCTAAATTAGGTGCGGTTCAGCCAAATTCTGTATTTAGACATGTAAACTTTTGGAACACCCCTGGAATGCCCCTAAAATACCCTAGGCCACATGCTCAAAAATTTACACGTTAGAATTTATGCGTGGAACGTTTTAGAATACGATCTACGTGTAAATCCTAATTATGGCTAATTAATTCCAATAATTGCTTGTTATCAGCCAATTATTGGTGCTGATTGGCTTGTTAAGCGATTAATTTACATGTGGAAATCGGCTACATGCACAATTTTAGTCGCCGTTTATAGAATCCAGGGGTTAGTGTGTACTCTCTGTTAGCAGACATTCAACTTTAGCAAAAGGACCTCCTTGTGAAGAACTGTTTATTGTTGTGACAGCTCACTGTATCATGTGGATGAACTGTTGTGCATATGATTTTATTTTGTAATAAAAGTGTCTTAATTTTTTCAATACATTCTAAGAGATATATACATTCCTGTTAGCACATAGTAGAGGAAAGTCCATAACTTGAAAAGTTTACATACTTACTTTTACTAAATACTTTCTATAGCACACTTCAGCAAATAATTTGAATGTTTTACATCATAGCAAGGTTTGAGATTAAGATATACAATGCTACGAGAGAGAGAACAGAGACCATAACCAGAAAAAAAAAGACAAGGGAAACCTACAGCAATACATCATCAATTCAAAATAAATCATAAAGAAGAAAAAGAGTTGACCACCAATTGAACCATCAAGCCTGCTTCCTGTGATCAACCCACACGCCGTATATATAATATTAAAATCAAACACTGTATTGTACAAAAGTTGAGCCAAACTCCAAAATTCATTTCATGGTTGTATGAGCTTGTTTCACCCAGCTATTTCTAGGATGCTGCTGCTGTAATTATTTTTTACTCTATCACAAAACTCCTTGAGTTTTACAAGTGTGTTAGCATATATAATGATGCTGTATAATGAATATGACAAGTATTGATATCGCTCAGTGCATCTGTTCTGCAGCACATCTAAAAAATATTAATGAAGCTTATATTATAAACAAAGGTTAAATACAGATACATAAAAAAGGAAGAGCGGGTACTACACAGAGAATAGGGAGTTGGTATTGGAGATTGTTTATTTGTTTTGTGGTCGGGGGGAGTATTTGAGTGACTGTCTCAAGAGTTAAAGATGAAATATTTGCTTGTGTGAGTGTGAGGAGGTTTCTTCATTTGATCAGGTGTCAGGATAGTGCTTTGCAAAATTGGAACCATCAGCCCTCAGCTCAGACATAGCTGGATAACTTTAAGCCGATTTTTATTGTACCTAAGTAGGGGTACCTAAGCCAGTTAAAACTGATAATTAGTGAAATCCATCTAAGTTTGCTTCCAAAATCAAGCCCTGTCCCCCAATGATGTCAACCTATTGAGCTGCTGCTGCCTTCCAAAAACAATCTCAACGCCCCTATAATTTTCATTAATTCTTCTGACCCTCTTATTTATGGTTCACAAAATCCTATAAGCTGTTCAAACAAGAAACAGTTCCAATATAGACTCATATAAATTGTATCCATGCCCCACATTCTATGTTGTTCAAGGGATATGTTAAGGGATATGCCACTTTCCAATGTCAATTCACTAGACACACAATGGGAGACCGACTTCTAGGTCCAGATATCATTGTCTCTGTGAAAATTGGTCAATGACATCACCAGCATGAGGGGTGTGCCAGAAGCTGCAGTACTCTAGGAGAATAGAATGGATGGTGAACATCACTGAAGAATGTATGATAAAGATGGGTTTTCTCTTCTCACTGCAGAAGATCCCTTCAGATTCTAGGAACTTTCCAGGGGAGGGTTCTCAACCCAGTCCTTGGGACACACCTAGCCAGTCAGGTTTTTGGGATAGCTGCAATGAATATGCATGAGATAAATTTGCATGAACTACTTCCATTCTATGCAAATCTATCTCATGCATATTAATTGCACGTATCCTGATAATCTGACTGGTTTGGTGTGTCCTGAGGATTGGGTTGAGACCCCTGCTCCAGGGATATTTTCAAAGTCTGTGCCAGTCAATAAGGTCACTACATGGGGCAGAACAATCCAAGAGTAGGGGGTGAACCAAAAAGACCCATCTGCCTCAGGCAGTTCTGATGGTGTCTTTGCTACACTTTGCAGAGTTGAACAGTCCAGTGTTCTATGGAGCTGATTCTGCACCAGTTTATATAAGATATTCTCCCTGAGTGAACGACCCCTGAGGCAGACGGGCATTTCCCATCAAAACATGGCACCGTATTGGGTCTCATGAATGAATGGTGCCTAATAAAGATTCACATATTATTTGTCTGGCTGGAAGTGTCTTTTTGGTTCACCCTACTCTTGGATTATTTTGCTCTATTTGTAGGGGTCCCATTTCCATTGGTTGTGCTTTGTGCTACATGGGGCAGGACTGGAAAGTGCAAAGAAGGCACTCCTTGTGCATGAACCAACTACTGCACGTGTGCAATCCACTGCGCATGTATACATACTGTGTGCTGATTGAAAAAGAGTATGTCCTCTTCGCATATAGGGCATTATTCTATAAACGTTATGCTCCTAAATTTGAGCTCCTAAAATTTATACTCTATGCTCCAAAATAGATTATGCTCCTAATTTATGAGCATAAATTTATGAGCATAAATTAGAAGCATAAAGTTTAAGAGTATAAATTTAGGAGCATAAATTTTAGGAGTGTAAATTTAGGAACATAACCTTTACAGAATAAGGCCCATAGTGGATGAAATTCTATATATGGTGCTGAATGTTAGGCACTACTTTCACACTGAATTTTCAGTGCAGAAAAGTGTTCTAATGGATACAAGGCACCGAAACAGGATAGAAATGGTAGATCCATGCAAAAACACAATTACGCAACCATTTATAGAATAGCGCCTAAATGTTTCCATGTGGATCTGTACGGGGACATGGCCATGGAAAGAGCATGGGTGGGTCAGGGGTGTTCCCTTATAATGTGCACAGTTATAGAAAAATGTGGATCTGCGTCCAACTTCCATGTCAGGATTTACACCTGGTTTCAGTTGGTGTAACTCCTTGTGTCCGACATTA
Source organism: Microcaecilia unicolor (assembly GCF_901765095.1). Taxonomy (NCBI): domain Eukaryota; kingdom Metazoa; phylum Chordata; class Amphibia; order Gymnophiona; family Siphonopidae; genus Microcaecilia; species Microcaecilia unicolor. The sequence goes on from NC_044037.1 coordinate 38,186,902, forward strand.
AGCATGGATCCCAGTGCTATGTGCTATTCTATAAAGGGTGCTGATCCCAGAACTGTTGAGAACCTAATTTTGAGTGCCATTTACTGAATCCAGCCCAGTGAATCCTCTTTCAAAAAAGTGCACACACAACTTTGCTCCCATAATGAAAAAATGATAAATGAAAGTGAATAAAATAAACATTCCTGAAAATGACACAGGAAATGATACAAAATAGTCATTTTCTAGATGATCATCCCTAATATAGATACAGTATATTGTTATTATAATACAATCTAAATGCCCTTGTTTTCTGTTGTTAAAATATTTGTAGCTATCATTCTGAGGAAAAAGGAAGTAGGTACTTCTAGTTAATTAAACAAAAACTATTGGAGAGTGAGATGGGAATTCATCTTGCCCGATCTTAAATTACTACACTTCCCAAAGGCCTTTCAAATAATACACAATAAAGACTTTTACTGCCCAATTCACTTGAAGATTTCTGTCAGTTTCTAATTTAATATAAAACTAAATTACTTACATATGATTAAACGGAAATTTATTCTTTAAACATGTGAAGTTCAGACGGTTATTTTTCAAGCTGGGAAAACTACCGAGCAATTAAATGTTAGGGATGGGCTGTTATTTACAACATGGGAAATATCAATGACATATCCCACGTCATTGTATGTCATTAAGGAACAAAAACAAGCAGAAACAAAACACATTTTTTTATTTTGCTGCTTATTGGGAGGTGGGGCGCTATGCAAGCTAATGCCACGGCTATACTGGATAAGGTAGGAGACATTTGCTCAATTTGGGCTTCATTCTGGCTTTCCCAGTGGGGTAGATTGGAGGCTATTTTGCGTGAATATTGCACTTTAAGTGCTCTTTTTTGGTGCAAATGTCACCACTCTCATTCCCAGGATCATTTTATAAGCAATTAGATGTCTTTCCTAGAAAATTGCTGAGGCAGTCTAAGCCTCCATGTATTTCTTTACAAATGCTCAACCTAGAACTTTGGGGGGACTAGGTTTTTCAGACGTTTGTAAGTATGCCACTGTGACACTATTACGAGGAGTTTCTTGGTAGAACGATTTTCCTACCTGCACTCCTTGGATCCCCAGTGAGTGAGTCTTAGTGGAACCTTATCTTTTGCAATTGTTGTTGGGTACCACCTGTCTGCCTTTTATTCAACAGTGGCCGATATTGCATGTGACAGTAGCAGCACTTCGTCAGCTTGATGTGTCACTCCAAAGACTTATGACATCTACACTAGCTGTACCAATTTAATGCAATGATTCTTTTAAGATTGGCCAAAACCCTTTCTATTGGAAAAACTGGAAAAGCCTAGGAATTTGGTATTTGAAAGACATAATTGAGAATGGTATGCTTATTTCCTTCCCAGAGTTACAAAGTTGCTTTGGGCTACCCTTGGATCAATGTTTCCACTACATGCAGCTTCATCATTGTATTGGTGTACGATTTCTGCAACATTTCTTGAGCCAGGCTGACACACAGCCTGAGATCTATCAAATTTACATCAGCTAGGTTCTGTAGACCCACATTCTCTCTAAGTTTTATAGATCTTTACTTGCTCACCAACACTGTTGTCATTGACTGTTCAATCCATCTGGGAATTAAAATGTGGAGCTAGTATGTCAGAAAAGCAATGAGAGACCTTTTGGAGTTGTATTAATTAATTAATTTATTTATTTATTTACAATATTTATATCCCACATTTTCCCACCTATTTGCAGGCTCAATGTGGCTTACATATTTCTGTAATGGTGATTACCAGTTCCGGAAAAAAAGAAATACATAGTTAAGGTAGAGGAGACAGAATGGAGTAAATATTCAGGAAGGAAAGTTCATCTTATAATAAAAAATGGGATAACTTAGTTTGAAACAATCATGAATATTAAACTTCAAAATTAGTATGAGCGATAGGAAATAAAGAATTAGATATTGTGAAAGTCCAGTGTACATCTTGTTAGTTGAGAATTAGGGAGCCCTTGGGATCATCCTCTTGTCTTCAATCCCTTTATTTTCTGATGCACAAGGCCATATGGATGCCTGTTAAACACTGGAAATCTAATAAAACCAAATCATCCCTTTGCTGGTCTTGCCATCAACACCCTGGCACTCTACAAAACTCACTTTTTGACTGTATAGCCCTTGTGCAGTATTGGAAAGATGTTTGGACAATTTTTACAAGCGTATTTCATGTAAAATGTCAATTTCTTCCTGCTTAATCATACTCTGGTCATCCAAGCTACCTAAAGCAGTGTCAGATGGCCACAAGAAACTCTATGATATACTTTTTGCCATAGCTAGCAAGGTTGTTCTTCAAAACTGAAAAGAGACGACTTCTGCTACGGTACATCAGTGGTGGCAGATGTTTCTCCTATTATGAAATTTGAATATCATCTAGCTGTATAATTTTGTGATATGGGGTAATATCATACTCCCTTTGGTATTTTATTTTTAGCATTTACTTTTTAGATTGGTATCGAGGTCTCCATACATATATGATATCCTTGCTTTTTCTGTGTCCCATCTGTGGTGATTTCATGTACTTACACTTTGTATACGGTTAAATGCTCTCTATACCCATATATTTTGGTTCTGTTTGATTGGGGGTTTTTATCAGTTTACATGATGTTGTATCTTCGTTTATATGAAAATCCTAATAAAGATTTATTGAACTAAAAAAAAAATAATAGTGGTCATACTTTTTCAAAAGAATGTGCACATTTTTCTCAATAATGTACCCTTTCGATCCATTGTTCATGTGTAAATTACTATATATGTGTGGATAGTGCTTACATGTATCACCATTGGAAAACAAGTGTACACTCTTTCTGAAAATGTGTGTCCTCTTTGTATATAGTCAAAATCTTTCAAAAAACTACATACTCGATGACTTTGTTCCTGTGATGATAAAATGGCAAAATGAAAATAAAATAAAACAACAGGAAACAACACAAAACTAAATTTTCCTGACTGTCCATCCCTATTAACTGTAATATGGGCACCCTCACACTCATCCACTTCCTTTACCCAGTTCCTCACATGATTCTTCAATGAATACAAGAACAGAAGTTGGTGATAAAACTAGACCATGACTTTATTAACACTTAATTGTCAACCAATAAAGGCATACAAAATTTAAGATTTTTGAGTAAATAGTATCAACTGAGTCAAGAGTTGTGACTCATAATTTTCCCTCTATCCTAATAATCTGCAGTGATGCAAGGTTCTAGATTACCAGTTGTTCAAGCAGAATTTCTTTCCCCGCACAGCTGCTACTCCCCGTGTCCTTAGGAGTCTCAGGAGTATGTTCATTTCTCTATCCCTCTCTTACAAGCTGACCTAAGGACTAAAATTAGAAGTAGATGAAAACCTTCATTAGACACCACCACCAGGAGGGATTTCCATCTGCATGGCCTCTCCTCCCATATCTTCTGCTATTTCCCTAAGAGCTTTGCTACTAAATTCCAACAAATATTGAATAATGCTCAAAATATATCCTGACCAGTATCGGTCAGGTGAATACCATTTGTGCAACAAAGACCAGGACAACAAACTGACAAGAGGTCATGTAGTTCCTGTTGCAAAAGCTGTAAATTTTGAGACTTCAACATTCACTCATCTTGGAAGCCTCTCCACACCTTTAAGTCTAATGACATCTGGCCAAACCTTTTTAGGAATGATTTGTGAACAAATAATTATAACATAAGGAAAATATAATTGAATTAACAATGGGTCCTGTCTTGTTTGAAGAATTAGGTCCACCCTTTTAATCCAGCAAATATTTATCCTTCTCAAATGCATACATAAACAATCTAGAGTCAATGAACATGGAGCTTTAAGAAGTAAAGTCAGAAGCCAACATCACTGCTTACATAAAAGAGACTGATAGGTTTGTCAAATAACATGTAGACTCGTGTAGAGGCATGATCTAAATCTGTTACCATACCCCTCCCTACCTTCCCACTTATACAGCAGCAGCCCCCCCCCCCCCCCCACCATACTTGGTGCATCCATATCTTTCCCCCTCCCCACTGAGCAGCTACAATTCTCCCCTCCTGGGCCCTATCTGCATCCACTGTGGCTGGGTCTTCATTAATAAAAATACTGTCCTTGTCGCCCCTTATTTTCTAATTCCTCTTACCTATCTATGGGGTATGTTTATTAAAGTGTGTTAACATTTTTAACACACCTGTAAAGTTAAGGCGCATTAAACGTATAGGCGCGTTAGCGTTTAATATGCGTTAGCATTTAACATGCGTTAAAAACATTAACGTACCTATAGTGCACCTTTGTAAACACAGGCGTATATGTTCCATCTTTGATTTACCCTTCACTATCAATTAAAATGTTCTATTGTGTATTGTGTTGACATTGTAAGTAGTATACTTTTACTGTTATTTGAATATTTTTACTGCTGTAATTGCCTATTGCTTATGTTTGATCTTTTCTTACTGTACACCATCCTGAATGAATTCCTTCAAAAGGTGGTAAATAAATCCTAATAAATAAATAAACAGATTCTGTTTTGCAGTAAATATTCACGACTTGCTAAATAGAACTGGATTTTTCTATCTAGTCACAGTCTTAATAGAAGAAACCTGGATCAGAGTATAATCTCTGATAAAAGGTTTCAATCTTCTCCAGTTTCAGTTAATCATGGAAATCACAGAGTTCATTCAGCTGGAGGCCTCTATATTTTAATTAGCGTGACTACTAATCTTAAGGTAGCTTTCATTAATCAATGTGAAAATTTTCTGGTAGTCCTTATTAGAAATGTGACATCTAGCCCCATCATACCTATTAATGTTTATTACTTTCACTTGAAGCTTAGATAAAGCAAAATCTCATATGAATTATGTGCTATGTGCAGAGAGTTCTTTATAAGGTCAGAATGTGACATCTCAATATAGATATCAAAAGTGTTCATTACTGTCTGGGTGGGGAAGGATATCAATGAAGATGATGAAACCAAAGAAATTGTGTGTATGCCATTGCCAGTTCTGAGAAAGGTGAAAAGCAATGAAGATAAAAGGAAATTATAAAAAGTTAGCAGAAGAAATTACAAATCCTACAAAGATTCAAGTTTATCTCTGTGTATGCTTACGGGGTGGTCGTGGGGGGGATTCATAATAGGATGCCAAGGTGAAATATCAGAAAATACACCCATATTCTACTTATTTTATAAATGCACACTCAAGCAGATATGAATACCACAATTATGTCAATATATTCTAAAATCCATCCAGTCCAATTCAAACAAAGCTTTCAAACACCCCTATAGTGCTTTGTCAGAAAGAAAATCATAGTCTGTAATAGCTTTCATCTACATACAAAAGTACTAAGGAACCATCAACCCATAGAACTGAATGGTAGCAATCCAAACAGTGCTGTATGTAAAGGTCATGAGTATAATCATCAATCCCAAACAATGTTGAATGATTTTTATATTTGTATCCTCTTTCATAATGCATTTAAAAATGTTCATCATCATATGTCATTGGAAAATGGAGCAGAATAAATAGCTGCATAAGTAATATCATATTCAGTCAATTATGCCAAGAGTGAGGGAGTCTATAGGATGCTGCTTCTCTCCTTTAATAGCGCTCCCTCACAGTGTCAGATTCACCTTAAACCCTATAGTCCATCCCAAGAGGGAAGTGACATGGCAGGGGTGGAGCCAGGAGGGCATGATGCAGGAAGTATAGAAGTTGAGGCCATAGCTAGGTTAAGGAGGCAAAGAGGGAAGCAGCAATGCTCCATGGCATGTACCTCTACCACTTATATGTGAACTGCCATTGCTACAGTCAGGTAGGCCAAGCTCCAATGGGAACCTTGCAGATTTTGTATTTTGATATGAGTAGTTGCTAGAGATTTCTCTGAAAACTTTGAGGACAAGTGTGTTGCTGGACTGACAGCAGGCCACACAAGAACATTGTTATATTTACGGACTAGTTTTATATTGCTTTTACCTTCTACCTGTGAAGAGAACATGTCCCCTGACCTACCAGCTTTAATGAATGCTCTTTCCTTTTACCTGCAACTTCTGTGTGGCCCTGTCTTACTTAGGTACCGGGCCCACCCTCATTCACATCACCACATCGAGTTTTAATAAACACAGGTCATAAAGCTTATTCAGATACTTTTCCAACTGCCATTTTCAAAAGTCTTGGCTTGGTCCAAGTTTTATCACATAGATTACTTCAGAGCAAGGTGTCTTCACATGGTACCTTGGCTTTAATAGTCACAACTTCAAAGCCCTAAACCTGCCAAGCATGGAAGTACCTCTTGAATATTGCCCTAGCAGTAGCATTATGTCATAACATTTCCTAGCAGCAATAGCTTTATTAACCCAGACACAGAATGAATTACACAGTCTCTTTTTGTTCAAACGTGATTGTGAAAACACAGAAACCGGATTCAGATTAAAAACCTTACATCACCCATGGTTTCACAAGAGTGTTGTCATCTACACTGGTTGATTATTAAACACGTGCCTGAGCCATTTAGGGGTGGCAATAGGAATGGAATTCTGAACTTGAAGGAACAATTTTGGATTTTTAGCTCATCAAGCTTAGTAACTACAATGGTGACATTGAATAGCCCAGTGCTGCCTCAGTGCTTCTTAACCCTCTCCTGGAACTAACATAGGTTTTAAGGATTACCAAAATGAAAATGCATTAAATAGATTTCTATGCATAGTTGCTCTATGCAAATCTATCTCATGCATATTTATTTTGGTTACCCTGAAAATCCAGCTGGCCACAGCAGAGGATGGAGAAGCATTGATCACATATATTTGTGTGACATATATGGGGGAAGGGGATCGGACTTGATATACTGTCTTTCTGTGGTTACAATCAAAGCAGTTTACATATTATATACAAGTACTTATTTTGTACCTGGAGCAATGGAGGGTTAGGTGACTTGCCCACAGTCACAAGGAGCTGCGGTGGGATTGAACCTGGCTTTCAGTCCATTGCACAAACCATTAGGCTACTCCTCCACTCCAGCTGGGAAATTGTTGAGAGGTTTCAGTATTGCCATTCAGGGGAGTAGCCAGACAGCAGATTTTTTGGGTGGGCCTAGGCAATAAGTGGGTGGGCACTAAGTGTTCTCCCCCTCCCCTCAAAAAATATATAAGCTGGTGGGAAAATGCTTCTGTCCACCTTGGCAGTCTGCAGCAGGCATGCGCTGAAAACAGTGCATTCGCAGGTGTATCGTGGAGCACACCATTTTCATTAGCATCAGGGGGAAGTCTTCAGCTGGTAGAGCTTGGAATTCCCATCAGCTACTGCTAAACATGTGCTACTGTTGGGTGGGCCTAAGCCCTAAGTGGGTGGGCCCCAGCCCACCCTGGCCCACCTGTGGCTACGCCACCATTATTTTTTGCCTAGAATTATGAGACTTAGTGAAGAGTGCGGTGCCTGGACCAATAAAGTTGTTGCTACAGTGTCAAGCATGTGAGCCAAAACTGCATTGCTTTAGAGTTCTGGGACTGTGGGGGTGAACAGGGTGGCTAACCCAAAGGATCACCTTGCCTGCATCAGGTCTGTGCTTTTTTATTGGATTATGATTTTATTTTATTGCAAACAGATTTAAATGACGTGTTTATCAGAAAACTCTAGTGCAGGCAGCACAGAGAAATAACTAGAAAACAGAGCTGGTATCCTTCCTCCGGACTGAGACGTGGATAACCCAAGAAGACCTACTGCTGCATCTGAGACAGTCTCCACTTTCCCTTCGTTGCTGGACAGGAATGAAGGAACGAGGAAACAAATGAATACCATATCTGTATCCCTGGCATGAAGAAACAGAACTTACCTGCAAACAACTGACTTCATGACACTTTTGCCAGCATTGAGTTCTAAGACATGTATGGTATTTGTGTGCTGCCAACCAATGAAGCTTCATTGACCTTGTGGTGCTGCATAACTAGGGTGAGGTGATGCTGGTAAAAAAGTACCATGGAGACTCAGGGATTAAGGGTAGATGAAGTGAGAAAAGTGAGCAAGATTATGTGGAGGGAAGAGGATATAGGGTCAGGTGAGGACAAAAGCAATTGGGGAAGAACGGAAAGAGTGATAGATGAGAATGGAAATAGCAAAGGGGGATACCAAGGCAAAGGATAGTCAAATAAGAGGACGTTGAAAGCATGCAGGAAAGTAGATCAAAGATAAGGGCTAGGTTAAATGAATAGAAGGGGGTGAGACAGGTGAGAGAAAATCAGGAATGGCAGAATATAGAGAAAGAGAAGACCCTGGATTGAGTGGGGGAAGGGAAAAGAGAAAAGAATCATATGAGGAAGGTAATGGGTTGTCATAATCCCACCGTGTTATGTGGATTGCATGATAAACCATATGAAGGGGCATTATCGAATGGGGACGACCATCTCTAAGGGCGTCCATCTCTAAGGATGTTCCGGCGAATGGGCAGGGAAACCCATATTATCAAAACAAGATGGACATCCATCTTTCGTTTTGATAATACAGTCGGGGACACACAAATCTCAACATTTAGGTCAACCTTAGAGATGGTCGATCTAAATGTTGAGATGGTCGTCCCCAGTTTTCAGTCATAATGGAAACCGAGGACAACCATCTAAAAAACGACCAAATCCAAGCCCATTGGTCATGGGAGGAGCCAGCATTCGTAGTGCACTGGTCCTCCTCACATGCCAGGACACCAACCGGGCACCCTAGGGGGCACTGCAGTGGACTTCAAAAATTGCTCCCAGGTGCATAGCTCCCTTACCCCTCCCCTAAACCCCACTCCCCACAACTGTACACCACTACAATAGCCCTTAGGGATGAAGGGAGGCACCTACATGTGGGTACAGTGGGTTTTGGGTGGGTTTTGGAGGGATCACATTTACCACCACAAGTGTAACAGGTTGGGGGGGGGCGGGCCAGGGTCCGCCTGCATGAAGTGCACTGCACCCACTAAAAACTGCTCCAGGGACCTGTGTACTGCTGTCAGGGAGCTGGATATGACATTTGAGGCTGGCATAGAGGCTGGAAAAATGTTTTTTAATTTTCTTTTAGGGTGGGAGGGGGTTGGTGACCACTGGGGGAATAAGGAGAGGTCATCCCCAATTCCCTCCAGTGGTCATCTGGTCAGTTTGGGCACCTTTTTGAGGCTTGGTCGTGAAAAAAAAAGGGACCAAGTAAAGTCAATCAAATGCTCGTGAGGGACGCCCTTCTTTTTTCCATTATCGGCCGAGGATGCCCATCTCTTAATCACGCCCCCGTCCTGCCTTCGTTACGCTGCCGACATACCCCCGTGAAGATGCAAAAAATCGGCTTTCAATTATGCCGATTTGGGAGACCTCGGGAGAAGGACGCCCATCTCCCAATTTGTGTCGGAAGATGGGCGTCCTTCCCTTTCAAAAATAAGCTTGGTAGTGAACAACTAAAGCCAAAGGAGAGTGTATTTCTAAATATCTACTCTAGTGCACAAGAAAAACAAATTCTGGTTGCATATTCATACTGTGTTAACGAATATTGGTTTGTTCTCCATATAATTCAACATCTTAAACCTGTCCTTACTGTTTCGGTTCAAATGGATGTTACTGTAGTTAGTACTTACAATGACTAATCACTTTAATTCCTTTTTCTTAAGTCTCCTGCTGAATGCAGAAACTTTTGTACAATGCACATACTTGTCCTGCAGACTTGTATATATTTGGCAGCATATGCAGGAGGAACAGCCATTTAATACATTGCAAAAGATTGGCATCACTTAGGGCTTTTATACATGGTAAGTGCTGGCACTTGCACATGTAAGCACAGGATTTTGTGAAGCAGCACATCCAAGGGGATCCAATTAAGGAGTCAAACTCCAAAATGCAGGGATTTTTTTCCTACCTGAGATGGTTTTGATCGCCGGAGAAGTGAGGACAATTCTCTCCTCACTCACTGCTCCAAACCCCAGGTCTAAATGAGCAGTTAGCTGACAATTATACGTGACTCAAAGAAGGTGTAAATTCTAATGCAAATTTTTTTCTGAACTATGCACACACTTTCATTACAAAATAGTGAATATGGGTATAATTAAAAAGTTTGCCCAAACCATGCCACTTTCAAATCTATGTATGCCACAGATATTCACGTGCAATTAGCAGCATTTCTACAATTTCTGCTTACTCAAATGCAGTGCATTCCATTTAAGTACATGACCTTGGGACAAAAGTTCAACCTGCACGTAACTGGAGTGTGACCCTTTCTGAACTGTGTCTCAATTACTGCATGTTTTACAACTTAGACAGCCAGTGTAGCACCATTTATTAATTAATAAGACAGTAGGCAATTTTGTAAAAGCATCAATTAGACCGATCACAGGTAAATGTAGTCAAGACAGTGTAGCCCTATGCATTAATAGGACAGAAGTGGTGGCAACACACCAATTAAAGGACACCAGTTGAGCTGGGTAGTTGAACGACTCAAGTGTACATACAAATGGACTCTGCCAGTCAAGTGCATGTAAGGGGAGCATGGGCTTACAGCTGATGTACTTAAACTGAGGTGACTGTTGATTAAAATCAAGTTCAATTTCATTTGATATATCGCTATGCGTACATAAGACTATGGTAGATCTATGGTAGAAAATGGGACAGGCACTCTGTAGATCAGATAAACAGAATATGCACTTATCTGTTGTGCACATAAGTGGAGTGGCCTGTGTACCCATTAACAAATGTAAATAAAATTTTTTACACTTATAAATCACATCTAACTCCCCCTAAAGAAAACACGTCTCATCTTTTCCATCTATGCCTTTGAACCTGCATACTGCTATTCTCTTTACCAACTGTAAGCCACATTGAACATATTACTAGGAAGGAAAATGTGGGGTACAAATGCAATAAATAAATACATTAAATTAAATCACCTCTATAACCTTTAGGACATTAGTGGTGTTCTCTGGTTTAAACCATTTGTGAGTCCACTTGTCTCCTGAAGCACAGACACCATAGGGTAGCCTCTCCCCCCAATCGATTTCAGTATCCATTTAGGAGATATGAAAATAGAAAAATACCTAAAACTGAATCTAGTAAAGAAGTACATATGGTCAAAAGTTTACACAACTCTGTGCAAACAGACCTAGATCCATCCATAGAAGCAAGGAGATAGAGAAAGAGGAGAAAAGAAAGAAGAAACAAGATAGAGAACCAAAATGCTCATTTCAAAGTCTTTGGTTTATATGCATCCCTGGTGCTTACATTTCAATAGAGAGTAAAAATTTTATTTTCACGGACCCTTCAGTTTAGGCCTTTGCAAAATGCTATGTTCCATGACAGTGATAAGTTAATCCACTTAATAAGGAAAGCAATCAATGTCTTGCCAACTCTGCAGTGATAAAGAAGTCCTCCAGATCATTATAGACAGGTTTGAATATGGCATATTAGCTATATTATTTATTTACCGCCTTTTTGAAGGAATTCACTCAAGGCGATGTACAGTAAGAATAGATCAAACATGAACAATAGGCAATTACAGCAATAAAAATATTCAAATAACAGTACAAAGTATGGCATGGTATACTACTTACAATGTCAACACAATACGTAACAGAACATTTTAATTGATAGTGAAGGGTAAAGCAAAGATGGAACATATAGATAGGTAAGAGAGTAAGAAGAGTTAGAAAGTAAGGTGACTAATTTAAAGAAAGTTGCACACGAGGTCAGAGAGATAGTTCACATATAGATAGGTAAAAGGGTAAGAGGCGTTAGAAAGTAAGGTGACTAACAAAAGGTGCACATGAGGTCAAATATTATCTCAGCTAGGGTAGGAGTGGTTAAACATATCCTGCTGCAGTATGTGCAGCTTGTGTCACTCCTTGTGTGTGTGAGTGAGACTAACAAGTTAGTTACTTCTTCCATTAAAGGCCTGGTTGAAGAGCCAAACTTTCACCTGTTTCCTGAAGTAGAGGTAGTCTTGTGTTAAGAGGAGCCATTCAAGCAGTGCATTCCATATTGTGGAGGCTACTCCAGAGAAGGCTCGCTTGTGGAAATCACATCTTGTAATGTCTTTTAGAAAGGGTGTGGTTAGTGATAGTCTTTGAGAGGACCTTAGTGTCCTTGGTGCAGGGCCAGCTCTGTGCACAGTGCTGCTTCCACTGCTGGCCCCACCTCTCCTCTAATACTACTTCCTTTTTCAGAGGAGAATAGAGGCAGGGCCAGCACTGGAAGCAGCAGCGCATGCACAGAGTGGGTCCTATGTGTCTTTACCCACTTTTTTTTATAGCTCCCTCACTCCCCTACCCTCTAGCCACATTCCACATCCCCTCCCTTCCCCTACCTTATCGTGCCCTAGTGGTTTTGTGGCCTTTTCGGGGCAGGGAAGGATCCCACTCTTTCCTGTCTTGCGATGCTGCTGTCTGCTCACTGCCAGCGTCTATTCAAAATGGCTGCTGACACTTCAAGCAGTGACCTTGCAAGACTTCTGGAAGTCTTGCAAGGCTGCCGCCTGAAGTCTCAACAGCCATTTTGAAGCGGTGCCGGTAGGAAGTGAGAGACTTACTTGTACTCTTTTTGAGGACACTGTGGGACGTCTGGGTGGAAGATTCCTGCATTTTTTTAGGACATTTTTTGGTGACTTAATTGTTATTAAAAAAGGATTAGCTCAACACATCTTAGTTTTTATCCAGGATGTTTTCGTTTTGTTCCATTATGGCTGAAAAACATCCAGTCTTAGTAATGCCCAAACCTGCCCTTAACATGCCCCCATGAGATTTGTATGTACCGCTGATGAACTGTATAGGAAAACATCTGGAAAATAGGTTTCAAAAATACTGATTTGGACATTTTGGTGAGAAAAAGTCCAAATGCTCCTTTGTGCCACCTTTTAGATGTTTTTCTCTTTCAAAAATGAGACTCATTATAATTCTATAATACCTGGCACCTTCCAGCACTAACAGCCTGACATTAAAATACATTTTCTGGCTAACTTCATCTTTCACTGCCAAGGCCTGTTGCTTGTTAGGCCTCAGACTTGCATGCAATCTGCAAGGATATTGTAAAACATTATTAAGGCAGCTGGTGGACGAGGAGAATAACAACCATATTACATCACTACCAGGGGAATTCAGAAGCTTGCTGTTGCAGAGTTGAGGCAAGCACATTGTTTACTTGAACAATAACCTCGGTGTTAAAGTGCCCCTTCAACGTAGTACAAGTGGGTCAATATTATGACCCCTCATGCTACAACATCCGAGACAAAGTTGTTGTGCATCAATAGCAAGACCAAGAGTGCATGTCACTAACTCAGCTGCAACCTGCAATTTCTGCATAATGGAGGCTGAAATTGGGGGAAAAGGTGGTTGCAGTTTTTCTACCCTACGGATCTGAAGTGCTGTCCCGGCTCTGCCTGTTTGACTGCTCAGGTTTTATAGTTGTCTGTATTGCTGCTGTGGGATGAGTATAGCGAGCTGAATTAGAAAGCTACCCCATGGTTTCATGTGTGTTTGATCCAGGCTGAATAAAGATAAGATCATCTAAATGGACTTAGGAAAAATCCACAATTCCAGGAATAACATGTATAGAATGTTTGTACGTTTGGGAAGCTCACCAGGTGCCCTTGGCCTGGATTGTCCGCTGTCGTGAACAGGATGCTGGGCTCGATGGACCCTTGGTCTTTTCCTAGTGTGGCATTACTTATGTACTTATCTGTGTCATTATTCTTGCATTTCATTTTGTTCTTGTTGCTATGTAAATATATAAGCAAACTACAGTGGTGGAAATAAGTATTTGATCCCTTGCTGATTTTGTAAGTTTGCCCACTGACAAAGACATGAGCAGCCCATAATTGAAGGGTAGGTTATTGGTAACAGTGAGAGATAGCACATCACAAATTAAATCCGGAAAATCACATTGTGGAAAGTATATGAATTTATTTGCATTCTGCAGAGGGAAATAAGTATTTAATCCCTCTGGCAAACAAGACCTAATACTTGGTGGCAAAACCCTTGTTGGCAAGCACAGCGGTCAGACGTCTTCTGTAGTTGATGATGAGGTTTGCACACATGTCAGGAGGAATTTTGGTCCACTCCTCTTTGCAGATCATCTCTAAATCATTAAGAGTTCTGGGCTGTCGCTTGGCAACTCGCAGCTTCAGCTCCCTCCATAAGTTTTCAATGGGATTAAGGTCTGGTGACTGGCTAGGCCACTCCATGACCCTAATGTGCTTCTTCCTGAGCCACTCCTTTGTTGCCTTGGCTGTATGTTTTGGGTCACTGTCGTGCTGGAAGACCCAGCCACGACCCATTTTTAAGGCCCTGGCGGAGGGAAGGAGGTTGTCACTCAGAATTGTACGGTACATGGCCCCATCCATTCTCCCATTGATGCGGTGAAGTAGTCCTGTGCCCTTAGCAGAGAAACACCCCCAAAACATAACATTTCCACCTCCATGCTTGACAGTGGGGACGGTGTTCTTTGGGTCATAGGCAGCATTTCTCTTCCTCCAAACACGGCGAGTTGAGTTCATGCCAAAGAGCTCAATTTTTGTCTCATCTGACCACAGCACCTTCTCCCAATCACTCTCGGCATCATCCAGGTGTTCACTGGCAAACTTCAGACGGGCCGTCACATGTGCCTTCCGGAGCAGGGGGACCTTGCGGGCACTGCAGGATTGCAATCCGTTATGTCGTAATGTGTTACCAATGGTTTTCGTGGTGACAGTGGTCCCAGCTGCCTTGAGATCATTGACAAGTTCCCCCCTTGTAGTTGTAGGCTGATTTCTAACCTTCCTCATGATCAAGGATACCCCACGAGGTGAGATTTTGCGTGGAACCCCAGATCTTTGTCGATTGACAGTCATTTTGTACTTCTTCCATTTTCTTACTATGGCACCAACAGTTGTCTCCTTCTCGCCCAGCGTCTTACTGATGGTTTTGTAGCCCATTCCAGCCTTGTGCAGGTGTATGATCTTGTCCCTGACATCCTTAGACAGCTCCTTGCTCTTGGCCATTTTGTAGAGGTTAGAGTCTGACTGATTCACTGAGTCTGTGGACAGGTGTCTTTCATACAGGTGACCATTGCCGACAGCTGTCTGTCATGCAGGTAACGAGTTGATTTGGAGCATCTACCTGGTCTGTAGGGGCCAGATCTCTTACTGGTTGGTGGGGGATCAAATACTTATTTCCCTCTGCAGAATGCAAATAAATTCATATACTTTCCACAATGTGATTTTCCGGATTTAATTTGTGATGTGCTATCTCTCACTGTTACCAATAACCTACCCTTCAATTATGGGCTGCTCATGTCTTTGTCAGTGGGCAAACTTACAAAATCAGCAAGGGATCAAATACTTATTTCCACCACTGTATATAATATCTTTCGGGTGTTGTGTCAATATTTGTTAGTATATCTTGAGCATGAGAACTTGGATCCTTGATATTAGGAACATGTTTACTTTCTAACAGTGCACTGTCTAATGCTAAATGGTTGCTGTTTCATATCTCCCTATATAAAATGCACCTCCAACGTTCTGAAGCCTCCACAAGTCCCAACGTTCTAATTGCATGGTGGTGAAACCCGGAATTTGCCCATGAGTGTTCGCCCCGCCCCCACATCAAACGTCATGACGTCGAGGGCGGACCAATGACACTCAACCAATCGCACCGCGATCCCGTTACTAAGCGACGCATTGCGGACCAATGAAAACCAGCAGCACACATTTGCTACGCAACGTCAACAGCAACGCTAAAAGGACCAATCACGAAACAATGCTACGGAGCAAGGGAGCAGAAGGAAGAACACAACCGGGCACTTCCAGAACAAGGATACAACGAACCCCTATGTAAAATTTAACTGCTGTCTCTTCATTTTCACCCTACCTTTGCACATTCTCTTTCACACAGACACACACATACATATACACACTCTCACTCTCTCTAAACCCTTGCTAGCGCCCGCTTCATTTGTTTACGAAACGGGCCTTTTTTTACTAGTGTTCCATAATTTATTCTGAGAGTCACATTCCCCAATTACACCCAAAAAAGGTATATTTGCCCAATATAACTTTTAGTTTGAGTTCCTCTCTTCCCCTAAAATGGGGCATTCAGTTATAGAATTGATCCCCTAGTATTATTGAGAAGTGGTTACCCTGGCATATTTGAAAGCAGCATAACACTGAGTGGAAGAATAGCCTAACGGTTAGTAGAGTGGGCTGATAACGTGGGGAACTGGGCGAGAGTCCCACTGCGCTTTCTGTGATGCTTAGCTTCTCACTTAGGGGCCCTTTTACTAAGCCGCAGTAGGGCTACCGCATAGGTCGCATGCGCCAAATTGACTGTACCACCAGTGGGAGTGCGGTGGTAGTTCTGAATTTGGTACTCGCAGTTTCCTGCAGTAGAATTTTCTATTTTCTACCACAGGGTGTTCTCAGCGATAATGGGAAGCATGGCCACGTTGCTGAGCGCTGCCTGATTACTGCATGAGTAGCGCGTGAGCCCTTACCACCTTCTAAATAAGACATGTGCTAATTTTAATATTAGTGTGCAGCCATTTACCGCCCCATTTTTTAAAAAAGGTCTTTTTCCCACCTCGGTAAAATATAGCCCTGCGCATGGCAATTTCACATTCCAAAACTAGTGCAGTCCACTTTTTATCACAGCTTAGTAAAAGAGCCCCTCAACCCTCTATTGCCCCAGGTACAAAAAAACAGGTTGTGAGCCCCCTAGAGACAGAGAAATTATTTGCATATAATAAATATAAACCATTTTGATTATACCACAGAAAGGCAGTATTTCAAATCAATGACTCTTTACCTCATTATACCAGATCATTGCAGAATTGACATTTAAATGAAAAAAAAAGACTGCATTTATAAACAAAAAATAAGATGTGAAAGGGCACTGTAAATCTACCCAGAAGAAATGGAAATTATATGTATTAGCATAATTATAGTGATAATAAAACATGATACTGTGAACTTAGAATAATGGCAGGGGATACTTGTGAGTGCTGATACTGCAGCATTACATTTGAGGACATGTAGATATGTATCATGATATTTTGTAAAAAGGAGCTAATAAAACCATGGGATTCAAAGTTTTAAAACATGATCACAGAAGTGAAGGGAAGGAAGGTGGAAGGGGGATGGGACTTGTGGAATACCTCAGTATTTCTGTTCTGCTGGGGCTTGTAACTTGAAAATTCATTAAGCAATATGACCAAGGTTACACAAAGGGCAAGAAATGTATGTGAATGCTGATCTATTTTGTGACACATTTTTTGGGCCCTGTTTACTAAGGTGCGTTAGTGTTTTTTGTGTGCCTACACTTAGAACGCGCGCTAACCAAGTAGGCTCCTATAGGGATATTGTAGGCTGTAAAGCCAAATAAAAAAGAAAGAGACCCAACTGCGATATCTTTACACTGGTCCCCCTTTTAAAGCCAGCCCGGTCCGCTCCTGGTCTTCCCCACTTCTCTTCCTTTGCCCACTCTTTATCCAGCCTTGGCCCCCCTAGGTACCTCTTACCTGAGGCATCCAGGATTTAAGCATTTAGGCCACCACGACCAGACTCTCTGGCTTGCATGGACCCATGTTCAGTCCCATCTGGGAAAGTGCCATTTGTAACCAGGTATCTCTTATTGCAGCCAAGGATAGAACAATCTCCTCTAGGCACAGGCTCCCTGTACAGTCAAGAAATAAATGTCCACCAGCAACTTCAATCTTAAGGACTTTATTCCATGAAGGTTTCTAGTAGACCTGATACACAGTTCCAACAGCAGCATTCACCTTCAGTCTTAAGCACATATAAGCCACCTGAAAGTGTGTAGCAAATAGTCCCCTTTAAGCAGTAGGCTATCAGCACATACCAGGATTCAATACAGGCTCACAGTCAGCTCCAGTCTGGGCTCTTTATCCAGTGCACAATAAACAGTGTTTCAGTTCCAAATAGAAGCAGTTCTTTTATTTCAAAATCACAAAGCAGCAGTTTCTACCTTCTACTCTCTTTACCTTCAGGAGAGTTCAATACTTTAGGGACTCCTCATACCCAAGGGATTTCACCCTGCATCAGCTTCACTGGTAAATTCAATATTTTAGGGACCTCTCTTACCCAAGGATTTTCAGCCTGCAAATACTTTTGGGACCTCCTCACACCCAAGGGATTTCAACCTGCTTCAGTACTTTAGGGACCTTTCTTAGCCAAGGGTTTTCAGCCTGCAACTGCTTCTCTCTTTCTGCTTCTCTCTTCCCTGGGACTCCTTCCCACCTGCCTAATCAATCCCTAGCTTCTGCTACCACAACCAATCATTCTCTTTCCATTAGCTTCCCCCACACCCATACCAGCTGAGTTAAGCATTAGACTAATGATGAGCTCCTGCACACAGGGTTTCCTATCTCTCTTTCCCCCTAGTGGCAGCCAATCTACACATCCTGCCAGCTTACACCCATGTCTTCCCCTATTGCAGCTAGGAGTCCAGTCCGGGTTCCTCGTCTCACCCCCCTGGCTCCTTGCCTGCAATGCCTTCTGGGACTTGTATTTCAAACTGACACTGCCTTAACCCAACTATCCTGGATGTGACTTTATCACAAGGCATGTACATGGTTAACGTGTGTTAAAAATGTTAACAAGTCTATAATGCTGCTTAGTAAACAGGGCCCTTTATGAAGAAAGGACTTATATAGTTTTCAGCACTAATTTATGGCAAATGCACCAAAATAATTGGATTAACTATATCAGAGATAGTATAAAAATGATGAAATGTGCTAAGTGGTATATTTATGCTTTATGCCTACCCTGAAATTAATTCTAACTACTACCCATGGGGAAAATAATATTCAATACAATTAACAGAGGTAAAAACTGTTTTACTGCATCGAAGGGTAGTTACCAAGCTGTGGCAAAATAGTACATTTGAAAACTAATATGCACCATTGAAGAATTTCACATGCAGTTGAGAAACAGTGCATTTTATTGAGAAATAGCACTTACTTGATGCTATGAGAAATTGAAAAAAAAAATCAGTTTTCCCTCACATTTCATTTGAATCAATTACCTACTTATATTCATACTTAAAAGTCCCTAAAGGCATTAAAGAAAGCTTTAGAAATGTATTATTATGCTCTAGTGCTTTTTCTCTAATAATTTGCTTTAATCTAACTTTGCTGGTCACTTTCACTGCAGACCACAATGTGTCTTGTGTTTATTTATGGTTTCTTGGTCCCATGTTTTGTTTTTTTGTGTTTTAGGTGTAATTTTAGTCCTTACGCATTTTTTATCGATTTAACATTGTAACCTAGGCCTCCTTATGTAGTCTCCCTGTGTCTTTCTTATTCTGTTCTCTTTGTATTTAATTTTATTGCAAACCATCTAGATAAATCACTTTTATGGGCAGTATAATAAAGATGAACAATGAACTATGACATTTTGTAAATCATTTCAAATAAATGCAAACACACAAATCAAAGGGAACCTTTTACTAAGCTGCAGTAAGCACTAGTGTGCTTACCACAACTTAAAATGGTTTACCAAAGGACACACTTAGGCATCCTGCAGTAAGGAGGTCTTTTACTAAAGCTTAGCTCAAGTTATCTGGAGCAGGGCCCATTTTATTCCTATGGGGAATGGTCATGCGCTAATGGTAACATTAGTAAAACCTTTTTTAGGTATATTAAAAACAAGAAGCCAGCAAAAGAATTGGTTGGACTGCTAGATGACTGAGGGGTAAAAGGGGCACTCAGGGAAGACAAAGCCATAGTGGAGAAATTAAATTAATTCTTTGCTTCGGTCTTTGCCGAGGAGCATGTGGCAGAGATACCGGTACCAGAAATGGTATTCAATGCTGACGAGTCAGAGAAACTGAATCAAATCTCTGTAAACCTGGCAATTTGACAAATTGAAGAGTAGCAAATCACCAGGACTGGATGGTATGCATCCCAGAGTATTGACAGAATTGAAAAATGATTTGCAGAACTATTGTTAGTACTCTCTTCGCTTTCCTTATCAGCGCTTTGCATTTGACTTGCATTCTTTATGCAGTTTCCTATTATTTTCAGTCGTATCCTTCTTCCTTGTTCTGAAGGATTTTCTTTTAGCTTTACCCCAGGTTTTCTACCTTGAAGAAAGTGACAGTATTACTCCTTGAGTTATTCCATCACCTCTGAAGCAGACCAGCAAGGTGAAACATGGCTGTGTCGGGCACCCTTTAACCCGCATTTTACATAAAGGTTGTCATTCATCTCTTACCATGTCTGCTTCTGCACTAGCCATATTCAAGCATGGTACCAGCATAGCTAACTGGGCAGATAAGACCATACAAAAAGCATTTCTATCATTGCCCGCATAACTTCTGGGTTGGTATTGCCTCAGATATGGCCCCGACATTGAATATCCTGCTTAGATGTAGCCCTTGACGGTCAGCGTCTTTAAAACTGCTGACCGGCATGAGATGAACATCAAGCGGTTGGTGTTCACAAACTTTGATAAATATTTTGGGAAATTGATACCAAAGTTATAGAGATGACAGAACACACAGTTTTACAAGGAAGATGCATGAGCTGAATTATGATGAATAATCAATCTGGCAAAGGGCCGAGATCTGATATGTTTATCAGGAGAATTAAACTGGCCTCTATTGTATAGATGACTTTGAACCAGCATCATAAATCTGTTATTGTTAAGTATGCTTGGAGATTGATACTGGCACTTAGTAGATTTTTTCCATGATTAAAATATTTTTCCTTATAAGCGTAAGGTAGTTTTGTATTGGAGCAATGCCTTTTAGTGCAATAAAGAGAAGCAAGAAAATGTGGCTGTTAGTTCATCTTCCTTTCAGCTGTAATTTAGCATAGTGCTTTATGCAGGTATTTGCTTGTGAAAAGGAGGAATGGTTACATTTCAAAGATGTTTTTGCAGGAATATGCATAATGACATGTCCCTTTAAAATGTGCCTCAGATTCTTAATGCAGAAGCTTATTAGAACAGGGTGTAGATAATTTCTCTTTCTAGAAGAAAAAGCAGCAGTGGTGTTTGGTGTATCAGTCAGTAAATAAAACCATGTTATCCTCAGAAATGTAGTTCTATTTGCCTCTCCGTAGTGGAATAAAAACCTCTTTAACCAAGAAATGGTCTGATTTATGAGGCTGTGGGGCTCATTTTCAAAAGAAACAAAAATGTCCAAAAAGTGGCATAAATCTGCATTTAGACGTTTTTCTCACAAAAATATCCAAATTGGTATTTTTGAAACCAATTTTTAGACATTTTTCTATGAAGTCCATTAGAAGCACATTCAAATGGTGTGTCAAGAGTGGGTTAAGGGCGGGGTCTGGACTTTCCTAAAACCGTCCAGGACTAAAACTAAGTCGTTTTGAGCCAGACCTGTTTTTATAACGACTAAGGCATAAAAAGGTGCCCTAAATGATCAGGTGACCACTGAAAGGAATCAGGGATGACCTCCCCTTACTCCCCCAGTGGTTACTGACCCTCTCCCACCCCAGAAAATGTGTTTAAAAACATTACTTACCAGCCTCTGAGGGGGGGGGGGGGTGTTAGGGGATCGCCCCTGATTCCCTCTAGTTGTCATCTGGTCATTTATGGCACCTTTGTGTGTCTTATTCATTCTGAAAACAAGTCTACACCAAAACATCTCAGTTTTAATCCTGGGCATTTTTGTTTTGTTCCATTATGGCTGTAAAATGTTCAAACATATGAGTTTATCTTGTTGGGCAGACTGGATGGACCATATCGTCATCTACTACGTTACCATGTAAGTGTTAGGCACGACCTAATCCCACCTTCAAAACGTTCCCAACACACCCCCTTGTGATTTGGATGCACTGCAGAAGAATTGCATAGATAAACATCTGTAAAATAAGTTTCAAAAATACCAATTTGGATGTTTTAAGAAGAAATTCATCCAAATGCTGTTTTATGGCACTTTTTGGACGTTTTTCTTTTTAGAAAATGAGCCCCATAGTCTTCTTCTTTGTTATTATACTTACTTACTACGTAACATTTCTAAAGCGCTACTAGGGTTACGCAGTGCTATACAATTTAACATAGAAGGACAATCCCTGCTCAAAGAGCTTACAATCTAAAGGACGCGTGAGCAGTCAGACCGTTATATGTATATTGTTTTATCATTTTCTGTCTCACTGTCTTATTGAAATTGAAGTACCTTTCCTTATTTTATCGATTTGTTTATTTTTTTAATTTGTAAACTGCTTTGCCATTTTATCTGAAAAGCGGTATATTAAGCCTAATAAACCATAAACCATTCCCATTGTTGACCCAGATGAGAAAAGGATAAGTTTACAGGGAGAAGGTTTTCCGTAAACTTCGCCTGCCTCTTCACCCACCATTGAAATTGGCTAAGGGGCCCTTTTCCTAAGCCACGGTTGGCTCTACGCTCGTGCAGCACACGCCAAAATGAGACTGCTGCCAGGTCAGTGCGCCGTGGTAATTTCAGGTTTACTGCACGCCCATAGCATGTGGATGAATTATTTATTTATTTCCTCCTATGCACGCCGGTACCAGCGGTAATCGGCACTTGGCGTGCACCAACCGATCACTGCACGTGTAGCGCGTGAGCCTTTGCCGCTAGATTAATGGGTGGTGTTAAGGGCTCAGGCCGGTTTTGGGCATGCGCTGGTTTCATTTTTACCGCAGGCCCGTTTCCCGTCCCATTAAAAAAAAACAAAACATTTTTGTAGATGTGGTAAAAACTGGCCCAGCGTGTACCACAAGCTACTTTTTACCACTGCTTAGTAAAAGGACCCTTAAGTTAGTAGGGCTTACGCTACATCCTCTCAACTTTCCAACAACTGTTGCTTCATATCACAGGCCTCAGCTAAATATCATGGAGAATATTTCAACTATGGAGCTATGATAACTTTTAAAGGAGCTAATTTCTCTCCAACATATATACCTGAGTTATTCCAGGCATTGGTAATATGCTGCTGCCCCTCACTACCTCTCTACCCTCATCTCCCCTTACGTTCCCGCCCGAAACCTCCGTTCACAGGACAAATCCCTCCTCTCATTACCCTTCTCCACCACCGCCAACTCCAGGCTCCGCTCATTCTGCCTCGCCTCACCCTATGCTTGGAACAACCTTCCCGAGCCCTTACGCCAAGCCCCCTCCCTGCCCATCTTCAAGTCTTTGCTTAAAGCCCACCTCTTCAATGCTGCTTTCGGCACCTCTTACCTTTCAGGAAATCCAGACTGCCCCAATTTGACTGCCCCTATCAGACTGACTGTTCACTTGTCCTTTAGATTGTAAGCTCTTTGAGCAGGGACTGTCCTTCTATGTTAAATTGAACAGCGCTGCATAACCCTAGTAGCGCTTTAGAAATGTTAAGTAGTAGTAGTAGTATTGGTAGAACAGTACAATCAATGCAGAACTACCCAAATGTATCTGCAATGTTTTCCACAAACCTGTACTATCCAAAGGTGAACAGTAGCAATAATATTTAGTGCCTTTGAAACTGATTTTAGGCATTAAAATATTCATCTTAGCCTGAACTAACAAATGGTCTGTCCAAAGCATAGGCAAAGATGTAACTGAATACTAAAATGTAAATAAATACTAAAACGGGGGACAAAAATTGTTAAAGAGTTAAAAAAAAGATGCTGGATAAAAGTTTGAAAATGTGAAAAGTGCTAAAATGTAAATGTACCAGATAAAAAATGTAATATGAAAGTCTCACAATAAAAAAAAACAGTGGTAAAACCAAAACATGACTCTGTGCAAAGAAGCAATACCAAGAGATATCAATAGTGTATGACAGGAGGCACAAATCAAGAAGATGAATCTGTGCCAGCAGGAAAGAAATAACCGCTTTACATCTACTGCAAATGTGGCTTTGCAAAATTTTCTTGACCCAAACATTAAAAAAATGGTATCTTAAAAATGTTCTTTACCACAAACTCACCATAAAATCACTGCAATTATTTATAGCGTATCATTCAAAAAGATATTATCCAAATAATTCTTATATAGAGGTTATGCAATAGTACTTACCGACACCTATTTTGTAGCTGGTAATGTCTCTTGCAGAAATCCTGCACTAATCAGTTAGCATACGGTAATGTGAATGCACTAACTAACTAGGGGGCCCTTTTACTAAGCCGCATAGGTGCCTACGCACGCCCAACACACGCCAAATTGGAGTCACCGCCCGGTTACCATGTGGCCCTTGCGGTAATTTCAATTTTGGCTCACGTCCGCTACGCGCATCTGAAAAATATTTTTTATTTTCTGGCCTGCGGCAGCTATGCATTTCCAGTGGCATTTGATGTGCATAGACCATTAACGCCCGAGACCTTACCGCTAGGTCAATGGCTTGCGGTAAGGTCACAGACTCAAAATGGACGCGTGGCAATTTTCATTTTGCCGCACGTTGTTTTAGGCAAAAAAAGGCAGTTTTTTTGTACGTGCGCAAAAGAATTATTCTGCGTGCACCCAAAACACGTATCTACATTACCGCAGGCCATTTTCAGCGCACCTTAGTAAAAGGACCCCTGGAGCAGAAATGCCTACTCTATGCTCCAGACATGCCCCCTACATAAAAAAAAATATATATTTTTAGCACGCTGATAGCACACGCTAATAGGGAACTGACTACAGGGTTCTGCGCGTGTCCCTAAATAAGCCCTTTTAAGCTGCAGTAAGTGCATGCTAGCACTTATCACAGCTTAGTAAAAGGACCTCATACAGGGGTCCTTTCACTAAGGTGCATAGGCGCATCCAAAATGCGTCAATTTATTTTTATATTTTATTTTATTTATTGCATTTGTATCCCACATTTTCCCACCGTATGGCACGTTCAATGTGGCTTACATATTGCTAAAAAGGCAGTTATAACATTTATATTTAGATTTAGATTTGTAGAAGTCTAGTACATAATACAGAAGTACAATAAATGCTTAGGTTTGACATATTAGCATATTGTGAGAGAGGTAAATATTATTGTTTTCCATTTTTCAACTTTTCGTGATGTATGGTGGTGTGGGATTAGGCAGATCCAGGGGGAAAAGACTTCTTGAAAAGATGTGTTTTCAGGTTTTTTTTGAATTGTAGGTAGTTTTCTGTGAGTTTCAGGTCTTTGGGTAGTGAGTTCCAAAGTTGTGTGCCTATAAAGGAGAGGCTGGTGGCATATGAAGATTTGTATTTTATACCTTTGCAGTTGGGGTAGTGAAGGGTTAGGTAGGTTCTTGCTGTCTCGTCACGTTTCTTAATGGTAGATCGATAAGTTCCGTCATGTCATCTGGTGTGAGTTCGTAGATGATTCTGTGGACTATTGTGCATATTTTGAATGTTATGCAAGCGTTAATAGGAAGCCAATGTAAGTTTCTTTGTAACTACCATCCAGCTACTTCATGCCCCGGGCGGTAATTCCATTTTTTTTACGTGCATCCGATACACGTGGCAGAAAATATGAATGTTTTTCTGCTATAATGGAACAAAGCAAAAATGTTCAGGGCTAAACGTTAGACATTTTGGTCTAGACCTGTTGCAATCACACTTAAGTTACAAAAGGTGCCCTAAATGATGAGATGGCCACTGAAGAGATTAAGGTATGACTGCCCTTACTCACCCAGTGGTCACTGAACCCCTCCCACCCCCAAAGATGTGAAAGAAACAATACATACCAGCCTCTATGACAGCTACAGATGATATGGCCAGTCCTGTTTGAACAGCAAGCAGGTCCCTACAGTAGCCTAGTAATCGGTGCAGTACACTGTAGAGAAGGGGACCCAGACCCATATCCCACTCTAACTGGTACACTTGTGGTGGGAATTGTAAACAAATCCAACCAAAAACCTACTGTACCTACATATAGGTGACATCTGCAGGCATAAGGGTTATTTTAATGATGTACAATAGAGTACAGCAGGTTTTTGGTGAGTTTGGGAGGATTCACTATATATTTTATTTATTATTTATTTATGTAGATTTTGCTCACACCTTTTTCAGTAGTAGTTGAAGGTGAGTTACATTCAGGTACTCTGGATATTTTAATATAGGGGATTAGCGATGGAATGTGCACTTGGGAGCTTTTATGTGAAGTCCGCTGCAGTGCCTACTAGCGTGCCCCACTGCTCTGCTGGGACGTCTGTGTGGCCAGTCTACTAAGAATGCTGGCTCCTCCTACATCCCAATTGCTTGTTTTAGTGCATTTTTCCCTTGGATTTTTTTAATGGTCCTAAAAGATAGACACACTGTGCACAAAAACTTCAAGCAAATGGCCATATTCGAAACAAAAAGTTGAATGTTTTCCTGGTTTGAAAATGGCCATGTTTGCTACTGGATTTTTGGATGTTGTTCGCAAAATGTCCAAAATCAGATTTAGACATCATATCAAAAATGTCCCTTTATACCTCCTTTCTTATTCAGTAAAAACTCATTTGCTCACTTACTTTTGCCAAAGTTTGAATAATTCTGACTTGCCTAGTATACTCTTGAGGGGAGGTATAAATCCACTTCATTCATAAAAATTGTCCCACCAGTATATTAGTGTGCATAAATTTTGGATGGTAACTTTGGGGTATTTTTATTAAGCTGCGGTAAAAAGTGGTCTTATATGTGTTTTTCCTGCATGCCAAGGCCATTTTTACTGCAGCTGTAAAAATGGCTTTTTTGCATTTTTTTTGTATTAATGGCCATGTGTTAAGCTCATTCGGCAGTCGCCACAGGATGTTTGAGCACATCTGCAATTTATCCTATTTTAAGCTGTGTTAGGTGCACGTTAATGTCTAATGCAAGTTAGTAAAAGGGACCCTAAGCAAACCGATATAACTGATTCAATGTCACTGAGAGGTCCTTTTACTAAGCCATGGCAGGTTAATGTGTGGGAAGCGCGTATCAAATCTACACTACCGCTGGGGAACCATGGGCGGCGCCTGGTGGTAATTTTGAAGTTGGCGTGCGCTGTTTCTCATGGTAGAAAATAATTTTCTATTTTCTACCACAGGGGGCGTTCCTGGCAGTAATCGGCAGCACAGCCACATTGACGCACGCTGCCTGATTACCTCATGAGAAGTGTGTGATTCCTTTCTGCCAACTAAATTGTTGTCATTAAGAGCTCAGGCAGTAATTAGCCGTGTGCTACTTTTCATATTAATGCATGGCCATTTACTTCCCCAT
This sequence comes from Microcaecilia unicolor, assembly GCF_901765095.1. Taxonomy (NCBI): domain Eukaryota; kingdom Metazoa; phylum Chordata; class Amphibia; order Gymnophiona; family Siphonopidae; genus Microcaecilia; species Microcaecilia unicolor. The sequence goes on from NC_044037.1 coordinate 38,214,010, forward strand.
TAAAAAAACAAACTTTTTCTCAGCCCTGGCAAAAAAATGGCCTATTGCGCACCAATTTCACACATCCAAACTAGCACAGGCCACTTTTTACTGCAGCTTAGTAAAAAGACCCCTGAATTATTTTTTTCTTACATTTGTACCCTGTGCTTTCCCACTCATAGCAGGCTCAATGTGGCTTACATATTATATATAGGTACTTATTTGTACCTGGGGTAATGGAGGGTTAAGTGACTTGCCTAGAGTCACAAGGAGTTGCCTGTGACTGTAGTGGGAATTGAACCCAATTCCCCAGGGCCAAAGTCCACCACTCTAACCACTAGGCCACTCCTCCACTCCACTGAAAAAGCCACAGTTCAGGTGGGAAGTTTTCAATGTGGGCTACCATTAAATTGTGTTATTTTCTATATCAGATTCTAAAGGATATTGATCAGTATAAATATTAAAATCAACCACAAATCCACAATTATGTAAGAATAGCTAAATCAGCAACTTGTTCCTTCTAAGCTGAGCAGGAGTCCTCCACCTACAGTTCTGCCAATGGGGGCGCTGTTTCACTATCATATTTTCAGTAGTAAGGGTTAAGTAAGCTCTATAGGACTCCAGGGAACCTTCCTGTCGCTAGTGATTGAAAATATAACATCAAAGCACCACTCCCCTCTGGCAGCAATGCAGCTTGGAGGGGACAGCGATGAGCAGTAGAAAATTGAAGTGGATTTTAGCATAAACATAAAATGCGTACATATTTAATAATAGGAGCCCTTCTAGTCTCCAAAAGCAATGTTATTACAGTGAAAGTGATTTTTTTGAAAATCACCAGCACGCTGCTGCCTTTTCCAACAACATGTGGCTGATAAATAGATGAGTATGATGGAGGATGTAACTGATTCAATATCACTGAATCAGCCACAATTCAGGGGGATGCTCATCTTGCTAAAAGGAAGGAAAAAGCCTCAGAGCATTTTGTGCTCACCAATCTCAATCACTGGCAAAAAGGAAAAAAAAAAGAAAAAGTCAACTGTAAATCAGTGAAACCATACTTTAGTGCACTCATTAAACAAAAATGTTTTCAAAACTTCTTAAATATGTTGCTCTTTCACCATGTGAACTTCAAAACATGTAATTTCCAGTCCACTTCTAATGGTGGCCAGTGTTTGGTGGGGCACCATCTGCTGCCTCAGGGAACACTCATGGAGTGCTCAGTGACATATTTATTTTCAAAGTGTGTCACAATTGCTTCACTGCTCACTTATCGTTAGTGGCCCCATTCTATGAAATTTAAAAAATGCCTCAAAAAATGACATCGCTCAGCTGAATAACGAGCTGCACCCAATAATCTTATTGTCTCTTAGGATTTATCACAAATTAAAATCATGAGTAATTCTTGAATTAAATAAATATTCCAACAACTTTAATAAAATGGCACCATTTGGTTGCTCTATTTAAACCCTGCAGATCAATTATCTTTAAATGAAGAGTGATGTGGTAGCCGTGTTAGTCCACTTTTAAAAGTAATAAATAGAAATCAATCAAAACATGAAAAAGAAAAATAAGGTGATACCTTTTTATTGCACTAATGTAATACATTCTTTGATTAGCTTTTGAAGGTAACCCTTCTTCAAATCAGAAATAAGGAAATGTTGATATGTATCAGTACATATAATTGAATCACCAAAGCATTCCAATGACAGTCTTACAGGAAGAGGGTGGGGTGGGTTAGGTGAGAAACGGGGAGCTGGGTGGATGAGAGACAGGGAGAGATGGATTGTAGTTAAGAGGGTGACAAAGCAGTAGGATTTAATGGTTTATAATGGGTTAGAAAACCCAGATCTTTGTTAAGTCCTGTCTGGTGGATGTCAAAATATTTAATCATTTTTACTTCAAAGGTCTTACGTTTCTGGATTGTCTTAAATTTTCCTTTTAGTATTCTCACCATAAAATCATTGATAGAGTGTTCTGGTTTTGTAAAGTGCTGCCCCACAGAGGTGACATCCTGGTTGGTACTGGCATTTTTCATATGATGTCCATGTCAATTAAGTACATAATTACATAAGTAATGTCATACTGGGAAAAGACCAAGGGTCCATTGAGCCCAGCATCCTGTCCACAACAGTGGCCAATCCAGGCCAAGGGCACCTGGCAAGCTTCCCAAACGTATAAACATTCTATACATGTTATTCTACTATACCTAATGGTCCACCCCAACAGTAGTCCTCAGGCTTGAAAGCCACTTATACAGGAGGTATTTCTGTGTTCCAGGAGGGCTCACATATTTGTACTGAAATGAAAGAGTTATAATGGGAATTAAACCAGGGTCCCATTGTTACTGTCCACTGCACTGACCACTAGACTACTTCTTTCACTTGCTCGCTGCTTTCTTAGGAATTTCCATAATATCTGGTATCTACTGTCACTGTTGCATCTTTGGGGGGTGGGGGGATCAGTGACTCGGGGATTAAAGGTGGGGGGGATCATGCCTTCAACCCTCCAGTGGTCAGCTGGTCAGCTAGAGCACCTCTTCCAGACTTAGTCGTGACTGAAACAGATCTAGATTAAAACATACTTTTCTACCCTGGGCTTTTTTTTCTTTTCTATTATCGCAGAAAAACATCCAGATTTTAAGCCCACCCAAACACGCCCCCTTGCTATTTGGACGAACTCAGTGAAAGGAAGAGGAAAGGAAGAGGAAATCTTGTCTTTAGCATCTGGCTTGTTTTCCCAATATAGCATCCTTCGTCACACTTTTCACATTGAATGATATATACCACATTGGAAGATGAGCATGTGAAGGATTCCTTTATGTTGAATATTTTTCCTTTGTGAATGACTGTGGGATTCTGTGAAATGTGTTGGCACAGTTTACAGCTGGATATATCGCAAAAATGTGTGCTACTCCATTGGAATGCTTTGGCGTTTCACTTATATATACAGTTGTTTATCAACATTTACTCATTTCTGAGCTGAAGAAGAAGGGTTACTTTTGCAAACTAATCAAAAAATGTATTTAGTCCAATAAAAAAAGGTATCATCTTATTTTATTTTCTAAGTTTTGTTTTATTTTTACTATCTTAAAATGAAAAAAAAAAGAAAAAGAAAAACTACACTACTATTCTCTCCATAGTAATGTTTTCCTCCATTTCTCACTTTTGGCATTAAATGGAATGCAATCTATCACAAAGCAAAACAGATCTTGTAATTCACATCTTTCTTTCATACAATGTAAAACTAATGATAGTACATTCCTCCCTTTTTCAAGGCTACTCTTGTGTTCATTCATATATATGTTGATTAATGTATTTGTTTGAGCTGAGCTTCTATTTTGTATTTCACAGTGTTGGTCCACTAAGGATACACGAGCAGTGAAGCAGTTGAGTCAGACTTTAGAAATAAATATTGCACTGAGTCCATGAATATTCCCTGATGCAGTGGTAGTGTTCGGTGAAATGCTGGCCACTGTCAGAAGTACTGGAAGCTTTATGATATTGCCCAAAAATGAAAATCAAAGCTAACAAAAACAAAGCAAAATGAATAATGCTGTAAATAACATGGGAAATGAAATTTCAGGTGTGCCCATTCCTATTGGACAGACTAGGTAGAAGATACAGATGTTTATCTGCCAGTCATTATGTAAATAAAATGCACTGGGTTTTTAAATCTAGAATTTATCAACAAAGGTTTAATACAAAGCTTTGACTCAGGACTATCCAAACTCATTTCCTGTATTGGAATCACAAATAATTCCATTGAACCTCTCTATAATTTATACATATAAAGAGGAATAAAGGGCTCCAGCTAGGGGGAGGGGCACTATTTTGGATGACAAAACCAACCCAGGTGGCAGCAGAGGACCCCCTTTGCTGCTTAGACTCTGGGGTAGGTCCCAAGGGGATAAGGGTGTGGGAAGAGTAGGGTTCAGGGATGGCAATGTTTTCTCTTGGGGGGATGTAGTCAAGGAATGAGATATTTGTGTCTGTCATGGCCATGGCTGTGTTCCAGGTCCCTCAACTTACCTCAGGGCTCTGAGGGACCGCCCAGCTGCTTCCTCGGAGGTTCACTGGCCTTTCTGCCAGGGTGTGCACCCAGCTTCTGCTCTTCAGGGCATCTGTTGAGCTTCACATCTAAGACTCTGCGACACGCCAGCAGAAGCCAATGTAATCAGACACGGGCATGCCAAGGGGAATCTTGCAGATGCACTCCACCAATAGCAGAGCACAGCACCCCGAAGACATCATCACCCTAGGACTATTTCTTGCTACTGAGCCCCCTCTTCCTCAGCTTCACAACAGTTGCCTATTGTCGGTGTTCCTGCTCCTCATCCTGTTTCCAGTTCAGCAATGCCTCAGCATCTTGTCTCCAGTCCAGTTCTGCCACCTCCTTTCTCCAGTCCAGCCCTGCCTCAGCGTCTTTTCTCCAGTCCAGCCCCACATTCCTGTTTTCAGCAGAGTCACTCCAGGTCCCGGCTTTTCTGGGTCTGCCCCCAAGGGCTCTTCTCTGAGTCACCCCGGGTCCTGTTGGGGCTGCCCCCAATGGCTCTTCTCAGAGCCTTATCAGGTCCCAGTTATGCCGGACCTGACCCCAAGGGCTCAGAGCCACTCCAGGTCCTGGTTATACTGGGCCTGCCCCCAAGGGCTCTTCTAAGACCACTTCAGGTCTCGGTTCAACAGGGCCTGCCCCCAAGGATCATTTTCAGGGCCACCCACTATCTTCACCCTCTTTAAAGAGACTTGCCTACCATCAACTGGAGCCTTTCTGTCACCTGCCTGCCCAGTTATGTCCAAGGGCTCACCCACCTTCAGTCATGACAGTGTCAGGGTGGGATCTTTCTGTTGAGGGTGGGATTGTTTTAATCAGGTGTTTGGGTTTTATGAGGAGAAGGGATTGTTGTGATCAGGTGAGGATTAATTTGATCAGGGGTTCAGGTCATGCTAGGTAGTGGGTTTGTTGTGATTCAGGCCAGGATTGATTTGATTGTGGGTCTGGGCTATGTGAGGGGGGAGGGTTCAGATGGTGGAGGGTTTGAGATGAGTGTGAGGGTTCTGGCTGAAACTGAGAGTTGAGATTGAAATCAGGGGCTTTGGACTGTGATATGATAGATTACTTTGCATGGGTAGGGGGTGGAGATGCAGAGGGAGGGGAAGCTCCACCCCGACTTTAATTTATTTATTGAACTACAGTGGGCCAGCACTGCATTACATATTTTGTCTGACTCTGCTTGTAATGCAGTGACTTTACGGTAACTCTCTGCCCTGTGTGGTAATGCCAGGCAGATGCTGGGCACACTTTCTGCATTTACAGTAAAGATTTTGCACTTCGAGTGCACTCAGTTTTGCACATAACACATGGTAAGTGCAAACACCTGCCTTCTAGACATGTAAGTGAAACTAATTAAGTAGTGAGGCCACAATTTTATTAAGGAGAATTACTCTCTTAATCCCTTCTCCTAAACCAAAAATAATACTTAAAAAAATTCTGTTCATGCCTTTGAGCTGGTATAGACCCTGATGGGGAAATATTTTTTTCCATAAATTTGTATTCCCTTTGTAAAGTGGGGACTATCTAGATTTTTGTTCTACCCAAGGAATGCCCCACCACAAACCTATCACTCCCCTTTGAAATCTGTGTGGAGTGGATCTCTGTGTAATTAACAGCTTTTTGAAACCACCATTTATATGTAGGTAGTTGTTCTGGGTTACTATTCATCTACGGTCTTGCAGAACCTTGTAGGAATTGTAAACATCTGTAATTAATACCATCATAGGAAACCATTTACAAGACTACATAGGTTTTCAATGTTAGTAAATGTGACACACTGAAAACCTAAATCTATTCTTTTACTACTGAATAAATAGGAAATAGTAAAGTGTGATGTGTAACATTGAGCTAGGTCCCGCATGATAAGAATAAAGATCAGTACAATTCAGATCAATGTGGAGAAATGCACTGAGACAAAACAGGGGATTATAGGAAAGAACATCAGACCCGATCTGCTAAACACCCAAGGGAAAAAAAAAAAAGAGCATAATATGTGTTGTAACTCAATTTCCCTATACTCAGTGACCTTCAACAGCTCTTCATCACTTTATAAATCCAGCACAAAATTTCTCACCTCATCTTTCCAGTCCTCCATGGAGTTGACCTCCAAACCTTTGATTATATGCCTCTTAATATTAAGAGAGGAGAAACCAAAAATCTCAGTTGAAAAAACAACACAGCTCTAGAGTCAGAGCTTTTAGTTGAAGATCAGTGCTGGGCAGACTTCAACGGTCTGTGCCCTGAGAATGGCAAGGACAAATCAAACTCGGGTATACATATTAAGTATCACATACCATGTAAACAGTGGCATTCCTAGCCTCGACGACACCTGGGGCGGATCGCCGATGCGCCCCCCCCCCCCCCGGCGAAATGACACCCCCCCGGGTGCACGCCGCTAGGAGGGTGCCACGGTGCGTGCCTGTCGGCTGCGAGTTCGAATCGCTACGCTAAATTCTCTTGTTCGCTGCAGCTCCCTCCCTCTGCCCCGGAACAGGAAGTAACCTGTTCCGGGGCAGAGAGAGGGAGCTGCAGAGAATGAGAAAATTTAGCGTAGCGATTCAAACTCGCAGCCAACAGGCGTGCGCCGTGGCACCCCCCAGCGGTGTGTACCCGGGGTGGACCGCCCCCACTCCCCCCCCCCCCTTGGTACGCCACTGCATGTATAATGAGTTTATCTTGTTGAGCAGACTGGATGGACAGTACAGGTCTTTATCTGCCGTCATTTACTATGTTACTATGTAGTTGTTATATCTCAGAAAACCATCAGTTTTTAAAATCTGACTGAACCTTTTTTCACTGTAGCTCTCATTTTATGAGATCCATTCATGTTTGAGACAAGCATAACCTGGCATGTAAAAGTTTATCTTGCATAAATGTCTTAAGTCTTCATTTTATAAAGTTGGGATATGCATGTCTCAAACTTAAGTATGCGCAAGTGTCAAAGGGGCATGATCTCGGTGTGTATTGGGTGGGGCAAGGGTGTGGCAAGTTCAAAAACCTTAAGGCCCCATACCAAAAAGGGACTAAACATCTATGTCCTAAAAGATCGACATTAGGAGTTACACCTGCTGTCAAGTACATTTAGAATGTGGTTAAAAGCTGCTATTGAGTAGCACTGTACTGGAGGGGCTAAGGTGGGGGTTGTCCTCTTAATCCCCCATTGCTTTTTGTCCTCCCCAAATCCAAACTGGCAAGAAAATAACATCAGGATAATAACCAGTAATGTTTCTAAAATCGCGAAGATGACTGGTTACAGTGGTGGAAATAAGTATTTGATCCCTTGCTGATTTTGTAAGTTTGCCCACTGACAAAGACATGAGCAGCCCATAATTGAAGGGTAGGTTATTGGTAACAGTGAGAGATAGCACATCACAAATTAAATCCGGAAAATCACATTGTGGAAAGTATATGAATTTATTTGCATTCTGCAGAGGGAAATAAGTATTTGATCCCCCACCAACCAGTAAGAGATCTGGCCCCTACAGACCAGGTAGATGCTCCAAATCAACTCGTTACCTGCATGACAGACAGCTGTCGGCAATGGTCACCTGTATGAAAGACACCTGTCCACAGACTCAGTGAATCAGTCAGACTCTAACCTCTACAAAATGGCCAAGAGCAAGGAGCTGTCTAAGGATGTCAGGGACAAGATCATACACCTGCACAAGGCTGGAATGGGCTACAAAACCATCAGTAAGACGCTGGGCGAGAAGGAGACAACTGTTGGTGCCATAGTAAGAAAATGGAAGAAGTACAAAATGACTGTCAATCGACAAAGATCTGGGGCTCCACGCAAAATCTCACCTCGTGGGGTATCCTTGATCATGAGGAAGGTTAGAAATCAGCCTACAACTACAAGGGGGGAACTTGTTAATGATCTCAAGGCAGCTGGGACCACTGTCACCACGAAAACCATTGGTAACACATTACGACATAACGGATTGCAATCCTGCAGTGCCCACAAGGTCCCCCTGCTCCGGAAGGCACATGTGACGGCCCGTCTAAAGTTTGCCAGTGAACACCTGGATGATGCCGAGAGTGATTGGGAGAAGGTGCTGTGGTCAGATGAGACAAAAATTGAGCTCTTTGGCATGAACTCAACTCGCCGTGTTTGGAGGAAGAGAAATGCTGCCTATGACCCAAAGAACACCGTCCCCACTGTCAAGCATGGAGGTGGAAATGTTATGTTTTGGGGGTGTTTCTCTGCTAAGGGCACAGGACTACTTCACCGCATCAAAGGGAGAATGGATGGGGCCATGTACCGTACAATTCTGAGTGACAACCTCCTTCCCTCCGCCAGGGCCTTAAAAATGGGTCGTGGCTGGGTCTTCCAGCACGACAATGACCCAAAACATACAGCCAAGGCAACAAAGGAGTGGCTCAGGAAGAAGCACATTAGGGTCATGGAGTGGCCTAGCCAGTCACCAGACCTTAATCCCATTGAAAACTTATGGAGGGAGCTGAAGCTGCGAGTTGCCAAGCGACAGCCCAGAACTCTTAATGATTTAGAGATGATCTGCAAAGAGGAGTGGACCAAAATTCCTCCTGACATGTGTGCAAACCTCATCATCAACTACAGAAGACGTCTGACCGCTGTGCTTGCCAACAAGGGTTTTGCCACCAAGTATTAGGTCTTGTTTGCCAGAGGGATTAAATACTTATTTCCCTCTGCAGAATGCAAATAAATTCATATACTTTCCACAATGTGATTTTCCGGATTTAATTTGTGATGTGCTATCTCTCACTGTTACCAATAACCTACCCTTCAATTATGGGCTGCTCATGTCTTTGTCAGTGGGCAAACTTACAAAATCAGCAAGGGATCAAATACTTATTTCCACCACTGTATGTGCCGGCTTGGAAAACGTTGATATTTTACACGTTTATGTTTTCATGCACCTGGCACATAAACATCCATTTTTCTATATTTTAGAACAGGCTGTCCATCAGCAGACTGTGTTCTAAAATATTGGAAAAACTTGAGACATACCGACCTGTATGTTTCAATTCCTATTTTATGACCATGGGAGAGTCATGATTGGATCACAGGCGTTCCTAGAATTTATGCATGCTGTTATAGAATAAGGGGTGTAAATCCTCACATCTGAAGTTAGGCGCTAAGGGCTAGATTCTACATATCATGCCTAAAAAATCGGTGCTGAAAAAAATTTGTCTAGGCGTATTCTATAAACTACACCTAAATTTTGTTGCAGTTTATAGAATATGCCTAACACCCATCCGCATGACTAAATTTCACTTGGTGTAAATGCCTACCCTTAAATTAGGTGTGGACTGGGTGTATTCTTTAACACCCATGGCCCACCTCTTCCATGCCCATGGCCACACCCCTTTTTCAACTATGCACCTTAGAATTTACGTACATTACTTTAATGCCAATTAGTGTCAATAATTGCATTTAATTGGCAATTATTGGTACTGATTGGCTTGTTAGCTAATTAAGTTGTGCACGCAAATCCAGAAGACAACCAGATTTGCACGCACAACTTAAGTCACACTATATAGAATCCAAGTGTAAGCATATTCTATAAATGGTGCCTAACTTTCAGTGCTGTTTATAGAATGGTGCTTAGCAAGTTATTTTTTTCAATGTCGATTTTTTGGCACTATTTATAGAATTTACTCCTTTATGTATAGTGCTACATGTTTATTTCTGCTGCTAAAACTATGCTAGATGCCAAATGGGCAGCTTCCACAGCAAGGGGACCTTGTGGATGCTAATTACTACATGTGTAGAGACAGGGCATGCACCTATTTGCATATGTGGAGCCGGTTTCAGGATCATAGGCATTTTCTGAGAACATTGTGAATTCCTACATTTACCATGACATTTTGTGATGTTGATGTTTATCTTCTGTTCATTTTTCAAGTTTTACATGTATTGGTTGTGGGGAGGGAGGCTTAGATATGTTGATTTTACTAGATGCTTATGTGACCCACCTTAATAAGAGACTCTGGGTTCCTTTTACTAAGCCCCGGTAAAAAAGTGGCATGTGGTATTGAAGGCGCAAGTTTTGGGAGCATGCAAAATTATTTTTCAGCGTGCCTGTAAAAAATGCTTCCCCCCCCCCCCCCGAAAATCGACGTGCTGCAAAATTAAAATTGCCACGTGTCCATTTTGGGTCTCTGACCTTACCGCCAGCCATAGACCTAGCGGTATAGAATTTGGGCTGTAAGGACCTACGTGTGTCAGATGCAACGTGGTGTGCATCCGCTACGTGCATCCAATAATAAAATGTATTTTTCAGACGCACGTAGCCGACGCTTGCCAAAAATGAAATTACCACAAGATCCATGTGGTAGTCGGGCGGTAAGTCCATTTTGGCGTGTATTGGGCGCATGTATGTGCCTACGTGGCTTAGTAAAAGGGGCCCTCTTAAGATATAAATAAAGGATGAAATAAAGGATAGCTTTATGGAGCAGCTGGTACCGGAGCTGAAGAGAGAAGGAAAAATTCTAGAATTAGTCATTTGTGGAGCGCATGATCTGGTACGGGAGGTAACGGTGCGGGGGCCGCTTGACAACAGTGATCATAACATGATCGCCTTTGAAATTTGCTTTCAAAAAGGTAAACATAGGAAGTCAAATATGTTAGTGTTTAACTTTAAAAAAGGAAGCTATGACAAAATGAGAAGAACGGTAAAAATAAAACTTAGAGGAGCGACTGAGAGGGTAAGAAACCTGCAACAGGCATGGATGCTGTTCAAAAACACCATCCTGGAGGCCCAGGCCAAACATATTCCACGTATCAGAAAAGGAGGACGGAAAATCAAATGACAGCCAGTGTGATTAAAAAGTGAGGTAAAGGAGGCTATTGGAGATAAAAAGGAATCCTTCAGAAAATGGAAGAAGGAACCGAATGAAGAAAATAAGAAGCGGCATAAGGAATGTCAAGTCAGATGCAAAGCGCTGATAAGAAAGGCAAAGAGGGATTTTGAAAGAAAGATAGCGTTAGAGGCGAAAACTGATAGTAAAATGTTTTTTAGATACATTAAAAGCAGGAAACCGGTAAAAGAATCGGTTGGTCCGCTGGATGACTGGAGTGTAAAAGAAGCGATCAAGGAAGACAAGAAAATAGCAGAAAAACTAAATTAGTTCTTTGCTTCGGTCTTCACCAAGGAAGATTTGGGTGGGATACCGGTGCCGGACAGGGTATTCGAAGCTGAAGAGTCGGAAAAATGTAATGAAATATCTGTAAACTTGGAAGACGTAATGGAGCAGTTCTGCAAACTGAAGAATAGCAAATCCCCTGGACCGGATGATATTCACCCCAGGGTACAGATAGAACTAAAAAATGAGCTGGCAGAGCTACTGTTATTGATTTGTAATGTATCCTTCAAATCGAGCGTGGTACTAGAAGATTGGAGGGTGGCCAATGTAACGCCGATATTTAAAAAAGGTTCCAGAGGAGACCCTGGAAATTATAGACCGGTGAGTCCGACGTCGGTGCCAGGCAAAATGGTAGAGACTATTATCAAGAACAAAATTACAGAGCACGTTCAAAAGCATGGACTAATGGGACAAAGTCAACATGGATTTAGTGAAGGGAAGTTTTGCCTCACCAATCTGCTGCATTTCTTTGAAGGAGTAAACAAACATGTTGGCAAAGGTGAGCCAGTTGATATTGTGTATCTAGATTTTCAGAAGGCGTTTGATAAAGTCCCTCATGAAAGACTACAGAGGAAATTAGAGGGACATGGGATCGGAGGTAGTGTCTTACTGTGGATTAAAAACTGGTTGAAAGATAGGAAACAGAGAGTAGGATTAAAAGGTCAATATTCTCAATGGAGAAGGGTGGGGTCCCTCAGGGATCGGTGCTGGGACCTCTGCTTTTTAACATATTCATAAATGACCTAGAGATGGGGGTTACTAGTGTGGTAATCAAATTTGCCGATGACACAAAGTTATTCAAAGTCGTCAAATCACAGGAAGATTGTGAAAAACTACAAGAGGACCTTACGAGACTGGGTGACTGGGCGTCTAAATAGCAGTTGACGTTTAATGTGAACAAGTGCAAAGTGATGCATGTGGGAAAGAGGAACCCAAACTATAACTACGTCATGCAAGGTTCAGCGTTGGGAGTCACGGACCGAGAAAGGGATCTAGGTGTCATTGTTGATACGTTGAAAACTTCTGCTCAATGTGCTGCTGCGGCTAAGAAAGCAAATAGAATGTTGGGTATCATTAGGAAAGGGATTGAAAACAAAAATAAGGATATTATTCTGCCATTGTATTGCTCCATGGTGTGACTACACCTCGAGTATTGTGTTCAATTCTGGTCGCTGCACTTCAAAAAATGTCTTTTGCTTTAACACTATCATGTATTTCACCATCATGTACTCAAAACTTTCTGTAAAACCAAATGTATATTCTTTTCTATTTCCAGTATCCACGATGAATTGTAAGCCACATTGAGCCTGCAAAGAGGTGGGATAATGTGGGATACAAATGTAATAAATAAATAAATATAGTGGAATTGGAAAAGGTGCAGAGAAGGGCTACAAAGATGATACAGGGGATGGGACAACTTCCCTATGAGAAAAGGCTGAAGAGGCTGGGGCTCTTCAGCTTGAAGAAAAGGCGGCTGAGGGGAGATATGATAGAGTAGGGGCGTAGCCAGATACCCAAGTTTGGGTGGGCCTGGACCCAAGGTGGGTGGGCAGAACTCCACCTTGTCCTACAAGTGATTTGGTTTCTCCCTCTCTTGCCTGCATGCCATATAGTCTTTCAAACATCCCCTCTCCCCCGTATATCTTTTAAATAGCAGATTTTCACCGGCAGCAAACAGTTGTTGGGAGTTTTTGGCTGGTGGGGCTTGGGGTCCCTGCCAGCCACATTATAGGTGTGCTGCTACTTGGTGGGCCTGAACCTAAAGTGGGTGGGCCTGGGCCCACCTCAGCCCACCCTTGGCTACGCCACTGTGATAGAGGTCTATAAGATAATGAGCGGAATGGAATGGATAGATGTGGAGCATCTGTTTACGCTTTTCAAAAACACTAGGACAAGGAGGCATGCGATGAAGCTGCAGTGTGGTAAATTTAAAACAAATCGGAGGAAATTTTCTTCACTCAACACGTAAACTCTGGAATTCGCTGCTGGAAAAAGTGGTTAAGGTGGTTAACTTAGCAGACTTCAAAAAAAAGGTTGGGCGGCTTCCTGGAGGAAAGGGCCATAAAATGTTACTGAAAGGACGAGGGAATAATACACTATTTCTAGGATGGGCGGGACAAATTGCTTGTTCTTTTGGCCACTGTTGGTGACAGGGTGTTGGGCTTGATGGATCCTTGGTCTGTCCCAGCATGGCGATGCTTATGCACTTATGTACTTATAATGCAGGGCTACAAACTGAGTGTGGTCTCTTTAAGACATCTAGCATTGCAAACTGAGCATGTCCAGGCAGTCAGTTGATCTTGCTAGAGAAGTTAGGTGGAAGTTTGTTTGCTCTGTTCTGTGCAATTCTTAAAGTTATTATCTATTTTTAATTAAGGTAACATAATACTCTATATTTCCTGTTGTTATAAAAGGAATTGAAATGGGAGTTGTAACGTTTCCTGATGAATATGCACTGGATTTACCAATATTTTCATTTGTGTAAGAATACATTTTAGAACATGTAGCTTGTAAGCCTATTATGATTCAACTGCAAACTGAGCAGCCCATTTGTTAAAAGGCAACAGACTTGCCGCATGCCAATCCAGAACTACCGCAGGAGCCTGGCGGAAGTTCCCACCCCCATCATGCACCATTTCCTGCACGACATTAGCGCAGGGTTAGCATGGGAGTCCTTACCGCCAACTCAATGGGTGGTGGTAAGTGCTCCCCTTGAAATGGCCGCACAGTAAGTGGGAGCAGTTCAATCATGTTGCCTTTGGCCTTCTCGGCACACTCTCCCTCTGCAGCAGTCCGCCCCACCTCTGACGCAGCTTCCTATTTCCTCCTAGGTGGCCCGCAGGCATGACAGAAGGAGAGTATGCTGAGGAGGGTAAAGAGGTTAGGGCTCTTCAGCTTGGAAAAGAGACGGATGAGGGGAGATATGATTGTGGTCTACAAAATTCTAAGTGGTGTACAACAAGTAGAAGTAAATTAATTTTTTTACTTGTTCCAAAAGTACAAGGGGGACACTCAGGGAAATTTACATGAAAATATTTTTAAAACAAATAGGAGGAAATATATTTTCACTCAACAAATAATTCAGCTCTGGAACTCTTTGCGGAGGATATAGTAACAGTGATTAGCATATCTGGGTTTTAAAAAGGTTTGGTCAAGTTCCTGGAGGAAAAGTCCATAGTCTGCTATTGAGACAGACATGGGGAAGCAACTGCTTGCCATGGGATTGGTAATATGGAATTTTGCCGTTATTTGGGTTTCTGTCAGGTATTTGTGACCTGGCTTGGCCACTGTTGGAAACAGGATACTGGGTTTGATGGACCATTGGTCTGAACCATATGGCTACTCTTATGTTCTACGTTCGTATGTATTCTCTTTGACATCCACTAAGATTGAAGAGGGGTAGGTAATAAGATACATTATTGCCTAAGGCATGTTATTTGTCCCTTATCATGTGCTAAAGGGCAATACTGTGCATTATTTTATTGTAGCATACATTAATCTAAAGTATCATGAAAAATGGCAATGAGATTTAAAGCACGCAAATATATGGGGGCACCTCATTACCACGTAGATAGCTAGTATAGCTTATAGTGAACATAGTAAACTGTTATTTCTGGAAATATAACAAAAATATACTGGTTGCTGGTACTCAATCATCAAAATAGCATATCTACAAATATTACTATAATGTGAACTAAAGAAGGTGAAGCCTCAGCACTGAAAAGCACTTTAGGTATAAGTATCTATCACAGGCATAGAAACCTCTTCTAAATTTTTTTAAATTAATTTTTTAACAAGATGTTGAAAAGTGACACATTTGAAAAATCATTATTTCTATTTTTGAATATGAAGTGCTTCTAAACTTGGAAATATAAGAGAAGCAGAAAGCTGTAATTATTTTTCCTTGCTGGGAGCCTCAGGCCACAAAGAGGGGCATAATCGAAAGTGATGCCCAAGTTTTGCTGAGGACGTCCACGCAAAACATCCCGGCGAAGGGGCAGGGTAACCCGTATTATCAAAACAAGATGGGTGGCCATCTTTCGTTTCAATAATATGTTCGGAGACGCCCAAATCTTGAAATTTAGGTTGTCCTTAGATATGGTCGTCCCTAGACTTGGTCATTTCTGATTTTCGGCGATAATGGAAACTAAGGACGCCCATCTCAGAAACGACCAAATCCAAGCCCTTTGGTTGTGGGAGGAGCCAGCATTCATAGTGCACTGGTCCATCTGACATGCCAGGACACCAACCGGGCACCCTAGGGGGCACTGCAGTGAACTTCATAAATTGCTCCCAGGTACATAGCTCCCTTACCTTGTGTGCTGAGACCCCCAACCCCCCCCGCCAAATCCACTACCCACAACTGTACACCACTACCATAGCCCTCACGGGTGAAGGAGGGCACCTAGATGTGGGTACAGTGGTATTCTGGTGGGTTTTGGAGGGCTCACATTTACCACCACAAGTGTAACAGATAGGGGGAGATGGGCCTGGGTCCGCCTGCCTGAAGTGCACTGCACCCACTAAAACTGCTTCAGGGACCTACATATTGCTTCGATGGACCTGAGTATGACATTTGAGGCTGGCACAAAATATTTTTAAAGATGTTTTTTTGAAGGTGTGAGGGGGTTAGTGACCATTGGGGGAGTAAGGGGAGGTCATCCCCGACTGCCTCCGGTGCTCATCTGGTCAGTTCGGCCACCTTTTTGTGCCTTGGTCGTAAGAAAAACAGGCCCAGGTAAAGTTGTCCAAGTGCTCGTCAGGGATGCCCTTTTTTTCCATTATGGGTCGAGGACGCCCATGTGTTAGGCACGCCCAAGTCCCGCCTTCGCTACGCCTCCGACAAGCCCCAGTGAACTTTGGTCATCCCCGCGAGGGAAAGCAGTTGAGGATGTCCAAAATCGACTTTTGATTATGCCAATTTGAGCGACACTGTGAGAACAACACCCATCTTCCGATTTGTGTCGAAAGATGGGCGTCCTTCTCTTTCGAAAATGAGCCTGAAAGTCACCATTTGCTCATACAGCAGCTTCACCGTTAGCAGTTGTAGTGTAATACTATTGCTAGGGGTTACCAGCTCCATTTTGAACCCGGCACCAATAAGTGGCAGAAGCAAGTGGAGATCACTCCAGTCTAAACCCCAAGGATTTTATAAGGTAGGCCTGGGGGGGGGGGGGGCTATGGGAGGGTGGGGAGACTATTAAGAGGTGGTCTTTAGTGTGGGGAGGAGATTGATTGGAACGGGAGGACTGTGACCGGGGTATCTTCAGAAGAGAACGAGTATCTGATATGGGGGATCTTCAAATAGAAGGGGGAGGAGCAGCTCCTGATACTGCACTAGCCCTTTACGGGGCCCTTTTACTAAGGTGCATAGGTGCCTACACACGTCCAATGCGCGTCAATTTGTAACTACTGCCAGGATACCGTGAGCCCCTGGTGATAATTCCATGTTTTATGTGCGTTCAATATGTGCGGCAGACAATATTTTTTTATTTTATATCGTGTGGCGCTAACCGGGTGGTAATCGGCAGTGTAACTGTGCTGATGATTACCACCCAGTTAATGTGTGGGACTTTACTACTAAGTCAACGGGTGGTGGTAAGGTCTCAGGCCCCCAAATGGACGCGCGCCAATTTTTATTTTGTCACACGTCCATTTTTGGCCCCAAAAAGGCCTTTTTTCCAGGCACGCTGAAAAATGGACCTACGCACGTCCAATACACAGCGCAGGCCATTTTTCAGCGCACCTTAGTAAAAAGACTCCTAAGAGAGGCCAGAAGCTTTGAGCTATGTCTAAGCGACCCAATACTCCTGGGCACTATGAATAGCGTAGCTTACGAGGTTGATCGAAATCTGCATTATTCATATATTGTAGGAGTGACTAACCTATGGGTCTAAGCTCTGGCAGTTTAATCACTCCCATGGAAAATAAAGGTGCAGTAGAAGCTGACTTTTACTGCACTTTAATTAATACCACCCCTAAATGAGAAATAAAACTGAGACGCTGTCAAAATATTTTAATAGTTCTTCCAAAAGCACTTATACTGTATCTATAACTTGCAAAATTTGGTAGAAACTGAAAAAGAACCAATGTTCAACATTAGTGGAAATTTGAGAACTGAATATTTAAACAAAGATTAAGAAGGTCAAGGATTTTTTTTCTTTTAAATGTCAGCATGGCATCAGATATTCGAAGGCCATTTCTGTGACAAAGGTGATATAATTTAAGAAGCATTGTGAAGTCTGTAGAAAAATGTAAAGGGTCTTGTATTTTTTAACAGAAGGAAAAAAAACCTTTTATTTTCACAACAGAAACAAATGTCATCTTAAAAGATCAACTAGATTTGCATGATGGACAATATCACCTAAATTTCTCTGTGAGTCTTACAAATGCAAATTCTGGGCACTGTGATATCACTGGTCCTGACCACTTGATAAAGGTCACTCAGCGAACACAAAATCCTGTGATGTGCTTGAGTACAGCATGCATATGGCTGTTTTTATATGAAAATTATGTTTGACCTGGTGCTATTTCAGTCTCTAAACCACACTGGTAAATATGTATATTAATCTTTCCATCTCTAATCCAATAAGAAGTTCATCTCCAAAGAAGAAAATTGATCCACTTTAGGAATAATAAACTATTTAGTTTAAATATTAATGTTCAAAAATTAATACTTTTTGAAGACAAATATCACTGGATTAAGAGATCTGATTATCAAAGGTGCATCCGTCTATGTCTGTCTGTCTCACCACCTTGTCCTTGTCACGAAAAGAGGGTCTGACCATTCTTTTTCATATTTCAGCATCTCAGTATAAGAAGAGAATGATTGCTGTTGTGTTGAGATCTGATTGCTGGTTAGTTGTCTGTATAAAAATTAGTGTGCCACATTTGAGTCATAAAAACACCTCAAGAACTTGAGGTGCCTTTATGGTTGTCTGTAAGCCATTACTCCCTCCCACTGTTCTTGGTGCAGGAAATGAGAGGATTGGCCAAGTCCCTGATAGGTCCTTATGCATCCTGAGAAATGGTAAGCATGGGTTTCAATATGTTTTGATTTGGAGAACTGAGTTTTTTTGGGCAGGGATAACATTTACCTTGGCATGCACTTTCCAGCTCTTTAAGGGACCCTTTTTCACAGGCGCTGTAAGGCTACCACACATGTAGGGTTTGCCAAATTGGCCCTACCGCAGGGGTAATGTGGGAGCCCGGCTGTAGTTCTGAAGTCTATGGATGCACTTTCCCACAATAAAAAATATTGTACCTTGTTTGCATGGTGTGTAATTTTACTGTGGAAGTTCAAATGAGTGTCATTTGGGCAGAGCAGACATGTGTGAGTAAATTATTAAAATACCATATACCCCATGTGTTCTTGTTGTAGGTGCATGACTATCCAGCTTATAATCGAAAGACAAAAACGCCTATATTGCGACCTAAATTGGGAGATAGGCGTTTATCTCCCAAAAACGAACAACGCGGTATAATCGAAAGCCGAACTTGGACGTTTTCAACTGCACTCCATCGCGGAAGCGTACAAAGTTGACGGGGGCGTGTCGGAGGCGTGGTGAAGGCGGGACTGGGGCGTGGTTATCACCCGAACAGAGATGGGCGCCTTTCGCCGATAATGGAAAAAAAGTATGCGTTTGTAGCTAGAATTTAGGGCACTTTTCCTGGACCCTGTTTTTTCACGAATAGGGCCCCAAAAAGTGCCCTAAATGACCAGATGACCACCGGAAGGAATCGGGGATGACCTCCCCTGACTCCCCCAGTGGTCACTAACCCCCTCCCACCACAAAAAATGATGTTTCACAACTTTTTATTTTCACCCTCAAATGTCATACCCACCTCCCTGGCAGCAGTATGCAGGTCCCTGGAGCAGTTGTTAGGGGGTGCAGTGGACTTCAGGCAGGTGGACCAAGGCCCATCCCCCCCCTATCTGTTACAATTATGCTGCTTAATGCTTAGTCGTCCAACCCCCCCCCCCAAACCCACTGTACCCACATGTAGGTGCCCCCCTTCACCCCTTAGGGCTATAGTAATGGTGTAGACTTGTGGGCAGTGGGTTTTGAGGGGGATTTGGGGGGCTCAACACACAAGGGAAGGGTGCTATGCACCTGGGAGCTCTTTTACCTTTTTTTTTGTTTTTGTAAAAGTGCCCCCTAGGGTGCCCAGTTGGTGTCCTGGCATGTGAGGGGGACCAGTGCACTACGACTCCTGGCCCCTCCCACGAACAAATGCCTTGGATTTATTCGTTTTTGAGCTGGGCGCTTTCATTTTCCATTATCACTGAAAAACAAAAACGCCCAGCTCACAAATTGTCGAATAAAACATGGACGTCTATTTTTTTCGAAAATACGGTTCGGTCCGCCCCTTCACGGACCCGTTCTCGGAGATAAACGCCCATGGAGATAGACATTTTCGTTCAATTATGCCCCTCCACAGCTACTAAAAGAATTCCATTCATATTGTTTAGGAAAATAGTTAAAACCTGATTTTCTTAAAAGACTTTTACTAAAGGACATTAAGCACTTAGGATTAGGTTCTGTATATCACGCCTAAAAAATTGGCTACAAAATGAAGTTCATCTAAGCGTATTCTATAAAGTATGTTTTAATTTATGCGTGCTTTATAGAAAAAGCCTAAATCTCCGCATGATATATAGAATACATCAAGCGCTAGTTCACGTGATTAAATTTAGTCATGGGCAGTTACGCTATCCAGCTTATTTTCGAAAGAGAAAAATGCCTATAGTGCGACCTAAACCGGGAGATAGACGTTTGTCTCGCAAAGGCGTCCAAATCGGTATAACCGAAAGCCGATTTTGGGCGTTTCCAACTGCACTCCGTCGCGGAAATGAACAGAGTTGATGGGGGCGTGTCGGAGGCGTGGTGTAGGCGGAACTGGGGCGTGGTTATCAGCCAAGGAGAAATGGGCGTCTTTAGCTGATAATCAAAAAAAAAAAGTCGTTTTTACCGCGATTTTGGGTCACTTTTTTGGACCCTTTTTTTCACGAACAAGTCCCAAAAAAGTGCTCCAACTGCCCAGATGACCACTGAAGGGAATCGGGGATGACCTCCCCGGACTCCCCCAGTGGTCACTAACCCCCTCCCACCAAAACAACCCCACTTTAAAAACTTTTTTTCCAGCCTGTATGCCAGCCTCAAATGCCGTACCCACCTCCATGACAGTAGAATGTGTTCGATCCTGTCACAGCCTTTCCCTGGGTCAGATGTGGCTCTCGGGTGCAGTACAGGGTCACATCAGCATTGCATTGTGGTGGGTGTAGGGTATTGGGCTCCGTGATTTCATTAGCTTGTGTTACAGTCTCACGATGTTGGTAGTTGGTAGGCTCTTCTCCCATGGTGCTTTTCCCCCTGCCTACTGGGTCAGAGTGTGCCCTGTTGTATTTCTGGTAGTCCATGAGGTAGTGGCCATTTTTGTAAGCCAGTTTTAGTTCCCTTTCCTGTGTTAGCCACGTTACAGAACTTAGTTCTTCCCTTGAATGTGGCTGAAAGAGGGCATTGTAAAGCATTCTGCCAGCTCTGCCTACTGCTCATCTCAGTACCAGGGAGACTCGTTGCCAGTGGGGCACAACCTCTGATCTGCAGTTAACTGTGAGTAAGCGTCCAATAAAGGACGTTTTCGGAGAGATTAGTCTTCAGGTGTCAACTGGTGTGCCAATGTTATATATCAGCAACCAGTCCTAGAGGCCTGCATGTATGCAGGTCCCTGGAGCACTTTTAGTGGGTACCGCAGTGCACTTCAGCCAGGTGGCCCCAGGCCCACCCCCCCACCTGTAACACTTGTGCTGGTAAATGGGAGGCCTCCAAAACCCACTGTACCCACATGTAGGTGCCCCCTTCACCCCTAAGAGCTATGGTAGTGTTGTACATTTGTGGGTAGTGGGTTTTGGGGGAGGGGGGTTGGGTGCTCAGCACCCGTGGTAAGGGAGCTATGCATGTGGGAGCGTTGTCAGAAGTCCACCACACTGACCTAGGGTGCCCAGTTGGTGTCCTGGCATATCCGGGGGGCCAGTGTACTACCAATCGTGGCCCCTCCCACGACCAAATGGCTCGGATTAGGACGTTTTTGAGCTGGACGTTTTTAGTTTCCATTATCGCTAAAAAAAACAAACGCCCAGCTCAAAAACGTCCATTTTTTCGAAAATACGGTTCGGCCCGCCCCTTCACGGACCCGTTCTCGGAGATAAACGCCCATGGAGATAGGCATTTCTGTTCGATTATGCCCCTCCACGTAAACCTTGATGTAAATACCAATGCTTAAATTATTCATGGATCAGATGTATTCTATAACAACACGCATAGATTTTAGAAACACCCAATGACCTGCCCATGCCAATGCCCACTTTTCCACTATGCAACTTAGAATTTATGCGCAGCACTTTATAGAATACGCTTAGACAGTTCTATGCATGAATTCTAATGCCAATTAATGTCAAGAATTGCTTGTTAAGAGGCAATTATCAACAGTGATTGGCTTGTTAACTAATTAAGAGAGCCTTTTACTTCAATCCAGAACAATTAAGAGTTTTTGTTAATTCAAAAAAGTTGCAAGTAGCTTGATATCTGAGATTGAAGTTTTTTTTTTTGTTACATTTGTACCCTGTGCTTTCCCACTCATGGCAGTCTCAATACAGCTTATATGGGGCAATGGAAGGTTAAGTGACTTGCCCAAAGTCACAAGGAGCTGCCTTTGCCGGGAATCAAACTCAGTTCCTCAGGACCAAAGTCCACCACCCTAACCACTAGGCCACTCCTCCACTGTTGCTACTGTTTGAGATTCTACATGGAATGTTGCTATTCCACTAGCAACATTCCATGTAGAAGTCGGCCCTTGCAGATCACCAATGTGGCCGCGCAGGCTTCTGCTTCTGTGAGTCTGACGTACTGCACATACGTGCAGGACGTCAGACTCACAGAAACAAAAGCCTGCGCAGCCTTCTACATGGAATGTTGCTAGTGGAATAGCAACATTCCATGTAGAATCTTCAATACTATCCATTTTATTTTTGTTACATTTGTACCCTGCGCTTTCCCACTCATGGCAGGCTCAATGCGGCTTACATGGGGACAATGGAGGGTTAAGTGACTTGCCCAAAGTCACAAGGAGCTGCCTGTGCCGGGAATCGAGCTCAGTTCCTCAGGACCAAAGTCCACCACCCTAACCACTAGGCCACTCCTCCATTCCCACTAGGCCACTCCTCCATTCCCACTAGGCCACTCCTCCACTCCACTTTTGAATTGTAAAAAGGTCTGTTGTTAGGCGTGTTGAACTATATTTACTTTATTCTTTTTTTTTCTTCATAATGTTTTCTCCTGAACGAATTGTGAACTCCTCCTAAAGTTTTTTGTGGTCTTAAGAAGACATGAAAAAGTATTTTCTTGTACAATGTGATTTGCCTTCTCTGAAATATGTCTAGTCTGTTTTTCTTGACAAGTATTTTACTTGTACAATGTCAACTGGAAATTTATAAATAAAGAAAAAAAAAGAGGACCTTTTACAAATGTGCATCCAACTTGTGTCAAATTGGCACTGCCCTGGGCGGTAATTCTATTTTTGGCATATGCCCAAAACACACAGTAGAAAATATTTTCTATTTTCTACCGCCTAGCGCTTACCCGGCAGTAATCAGCAGTTGATGTGCGCTGGATGCTTACTTCCCAGTTAGCACATAAGACCTTACCACTAAATCAGTGTGTGGCAGTAAGGTCTCAGGCCAAAAATGGACATGTGCTGGTTTTCAGTTTGCCGCACGTCCATTTTCCGGCACATTAAAAAAATGACTTTTTTTCCAGGCGTACTGAGGAAATGGACCAGCGCACATCCAAAACATGTACCTACACCAGTGCAGGCCACTTTTGGATGCACCATAGTAAAAGGACCCCTTTGCGTGCACAATGTAAGTTGCAGTATATAGAATCCGGGGGTTAACCCCTGGATTCTATATAAGTCGCACAACGTTGGGCACCCAAATTTGAACACAGAGCCCAGATGTGCTTGTAAACTAGTCAATTGAGTGCTAATATTCAATTATTGATGTTAATTGGAGTTAATTGGCAGTCAGTGATACTAAATTGGGTTTACATGCACATCTATAACATTGCACACTCAAAGTGTTTTCCCTACAAACGAAAAGGTGGCATGGCCGTGTGAGGGGCATGGATGGGTCAAAGATGTTCCAAAACTTTAGACGCAGTGTTATAGAATACTAGGGTTGTGCACCTAACTTACGCACTAGTATTTACACCAGGTTTCAACAGGTATAAGGGGAAGGGAAAGGGGATGGGATTTGATATACAGCCTTCCTGTAGTAACAATAAAAGTGGTTTATATATTATTTGTACCTGTGGCAATGTAGGATTAAGGGGCCCTTTTACTAAAGGGTTGCCATGTGGCAACCCGGAACCACTGCCGGCAATGTGGCCTCCAGCGATAGTTCTGCCTTCAGCGCACACCATTTCTGGAGCTGCTGGATTTGTTAAAAAAAATATACCGCAGGGCGTTACACAGCAATAATCGGGCAGTGCTGCCAGGTTACTGCCAGGGTAGCACGGGAGCCCTTACTGCCACCTCAATGGATGGCGGTATGTGCTCCCCCCCCCCCCCCCCCGCATGACCACATGGTAAGTGAAAGCTTACTGCATGGTCATGTGTTTTTTTCAGGTTTTTTACTTGCTGCGGTAAAAAGGGCCCTGGCACGCAGCAAAAATGGCTGCCGACACTACTGCAGGGACCTCTTTACTGCAGCTTGATAAAAGGGTCCCTAAGTGACTTGCCCAGAATCACAAGGAGCTGCAGTGGGAATTGAACCCAGTTCCCCTGGTTTTCTGGCCACCGCATTAACCATTAGTATACATTAGTCCAGTCAATGTATGTTAATGTACTACAGATACCATGTTCTAATGGTTACCTTAACTCATGACCTGCACTAAAAAATATAGGGAACACACTCAAAAGGTGCTGCAGTAAATCTGGGCTTAGTGTGCAGTAAAATCCTGTGTTACAACACATTAAGCCCAGATTTTAGTGCACTTTAGAAAAAGAGCCTCTTAGTTTATTAGACTTGACTGTTCCTAATTAGACTAGAAATTGTCATTTTTGGTCTGATGTTTGATTTTTAAATATTTTTGTTTTCAGATATCTTGTGTATTGTTTATATGGTTATCTTTAGTTAATTGAGATCCTATGTTCTAAACTAAGAACTCGACAAGATAATGGATAGCACTGAGAGCCCTGCAGAGTCAGTTGACTGTAGCCTACGTAAACCAGGAAGATGGACTGAGGAGAACGCTGGTGTAAAATTGTATGAAAGGTGCAGTGCGAACTAGCCACCTGGAGGAACAAAATGCATGAATGGATGTTCATTAATAGAATATGATGGACTTGGTGTTGGAGGGAGCAGAACAATGAGAGAAAAGCTGTGTTTGAATGTTTGCAAGGTATAATATACAGTAAGAGGGCTCATGGTCGGAGGGGAGCACTTTCCGCCATCCACTGAGGTAGTGGTAAGGGCTCCTGTACTAACCAGGTAGCGATTACCAACCAAATAAATATTTTCTATTTTTGTAGTGCTGGAAATGGCATGATGGTAGACCGGCAGTAGTTTTGGATTGGTACGCGGCAAGCCTGTGGCAGCACGCCAAACCTTTAGTACAAGGGCCCCTAAGTTGTTCATTTAATTCAGAGACATAAGAGCCGTTCTGATAGACTTCTGTTATTGTTGCTCTATCCCTGTCCAACAAATGTTACAAATCTATGTTTAATGGTTTCTTTTTTCCTATCAAACTACTAAATGCTGCAATGCTTCGCTGGCAAGTTTACGAAGACTGGATAAATACAAGGTTTTTAGGAAATCTTTCAAGACCTATCTTTTTGAATTGTCCTATGATGCTTCAGCTTGATTTATATTTTTATTATCTGTATATTCCTGGAAACCTTTCAGTTATATTTGACTTTGGGAACCACATAGAACTCCAGATATAAGCCTTATAGTACAGTATAAGGTGAGGCCCCACCTGGAGTATTGTGTTCAGTTTTGGAGGCCGTATCTTGTTACGGATGTAAAAATAATTGAAGTGGTGCAAAGAAAAGCTAGGAGAATGGTATGGGATTTGCGTTACAAGACGTATGAGGAGAGACTTGCTGAACTAAACATGTATACTCTGGAGGAAAGGAGAAACAGGGGTGATATGATACAGACGTTCAAATATTTGAAAGGTATTAATCCGCAAACTAACCTTTTCCGGAGATGGGAAGATGGTAGAACGAGAGGACATGAAATAAGATTGAAGGGGGTCTCAAGAAGTATTTTTTCACGGAGAGAGTAGTGGATGCTTGGAATGCCCTCCCGCGGGAGGTGGTGGAAATGAAAACGGTAATGGAATTCAAACATGCGTGGGATAAGCATAAAGGAATCCTGTGCCGAAGGAATGGATCCTCAGGAGCTTAGTCAAGATCGGGAGGCGGGGCTGGTGGTTGGGAGGTGGGGATAGTGCTGGGCAGACTTATACGGTCTGTGCCAGAGCCGGTGGTGGGAGGCGGGGCTGGTGGTTGGGAGGCGGGGATAGTGCTGGGCAGACTTATACGGTCTGTGCCCTGAAGAGCACAGGTACAAATCAAAGTAGGGTATACACAAAAAGTAGCAAATATGAGTTATTTTATTGGGCAGACTGGATGGACTGTGCAGGTCTTTTTCTGCCATCATCTACTATGTTACTATGTTACTATGTATAGTATAAGTGTTTTATCTCATTTTTTATTAACTTACAAAGCTACATGTTCCTTACGATCACCCCAACAACACTTTCTTATGTTTCCATCCTTTCGCCAAAGTTATTTTGACATCAATTCAGCTATCCATTTCATGCCTGAATAAGAGTAATTGTCTTAGTTGTGTGTGTTCTTGGGTGTATGGGTCAAATTACTATAAATTTTGTAATTCCTTTCTCACACTTTTATTATTATTTGTTTGTTAACCGCTTTGCCCTGTCCGCCAATTAAAGCGATATATCAAGTTTTGAATACATACATAAATAAATTTAGTGTTGTTTGACCCTCCTTATGGAATAATCTCCTTCTTTTTTGCATATGGAACCATCCAAACCAAAGTTTAAAATTGGTATGAAAACCCATGTCTTTGCTAAATCCTTTGGCTTCTGACTCATGCTGCCACTACGGTCCTTTTTGACAATAGTGTATCAGGAGGGGTTGTAATTACACAGGAAGGTAGGAATTCAGTTTTCTGTTCTCTCAATTATCATTGTAATTTCTTTTCCACATTATGTTTTAAATTACATAGTTGTAAACTGCCCAGGTGGTACTTTTGATGAGAGGTATATCTAATAATAAATAAACATAGAAATAAAGTAAGCTTGGAAACTTCTAATGAGTAAGTGATAGCTGTATTAAATGGACAGGCTGAAATGGAATTTATAAAGATTCTTTTATTAAGAAACTTAAAATATCACAGAGTGTAGAATCTTCAAAGCTTGAGTTTTTAATGAGAACTTATTGGAATATTTATAAATTGTAGTGTTGAGTAACTAGCAGGAAGTCAGCACTACTCAGTAATTAATTTTCTTAAGGAGAGATTTGTGATGGTAGATTAAAAGATTTAACAGGTGTTTGAGTAAGGATGGTATTATCTTGTTGTTTTTATGTTGTTTGTTTCTTCATGAAAATTCAATAAAAATAATGGAACTCAAAAGATATAACTGACCGAAAACAGTATTTAAAAAAAATGTTTGAGGCAGACATGAGTAAATCTGATTGCATGCTTAATTGAGAAGAAGAAATTACAGGTTTAATTTGTTTTACAATTTTAATAGTACAGCTTGAGATGAAAGTAAACATAATTGAATTTAATTAAAAAAACATTTTTTTCAACAGAGTGACAGAAGCACTAACAAAAAGGTAAACGTTATAAAGAATCTGACTGTGGTTATCATCGATGTGGTCAGATTTTGAGACAATAGTTTATTAAAATATTTCAGAACAAATTACCTATGAAACTGAGTGTAATAATTAGATGATAATTGACTTTAGCAACCAATTATCAGCTATAATTTGTGTTAATTGCCATTAATAAGCACTAATTTACAGTTACATGCCTAACTGCCCTTAGGATTCTGTAAATTGAGGGGCCCTTTTACTAAGCCGTGTAAGCATTTTTGTGCACCCAACATGCGCCAAAATGGAGTTACTGCCCGACTGCCATGTGGTTCTTGAGGTAATTTCATTTTTGGCGGGTGTCCGATACATGCATCTGAAAATAATTTTTATTTTCAGACGTGCGTATCAAACATATGCCAAGTGGCATTTGATGTGCGTAGGTCATTATCGCCCGGTTACCGCATGAGATTTTACTGCTAGATCAATGGCTGGCAGTAAGGTCTCAGCCCCAAAATGGACGGGTGGCAATTTTCATTTTTTTGCATGTCCATTTTTGGTAAAAATTTTAAAAAGGCAGGTGCACTGAAAAATGATTCTGCAGGCGCCCAAAACATGCATCTACACTACCGCAGGCCATTTTTTAGTGCACCTTTAGTAAAAGGATCCCTGAGTGCTCAAAATCCAAAGCACATGACTGCAAGGGGGCTGTGGACCTGGGAGGGGCTTGAGCGGGTTAGGGGCATGTCTAGTACACAAGCACACAGATTATCTTTAAATCTTTTTTTTATTTGACAAGAACCAACAATATAAGTAGAACAGCTTTACAGAAAATATAAAACAATTAAGATTACCTCCCAAACAGAACTTTTCAATACCCTTCCCCTCTCCCACCCTCTGTTTTGCACCTGTGCATTCCTTAACAGAATGGTCTAGGTCTGGACATTTGTCCCAGCAACCTAATAAGGCAACCTAATAAGGCTCGCCCCCTGACGCTTTATAACAGACCTTACATCATACATGAACTACATGTTGCAACATGGACTGTTCCCCAAGGACAAAGGAAATATACTTCTTACCCCTATACCCAAAGACTTAAAGAAAAAATTAAATGATACAACCAACTGTCGACCAGTAGCATCAATCCCCCTGGTAGTCAAACTAATGGAAAGCATGGTAACCAAACAACTTACCAACTACTTTAACAAATTCAATATACTACATGAATCACAGTCAGGATTTCAATCCAACCATAGCACTGAAACAGATATAATCACTCTCATAACCAAATTTAAACAATTAATTACAACAGGAAACAATGTGCTTCTCCTACAATTTGACATGTCCAGCGCGTTCGACATTGTCAGTCACCAAATACTCTCGAACATCCTGGACTACTTCGGGATTGGAGGAAACATACTTAGTTGGTTTGAAGGCTTCCTAACATCAGAACCTATCAAGTGATATCAAATGCAAAAACGTCAACTCCATGGAAACCTGAATGCGGAGTTCCACAAGGATCACCACTCTCACCAACTCTTTTTAACTTAATGATGATGCCATTAGCCAAATCGATCTCCAACCAAGGACTCCCCCATACATCTATGCAGACGATGTCACGATATACATCCCGTTCAAACAAGATATAACTGAAATTACAAATGAAATCACACACAGCCTCCAAATAATGAACTCATGGGCGGACGAATTCCAACTAAAGCTAAATGCAGAAAAAACACAATGAGGCATATTTTCAAAGCACTTTGGGAGGCTAAGTGCTTTGAAAATGAGCCTGAATGTCTCATCCTGACCTCACGATACAACACAAACAAACCCAATACCATAAATACCCCAGACTACACCCTTCCGGTCTCAGACAGCTTAAACATTCTGGGAGTCACAACTGACCGAAATCTCACACTCGAAGATCATGCGAAAAACACAGCAAAGAAAATGTTCTACTCAATGTGGAAACTTAAAAGGGTCAAACCTTTTTTCCCAAGTGAAGTATTCTGCAGCCTAGTACAATCAATGGTGCTAAGCCATCTAGACTACTGCAATGCCATTTATGCCGGATGCAAAGAACAAATAATTAAAAGGCTTCAGATCGCTCAAAACACGGCAGCCAGACTCATATTTGGGAAAACGAAATACGAAAGTGCCAGACCCCTAAGAGAAAAACTACACTGGCTCCCACTAAAAGAACGAATTGCGTTCAAGGTCTACACCCCGGTCCACTAGATCATTCACGGGGAAGCCCCAACCTACATGTCAGACCTAATAGACTTGCCTACTAGGAACGCAAAAAGATCAGCATGCACATTACTTAATCTCCACTACCCTAACTGCAAAGGATTAAAATATAAATCCACATATGCGACCAGTTTCTCTTATATCTGTACCCAGCTATGGAACGCACTACCGAAGACCATAAAAACAATGCAAGACCTAACTATCTTCCGAAGGCTACTGAAAACAGATCTGTTCAAGAAGGCGTACCATAAACATCCATCTTAAATACTAAATAATAAGACTATACACGACCTAGACACAACCGAAACCTTATCACTTGACTGACTAACCTCTTTGTCATTAGTGAACAAATACTATCACTACAATCCTTATGTCAAATATGGTCTCTCCATTGTCGATGACCTAATGTATGTTATTATCCAATTATCTCCCAGGAACCTTCATGCAATACCATAATGTATTCTTCTTTACCATGTATGTATGCACACGGTATATATATATACCATGAACTGTTCCACGTATGTGATGTTCCATCTAGGTTACCATGTACAGTGGGGGAAATAAGTATTTGATCCCTTGCTGATTTTGTAAGTTTGCCCACTGACAAAGACATGAGCAGCCCATAATTGAAGGGTAGGTTATTGGTAACAGTGAGAGATAGCACATCACAAATTAAATCCGGAAAATCACATTGTGGAAAGTATATGAATTTATTTGCATTCTGCAGAGGGAAATAAGTATTTAATCCCTCTGGCAAACAAGACCTAATACTTGGTGGCAAAACCCTTGTTGGCAAGCACAGCGGTCAGACGTCTTCTGTAGTTGATGATGAGGTTTGCACACATGTCAGGAGGAATTTTGGTCCACTCCTCTTTGCAGATCATCTCTAAATCATTAAGAGTTCTGGGCTGTCGCTTGGCAACTCGCATCTTCAGCTCCCTCCATAAGTTTTCAATGGGATTAAGGTCTGGTGACTGGCTAGGCCACTCCATGACCCTAATGTGCTTCTTCCTGAGCCACTCCTTTGTTGCCTTGGCTGTATGTTTTGGGTCATTGTCGTGCTGGAAGACCCAGCCACGACCCATTTTTAAGGCCCTGGCGGAGGGAAGGAGGTTGTCACTCAGAATTGTACGGTACATGGCCCCATCCATTCTCCCATTGATGCGGTGAAGTAGTCCTGTGCCCTTAGCAGAGAAACACCCCCAAAACATAACATTTCCACCTCCATGCTTGACAGTGGGGACGGTGTTCTTTGGGTCATAGGCAGCATTTCTCTTCCTCCAAACACGGCGAGTTGAGTTCATGCCAAAGAGCTCAATTTTGTCTCATCTGACCACAGCACCTTCTCCCAATCACTCTCGGCATCATCCAGGTGTTCACTGGCAAACTTCAGACGGGCCGTCACATGTGCCTTCCGGAGCAGGGGGACCTTGCGGGCACTGCAGGATTGCAATCCGTTATGTCGTAATGTGTTACCAATGGTTTTCGTGGTGACAGTGGTCCCAGCTGCCTTGAGATCATTGACAAGTTCCCCCCTTGTAGTTGTAGGCTGATTTCTAACCTTCCTCATGATCAAGGATACCCCACGAGGTGAGATTTTGCGTGGAGCCCCAGATCTTTGTCGATTGACAGTCATTTTGTACTTCTTCCATTTTGTTACTATGGCACCAACAGTTGTCTCCTTCTCGCCCAGCGTCTTACTGATGGTTTTGTAGCCCATTCCAGCCTTGTGCAGGTGTATGATCTTGTCCCTGACATCCTTAGACAGCTCCTTGCTCTTGGCCATTTTGTAGAGGTTAGAGTCTGACTGATTCACTGAGTCTGTGGACAGGTGTCTTTCATACAGGTGACCATTGCCGACAGCTGTCTGTCATGCAGGTAACGAGTTGATTTGGAGCATCTACCTGGTCTGTAGGGGCCAGATCTCTTACTGGTTGGTGGGGGATCAAATACTTATTTCCCTCTGCAGAATGCAAATAAATTCATATACTTTCCACAATGTGATTTTCCGGATTTAATTTGTGATGTGCTATCTCTCACTGTTACCAATAACCTACCCTTCAATTATGGGCTGCTCATGTCTTTGTCAGTGGGCAAACTTACAAAATCAGCAAGGGATCAAATACTTATTTCCCCCACTGTATGTATGCACCTTAATGCAACACCATTTGTAATTTTGTTACCCGGAAATGGCAACCACCACTACGGCAAATGTAAGCCACATTGAGCCTGCAAATTGGTGGGAAAATGTGGGATACAAATGGTACAAATACATAAATAAATAAATACACAAATAAATAAATAAATAAATAAATAAATAATGTTTAAAGATGCAACAAGTAACCACGTGCCTTGGATAGTAAAGTCAACCAAAAAGATTCCCATTCAGTATACCAAAAGTACACACGCAATTTAATTGAATAATGAGCTAAAATATTTCCACAGGGAGTTGCCCAGCAGTGAATCGGGCAGTGCTGTGTGCTACCTGGTTACATAGTAACATAATAAATGGCGGCAGATGAAGACCTGTATGTTCCATCCAGTCTGCCCAACAAGATAAACACATTTTACATGGCATGTGATACTTTATACCCGAGTTTGATTTGTCCTTGCCATTCTTAGGGCACAGACCGTAGAAGTCTGCCCAGCTAGTGCAGGAGCCCTTACCAGCATCCTCAGTGAGTGGCAGTAAGTGCTCTCCCCTGCATGGCCACACGGTAAGAGCAATCTTACCGCATGGCCATGTCTTTTTTTGGCCTTTTTACCCACTGTGATAAAAAGAGCTACAGCACGGCCTTTTTTTACCACAGATAAATAAAAGCCCACCTAATGCAGCCTAGCAAAAGGGCCCCTATGGTACCAAGAAAGTTGAAATGTTTGGGAATCACCCCTGCTCCCTTTGAGTTGAGAAAGTGTAGGTAAATTGGAGGGAGTAGAGGGATTAGGCTTATCCAAGGGGGCTTTTTCAGTTGTGAAGTTAGCAGTAAGCGGTATGCAAATTTAAAGAATGCACACTAACATGAAAAATAAATCAAAAAATGTTGTTTCTTTTTGTCTCAAATCAGAGTTGTGGGAAAACTCTGATGAATAACATGGCTGCCTGCTTCAGCTATTTAATTTGTACTATTAGCTTTACTTGTTTTCAAAAGCAAGGAAGTGCTGTCACTGATATGTCTATAAATTACTGTTTTCATAGTTTGACTTTATGAGGTTAGTGATGGTTTCTGGAGGTGCATATATGAACACTATCTTTCTATTATATAGGGTTTACTGAAGAAATATAATACAACATAGAAAATGCAATATTAGAACATAAAAATCCACAAGGAAGATAATTTTTCAACAGGGCACCAAGGAACAGAAATCACATAAAAGCATGAATTACACTTATTATAGGGTCCAAGAAAACAGCAAGGCAAACGATCTGCAAACAACGAAGCAGAACAATGGTAAACGTAAACAAGCTTTACTGATAAAATAATATATAGAGTATACTGCCCATCACAGGCCGTGTTTCGCCCACCAGGGCTGCGTCGGGGGCTACTCAATGATCCTTACTATAAATGTCGTAAATAAATGTTTGTTCCAGTAAATTTTAATGCTCAGAGTACAAAAAAAAAACAGCACAAATCGTATTAAGCAGAAGGCAACATCTAGTAATCGTCATGTATCCTTATGTCC
This sequence comes from Microcaecilia unicolor, assembly GCF_901765095.1. Lineage (NCBI taxonomy): Eukaryota > Metazoa > Chordata > Amphibia > Gymnophiona > Siphonopidae > Microcaecilia > Microcaecilia unicolor. The sequence continues at coordinate 38,247,010 of NC_044037.1, forward strand.
CAGAGATGGCTGGAGAAAAAGCACCTACACTACCACAGGCCATTTTTCAACACACTTTAGTAATAGGACCCCTTAGTAAAAGGGCCCTTAAATGATGTGACTTGTATTATAGCTTTAATGTTTCTTATGTAGTGAAAATTGTATTCACATTGTATTTATTACGGTATATCCTATAAGAACATAAGAATTGCCATACTAGGTTAGACCAAAGATCCAACTAGCCCAGTATCCTGTTTCCAACAGTGGCCAATCCAGGTCATGAAATACTTGACGGCGCCCCCAAAAGTAGCAAGATTCCATGCTGATTAACCCAATTGATAAACAGTTGTTTTCTCTATGCTACCTGTTTTGAGCTTGATTGAAATATCAGGTAAGAATATTGATTATATAAATACTGTATTGGTATGCATTCTATATTTCAATAAACTATGTACGGATTTGAAATGTAGCAGACGCCTGTTACAAACACTGGCAGTTTGGGTGATATGTAGTAGAAAATTATGGATTAGGTATTTATATTGGGGCTCTTTTACTAAGTGGTGGTGAGCACTAATGCGTACTTACCACTCGCTAAAAGGAACTACCGGGGGCGCACTCAGGCATCCCACGGTAGTTCTGGGATCAGCATGCCCTACCCATGTGGTGGAAAATAGGTTTTATTTTTTAGTGCAGGAGGTTGGAGGCGAAGAGTAGGCGCAGGTAAATCACTGTGGGTCTCTTATACTAAAGCACACTATCGTTTTTAGCACACGCTAATATTTAGGGTGCACTAAACGTTAGCGTGCTGTCCGATTAGCACTAGGTTAACGTGTGAGCCTTTACTGCCTAGTAAATAGGTGGTGGTAAGGTCTTATACTCTAATGACCATGAACTAATTGGGAAACTAGTACATGGCCATCAATGTGAAAATAGAAATTGTGGCCATTTTACAGCTGTGCTAAAATTGGCCTCAGCATGTGGGAAATCCACACTCTAAAAATATTACAGGCCACTTTTTAGTGTGGCTTAGTAAAATGGCCCCATTGTCTGTTCCTAAACCACATTGAGAGATATTGTGAAAGCAAGTGTTACAGAATCAGAAATGTTGGTCTAATCTTATAACTGCATTTTCCCCCACTTTACTAATACTGCCCCTCCTACCTTCGGGCAAGGTGGTTGACAGATTAAGCAGCAGGTTAAATTTACATGCTCACCACTAGCATGGTGATTTTGCTAAAGTTTAATCTTTTATTTGGCATAGGATGCATTGCTTTGAAGCTTCTGTGTGAAGAATCAGAGCAAATTTGTTAGCTCCCATGGTCATAACAGATGCTAGTATCTCTGTTGTTAGGCGGTATCACCCACACAGAGAAGATTAATGTGTTGCAAAAGGCCAACTTGGCTAATTAGAGTGACTGATTTAGCCCCCAGCGGATGTGCTATATGTATATGCAAGTGCCAAAGAATAAACATGCCTCTTTGAGCCTTTAGACAGAGCATAACTTCTTTTGAATATGATTGTTACTTACAATTAAGGGATTTGCAGTTTTTAATTTTTTTTTTATACAAAGTGCTTTATCAGCAATCGTATAAAAAGAGTGTAGTACAGTCTAATGAACAACAAAGTGAATGGACTGTGTCGGCATTCCTACGCTGCAGCCACTAGAGTGGCTTTGTAAACGGGGGGGGGGGGGGGTAATTTGTCAATTGGATGCTAACAACCAATTATTGATGTTAAATGGAGTCGATTGGCACTAATTTACTTTCTTCCTAAGCTCCACACTTATTACTATCATCCAATCTCTAGTACTATCCAAATTTGAATTTTGAAATGCCAATATATGTGGGTATTAAAATCTCACTCCTTAAAAAGTTACAAACAGCACCAAATTCCACTGCCGTCATGTTTGCAGTGCTTCTTGCTTTGAGAAGGCTTCTCTTCTCTTGTTAAAATTTCATTGGCTTCCCATAAACGCCAGGATAACCTTTAAACTATGCATGACAGTTTACCAAATCATATATGGTTTATCACCCTCCTACATGTAACAACTAATTGGCTTACCTTCACTTAATACGGTAAAAACATCTCAAGAATACCTCAAACTCCATTTTCCAAACTGCAAAGATCTTTCTAACAAATCGATCCTTGTTGCAGGATTCATATATCAGAGTACCAAACTTTGGAATTCTCTACTCAAGCAATTAAGGCACTTAGAAGATTATCTGAGATTCCATAAATTACAAAGGCTTTTCTGTTAAGTACATATCTTATCAAAAGACAATGAACTAATGTTGCCATCTCTCTTATAAGTTTTTTTCCCTTAACCTAGATTTCAATGCCATTTTTTTTTGTTACATTTGTACCCCGTCCTTTCCCACTCATGGCAGGCTCAATGTGGCTTACATGGGGCAATGGAGGGTTAAGTGACTTGCCCAGAGTCACAAGGAGCTGCCAGTGCCTGAAGTGGGAATTGAACTCAGTTCCTCAGGACCAAAGTCCAGCACCCTAACCACTAGGCCACTCCTCCACTGTTGCTACTATTTGAGATTCTACATGGAATGTTGCTGCTATTCCACTAGCAACATTCCATGTATAAGTTGGCCCTTGCAGATCACCAATGTGGCCGCACAGGCTTCTACATGGAATGTTGCTAGTGGAATAGCAACATTCCATGTAGAATCTCCAATAGTATCTATTTTATTTTTGTTACATTTGTATCCTGCGCTTTCCCACTCATGGCAGGCTCAATGCGGCTTACATGGGGCAATGGAGGGTTAAGTGACTTGCCCAGAGTTACAAGGAGCTGCCTGTGCCTGAAGTGGGAATTGAACTCAGTTCCTCAGTTCCCCAGGACCAAAGTCCACCACCCTAACCACTAGGCCACTCCTATACATGGCACTTTAAGCTGTATGTACTAATTTGGCTGCATGGTCAAATTGTGTGCCCAACTTAACTGATTAACAAGCCAACCAGTGCCAATAATTGGTACGTAACAACCAATTAGTGGCACTAATTGGATTTAATTAATGCGCACAATTTTCTAGGCATATTCTATAATGTAGTGCATTTAAATTCTAATGAGCACAGTCGAAAAGGGGGCATTGCCATGGGCATGGAATGGGTGGGTTGTGGGCATTTCAAAAAGCTATGCACACAACTATAGAACACACCCGATCTACAGGTATTTAGGCTTGGTTTTAGGTGGCTTAAATGGATGCACCTAAATTTTAGTCGCAAGAATGGCACAATAGCAAATTCTATAAACTATGTGTAACTTTAGGCGTAGTTTAAAGAATCGTGCTAACCACGTAGTTTTATGGCACTGATTTTTAAGGAAACATATATAGAATTCCCCCACCCCCTATATTCTATATAGAGGGGCATAATTGAAAGATCGTCCAAGTATGAATTAGGACGTTCTTACGAAAATGTCCAAAAATAGACATGTATAATCGGAAAATAGTATGGGCATTTTTCGATAATCGATTATCCCTGTAAGAAAACAATCAAATGACGAGCGCATAAGCGTGACTAAATTGGGCGCCCTAACACGGTCGATTATTGCAGGTGCAAACGACCAAATCACAAAGTGTGTAAAAGAATGTACATAGGTGTACCACAAGTACAGTACATGTTGTTCTGGCCATCCAGGTACGGGAAAATATGAGGAACGCATATATGCGTCAACAACTGAAAAATCATGCTGCTGCTGCACCCATATTTTCCTCATATGTGCCCATCTGCATGTCCGGACCTGTATGCACTGTACACCTACTGAACATGCAGCTATATGCATATTCTGTATGTGTGAACAGGGTCGGGTGGGGTGCGTCATACTCATCTATATAAGGCACGTTCCACACACATAACCAGGCATGTCAAAGACATCCACGCTTACGACGGCGTCCACGTGCTGATAGGGCCATATATGGAATGGTCATCCATATATGGAGCTGTGCATGAAACGACGTCCCTCACGCAATGTCGTCTATATAAGGCACTTGTTTTCCAACACGTGGAAAAATGGCCCAACGATGAGAGCCCAACTTCGGACAGGAGGAGAGCCTGCTGCTGGTGCGCCTGTGCCTAAGGCACCGGCACAGGCTCTTTGTCCAGCACCACCACCTGCCCCCCAGGCTCCAGGCCATGCGAGCCTGGTCCCGTATTAGGGACAGGCTTGAAAGGTAAGGTTATGGCCCACCCCCCCTCCTGTACCTACACATATAACAGCTCCGTCATCAATGTTACCACCAGTAACTGGAGTGTGCATGCAAGGATAATGAGTAATATAGGAATATGCACAATATCACTAATAAAATGTATGTTATTGAAAGGACGACCATTCCCACATCCCTACAAGAATGTATTTCGTTATTTATGTATATCTTGCCTGTGAACGCCACATTTCCAATCCCTCTTTGCAGCCTCTATGTGGCTTACAACACATCCGAATAGTGGAAACATGATACCAATTAAATGTATACCATACTTTATAACATGGTAATGATAACACATATAAAGTAGTGTTACAAGCATACATTATAATGCATACAAACGATACTTTCTGGCCTCATGGCCACCTCTATGGCATCATCTGCATAGGAACCAACTCGGTGGCTGCTGTGGGTGCTTGAGCACCCCCAATATAAAAGAAATGCCTTGTATGTATGGAGGGAGGGAGGGGTAATCTCCATTGGGGGTCGCACCCCCCCAAAATGGTAAAAAGGTGGCTCCTATGTATGATTCAGTACCAATGGAGGTGGTCCCCCCCCCCAAACACTGTTGACCCTCTCTCTCTGCTATTTGAATAACAAATCAATGTGTGCAGAGGACAAAAAGGACCATCCCCTCCTGACCCCTGCTCTACAACTTATATCTTACAGACGCTTCGGAGTGCATCGGGACCTGGAGTCCCTGAGGAGGCGCTTCCGCCGTGTGCGGCGGGAGAGGCCCGACCTCATCCGGGCAGTGCGACGGCACCTCAGGTCTCGCCGTAAGTATTCAAAAACAGGGCACCTGTACTGATTTGTAAATATATTTATTGATTAATGCAAACGTCCTGTACAATATGTGGCTAATAGCCAACTAATAAGTAATAACATATTTATTGGTGCCAGATCAAGGATGCAGGTTGCAGGTGCCCTCCCATGACTGTGGCTGCAACTTCCATCGACCATCCCCCCCCCCCCCCCCCCCCCCCCCAGATGAATGAGATGACATGCCTCACTTTAGTCTCCCCCTTTCTGGGGTGGGTGGATAGTGTGTCCTGGTAGATCTGCCTGAGGCCCTACTTTTACTGGATGTCATGGCCTCCCTCACATAAAAGTAATGTGCTAAACACCCTTCCCACTGCCCCCCCCCCTAAAAACAACAAAAACACGTCACCAAACCTTCGTCGCATCTCACAATGCAAACATGCTGGTCCCCAATGAGTGTGATCTGCCAACATGTCCTGTGTGTTTTTTTTTTCAGTGCAGCTTCCAGGGTTCCCTGTCATGTCATCTGATGCATCTCAGTCCCCCATGGGTATAGGCCACGCCTCCTCACACCTTCCCCCATCCCCTGGCTCAGGTCACCCAGCTACAGCACTATGCAAGCCATGTTGCATGTGCTCATCTCATCCATACTCTGTTTACATACACAGGGCTCCATCAGGCGAGGAGGGCCACCTGCAGGAGGAGGAGCCAGCCCAGGAGGAGGAGGAGGAGGAGGAGGAGGCAGGCCAAGAGGGGCACCTGGATGAGGAGGAAGAGGAGGAGCAGCCAGGCCAGGAGGCGGGCCACCCGGAGGAGGAGGAGGAGGACTCGGAGGAGGGGGTCCTCATCATTGATGAGGACATTCATGAGGACCCCTCCCCACCTGCAGCTCCGTATGAGGCATCTCCCTCCCCTCGCCCATCTCCATCCCCTGAGGCACCTCCATCGCCTCAGGCAGCGCCATCGCCTGGCCCACCTCTATCCCCTGGGCCATCATCTATGTCCCCTGGCCCACCTCCAGCCCTTGGCCTTGCAACAGTTGTGCGGCTCCTGCAGCAGCTTGTAGATGGCCAGAACCAGGTGCTGCAGGAGCTAAGACACATACTGATTTAATCGTTTTTGTGAGATAAACGTCTATCTCCCGATTTGGGTCGCAATATAGGCGTTTTTCTTTTTCAATTATAAGCTGGATAGTGTCCCTAGAGATTGGCTCTAAAATCGGTGCAGATTCTATAACAATGCACACAACTTAAGCACTGATAACAGCACTTAACAAGCAATAATGAACACTGGCACTGATTAGAATTTAGGCGCACAACTTGCTAAGTGTATTCTTTAACGATGTGCGCCAAATTTCTAACGTACACAGGCAAAAAGGGGTGTGTTAATAGGCAGGGAAATTGGCTTTTCATGAGCATTCCAAAATGTAGGTATCTAGTTATAGAATATGGCCCAGTGCAACTAAAACTATGTTTTCGTTGGTGTAAATGGATGCACATAGGTTAGGCACTGAAATATCAACTAAGTGTATTCTATAATTGGTGCTAGATTTAGATGCCGATTACAGAATACACTTAGTCTGCACTGATTTCAGCACCAATTGTTTAGGTGCCATATATAGAATCTAGCCCTATATGTACAAGCAAATTCAGTAAAACATTTTCAATATATCAACTCTCCAAATGCATCCCCAGGAACACACAGATCACATAAAAGAAAGCACATACTTTCTGACTGTGTATTTTTAGTATCATAGGGGCCCTTTTACAAAACTACATAAGCATCTATGTGTGCCCAATGTGCACCAAAATGGAGTTACCACCCGACTACTGCATGGCTCTTGCAGTAATTTCATTTTTGGCATGCGTCCGATTCGCGTGTCTGAAAAAATATTTTTTATTTTCGGGCGCGCATAATGGACGTGTGCCAAGTTGCATTTGGCGCATGTAGGTCATTACCGCCTGGTTACCGCATGAATCTTTACCACTAAGTCAATGGCTGGTGGTAAGGCCTCAGACCCAAAATGGACATGAGGCAATTTTCATTTTGCCGCATGTCCATTTTCGTCAAAAAAGTAAAAAAGGCTTTTTTATAGGCGTGCTAAAAAATGGATCGGCGCGCACCCAAAACCCACGCCTACACTACTGCAAGCCATTTTTCAATGCGCCTTGGTAAAAGGACTCTATAGTAGATGATGGGACAGAAAGACTTTCACAGTCCATCCAGTCTGTCCAATAAGATAAACTCATAGCACGTGTTGCACTGTAACATATATATTCTTAATCTTGATCTATGCTTCCCATTTTCAAGGCACAGACCATCAAAGCCTGCCCGGCACTGGACACACTCCTCTACTACTTAAAGAGTTGGAGCGTATACAGCCATACAATATTATCAAAGCCCCTTTTTATGCGGAGAACAGTCTTAACATGCTGAAAAAAATGAACATTTATTTTATTAATTTTTGTATTTATTTTTGGTACTTGCTACACTTCAATTTGTCTATGAAAGCGACTATGCGGATTACAACTCTAAAAACAAATGTGGTGGGGTCTGAGAGAATAAAGGGGTGTGGAAACATAATCAGAATGCAGTACCAAAGGCTTCTGTGAATAGGAACATTTTAAGTAAAGACTTCATCTTAGGATATGAAGATTCTAGGTGTATATGAGGAAGAAGAGAGGTCCAGAGGGATGGCCCTTGAAAGCTAAAGCTAGCCTCTCTTGAAATGGAAAGGCAAAAAGCAGGAAATTATGAAATTACCTCTGCATCTCTAAGACTAATATTGAAATAAATGTGAGCGTCTAAATTTAGGTATTTGTTAGGTGCCTAAGCTAAGCAACAATTTTTAGCTAAACCGAGAAACTTTAGTTTTCAGGACCAATATTTATCTAAATGTATGAGGTCAGCTTTTCAGTGGCCCTGGCCCATGAATAAAATTAAGGGAGAAAGTTACTTAGGTGCAGTAAAGTTTCCACAGGAGTCACTATCCCATCAGTACTACAGGCTAGTGATTCCCTCTGTAAATGATTCACAACTTATGATCAGCCTCACAATGTGTGTTATTCTGCTCTTTTTGATTGCAGACTTTTGCTCTTTGGAGATGTGGTGATTGACGTGTAAGCTCTTTTGAGCAGGGCCTGTTTCTTCAGGTTCAAATGTACAGTGCTGCGTACGTCTTGTAGCGCTATAGAAATGATAAGTAGTAGCAGTAGTAAGTATCCACCAGGCTAGCCTCGTAACAGTGGTCTTCAGAGGGAGGGTGGAAGTCAGACAGTTTATCTGCTCCAATGAGTCTTTGTAAATATATATATATATATATATATATATATATATATATATATATATATATATATATATATATATATATATTGTGAAGGGGAGGATAAGGGTGTTGCACAGATGGAGGTGGAGGAGGGAGAAGGAAGGAGGCTCAAGAGCAGAGGGAGACAGAGCAGAGCCCTACCTTTAATCATTCCTCAGAGAGAGAGAGAGAGAAGGAAAAAGGTAGTGCCCCCTAGAAAATGGAGGTGGGAGAAGGACTACATTTCCCAGCATCCCCGGGGAAAACCCTGGTATAGGGATTATTGGCCCCAGCATTCCCCGGGAGAAGGCTCTGACAAGGCAAAGGAGGGGCACCTGGAACATAATCAAGTAAGAGAGGAACAGCAGACGAGGGTGGAGGAGAATGAGTCCATGGACTGGCAAGCTGCTGGAGAGCAGGAGCAGGAGGCGGACTCTGGGGAACCTATGGACCTTTCTGCTTGGGCTCATGCCTTGAAAACTAAACTGAAAAACCAGGTGAACTCTTGGCGTCAGAGCTGGGCTGAAAGTGGAAAGGTCATGCGGGAGGAGGGTCAGTGAAGTAATAGAGTGACCCTGAATGGGTGGGATCTTTTCCTCTTTCCAAAAGGAGTCAGGCTGTGTCTTGGTGAAGAGACTATGTGGCTGAATTGAGTGCTAAGGCATTGAGCCCTGGGGACTTTGAACTGTTGGGAAAACAAGCCTTCTTTTGTGTGGGGGAGGGGAAAGTAAGCTACAGGGTTGTTGTTTTTTTTTTCTTTTGTGGGCTGAGGCCCAAAGAACTTTGAGGGTTTTGAACTGTTGCCAAAACCCAAGCATGGGGCCCAGCTACCTGGGTTCCTTTTGGTTGTAAAGTTGGACTACAAAGGGATCTATCTTTGGGGACTGTTAAATTGGCTCCAACTGTTTTTTTTTCCTTGAAGCAGCAGAGAGCTGCACGGTTTTTTTTTTCTGCTGTACCTGGGCCCTGGGAGGGAAGCAGGAGCAACTGTTTGAAGGGCTGCAGGATTCCTTTTGCAAGTTACTGAACTGTGAATCCCTGACAATAAAGGAGCTTGGTGACTTTTGCCTTTTTGAAGTTTATTTTCTTTGAGCCCTGCCCTGTGGACTGCAGTGGGCCGGGAGGCTGAGTGGCCAGGGTGGAGGCAAGGTCCCGAAGACCCTCTGGCGGAGGGAAGGATCTTCACAATATATATATATATATATATATATATATATATATATATATATATATATATATATATATATTTGTATATATATATATATATATATATATTTGTATCTGATTCCAGCAAAATCAATAAATCTGAAAATTCTTCATAACATGCTAACATATTAAGTTCTAAGTTCTGGGACAATGTAGAGTATAGAATCTAGAGTATAGAACTCATATCATGCTACATTACAAGGCTATGGCAAAAGAGGACCTGCACTAGTGTCAGTGAGTTTTTTGGACACACTCGGAGGCCCCCTTTTACCACAGCTGGTAAAAGGCTGTCTTCTTTTCTAAAAAAAAAAATGACCGTGCAGTAAGTGAACCACTTGTTGCATGACCATTTCGGGAAGGAGCACTTACAGCCACTCACTGAGGTGGCAGAAAAGGCTCCTGCGCTAACCCGGCAGTAACCGGGTAAGACGGGCGCTACAAAAATAGGAAATATTTTTGTAGCGCAGGAGATTGCTTGCATTGGGGATGAGAACTACCGCCTGGCTCCTGCGGTAGTCCGGTGCTAGTACTGGATTGGAGCACAGCAAGCCTACTGCCACGCACCAACCCTTTAATAAAAGGGCCCCCAAAAGAAGAAACAGGATCATATTATAAACTATATATGACATTAGGAAATTGTGAAAGCAGAATTAAAACATTTTATATAAATAAATAAAGACATACATAAATTGAAGATGTTTTCAAAACCACAATGCATGGACGTACAGTGAAATATATTTTCTCACTGCTGCTTAAAGTAACAACCAAAATTGTATTGATTTTGTTTGCATTCTTGACTCATAAAAATAGATGCCATTTAATTGTACTATTATAAATATTGACTAAACTTTTAAAAATAATGAATTTAATAGCGCACTTCACAAGTTTTGGAAAAGCAACCTCGGCTCTGTAAAATTCGCATTATTTATGGTTCTGCATTAATAAGTCTCAATAGATGACAATAAATTGCTGACTTACTAGTGATTCACAAGCACAACAGTTAAATTGCTTTGAGCTAAATGAGAAACTGTTTATTCTGATTTTGTAATGTAGAGATGCTGGTAGATAAGGACCATTTAGTTACTCTTCTTCTCATTTGTATATGTCATGCGTGTTACCACTGATTGCCATCACTACAAAATATTGCAAAATATTATGAAAAAATATCTTCTTCTACATGAACATTATCTATAAAATGTTATGTTTTTGTACCTTAGTTTTTTGAGTGTTTATCAAATCTGCCTTTGATAGCACATCCAAGGGCCTTTTTACTAAACTTCCTGCACACTAGGCCCAGATTTACCACAGCAGTAAATTAAGGATTGTTTCTATTTGTTTTTTTGCAGGTCCCATGCTAATTTTTCCATTAGTGCACATGACTTTAAAAAAAAAAATAATATGAGAACGCTTACTATCTCCTATTAAATGAGAAATGTGCTAGCTGAATAATGCTTCCAATACAATCATGTGTTTTGTGTTAAGACGTTTTCCCACATTAAGGGCACATTAGTAATTACTGTGGTTTAGTAAATGGGCCCCTCAGTCTGGTGGCATGTCCTTTAGGGATGTTATTTAGCCGAGACGGGGTATACGCGGCAGTAATCGGGCAGTGTGTTACTTGCTGCATGGCCATTTTCTGCAGGTCCTCTTTTGCCTCAGCTTTGTAAAAGGCCCCTTAGAGATTAAAGACTGGAGTCTGTATATCATGCACAGTCCTTTCTGTAACAATTTCCCCCCTATTCCCTCCTTTTATAGATTTCTGAACTTGATCAATAACCCAACATCTAAGATCTTCAAATTGGTGTGGAATGTTTGAACAATTAGCTACCATTGGAGATTCTAACCTAGACTGATTGAAACACAATCTGTGCTCATTCATCCGTATTTGAAATGGACATTCTGTCTTTCCTATGTATATTTTGTTTCAGGGACAACAGTCTGTATGAATTTTCAAGGTATAATTTTTCAAATCTACTGGGATAAGAAATTCCGCTGTTTCCTCCATGATATTACATGTTTTACATTTGCCTCAACGAAAGTAGACAAACACAATTTTAGAACTTTTCTCACTATCCATTGGCCTAGTAAACATTCTTTTAAATGTCTATTTCTTGAAAATGCCATTCGTAAGACTTGATCTTGGAGCAATGGATGTGCTTATATAATTCCCCAATGTTTACAGATGATATGTGCCCTAGTTGATGTAACTGCCAAAAAATACATATGAAGAGATATTATTTTCATTCTTCTGTGCATGTTTAGATTGAAGTAACAATCCTCTATGATTATATTTAGCTCTCTTGTAAGACTATTTAAAAATTTTCTTTGGATATCCTCTCATCTCCAATTTAGATGTCAATTTCTTTGCCTGCATTTTAAAATCTGTAATCTCTGTGCAGATCCTACGAAATCTGAGGTATTGTGAAAATGGCATGCTTTTCTTCAATGACAAAGGATGACTGCTGGTAGGCTTGGTATAAACCATTGTATGAAATTTCTTACCCTGTTGCAGAACATTCAGAGCCAAAAAAAATCACTTGCATTGTCGATGAACATGTGGAGGGGCATTTTCAAAAGGGACGTCCACGTTGCGATTTGGACATCCTTGCAAAATGGTGAAATCCAGGGGCAGGGAAACCTGTATTTTCGAAAAAAAGATAAACATCCATCTTTCATTTCAAAAATATCATCAGAGACATCCAAATTTTTAAATTTGGACATCCCTAGATTTGGTCGTCCCTAGACATGGACGTTTCAGACTTTCGGCGATTTTCAAAACCAAAGACATCCGTGTCAAAAATGTCCTAATGCAAGCCATTTGGACGTGGGAGGAGCCAGCATTTCTAGTGCACTGGTCCCCCTGATATGCCAGGACACCAACCAGGCACCCTAGGGGGCAATGCAGTGGACTTCATAAATTGCTCCCAGGAACATAGCTCCCTTACCTTGTGTGCTGAGCCCTCCAAACCCCCCCCCCCAACTGTACACCACTACCATAGCCCTTACGGGTGAAGGGGGCACTTAGATGTGGGTACAGTGGGTTTGTGGTGGGTTTTGGAGGACTCGCTGTTTCATCCACAAATGTGACAGGTAGGTAGGGTATGGGCCTGGGTTCGCCTGTCTGAAGTGCACTGCAGTACCCACTAAAACTGCTCCTGGGACCTGCATGCACTGTCATGGACCTCAGTATGACATGTTTTTTGAGGGTGGGAGGGGGTTAGTGACCACTGGGGACTAATGGGAGGTCATCCCCAATTCTCTCCGGTGGTCATCTGGTCATTTTGGGCACCTTTTTGTGCCTTATTCGTAAGAAAAACACGTCCGGGTGAAAACATCCAAGTGTTTGTCAGGGACGTTTTTGTTTTTTTTTCGATTATTGGTCAAGGACGTCCAAGTGTTAGGCACACCCAAGTCCCGCCTTCGCTACACCTCCGACATGCCCCCTTGAACTTTGGACATCCTTGTGACGGACTACAGTTAGAGACGTCCAAAATTGGGTTTCGATTATACCAATTTGGACGTCCCTAGGAGAAGAATGTCCATCTTCCGATTTATGCAAAAGATGGACATCCTTCTCTTTCGAAAATGAGCCCAATAGTGAACTTTATATTTACATTTCTTAAATTCAACCAGTCAGAAAACTCTTTCAGCTGTTGATCATTGCCTTTCTAGAGGCAAAAAATATTGTCTATATATCCCATCCATTTATATATATATTTTTGACCATCGACTTTGATACATCCAGCTGTTTTCAAAATATGCTATATATAAACATGCTACTGATGGAGCAGATGGAGCTTCCATAGCTACACCTTTTTTATTTTTAAGTTTTTTGTCAAAAGACATTTTTTTTGTCAAAACTATTCTGGCTAAAGATAACAGGAAATCTGTTGGTATCAAATAAGATCGAGGTCTATCTTCTAATGCTTGCTCTAAGATCTTCATACAATCCTCTTGAGGTAAAGAAGTGTAAAGTGAGAATACATCCATGATTATTAACACAAAGGGAAAATTTTCCTTTTAGAAAATGAGCAGTATATTTTAGATAAGACTTACTGTTTTGAACCAAAGGTTTTAAAAAACAATCTATGAATTTATATAGTGGCTCAAGTATTGAATTATTAGAAGCCACTGTAACCGACCAGGTGGTTTGTCAAAATTTTTATGAATTTTCGATCCAGTATAAAATAGTGGAATCAATGGCTTCTCAGTAAAAATATTGATATTATCTTTTACTTAAGAAACTTTCTTCCATCCCTTGAATGGTTATTTTCTTTATTTGTTCTTGTAACTGTATAGACAGATAAACCTCTAGTGCTTCATATGTTGTCTCATCCTCAAGTTGACTGTATGCTTCTGCTTCATAGTTCATAATATCCTTTGTATATCTTACCTTAATTTGTCCTTGTCATTTTTAGGGCACAGACTGTCAAAGTCTGTCCAGCACTGGCCTTGTTCTAAAATTTCTGAAGTTGTTGTCTAAGCTCTGAAAAGCTCCACTCCAGCCCATTCAAATCTATTCAGCCTTGATCAGGGCACAAACGAAAAAGTCTGCCCAGCACTGGCTTTCCTAACTAATCTCCGCTAAAGTTCTTTGGATCTGATCCTTCTAAACAGGATTCCTTTGTGTTTGTCCCATGCAGTTTTGAATTCTATTACCGATTGCATCTCCATCACCTATTGCAGGTGGGCATTTCAGGTATCTTCCACCCTCTTGGCAGGGGACCAAGAGGGGAGAGGGGCAAGTATTGAATGTTCAGACCTAATGTCTTTGAGGAGGTGAGGGGTCTGGGGGTTGGAAAAATGTTTCCAGGAGTCATGCCTACACATGATTTGTACACACTTACAATTTTTAGGCACCCAAACAAACTGAATTCATGCTTAGAAGTGCACACCCCTACTTTTCAGTATTATAACTACAATGGAGAAGCTATGTTGAGTTCCAGTTCGTGTATCTGTGTGTATCCTCCCTTTCTTTGCACTCTCGTTTTCCCCCGTTCATGTCATAAATGCTGAGTCCATTAATTTTCTTTTCTTGTATAATAATGTTCTACATCTTCTTACTTTATATGCTGTAATAGGGCAGTATTTTAGATTTAATTGCAAGGATATATTGACTACATTTTCATGAGAGGACACAAGCCAATTTTACATTAGTCAAATTAATGACAATGCAGTTATTGGGGAACTTGCTCAGCAAATATTTAACATAACTTACTGAATTTAGAGCCTGATTTATCATGTTGAGTCTGTGGGAAAAACATTTGATAAATTGAACCATTTTTTTAAACACTCCATGCTATTAAGTCCCTTTTCTTTATTTACTGCTTCTAATCTTTATCAATGCTCTGCACACCTGTGGTACCATATCATGCTTTCATCTAGTTTATTTCAGCTCTTGCTCTTAGTTGGTGCCATAATTCATCTAAATCTTCTCGCAGATAATCTTTATTAGCTCTGAATTATGTCTTAGTGAAAGTTCTCCAACTCTGTATGACTCCAGGCTCAAAATCAGTGACTGTCCGACTCAGATTTATAGAGATAACAAAAGCCAGCTTAGAAACAACATTAATACATTTGAAATGTATTGTTCTGTTTGTTTTATATTTGGATTATTGAAATTGGTTGAAATTTATAAAAATGCACTTATTTAAAATACTTGAAAATAGTGGGGTCAATATTCAAAATGTTTTAACTGGCTAGAAATGGCTGCTGGTCAGTTAAGTTTGTTCAGGGCTAAATTTCAGCAGCAATAAAAATTAGTAGTTAGCTCCTAAGTAAAAACCAGCTGTTTTGGGGGTATTCCAGGCAGGGGCGTAGCCAGACTTCAGCGGGAGGTGGGTCCAGAGCCCGAGGTGAGTGGGCACGTTTTAGCCCCCCCCCCCCCCCCCCGGTGCTGCCGACCCCTGCCACTTTTGACCCCCTCCAGCGCTGCCACCTCTCCCCCACCACATTCGACTCCCCCTCCCACCGCCACCAACCCTCCCCCACCGCCATCAGGTACCTTTGCTGGCGGGGGGTCCCCAACCCCCGCCAGTCAAAGTCCCCTTCAGCGCCGGTCTCCGATTCCGGCTCGTTCGCTGATCTGGATTCTGTTTCTGTGAGTCCTGATGTCCTGCACATTCCTACATGCAGGACGTCAGGACTCACAGAAACAGAATCCAGATCAGCAACGTGCCAGAGACCGGCGCTGAAGAGGACTTCGACTGGCAAGGGTTGGGGACCCCCTGCCAGCAAAGGTACCTGATGGCGGCGGGGGAGGGTTGGCGGCGGTGGGTGGGGGGGTCAAATGTGGTGGGGGGAGGGTTGTCGGTGGTAAGGGGGGTGAAATCAGGAGGGCCAGGGCTAAATTTGCAGGGGCCCATGCCCCCGTGGCCCCACCTAGCTAGGCCCTGGTTCCAGGTTGGAGTTAGTACTTGACCAGTTAAGTCCTGATGCTCAGCACTTAACTGGCCAGCGTAACCATATAAACAGGACCACATAAACCACAGATTTATCTTTGGGGCCCTTTTATTAAACTATGGTAATAAGAGTCATGCACTAGCAGTGGGGGTCATTTTTGCCATGCGCTGAGGCCCTTTTTACCGCAGTGGGTAAAAAGGCTGAAAAGTAAGAGGCCAATCCCTTAAGGAGAGGCCGATCACAACTGAGCTGAAGGCAAGCGAGGGTTAATGCAGGAGGAAGGAGAAGGGAGGGTGAAGTGGGAGGGGAGGTTTGGGAGCAAGGAAAGGTAAAGGGGGAGGGGCGCAAGCAAGGTCCGTCATTTGTCAGAGAAGATAGGTTTGGGAGTGGAGCTGACCCGCCCGCCCACCCGCTGGAGGTCGTTGTCGCAGCTGGACCGGTTAGTACTGATGATTATTCTGCGAATATGGTGGGTACACAGCAAGTGAGTGCATAAGAGTGGTACATGATTGATGTATAATTGCCCAAATGTTAACTGCAATACAAAGTTAAATGTTATGCCTGAATGTGGGCAGGTTACGTTATTTCATTGAGAATGTGGCTTGTCTCCTGGCTTGGACGGCCAGGAGGCCATGAACTTACTGGGGTATATCCTTAGACGGGATACACCCTAGTCATCGGGTGCTAGAAGAGAAGCACATATAGGCGGGGGTATGCTTGTACGGCACCCACGGAAGTGTATTTGGGCGTAATGTGAAGTAAGCTATGTACCTCATGAGTTGGAGTTGATAAGTTGTAAGAAGTTATTTACTAATGAAACATGTTATTATCTTTAATAGACTGTTAAGTGCCTGGCTGCGGCCTTAATAAATTCCAAATTTAGTGAAGAACTGGCTTCTGGCGTTATTGTGGTGCATGGGGATATTGGGAGTGAATGCCGAATGCTCGAGTTGAAAGACATGGCCATGTGGTAAGATTGCTCTTACCATGTGGCCATGTGGGGGGAGGGGGCACTTACCACCACCCACTGAGGTGGCAGTAAGGGCTCCTGTGCTAACCCAGCAGTAACCATGTAGCACACGGAACTGCCCGATTACCGCCAGGTAAACCCCTGTGTAAATGTTTTTTGAATATTTCCACTATCACTGGAAATGCCATGCACTGGGGGTGGAACTACCATCAGTGCCTGCATTGGGCCGGTGGTAGCTCCAGATTGGTGTGCGATATGCTCATGTTGGTCTTACTGCCGCCTAGTAAAAGGGCCTCTTTATGCAGTAGCCCCTGGCCAGTTAAATAATAAATATCGACTTAACTAGTTATACATTAGCCAGCTCCACAAAATCTGAATATTCAATGCCAAAGCTCAGACATGGCTTGGCATTGAATATCCAGGAATAATGCCAGCAATAGTCTGTAAAATACTCACCGTTACTGGTCAAATATTGCCCCCCCCCCCCCCAAGTGAATATTTCAGTCATTTGAATTTAAGGGGGATGTTTAGTAAAGTGTGATAAAGGTTTGTACTTAACTGAACTTTATATACAAAAATCAGTGCCCAATAAGTGCAAAGCCTGTATGATAACTATTGGCTGTGTTCCCAACATGTTCCCATATGATAATCAAATTAGAGAAAAAACAGTTCTATAATGAGATACTTACATTTATGTGAATGTTGAACACATAAATGCACAGATTGCAAACACTGGTATGTGTTTAAATGTCAATATTTTGCCTAAATGCTATTCTATAACGGCACACCTAAATGATGTGAAGGACAATTCTATAACTGGGCATCTAATGTTAGACACCAACTCCCAAATTCTATATATCACACCTTAATTTCTGCACTGAAAATGAAGAGTATTCTATAACAATGCACATAAATCAATTGGTTAACTAACTAATCAGTGCTGTCGATTGTATGTTAATAAGTAATTAGCAGTACTAATTGGCATTAATTATGATTTACACCCAGAACTTGCTAAGTGTATTCTGTAACGTGGTACACATAAATTCCAAGTTGCATAGTTGAAAAGGGAATGTGGTTATGGGCATGGAATGGGTGTTTCTAAAATCTAATCACATTAAATATAGGCATCAGGATTTATACCAAATAAAACATGGCCTAAATGGATGTGACTAAATTTGGTCATGTGGAGATGCACTTGGCGTATTCTATATACTGAGCGGAAATTTAAGCCTATTCTATAAAAATTAGGCATACTTTAGAGAATACACCTAGGTTTACCGCGTAGCAATCAGGAACTACCACTGGCCCAACTTGGGCGCTGGTAATAGTCCCACCCCAGACATTGCAGTGGGTTTCCTGGCAGTAATCAGGCAGCACCGTGTGCTGGCCAGTTACTGCCAGGTTAGAGCAGAAGTCCTTACCGCCACCTCAATGGGTGGTGATATTTTCCCCACATAGCCACATGGTATGTACAATCTTACTGCATAGCAATTTCTTTTTTCAGCCTTTTACCCACTGTGCTAAAAAGGACCTCAGCACGTGACAAAAACAGCCACCTGCCATTTTACCACAGCCTAGTAAAAGGGTCCCTAAGTGGAGTAGCTGAAAATTGGTGCCATTTACACCAATTAATTCCAATTATGGGAAATTATTGGGTGTTAGTGCCAATTAGTGGTTAATTTGCTAATCAACTGATATGTGTAACTGGCACTATTTTATGACCTGTGTGCACAATTTTGAGCACTAACCTTATACTCTGTATATGGTGCCCAAAACTGCTTGCCAACTTTGGGCATGCTTTTGAGATGCAACCACACAAGGTGGAGGACTGCACTTTCCCTACGTGCGTCAGCAAGAGAGAGTCCAGGGAGTAGGGTAGAAAGGCTCTTCCAAAAGACCAAGGGAGACGTAAGTTCAAATGGCGATATTTATTGGAACAATCACAATAGACTCTGACATGCACAAACAATAAACTGAATAATGAACACTGAACCATCAATAATGTAGTGCTAACAACCAATTATTGATGTTAATTGGCTCTCAGAATTTGCACACACACCTTGATGCATACTATTATATTAGACATGGTGCCTAACTGCCATGTCATGTATCTGAAAAGAGGGAATGGCCATGGAACTGCCAGGGGTCTTCCTAAAAGTTATATGCACAAATATAGAATACTGCCTAACTGAACCAAACTTGAGCACCGGCATTTACACCAGGTTTCAGCAAGCGTAAGTCCGGTGTCCAAAAGTTAGGCAAGGGATCAACCCTAAACACTATTCTATATAAGTCACACACCCTTTATAGAATAGTGCTTAGCACTGAATTGTTTTGGTGCCCACCTTTCAGTATCATTTATTAAATTCCCTCCTAAGCATAAAAATGTACACACAAGATTAATGCATGAGGGAGAACTTATTCCAATGTAAAATACTTTATTCATCTAACAAATTTTTGCATCGCAGAAAAAAAAATCATGTTGACTATGAACAGGTTAATGAAGAGATGTCCTTCCTTTATGACTGAGTCAAGACTAGAAAAACTTGCAGCACATAGACAGTCACTATAAGAGGGAACTGATGTTCCTCGTTATTGTACCCTTACTGCCTACAAGACAACGTTGCCTTTCTAAAGAAAATATTCAACTGACATGGCATTTTAAGAGAGAAAGGACCTGATTATGCAGAGGAAGAACATTAGAACAAAATGTTGTGCATTTAAAAATGGCAAACAGCCATGAGGTATTCCACTGATCTTTCTGATGATGGCTGTGACAGCTGCTCTTTGTAAGTGATAGTTCTGCATTCTTTGAGGAGCTGAATTAGATATATTATCAAACCTTCAGGCACACATAAAGAAGGACTAAAATTTTCGGTCTGATGTTCCCTCTTCTCTTTATTTGTCGAGACTACAATAATATTTTCCTAAGATGCCTTCATTCCATCATATATTATTGTCTAAATTTAGCTCATCAATTGCTTTTTTAGAGATGGCATATTTATTCCACTCAACTTAAGTACCCCAGGGAACATAATTATAAAGGCCATTCAAAATGATTTTTTTTTTCTCAGATAGATGACAATATTTTCAATGGAGCTTTATCCAGTCTTTAAGTGCAAATATCACCCAATCCTATTGCTAGTTCTTTAACCCTCTCAATTTTGCTACAGTAAGAATTCTGCTGAATGACAGATGACAAACAACTTGGATAATTCTCTGTGCTTCAAAAATACAACAAACCACAAAATGCCATATGCAGAAACCATTCACTTAAGTGAAGTGCACTGCACCCACTAAAAACTGCTCCAGGGACCTGCATACTGCTGCTGTGATGGAGCCTCTATGCCAGCCTCAAATGTCATACCCAGCTCCATCACAGCAGCAGTATGCAGGTCCCTGGAGCAGTTTTTAGTGGGTGCAGTGCACTTCAGGCAGGCGGACCCAGGCCCATCCCCCCTACCTGTTACACTTGTGATGGTAAATGTGAGCCCTCCAAAACCCACCACAAACCCACTGTACCCACATCTAGGTGCCCCCCTTCATCCCTAAGGAGTATGGTAGTGATGTACAGTTGTGGGGAGTACGTTTTGGGGGGCTCAGCACACAAAGTAAGAGAGCTATGCACCTGGGAGCAATTTGTGAAGTCCACTGCAGTGCTCCCTAGGGTGCCCGGTTGGTGTCCTGGCATGTCAGGGGTACCAGTGCACTATGAATGCTGGCTCCTCCCATGACTAAATGCCTTGGATTTGGTCGTTTTTGAGATGGGCGTCCTCAGTTTCCATTATCAGCGAAAACCGAGGGCGCCCATCTCTAAGGTCGGTGATCTCAACATTTAGGTCGACCATCTCTTAGGTCGACCTAAATGTTGAGATTTGGGCGTCCCTGACTGTATTATCAAAATGAAAGATGGACGCCCATCTTGTTTCAATAATACAGGTTGCCCCGCCCCTTCGCGGCGCCTTCCTTAGAGATGGACACCCTTATAGATGGTCGTCCCCGTTCGATTATCCCCCACATTGTGGTATAGATGTTGTGTAAATAAATACATGCATAAGTAAATATATGTCCTTTATATATATTTGCCCTAATATATCTGTGGCAAAATCCTGATATATGAACACCTGGAGTGAAAAGGTAGTTCTTTAATTGATTTCCATCAACCTGTTATTTGCTTGTCCTTAAAATTAACATTAGGCTTCATACATTCCAAAATCCATACCCTTACAATTCCATCATGCATGGTGAACCTCATGACCTGTGCGTGTTTTCTAGCAAAAAAGGTGCCGGTACTCAAATGCCAGACCACCCATCAGAGGGTGGGGTGATCACTAAGGGACCCACCCCACAATAGCCTGGCCCCCTGCAACCAGTCACAGAATCTATAAAAAAGGCAGAATTGGTATGTAGAGGCTGAGCTCTTTTACTATAACTTGGGGACCATGAGTCAATTTTAGCAGACAATGAAAAAGGTGCCGGTACTCAGTACCCCCAAGTACCCCCTCAAAAAAAGCCCTGCTCACGACTAACATGCATTCTATACAGCTCAACTTAGTCAACTATAGAATGCTTTTTTACTTTTGAACTTGTAGGCCTGTCAAAAAAAGAATAAGAAGAGGAAAAAGCACCTGGTTCAACACAATGAACAGGAAACGTTGCTAAAATGTTATGTTCTTAGATCAACTGACCAATCTTCCTCTTTAAACACCAATTATATTTGAAATATTCTTCAAACCATTTACCTCCTGGTGTCTTCATAAATAATCACATTACTATGCCTGATAACCTGTAAGAGAGCAATATTTTAGATTTAATTGCAATGATATATTGACTACATTTTTATTAGAGTAAAAAAAAAACAATTTTACATTAGTCATAGTAATAACAATGCAGTTAATGTGTACTGTGCATCTCATTCTGCATTACACACATCTGTTGTTAGAATGATATTGGGCTGGGGCAAGTAAAAAAAAACTCATTCTGAGAATGTTGTCTGGATCGTTCCATCCACAGTAAAGCTTTCCACAGGTTGTCTGTCATCACCACCTTCTATGAGAATGGCTAATACGCTGATTCCACTGGAAATTCAATATCCATTGTGCTTCTGTTAAATAAAGATAAGCAAAGGGTATGAAGTGTACTTCTGCTGCCATATATTCTATAATCCTCAACACTGTCTCGCAGTGATCTAGCATTCTGTAGATAGTTTTTCTACTAAACTTGTTATATCCTTCAGCCTTTGAACTGGCAGAAAGTCTGTGGTTGAGGGAGTATGTATCTAAAGCCCTATACATTCTAACATTTTAGTAGGAATCAGACATGATCTTGATAAGTTTTTGATGAACTCTAAAGCTCTCAGAACATTCATGAATATCTGAAGGGAGGAAGGTGTCACTTTTGGTGTATTCTCTGCTCCATGGCCAGGGACTCCTCATATCCAATCACCAACCCCTCCTAGATACAGTGGTGGAAATAAGTATTTGATCCCTTGCTGATTTTGTAAGTTTGCCCACTGACAAAGACATGAGCAGCCCATAATTGAAGGGTAGGTTATTGGTAACAGTGAGAGATAGCACATCACAAATTAAATCCGGAAAATCACATTGTGGAAAGTATATGAATTTATTTGCATTCTGCAGAGGGAAATAAGTATTTGATCCCCCACCAACCAGTAAGAGATCTGGCCCCTACAGACCAGGTAGATGCTCCAAATCAACTCGTTACCTGCATAAGTACATAAGTACATAAGTAGTGCCATACTGGGAAAGACCAAAGGTCCATCTAGCCCAGCATCCTGTCACCGACAGTGGCCAATCCAGGTCAAGGGCACCTGGCACGCTCCCCAAACGTAAAAACATTCCAGACAAGTTATACCTAAAAATGCGGAATTTTTCCAAGTCCATTTAATAGCGGTCTATGGACTTGTCCTTTAGGAATCTATCTAACCCCTTTTTAAACTCCGTCAAGCTAACCGCCCGTACCACGTTCTCCGGCAACGAATTCCAGAGTCTAATTACACGTTGGGTGAAGAAAAATTTTCTCCGATTCGTTTTAAATTTACCACACTGTAGCTTCAACTCATGCCCTCTAGTCCTAGTATTTTTGGATAGCGTGAACAGTCGCTTCACATCCACCCGATCCATTCCACTCATTATTTTATACACTTCTATCATATCTCCCCTCAGCCGTCTCTTCTCCAAGCTGAAAAGCCCTAGCCTTCTCAGCCTCTCTTCATAGGAAAGTCGTCCCATCCCCACTATCATTTTCGTCGCCCTTCGCTGTACCTTTTCCAATTCTACTATATCTTTTTTGAGATACGGAGACCAGACAGCTGTCGGCAATGGTCACCTGTATGAAAGACACCTGTCCACAGACTCAGTGAATCAGTCAGACTCTAACCTCTACAAAATGGCCAAGAGCAAGGAGCTGTCTAAGGATGTCAGGGACAAGATCATACACCTGCACAAGGCTGGAATGGGCTACAAAACCATCAGTAAGACGCTGGGCGAGAAGGAGACAACTGTTGGTGCCATAGTAAGAAAATGGAAGAAGTACAAAATGACTGTCAATCGACAAAGATCTGGGGCTCCACGCAAAATCTCACCTCGTGGGGTATCCTTGATCATGAGGAAGGTTAGAAATCAGCCTACAACTACAAGGGGGGAACTTGTCAATGATCTCAAGGCAGCTGGGACCACTGTCACCACGAAAACCATTGGTAACACATTACGACATAACGGATTGCAATCCTGCAGTGCCCGCAAGGTCCCCCTGCTCCGGAAGGCACATGTGACGGCCCGTCTGAAGTTTGCCAGTGAACACCTGGATGATGCCGAGAGTGATTGGGAGAAGGTGCTGTGGTCAGATGAGACAAAAATTGAGCTCTTTGGCATGAACTCAACTCGCCGTGTTTGGAGGAAGAGAAATGCTGCCTATGACCCAAAGAACACCGTCCCCACTGTCAAGCATGGAGGTGGAAATGTTATGTTTTGGGGGTGTTTCTCTGCTAAGGGCACAGGACTACTTCACCGCATCAATGGGAGAATGGATGGGGCCATGTACCGTACAATTCTGAGTGACAACCTCCTTCCCTCCGCCAGGGCCTTAAAAATGGGTCGTGGCTGGGTCTTCCACGACAATGACCCAAAACATACAGCCAAGGCAACAAAGGAGTGGCTCAGGAAGAAGCACATTAGGGTCATGGAGTGGCCTAGCCAGTCACCAGACCTTAATCCCATTGAAAACTTATGGAGGGAGCTGAAGCTGCGAGTTGCCAAGCGACAGCCCAGAACTCTTAATGATTTAGAGATGATCTGCAAAGAGGAGTGGACCAAAATTCCTCCTGACATGTGTGCAAACCTCATCATCAACTACAGAAGACGTCTGACCGCTGTGCTTGCCAACAAGGGTTTTGCCACCAAGTATTAGGTCTTGTTTGCCAGAGGGATTAAATACTTATTTCCCTCTGCAGAATGCAAATAAATTCATATACTTTCCACAATGTGATTTCCCGGATTTAATTTGTGATGTGCTATCTCTCACTGTTACCAATAACCTACCCTTCAATTATGGGCTGCTCATGTCTTTGTCAGTGGGCAAACTTACAAAATCAGCAAGGGATCAAATACTTATTTCCACCACTGTATAAACCCTCTTCTAAGATATGATGCACCCCCATAAGCACAGTTCTAAGATATGATGCCCCCATTACAAGATTTCAGGATACAATGTCCTCAAGATAAGCCCCTTGACCATAAGACTTGAGCCTCTCCCACTCCATTTCTGATATCCTCCTGCATTCACTGATATGATCCCGATAGTCTAGCATGGTGTTTTCAACCTAGTCCTCAGGAACTACCAGGCCAGCTGGGTTTTCAGGATATCCACAATGAATATTTATTTATTACATTTGTATCCCGCGCTTTCCCACTCATCGCAGACTCAATGTGGCATACATAGTAACAAGAGATATGCATGAGATATTAGCATGCACTTCCATGCAAATATTTCTCATACATTAATTGTGAATATTCTGAAAACCCCACTGGCCAGGTGATCCCTAAGGACTGGGTTGGAAACCACTGGTCTTGTATATAGTATTGGAGTAAATCTTTTCTGCTCCTGCCCTGCAGTGGCGTAGCCAGACAGCCAGTTTTGGGTGGGCCTGAGCCCAAAGTGGGTGGGCACAAAATTTTCTCTGCTCTGCCCTCCCTCCACCACTATACCCACCATTTCTCCCTCCTCTCCACCCCTATGCCTACCATTTCTCCCCCTCCCCACCTATCCCCTCTGTATGCAGCATGTGTCCCTCCCCTCCACCTCATACACAGCCAAGACTTTTCCCTTCCTCACTCCTCCACCCCTTTGCTGCATCTCTCCCTTTTTCCCCATGCATCTCCCTCACCCACCAACCAAGCCTCATCTTTCCATCTTCCCTCCCCCCTGTGCAGCATCTTTCTTTCCATCTTCCCTTCTCCCTGTGCAGCTGCTGTGTCCCCCGTCTTCCCTCCCCCATGCAACATCTTTCCCCCATCATCCCTCCCCCCCGTGCAGCTGCAGCATCTCACCCTCCTTGCAGGCCCGCCCAGCAGCAGTGTTCCTGACGGCGATTGTACTCGCAGGCTCTACTCGCAGTTGCAGCGATTCCCACATGCTGCCTGCCGGCTGCCGCTCAACAATCTCTTTGCGCTACTAAGCGCTAACCCGGAAGTCTCTCCTGCAGAGGAGAGACTTCTGGGTTAGCACTTAGTAGCACAAGGAGATTGAGCGGCAGCCGGCACTGGCAGGCAGCGTGTGGGAATCCCAGCGACTGCGAGCGGAGCCTGCGACTGGAATCGCCATCAGGAACTTTGCTGCTGGGCGGGCCTGACCCAAAATTGGTTGGGCCCAGGCCCACCCGTGGCTACACCCTTGCTGCCCTGTCCAACCAATGGGTTCAAATTGCCAGCTATGACTCCAAGCAGTCACATGGTACTATCAATAAGTATTCTGTGTATTCACATTCACAACTAGCACTTCAACACCACACTAATAAATATGGCCCAAAATGCCCCGACCAAGCATTTATTAGCATGAAAATCATGTCTTCACCCCTCCTACAATGTTTATCCCTGTAAATTATTTAGGAGCTTCAGATTTAGCCCCCTCTCTCCAACTCTTCAAAGTTGTGCCCTTTAGCCTGCATGTGCTCCACAAGTGGTTTTTCAGAAACATTTCTTTTAATAGCATTACGGTGTTCTATAATACATTTCTTAAAGGCACGCAAGGGCATTCAACAACATAGACGACATGCGTAGTTTTATAATTTGAGTAATGTTGCAATTCAAATCTTTCACCAGTTTTGTGATGAATGAAAACCTTTGTTTTATGGTTAACATGAAGACTGAACAAGAAAGATAGGAGAAATGGCCCAAACTGTTTCAATTTTGTGTGGAACTCGCAATCCTGAAGGTGCCAATATATTCTTCAAATGTTTATTTCTCTTAAATGCTACCATGATGTCCTTATCTACAAAACCTGGGATACATTGAATAATAGACCAATGTTTTCTGAGTATATGTATAATTTCTGTGGGTAAATGGTGATAATAGAAAGTGTATACAATCTTACCTGAAACATTCTTTTGCATCACCTATAGAAGGGTCCATCCCTCTTGTAATATTGATCTATCATACCCCTCCTTCACACATCTCCTTGGGTATCTTCTGTCATGAAATCTAGCAGCCATATATCTAGCTTTTCTTTCCATGTCTGGCTGTTCTGAACAAATCCTTCTTAATCTTAGGAATTGGCTGTAAGGTACATTTCTTTTCAACGATCTATTGAGATAGCTATTATAATGTAATAACTTATTAACATCTGTAGCCTCCCAATAAATCATAATAAAGCTATCACTTCTCTATAAAATCTTGATATCTAGGAAGGAGATCATTATAATGTATCCTATATTTTTATCTTTTGAATACAGCCAAGCATAAAAGTGTAAAAGTGTTTCTTCTGTTTCTGCCCAAATCGTAAAAACATCATTAATGTATCTACGCCATAATAAAATGTTCTTTAAGTACAATCTGTAAGAAATTTCTCTTCAAAACTAGCAACATAGAGATTAGCTACTGAGAGGGCCATTGTAGCCCTCATAACTGTTTATAAAAATGGACATTGAAGTAAAAATAATTTTCTTTCCAAGCCAATGCCACCAGTTTCACAATATATTCTGTCAGGACTCTTGAATTCTTGGTTCTTTTGGTTAAGGCAACTCATCACTTCTAAAGCCTCATTCTGAGGAATATTAGTGTACAGCGATTACATATCTAGCGTGGCTAAAAAACATCATTATTAGGTATTTGAAGATCCTGGAGGATGCTGATAATGTGGGTAGTAGTTCTTGTGTATCAAGGAATTAATGGTACCATAGGTCTAAGAAAGGTATCAATAAATATAGAAAGTGGTTCCAATATTGTTCATTTGCCAAAACAATGCGTCTACCAGGCATATTATGGACAGATTTATGTATCTTAGTCAGCATATAAATAATTGGAATTTTTATAAAATGAAGTGAATATGAATGAATATTATTTTGAAATAAACTTGCCTGTCTTCCTATCTCGAGCAAGGTGTCTACCTTCTTTTTCAACATAGAAACATAGTAGATGATGGCAGTTAAAGACCTGTATGGTCCATCCAGTCTGCCCAGTAAGATAAACTTGTTACATATGGTATGAAGTGATACATCATATGTATACCTGATCTTGATTTATCCTTGCAATATTTAGGGCATAGACTGTAGAAGTCTGCCTGGCAATGGCCTTGTTCTAAAATTTCTGAAGTTGTTGTCAAAGTCCCTGAATAGCTCCACTCCAGCCCATCCAAATCTATTCAGCCTCGATCAGAGCACAGATCATAGAAGTCTGCCCAGCACCAGTCTTCCTACCTAATCTCTGCTATGGTTCTTTGGATCCAATCCTTCTAAACAGGGTTCCTTTGTGTTTGTCCCATGCATTTTTGAATTCCGTTACCATTTTAAACTCTACCACCTCCCGCGGGAGGGCATTCCAAGTATCTACCACCCTCTCAGTGAAAAAATACTTCCTGACATTATTCCTGAGTTGACTTCCTTTCAACCTCAATTCATGCCCTCTGGTTCTACCACCTTCCTGTCTTTGGAAACTGTTTGTTTGTGGATTAATACCTTTTAAATATTTGAATGTCTGTATCATATCACCCCAGTTTCTCCTTTCCTTCAGGATATGCATGTGTCAGTAAGTCGCTCTATGTTCGTCTTACTATGTAAACTCCCTACCATTTTAGTTGCTTTTCTCTGAACCTCTTCAAGTCTTTTTACATTCTTAGTGAGATAAGGCCTCCAAAACTGAGCACAATACTCCAAGTGGGGCCTAACCAATGACTTGTACAGGGGCATCAACACCTCCTTTCTTCTCCTGGTTACACCTCTCTCTATGCAGCCTAATATCCTTCTGGTTGTGGCCACCATCTTATCACACTGTTTTGTCACCTTGAGATCTTTAGACACCATCACTCCTGAGCCGAGCTTACCAATCTCTCCCCTCCTATCCAGTACATCTCTTTTATATTTCTGCACCCCAAGTGCATTACTCTGCACTTCTTGGAATTAAATTTTAACTAAAAATAAATAAATAAACAAAATAATATTGCAAATATTACCTAAAATAAATAGTGCATATTGATCCTTGGAGAAGCAACTCCTAAACAAATGCACTATCCTCCATCATTGCACCAGTCCACCCTGCCTCCCTAATATTTCTAAATTCAATGCAGAAATTGCAATGTTACTCACAAAATAATTCAAAAAGAAAAAGACTGTCCACTTATCTGCAAACTCAAAAGAAAGTAAGGATGTCAATCTCAGGTCACATCTTCTGATGCAATAATCAGTGTTCTTTGTTCAGAGGCAGCTCCCACATGATCCAGATGAAATCCAAGTGTCCCAACACCTTGGAATCCACTGTGCACAAAATTCTCCACAGAAATCCTCAACAGTTCTCAAATCAGCCAAATCTTGACAATGTTCCCATACTCCATGTTCCTTGTTCCCAGTTTCTGCATTGAATTTAGTAATATTAGGGAGGCAGGGTGGGCTGGTGCTATGATGGTGGATAGTGTATTTGTTTAGGAGTTGTTTCTCCATTGATCAATATGCACTTGGTCTGAGCACTATTTTAATAATAATATTATTTATTTTAGATGATGTTTGCAATATTATTTTTTTCATATATATTTTTTTTGAAGAATGTTTTGAAAATTGGTCTTGTTGGTACCCCAGAGACATTATACATTGATTAAATTTTAACTGCCAGCCCCTCAACCATTCTTCTAATGTTTGGAGATCCCTTCTCATGGTTTCTACTCTCTCTAGGGTATCCACTCTATTGGCTATCTTTGTGTCATCCACAAAAAGGCAAACTTCCTTCTAACCCTTCAGCAATGTCTCTCACAAATATATTAAATAGAATCAGTCCCAGCTCCGACACCTGAGACACTCCACTACTCACCTTCTTTTCCTGTGAGCCAATTCCATTTACTACCACCCTCTGCCGCCTGTCGATCAACCAGTATCCAATCCGGTTCAGCACTCATGGGTCCTAAGTTTGCCATCTTGGCTTATTCTTGAGTCTTCTGTGAGGGACCATATCAAAGGCTTTGCTGAAATATCACATCTATCGCATGTCCTTCATCCAGTCCTTTGGTCACCCCGTCGAAGAAGTCAATCAGAATTATTTGGCAAGATTTTCCTTTGGTAAATCCATGTTGCCTTGGATCCTGTAACCTGTTGGCTCTAGAAATTCAACTATCTTGTCCTTCAGCAGCGATTCCATTATTTTTCCTACCACTGACATGAGGCTTACTGGCCTGTAGTTTCCCACTTCTTCCCTGTCTCCGATTTTGTGAACAGAGACCACATCAGCTTGTGTCCAATCCTATGGAACCTCTCTCATCTCTGAAGATCTATTAAACAAATCCTTACAAAGTTCCACCAGGACTTCTCTGAGCTCCCTCAGTATCCTGGGATGTATCAGAACAGTAGGGTCAGTTGTGAGACATTTGTAAAAAAAAGTTTTCTTGAATCGTTCATTCACATTTTCTTGCCTATCCATTACCACAACTGATCCTCCCTTATCAGTTTGTTTAATAACTGTGATGTTATCATTTTTTTAATGATGTAATAGTCTTCTTTTCTTCTTTTGTTAAATTATAAAAAGGAAGTTTTTGTTTACTCTTGCGTTTTTCAATATCACTTAATACTGTTCTTTCAAAAGTATGAATCATTGGATTGTAGAGTCCAGGAGGGTCATGTACTATCTTTTTTGACAACAGAAACATCAATGGAAGGAGCTTTGTTATTTGGAAAATAATCAATGATCTTCAATTTGCATGTTGATTTAAATAGATCAGTTTGAGTGTTCATGGCATTGTATCTAGGCATTGGGGAAAAAAAAATCCCTTTCTCTAATACAGACATCTCAGTTGCATTAAGTTCTATTTTGAAATATTAAATACTTTTTGGATGGCTGTATTTTTTCCATATGTTTGTTCTATCACCAATGCCTGTCCTGATCCCTGTTCTGGTAATTCGTAAATTGGTGATTCATAGGACCTCCTCTCCCCTTTCCTGTGTAATAGGTAATCTCCCCTGTTGTACTCTTTGTGGTTTTGGTAAAGGGCTTTCCTTCATTAGTTCTTTTTTCCATATTTTTCCTAATTGAAAAACTTGTTCTGATAACTGTTGGCATGGAGGGTTGGTATAGAGGGACGCTGAGGGGTCAAAAACTTCTTCTGATTCACTTCTTATACATTTACTTTTTCTCCATAACTGGAGAATATTCTGTTTCTTCTCTGCCCTTGTCACACTCCTTTTTCTCTCCTTATTTTCATAATACTTTGGTCTATTTTTCTTTTGTTGCCAAGAATATATTGATTGGTACTTATAATCCAGCTCATCTCTTATCAAACTTAGGGCCCTGTTTACTAAGGCGCTTTAGCATTTTTAACATGCCTACAACTAGCGCACACGTTAACTTTGTAGGTGCCTATAGGGATATTGTAGGTGCGTACACAATTAACATACGTACATGGTTAATGCACGCTAAAAATGTTAACGTGCCTATAACGCTTGAAATACAAGGCGCTGCATGCGTCAACCTTTTCTTACATGAGCACGCAATTCTGGAACTCACTGCCGCGCAACCTGAAAAAGACCTACGAACAAGCCACCTTCCGCAAACTATTGAAGACCCATCTTTTTGAGAAAACTTACGGAAAGAACCAAAACACATAAAGCCCACACCCACGGTTCAACAATGCTTCAATACAGCCATTCTGAATTATCATCCCCTGTACTCTCACCACACTCATACCTCTACTCACAGAAAATGTATGCCTTTATGCTTTCTTGTTGTATGTACTGCCCTTTTAGTTTCCCGTTGTTCCCCTAATGTTTAACTGCTCTTTTCCATTGTTATATTCCTAAATGATACTCTGAGTTTGTCTCGCTTAACTCCTCACAATGTAATCCATAACCGAGTAGTAACAAACTGTATTTCTATCACTCACAACTTATTGTAAGCCACACTGAGCCCGCAAAAAGGTGGGAAAATGTGGGATACAAATGCAATAAATAAATAAAGCGTGCACTAAAAACACTAGCGTTCCTTTGTAATATATCCCCTTAATACCATTAACATATTTTTGAATCTTTCAAATTGTAAATCAAAATCATCTTGTGATTCCTTAAAACATGTATCATGAGTTTTTTTTTAATCAATTCCTTATGAATATCCTCTCTTAATTTTTTAGTAGCAGTTTGTACAATCAGGATCATTAAATCCAGGGAGCACTTATTCAATATAGCATCCCATTTTAACATAAATTCAATATCATCGTTATACATCTTTGGTTCTTTATTAATTCTAAGACCTCTGGGAATCATTTTATTTCTACAGTATTGCAGCAACGTAAAAGCATGAAGTTCAATGTGAGCCAGTCTTTTACTAATCTTAATTGTTTCTTCCCAGTGGTCCATTTGATTCCCAACTTCTGTGGTCTTCTCAAAAAAAGTCTCTTTTGGTAGTAGTTCCTGAAGCTGACCATCCGTAAAACTCAAAACATTTCTCCAGGGAGAAAAAGACATAATGCCTCACCACACAGAAAGCAGATGACAAAAGAGGTGATGATCCACAAACCAATGTAGCAACAGAGAAGCAGACCAGAAGTACTGAAGCGCTGAGCGATTTTATTAAAACAAACTGGTATGTGTTTTTTATTGAACACAGACTGCTTTTTTAACATTTTCTTTTGTTTCTAAGATCACACATGCTGTTGTTTGCACAATCATGTTTTTGTGAGAACACTTGATTGTTTTTTAAGAGTTCTTATTTTATTGTTACTCATTTATTTTAATTGACTGTAATTGTTTTATCTGTTCATTTAATTAGTTTCTAACCCCTGATGCAGCCGTAGGGCAAAATGTGGTCATGTCGGATGACTGTTTTAATAAAATCACTCAGCACTTTAGTACTTCTTGCCTGCTTCTCTGTTTGCTGCTACCTTGGTTTGCGGATAATCTTCTCTTTTGTTGTCTGCATACTGTCTGCTTAGTGCCAGAGCAGTTTCTGGACAGAGTAGGGGAGGGGCCAGCAGTTATGTGGACACCAGCCATATTCAGCACCAGTGGCAAGATAGTTAAACACAAATTGTAAGACACAAGGAGTGAAGCAAATAGAACAGCAAAGGAAAAAAGAAGGGAAAAAAAAGCCTCAGAACTCAATGGGTGTTAACTGTCATGTAGACCACCAGCTCTCAATCATCAGCTTTTTTAAAAAAAATCTCTCAGTCTTTAACTGAATTTGTAAGTTTCGAATACCTTCCATTTTTTTTCACAATATTTTTAAAATAAATTTTTCACTTAACTTCTGTTGTTTATCAACTGGTCACCCCAGTTAAACAGGCAGTTAGGACCACACAAAATGCAGGCCTATCTTTACCATTTAGCTATGCAGCTGTCAGTGTTGAATATCAGCCGGCACCCCCATAACTTCTGTGTCAGTAGTTAACCACAGATATTCAATGTCGGTGCCTAAACAAGGCCCAGCAGTGGCGTAGCGGGGGCGGCTGCCACCCGGGGCGGATCGCCGCTGTACCTCCCCCCCCCCCGGTGCAGACCAACATGACACCCCCCACTGGCGTGGACCCCCCACCGGCATAGCGCCACCCCGACACGGTCCCCACCTGCCTACGAGCTCCATCCATCTGCAGCGCTGTTGTAAAGAAGAAATCGCTTCGTCGGCCCTTCCCTCACTCACTGTGTCCCACCCTCTAACGTAACTTCCTATTTCCTCAAGGGTAGGATACAGTGAGTGATGGAAGGGCCGACGAAGCGATTTCTTCTTTACAGCAGCGCTGCAGATGGATGGAGCTCTTAGGCAGGTGGGGACCATGTCAGGGGGGAGGTGCTGCGCCAGGGGAGGTGGACGGATGCACCCCCCCACCCGTTGACACCCGGGGCGGACCGCCCCCACCGCCCCACCCTTGCTATGCCACTGAGTCCCAGCATTGATATCTGGGCTTAAATCAACACCTTCAGTGAATCTCTTCATAATGGGGGTTAATAAATCCCAATAAATAAATGCATTCTGCCATGGCTTCAATGGCTTTAAAACTACTGACCTCCATGGGCTGAATATTGGGTGGATTTATTTATTTATTAGGATTTATTTACCACCTTTTTGAAGGAATTCACTCAAGGCAGTGTACAGGAAGAATAAATCAAACATGAACAACAGGCAATTACAGCAGTAAAAATATTCAAATAACAATACAAAGTATGGCATAATATACTACTTACAATGTAAACACAATATGTAATAGAACATTTTAATTGACAGTGAAGAGTATAAGCAAAGATAGAACATATAGATACTGTAGGTAAGAGAGTAAGAGGAGTTAGAAAATAGTGACCAATTTAACGAAAGGTACACATGAGGTCACATATTATCTCAGCTAGGGTAGGAGTGGATAAACTTATCCTGCTGCAGTATGTGCAGCTTGTGTCACTCCTCATGTGTGTGAGTGAGACTAACAAGTTAGTTACTTCTTCCATTAAAGGCCTAGTTGAAGAGCCAAGCTTTCACCTGCTTCCTGAAGTAGAGGTAGTCTTGTGATAAGTGGAGCCTTTCAGGGAGTGCATTCCAGAGTGTGGGGGCTACTCCAGAGAAGGCTTGCTTATGGGTTTCACATCTTGTAATGTCTTTTGGAGAGGGTGTGGCTAATGATAGTCCTTGAGAGGACCTTAGTGTCCTTGGCAGTGTGTAGATGATCATCCTATTCTTCTGGTACTCGGGGTCCTTACCTTTAAAGGGCCTTGAAGATCAGACAAAGAGTTTTTATTTTAGCCCTATGTTGTACTGGTAGCCAATGAAGAGTTTGGAAAAATGGTGTGATGTTGTCACGTCACTTGCAACCTTCTATGAGTCTTGCAGCAGTCTGAATCAATTGAAGCTTTGTAATCAGACCGTTTTTTTTTTTTTTTTGTTACATTTGTACCCTGCACTTTCCCACTCATGGAAGGCTCTATGCGGCTTACATGGTGCAATGGAGAGTTAAGTGACTTGCCCAGAGTCACAAGGAGCTGCCTGTGCCTGAAGTGGGAATCAAACTCAGTTCCTCAGTTCCCCAGGACCAAAGTCCACCACCCTAACCTGTTATCATGGCATGCACAACTGGGATAAGAATTACCTTCTCAATTTAAGGAGAGAGGCAACATAGCTCTCGGAGATAGTAGAAGAAGCTCTTGAAGATTGCTTAGATTTGGAGAATCAGAGTAAGTGTTGAACCTAACTGTATTCCAACTTTCCTGACTTGTGATTTGAGAGGGAGTTCATACTTCCCAAAAGAGATTTTGATGTCAGGTTTAGAGAGATGTCAGGTTTAGAGAGATGTCAGGTATGTATCCACTTGTGTTAGGGACCCAGAGAAGCACAGTTTTACTTGGGTTCAGGCAAAGTTTTCTGTTTTTATCTCATTCTTGAATTGATGTTAGACAGGTAATCAGTTTATTCAAGGCTGTACGTAAGTCAGTTTCAATGGGTATGAGTAGCTGCACATCATGTGTGTAGATGTAGAACTGAGTGTCCATTGATCGAATCAGCTTAGCTAGTGGCTTGAGGTAGATATTAAACAGAATAGGTGACAGTATTGATCCTTGTGGTATCCCACAGGTCAGTGCCCGTGGTGGCGATGAGGTGCTACCATACATTATGGATTGTTGCCTATCTGATAGATAGATAGATAGATAGATAGAATCTGAACCAGGCAAGTACTGTTCCATTGATACCTGTTTCTTTCAG
Organism: Microcaecilia unicolor; assembly: GCF_901765095.1. Lineage (NCBI taxonomy): Eukaryota > Metazoa > Chordata > Amphibia > Gymnophiona > Siphonopidae > Microcaecilia > Microcaecilia unicolor. The sequence continues at coordinate 38,282,228 of NC_044037.1, forward strand.
TCATGCTAGCATGATATCATGATTCACAGTGTCAAAAGTTGCTGAGAAATCTAGCAGTACTAGCACCAAGGCGAATCCCTTGTCCCAGTTTCTGTGAAAATCATCTAGTAGAGATACGAGGACCATTTCTGTTCCATAACTGGGTCTGAATCCAGATTGACATAGATCTAGCCAGTTTCTCTCTTCTAGCCAATCATTAATTTGAACACAGACTGTTCTATAAATTTCCCTAGAAATGGGATGTTGGATACTGGCTGGTGACTTTCAAGATTGTCCTGGTCAAGGTTGTTTTTCTTTGGCAAAGGGTGAACCACTGCTCTTTTTAATGCTGTTGGCAGTTGCCCATTAGAAAAAGAGGCATTCACAATTTTTGTGGAGCTTTCTATGAGGCCCATACTTGCCTGCTTCACTATCTTTGATGAGCAGGGGTTCAGGGAGCAGGTAGTTGGTCAAACGTTTCATAGGATTTTGTCAAGACTCTTTTCTGTCATTGGGTTAAAAGTGTCCCATCTGTCTGTCAGGAGGGGGCAAGTTAGTGCACTCCTGGTTAACTGATTGGAGACTGGGTGGGATTGCCTGTAAATCCTGGTAGAGACTTTTAATTTTGTTGGCAAGTAGGCAGCAAAATTATTGCAGGTCACTTTAGACTGGGCAGGCTGGTTCTGTTGTAGGGGTTGCAGTATACGGTACAACTGCTTGGTTGAATTGGCAGCCTGTGCAAATATTGTTTTTTGGTTGTTGTTAAGGCTTGGTGGTACTTTGTTGTGTTTAGCCTGTCTTCATCCAAGCAAGATTTATGCCATCTCCTTTATAGTTTCTGTCCTTCACGTTTAAGGATCCAAAGTTCTGGAGAAAACCAAGGTGTGTGTTTGTGAGTCGTGCATAAGACCTTTTTTATGGTGCCATTTTCTCTAAGGTCTTGTCTAAGTGTATATTCCAAATGTCAACCTGTTCTGACACTGTAGTTATCTTTTCATCCACATGTGGATAGTCCAAGGCCTCTAGGAAATTCTCAATGGTCATCTCCTCTGATCTCCTCTGGGAGGTGCCATTTGGTACTAGGGAAAATTTAATTAGAAAATGGTCAGACTATGATAATTTCTTATACCCTCAAAAGAACCCTAATTAGCTGGGGGCAAAGATCCCATATTGTTAAAATTTTATAAGCATCTAAGAATAAACGCCCGATGGAGACTAGGCCCATGGGTGACTCTTAGAAGAGCCCTTGAGGGCTGGCCTCATGGAATTAAGGGCAGTGGATGGCTTTTAAGAGATCCCTTGGGGGCTGGCCCGACAGTCAAGACCAGGAAGAAACAGGAACCTGCAGACCCAGAAACCAGGAACACACAAACAGGCAGGAACAAGATGGAAGACACAGACTAGGGTTGGACTGGAACAAAGGTAGAGCAAGGCAGAAGACCCAAACTGAAACATGTTGGAATGAGATGGAAGACATAGAATGCAACAAGGCGGGAACATGGCAGGCTTGGAACAGGATTGGAGACAGACAGACAGGAACTAGGCTGAAGACAACTGGAACAAGGCTGGAGACAACTGGAACAAGACTGAAGACCTCTCTAGGCATGGCTAGAGGACCCATTGAAAAGGCACTGGATAATAGTCAAAGCCTTCCTTAAATACCCTTGATGGGAAGTGATGACATCCACAGGTGTTCCGGTGCTCCCCACTACTGACCCTTTAAAAGAAGATCATCAGCGCACATGCATGCCTAGAAGAGCCACACCTTCCATGTAGGAGGCCACACCACCTGAGGGGCACCTGGTGCAATGGGAACTACAGCACAGGCAGCCCGTCAATGATGGAGAAGCAGCTTGGGACCCCGAGAAGAGCCACAGCAGCCAACCCCGATGCCCCCTCTCCCCGAGGCCAGGAGGTAAGTTGGGGCATGGCAGCGGTCATGACAGAATATCAACCCCAAGGAATCCATTTTCATTTTGAAATCTATCTAGGCACTTGTGATCCACTGTTGGGAACAAGATACTGGCTTGTTACTCTGAGTAAGTCACTTAACCTTCCATTGTCCCAGGTACAAAATAAGTACCTGCATATACTATCATGCTTATTTTTGAAAGAGAAGGGCACACATCTTTCGACACAAATCGGAAGATGGGCGTCCTTCTCCCAGGGTTGCCCAAATTGGCATAATCGAAAGCCAATTTTGGGCGTCCTCAACTGCTTTCCATCGCAGGGACGACCAATGTTCATGGAGGCATGTCAGAAGCGTAGCAAAGGAGGGACTGGGGCATGCCTAACACATGGGCGTCCTCGACCGATAATGGAAAAAGAAGGGCATCCCTGACGAGCACTTGGCCGACTTTACTTTGTCCATTTTTTTTAGAACCAAGCCTCAAAAAGGTGCCCGAACTGACCAGATGGCCACCGGAGGGAATCGGGGATGATCCCCCCTTACTCCCCCAGTGGTCACTAACCCCCTCCCACCTTAAAAAAACTTTAAAAATATGTGTTGCCAGCCTCTATGTCAGCCTCAAATGTCATACCCAGCTCTATCACAGCAGTATTCAGGTCCTTGAAGCAGTTTTAGTGGGTACTGCAGTGCACTTCAGGCAGGCAGACCCAGGCCCATCCCCCCTACCTGTTACACTTGTGGTGGTAAATGTGAGCCCTTCAAAACCTACCAGAAACCCACTGTACCCACATGTAGGTGCCCCTTCACCCCTTAGGTACAGTGGGGGAAATAAGTATTTGATCCCTTGCTGATTTTGTAAGTTTGCCCACTGACAAAGACATGAGCAGCCCATAATTGAAGGGTAGGTTATTGGTAACAGTGAGAGATAGCACATCACAAATTAAATCCGGAAAATCACATTGTGGAAAGTATATGAATTTATTTGCATTCTGCAGAGGGAAATAAGTATTTAATCCCTCTGGCAAACAAGACCTAATACTTGGTGGCAAAACCCTTGTTGGCAAGCACAGCGGTCAGACGTCTTCTGTAGTTGATGATGAGGTTTGCACACATGTCAGGAGGAATTTTGGTCCACTCCTCTTTGCAGATCATCTCTAAATCATTAAGAGTTCTGGGCTGTCGCTTGGCAACTCGCAGCTTCAGCTCCCTCCATAAGTTTTCAATGGGATTAAGGTCTGGTGACTGGCTAGGCCACTCCATGACCCTAATGTGCTTCTTCCTGAGCCACTCCTTTGTTGCCTTGGCTGTATGTTTTGGGTCATTGTCGTGCTGGAAGACCCAGCCACGACCCATTTTTAAGGCCCTGGCGGAGGGAAGGAGGTTGTCACTCAGAATTGTACGGTACATGGCCCCATCCATTCTCCCATTGATGCGGTGAAGTAGTCCTGTGCCCTTAGCAGAGAAACACCCCCAAAACATAACATTTCCACCTCCATGCTTGACAGTGGGGACGGTGTTCTTTGGGTCATAGGCAGCATTTCTCTTCCTCCAAACACGGCGAGTTGAGTTCATGCCAAAGAGCTCAATTTTTGTCTCATCTGACCACAGCACCTTCTCCCAATCACTCTCGGCATCATCCAGGTGTTCACTGGCAAACTTCAGACGGGCCGTCACATGTGCCTTCCGGAGCAGGGGGACCTTGCGGGCACTGCAGGATTGCAATCCGTTATGTCGTAATGTGTTACCAATGGTTTTCGTGGTGACAGTGGTCCCAGCTGCCTTGAGATCATTGACAAGTTCCCCCCTTGTAGTTGTAGGCTGATTTCTAACCTTCCTCATGATCAAGGATACCCCATGAGGTGAGATTTTGCGTGGAGCCCCAGATCTTTGTCGATTGACAGTCATTTTGTACTTCTTCCATTTTCTTACTATGGCACCAACAGTTGTCTCCTTCTCGCCCAGCGTCTTACTGATGGTTTTGTAGCCCATTCCAGCCTTGTGCAGGTGTATGATCTTGTCCCTGACATCCTTAGACAGCTCCTTGCTCTTGGCCATTTTGTAGAGGTTAGAGTCTGACTGATTCACTGAGTCTGTGGACAGGTGTCTTTCATACAGGTGACCATTGCCGACAGCTGTCTGTCATGCAGGTAACGAGTTGATTTGGAGCATCTACCTGGTCTGTAGGGGCCAGATCTCTTACTGGTTGGTGGGGGATCAAATACTTATTTCCCTCTGCAGAATGCAAATAAATTCATATACTTTCCACAATGTGATTTTCCGGATTTAATTTGTGATGTGCTATCTCTCACTGTTACCAATAACCTACCCTTCAATTATGGGCTGCTCATGTCTTTGTCAGTGGGCAAACTTACAAAATCAGCAAGGGATCAAATACTTATTTCCCCCACTGTATATGGTAGTGGTGTACAGTTGTGGAGAGTGGGTTTTGGGTGGGTTTTGGAGGGCTCAGCACACAAGGTAAGGGAGCTATGCACCTGGGAGCAATTTGTGAAGTCTACTGCAGTGACCCCTAGGGTGCCCGGTCGGTGTCCTTGCATATCAGGGAGACTAGTGCACCATGAATGCTGGCTCCTCCCACAATCAAATGGCTTGGACTTGGTCATTTCTGCGATGGGCGTCCTCGGTTTTCATTATGGCCAAAAATCGGGGACGACCATCTCTAAGGTCGACCTAATTTTCATAATTTGGGTGTCCCTGACTGTATTATCGAAACAAAAGATGGACACCCATCTTGTTTTGATAATACGGGTTTCCCAGCCCCTTCGCCGGGATGTCCTGCGAGGCCGTCCTCAGGAAAACTTGGGCGCCCCTTTCGATTATGCCCCTCTATGTAAACCACTTTGAATGTAGTTGCAAAAAACACAGAAAGGCGGTATATTAAGTCCCAATCTCTTTCCCTTTCCCTTTGATTTGACCCATTATGGTGTTTCTTTATTTACAATGTTTAAAAATGTTCTTGACTCCATTGTAAGATCTACAACCAACAGAAAGATTTTCATGTCCTCTCAGTTTATCTTTGAAACAACCACGTGACCTTATAAGCAGGGGCGTAGCCAGCCTTCCGTGGGGGAGGGGTCCAGAGCCCGGGGGGGGGGGGGCACATTTTAGCCCTCCCCCCGGTGCCGCCCCCCCCCACCGCCGACATTGCCGCCCCCCTCCCGCCGCGAACCCGCCGCCGCTGCAGCCTACCTTTACTTTTGCTGGCGGGGGATCCCACTCCCCGCCAGCCGACGTCTTCTTCTCAGTCGCTTCCTGCTCTTCAATTTGTTTGTTGACTGCACGTTGTTCGTGCAGGACGTCAGACTCAGAGAACAGAACTGTTCTCTGAGTCTGACGTCCTGCACGTACAATTACGTGCAGGATGTCAGCAAACAAATTGAAGAGCAGGAAGTGACTGAGAAGAAGACGTCGGCTGGCGGGGAGTGGGATCCCCCGCCAGGAAAAGTAAAGGTAGGCTGCAGCGGCGGCGGGTTCGCGGCGGGAGGGGGGGCGGCAATGTCGGCGGTGGGTTGGCGGCGCCGGGGGGAGGGCTAAAATGTGCCCCCTCCCCCCGGGCTCTGGACCCCTCCCCCACGGAAGGCTGGCTACGCCCCTGCTTATAAGGTCACGTGGTTGTTTCAAAGATAAACTGAGAGGACATGAAAATCTTTCTGTTGGTTGTAGATCTTACAATGGAGTCAAGAACATTTTTAAACATTGTAAATACAGAAACACCATAATAGGTCAAATCAAAGGGAAAGGGAATGGGACTTAATATACCGCCTTTCTGTGTTTTTTGCAACTACATTCAAAGTGGTTTACATAGAGGGGCATAATCGAAAGGGGCGCCCAAGTTCTCTGAGTCTGACGTCCTGCACGTACAATTACGTGCAGGATGTCAGCAAACAAATTGAAGAGCAGGAAGGACTGAGAAGACGTCGGCTGGCGGGGAGTGGGATCCCCCGCCAGCAAAAGTAAAGGTAGGCGGCGGCGGGGGCAGGTTCACCGGGAGGGGGGTCCTGGGGTGAATCTGCGGGGGCCCCGGCCCCCTCAGGCCCCACGTAGCTACGCCACTGCTTATAAGGAATGACCTTCACATTTCTGTTTAAATCAATTCCTGTTATATACATTGAAAAGAACATTTAGCAAAAGCTTGCTATTGCTTTCATTTAGATAATTACACAGATATTTTTTTTAAACTACTGATGCAATTTATTGTAGGTGTTCAATTCTTTTGAAAGCATCTAGATAATAAATGACTACACTCACATGACGTACACATTTTTGAATGCAAACACCCCTCCCCCCCCAAAAAAAAATACCACTGCTTGTCATTCAATAGTCTACCACTCTTATTTCTGGGGTTTTTTTTGCCTGCTAAATCCCATTCTGCATATGCATCTTACTACCTGGTGCTTGCCAGTTTCCAATTGTTCTCTGCCAGCTGGAATTAGTTTCCCAATTACCTGCTACTGCTAGATATGTTACATGTATGTCTCTGTGGACTCATGACTGCCAAATTCAAATGCATGTCTCACTTTTTATATCACATCACGAAAAATGAAGATTTCCTTACTTGTGTATTCTAAATTGTTCATCATGGACTAAATTCTATAAATGTTGCTGTTTATAGAATAGCGCTTAGCACCGGGATCCACAAGTAGTTATGAGCATGAGTATTTATATCAACTGAATCCTGATGCAAATCTTTGCACCTTATCTAGGCGCAGATTCCCCTTTATTCTTTATCGATGTGCATAAATTGCAGGAACACCCCGGATCTACCCATGAACCTCCCATGGCCATGCCCTCTTTCTGGAACTGTGCATACAATTTATGCATGGAACCAGGCACATAAATTTACATGTGTACATTTCAGTTAATGCCAATTAGCACCAAAAATTGATTGTTAAGGCGCAATTATCAGTGATAATTGGCCTGTTAATCAATTAAATTGCATGAACAATTTGGGCACACCCCTAAATTTGCATGCACAATTTAAAGCACCCTTTATAGAATTTGGGGGCATATGTCTACCATATAATATTCTTAAATGCCTTTGTGCTTTGTATGCTGTATCTATGTACTTAAAAATATATTTTATTCCCAAGAACTCCTTGCTTTCCGTATTTCCTAATAAGCTAAAATTGTATATTCCTTCTGAAATTAGAAAAGGTACAGAGAAGGGTGAAAAAAATGATAAAGGGGATGGGACAACTTCTCTATGAGGAAAGTCTAAAATGGTTAGGACTCTTCAGCTTGGAGAAAAGATGGCTGACGGGAGATATGATAGAGGTCTATAAAATAATGAGTGGAGTGGAAAGGGTAGAGTGAATCGCTTGTTTACTCTTTCCAAAAATACTAGGACTAGGGGGCACGTAATGAAGCTACAGAGTAGTAAATTTAAAACAAATTGGAGAAAATATTTCTTCACTCAGTGTGTAACGAAACTCTGAAATTCATTGCCAGAGAATGTGGTAAAAGCAGTTAGCTTAGCTGGGTTTAAAAAAGGTTTGGATAACTTCCTAAAAGAAAAGTCCATAAGCCATTATTAAGATGGACTTGGGGAAAATCCACTGATTATTTCTGGGATAAGCAGCATAAAATGTATTGTACTGTTTTGGGATCTTGCCAGGTACTTGTAACCTGAATTTGCCATTGTTAGAAACAGGATGCTGGGCTTGATGGACCTTTGGTGGCACTTATATTCTTATGTAAATAGTTCTTTGTACATCATTATTCTTGTTTTTTCACATTTTTATCCTTAGCTTTCCCCCATCTCTTTTCTATTTATTTCTTCTGTCTTTATTAAAAAGACTCAGGTCAATGTAATAATTTTGACTCTCAATAGGCATTTTAAAATGTATATTCTGCACAGCTATTGTGCTAATCTAGCAGTGGGCTACCTCAGGTCTCGAGGGCCGCAACCAAGTCGGGTTTTCAGGATTTCCCTAATTAATATGTAGGTGATCTATTTGCATACAGTGGAGGCAGTGCATGCAAATAGATCTAATGCATATTCATGGGGAAGTCCTGAAAACCTGACTGGGTTGTGGGGTGGCACTGAATAGATTTGGAATGCATTCACCACTGGTAGGTGTATGTTTAGTGGCTATATTCAGCTGCTATATATATGGTTACACTAGGACTACTTTTTTGCCGGACTAAATTAAACTGCTTAAATATATGGGCGGTGGTTGAATATTGCTGCTGTACATATTGATATAAAAAAGGAAAAAAAATGGCTAAGCTCTACCTTAATATTGTTGTAGAATACACAAATTCATAAAAGGAGAGCGCATTGACACAACAGGAATATACTATATATATATATATATATGTATAGGGGACGTCTCATACAGTCACGCGGACACTTGTATGTGTCTGGCTTGTGTTGAGCCAATGTATTTGTGACAACATATAATCATTGACTGCCCCCATACATATTGATAGGCAGAAAGCCCTTGCTCTGACATCTTTTAGATTGAAGGGACCAAACGACACAACCTCCATCCCTACACCTAAGCTTCCTAGTTCCTAATGCTGAATGGGGCAAAAACCTGCTCAGGCTATAGCCCTAGTGAATTACTCTTTTCTGCTGCTTCTGGTGCCAAACCACTTAGAAAATGTTTTAGTATACAATCCATATAGGACCAGGTTCTATATATGGTGCCTAAAACATCAGCATGGAAAACATTTCTGACTAAACATATTTTATAAACAGCGCCTAGATTTAGGCGCAGTGTATATGCTTAGTCGATATCCCGGTGCCTAAAACTAAGCTCCTCCATTTACACCAATGAAAATGTGGTGTAAATCCTGGCACATAGAATTAGACACTGGGATATCAGTAAATTTCAGAACGCCAACAAATCACCCATTTCCCTGCCCATAATCATGCCCCTTTTGGCCTGCACATGTTAGAAGTTAGGCGCACTGCATTACAGAATATGCTTAAATTCTAATTATTGCCAATCAGTGCTTATTATTGCTTATTAAGTTCCGTTATTAACACTAATTAGCTTGTTAAACCAATTAAGTTACGTACATTGTTATAGAATACGCCTAGATTTAGGCGCGCTATATAGAGGGTTATTGCCTCTGAAAATGTATATTTATTTATTCAATATTTGATGTACCGCCATCCACTATTTAGAAATAGCAACATGGTGGTTTACAAACCGGTAAAAAATATCTGAGCATAAAACAACATAAAAGCCAACCAAAGACAAATCAGCAAACCAAAATGTAGGTAAGGAATAAGGCAGCACATTTTTTTTTAATGTTGAAAACCATATAATGAAAGGAAGGGAGAATGAAACAGGATATGCCACTACTTCTATAATTCCCAGAATCAACAATTTAAAACGCAGTTCAAAGAGATCTTTTACTCATTACGGGTAGTATTGTATAATAACTAAGGGGCCCTTTTACTAAGACGTGTAGGTGCCTATTCGTGTACAACGCACATCAAAATTAGAACTACCACCCGGCTACGCATGCCCCGGGCAGTAATTCTAATTCTGACCTGCGTCCAAAACATGCGGCAGAAATCATTTCTATTTTCTACTGCGTAGCGCTAACCTGGTGGTAATCGGCAGTGTACGCGCTCTGACAATTACCGCCCAGTTAATGCATGAGACCTTACCGCTAAGTCAATGAGTGGCAGTAAGGTCTCAGGCCAAAAATGGATGCACACTGATTCTTATTTCGCCGCATGTCCATTTTCGGCAAAAAAGGCCTATTTTGCAGGGGCCCTGAAAAATGGACCTGCAAGCGTCCAATACACGCGCCTACACCAGTGCAGGCCATTTTTCGGCACGCCTTAGTAAAAGGGCCCCTAAATAAATGCAACTAGTTACTGTACATAAGTAAATATTTTCTTACTTTGTCTTGTAAAGAAGTGCAGGATAGCATTTGTTATTTTTACTGAATTAATAATTTTGCCAAGTTAACATTAAAAAGTAAAAGCAGAAGGGAGATGTAAATGACAATTCCTCAGTAAACCAAATCAAATAGGAAAACTACGAACAGGATTTTGCTATTGCAAACCTTGTCACACAAACAGTGGATCATCTCATCTTAAATTTTGCTGTTCAGTGAATATAATCTGTAAGAACAATGGAGTTGCCTGTGTTTGTTGAACTGGTTAGTGGCCTCCAGCCAAACAGAGCTGTGATGATTTGGGTCACTTTAAAGTAGAGATGAAGCTGAAGCTGGGTGAACAGATATGACTCTGCTACAATGACATCCCATAGAAAATTTTACACTGGGGTAACTGTCCACTGTACTGATAAAAGTCTTTTGGGAGGAAATCTGCTTGTCAGGCTTTAAGACTGAAGGGTTCCCAAACATTTTATGTAATTGCATCAGTTCTCGGAGATATTTAACAGAGTTTGCCATCGGATAAAAAATTGTTAGAAGAACAACAGTCAATGATTCCAACTTTGTGAAAGCCTTCTTTGTAATTGGACAACATGACAATGATAATGAAGATAAAGATGAAGATGCAAATGATGAATTTGGACAACACTACTTCTAATGCAGATGATAATGACAATAATAATGACAAAGTACTCTTTGATATATGGAACTCAATTGTTTCAGAGATTCCCTTGATCATATCTTACAGACCCAGTCAGAAGATATCAGTAATATTGCAAACTGGCCTGATTTGAAGGAACATTTTTATCAGACTGAATAATCCACTTTCTGCTAGTGCAGTTGTTGAAAATCGTTTTAGCTGTGCTGGATTAATGACTCACAAGCACAACTGCATAAGTGACAGTCATTTTCAAAAATGTAGTTTTACCAAAAGCAAAGTGGATTGAATTGCACAGCAATAATTTCATTGGGTAAAAACATTAATAGCTGCATTCATTGTAGTTGTGGTACTTTTACGTTTTACTCAAAAAATATTATATTAGGCAATAACTTTTTACTTTCACTTAAGTAAACCAGCAGTAGTCAAAATAAGTGAGAGTTAAAAATGCTGTGCTCTAAACATACACATAATGATATAAGTTCATAAAAGAACATAAAATTATCTAAAAAAAAAAATAAGCTAAACAATTGAAACTTTTCAGTTGTGAGTATAAACAAAAAAGTTCAAAAAATGCAAAAATCACAAGAAATATTGGTACAATAGAACATCTTGCAATCTACATCACTATCCCACCCATTTACTAATTTCCGCTAGCAGCTGCCATGTGCTGTCACTTTGAATGGGCTGTGTCAGCACTGCTGTGCAGCAGCCGCTAGCACGGCTTTGTAAACGGGGTATAACGTCAATGCTTATTACTTGCAAGAGTGATCACTGGTTCAGAATCCTCAGTCTGTTGTTAGATATAAGCTCCGTCAGTTGTAGAAAATCAGTGTTGATACAAATCAATCTTATAAAGAACAAAAATGGCACTAGGAAAAAAAAGGAACTAGAAAGAAAAAAAGGAAGGGTGGAGAGGAAGGAAAAAGGGGGGAAGGACAAAAGAGGGGAGGGAAGGGGAGAGGGAAGAAAGGAAGAAGGGGAAAGGGGGAAGGGAAAGAAATGGAGTGTAGGAGGAGGAATAGCATTATGGGTAAAAGGATATGACTAAAGGGCAAAAACTTTAAAAGAAAATGAGAACAATGCAGGAAAAGAAAGAGGCAGACCCAGTAGGGGGATGCCGCCTACAAACGGGCCGAAGGACGGCGAAGACAAGGGGGAGGGGATGAGGGGTTTAGAAAAGAATAGGGACAGAGAGTAGCTACAGGGGCAGAGGTAAGGAAAGAGTTAAGGAACGAGAGGGGAGGGAGAAAGGGGGGAGGGGCCACTGGGGAAGTAAGAGGAGGTCATCCCCGATTCTCTCCGCTGGTCATCTGGTCATTTCGGGTACCTTTTTATGCCTTAGTCATAAGAAAAACAAGTCCGGGTGAAAACGTCCAAGTGTTTATCAGGGACGTCCTTGTTTTTTTCGATTATGGGTCAAGGACGTCCAAGTGTTAGGCACACCCAAGTCCCACCTTCACTACGCTTCCGACACGCCCCCTTGAACTTTGGCCGTCCTTGAGACGGAGTGAAGTTGGAGACGTCCTAAATCTGGTTTCGATTATACCGATTTGGACGTCCCTGGGAGAAGGACGTCCATCTTCCGATTTATGTCAAAAGATGGACGTCCTTCTCTTTCGAAAATGAGCCCAAACGTCATCTCAGTTTTCTGTACAAATACATCCAGAAAGGAAATAGACTGAAAATCAAAGTGTAAAGTAAAAGTAATTCTAGAATGGCAATCATTCAGTTAGATAACAAATCTATCTAATTCAGTATCTATATAACGAACCCAAAGCTTCTCTAACTGAAACAATAGAGCTGTATATACATGTTCCTGTTCAAAAGCTGACATAAATAAATTAGCTATGGAGGGAGCCATTGTGGCTTCCATAGCTGCACCAAATATTTGCTGAAAATGTTTACCTTCAAACTGAAAATTTTTTTTTCCATAGCTAAAGCAGCAAGCTTAACCAAAAATGTAGGTATAGTTAGTGAAGGTCTCTGGTCCAAAAACAACTTCAACACCTCTATAGCTTCATTCTGCAGAATCATAGTGTAAAGAGAAGTCACATCCAAAGTTACCAAAAAACTGCTGAAACGTATCTTGCATTTCTGACAGGCATCTCATAAAGTGGGTGGAATCCTTGATAGATGATCTACCAGCCATAGCCAAGGGTTGCAAAAGATGATTTGCATCCAATAGATAGAGGTTCCAAAAGTGACCCTTGACTACAAACAATGGGTCTCCCAGGAGGATCATCAGGTGTGTTATGAATCTTTGGTAATGTGTAGAAAACAGGAATTTGTGGATAAACTATATTCAAAAAATTAAATTCTTTTAAAGTCAAATAACCCTTTGCATATCACTCACCATTCACCTGGAAAATCTCAGTTTTTAACTTAGGAGTCAGGTCTTCTTTTAATTCAATATAATCTGTCTGATTCTGAAGCAGATGATAAATCTCAGAAATATATTTGACTCTATCTTGAATAACTATAGCCCCGCCTTTATCTGCCTTCCTTATTACGATATCCATATTCTGTCTCAATGCCCCCAAAGCATGCTTTTCACTATAAGTCATGTTATACAATGCTTTCTTCTTAGCCACTTTTTTCAATATGCTTAAATTGTCAAAGAATAAGATGCTTAAAAGAAGCAAGCACCAGTTGATTTGATTTGATTTGCTTACTTTACTTTTTGTCTATTAGATTGTAAGCTCTTTGAGCAGGGACTGTCTTTCTTCTATGTTTGTGCAGCGCTGCGTATGCCTTGTAGCGCTATAGAAATGCTAAATAGTAGTAGTAGTAGTAGTCTAGCAGTCCTGGGGAGGGGAGGTCCAACTATGGAACAATCCAACTGATCGCCTTCAGTGTCAAAAAAATAGATCTTCAACTGCAATATTCTCAAAAATCTTTCAAATCAACCTGATTCTGAAACTCATCAAATCTCTGATTGGCACAAAGGACAACCCCCTAGATAGCACTGAATATTCAATAGTAGATACTGCATAGTTAGACAAATTGATAACAACTGATTCATTTACTGTTGTTGTGACCGAGTATTGGGATGATCTTGATGAGTTTGAGGGGGTAAAGAATCTTGATGATCTTGATAACTCCCTCCACGTCTCATCCATTATAGTCTCTCACCTCTGGACCTCCCAGAATGCCGTCGGCTCCTGCCTAAAATAATTTTTCTGACCCGGACAAACTACTGTCAGAAGAATCATTTTCATCTTCTTCAAAGTAGGACAAACATTGACAGTCTTCTTTTCTAACCAAGGATACACTGCCTTATTTTCATACTCTTTCTCATCTCATAACATTTATGTGTAAGTGCGGGCACCTAAATGTAGCAGGAACATGACCAACTTAAATATTGTAGATGCCCTAGTGGTGTAAGATGGTATTACAACCTTTTAATGACTTTGTGTCGTGGTTTCAGGGTTTCCTTTGAATCAACACCACATAGGGAATTCACAAGAAAAAGACAATAATGTAAGTTGTTCGAAAACATTTTATTGCACAAAGATGTTTCAATAAATAAGTCAATTAAAAACGTTAAAAACTCAGTCTATGCTGTGAGATTAATAATACAGCTGCATATTTAAAACATGTAAAGTGCTTTAGCTGTAAAGTGCACAGATGTGAATAAATTGCTCAACAATTGATGTAATGTTAACCAAAACAATTTTTTTCCAACAGAGCTAACAAATCTTCTCAGTTGACTTGGGTACCAAAATTACCCATTAAACTCTATCAAATTCAATAATGACAAATGTGACCAAGGACACTCATCAGATAAGTATTCTCTGTTAAGTTAACCCTTCAACATTTTATCCTCTACTCTTTTATTACCCAATTTTTCCTTACATGACTGATCCTTTGTGGTATTATTCTTATCTTTCAGGTTTCACCAGATCAGGATGGGCCAGGACTACTGACTCTTTCCCAGGTAAGTGTTTGAAATCCTCCTTAGTGCTAACCAAGTCCCCAAATTATGTTTGTTCTCCTTTTTGATATCTGTGGTGTTGTCACCACTTATCTGAAGCACTCTCTTGTCTGGGCTTTGGCCTTGTTTGCATGGGGGCCCTTGCTTCTCTCTCCAGCAGTGTGCTGTTCTCTGGAGGCTTGACAACTGGCTTTACTTAAAACTCAATGGCCTCTTTTACAAAGCCTTGCTAGTGATTCCCGGTAAGGCAAATGAAAGGAAACGCATTCAATTCCTATGGGCTTCCTCTCGTTTGCCGCATGAGAATCGCTAGCATGGCTTAGTAAAAGAAGCCAAAGAGAGGAGAAACTCTTACTCCCTCACTTAGATAACAAACTCAGACTTTCTGGGTTCAGAGTACTGTTGGCTACTAACTTGGTAAAAATAATGTTTAATTATTCAAGGGACTCAACATGGTCCGTGTTTTGATGCACCAAGGCGTCTGCCTCAGAGGTTGCAAAGGCAGTTTCACAGAGTACACACGCTAAACAGAATTACAACCAAAGGTGAACTCTATGTAATTCAAATCAAGTTTCCTCCACATACTAGCTTGAAGGAGAAAAAAAAACAATAGCATACCATCAAGGAAATGCTACTCTTGCTGAAACAATTGTTCCTATAGAGAATCCAAGATCCCTTTGCTTCTAGATGACCCCACAGCAGGGACACCCAGTCCATGTCTGGCATACTGAAATCACCAATCAGTAGCACTTTCCTTTTCCCAGCTATCTTGTGGATGTCTTCAATTAATTCTCTGTCCCTTTCTTCTGTCTGTGAAGATGACCTGTATATTACACCAATGTAAATATATTTTCCTTCCCTCTTACCAGTTCGACCCACAGCACTTCTTCCTTACCCCATATGTCCTGGAGTTCTATCACTTTAATATTATTCTTTACATATAGTACCACACCTCCACCCTTTTTTCCTAGACTGTCCTTCCTGAATAAATTATAGCCAGGTATAACTATTTCCCAGTCATGGTTCTCTATTTATCACATCTCCACGACCGTCACTAAATCCAAGTCGGCTTCTATCATTGCAGCCTCTAGATCTATAAATTTATTTCCCATACTATGGGCATTGGCATACAAGGCTCTCCAGATGTTAGTCTTTTTTACACTATCTGTAAGGGTACTGTTTAAACGGGTATTTTGGGGCACCCATTTTTTTAGGCACCATGTATAGAATCTAGCCCTATATTGTTTCATGTCAAGGAGGCGTTTGAGGTCATGTTTCCTTCCTATTCTTATTTTTGTTATTGGTTACAGTTAACTATCTTTTATAAACTTGGCTCTATTGATTTTTTCCATATTGGTTGTGGATTTTTCATCACTGCTAGACAAAACACACAAGATTGAGATTGCATAACTTGCATTGGTACCTTAATCATTCCCATTTTTTTAATACACACTTATATTACATTTTTTCCTTATTTGACGTGCATGAATGTGCAAACCAGAACAAAAATTAAATCAAGTGTAAATAAGGAAGAATATGTACTTAATTCCATGCTGCTACCCCATCTGCATTTTTCTCCATTATGAAAGATCAATAATTCTAACTTTAATAGTAAATATACAATGATAAATTCAATTAAAGACTTGGTGGAATGTATTGCATGACCATTCTCCATCTGTTCTAAAACTGTAATTGCATTGTGTCTGAACTGTTAATTTTTAGATCCAAAAAATGGATTTTCTCAAACAAAAAATGAAAAAGAAAACAGCGGTAGCTGGATGGTAGTTCCAAACTGACATGTGTTGTACACGCGTAGGCACCAACTCAGCTTAGTAAAAGGGCTCCATAGCTATTTGCATATGAGAGCAGTTTGTGCAATAGGCCATAACAACTGTGATAGAAGCAGCCTGCTTCTTGTAAGTCTTCACTTGTATGCTGCCTTAGAGAGTAGCTGTCACCATTTTCAAGTTTCATTTAATATTTTTCTAGTTTGATAATTTTAAGTGTTTTCTCTGAGCCTAACAATTATATGATTGTACTGGGCTGCTTTGGGATGGGTTGTATTTGTTAATTACCTATTTGTTATATCATATTTTTAGTATCAACCAGAAAGGAAAACACTGAATTGCTCCTGCTGGGTATGTACTTTGTCTTTTCTGCTTTTTGTATTTGAGCTGCTGGAGTTTGTATTTGTTTTACTAGCTTGAGGTTTAAAAATGTTTTAGGTGGCATCTGTAATTTAATTTTATCTTATGGCCTTTTATTTATTTATATATTTGTTTGTTTTACATTTTATGTTAAGCCGCTGGCACAGACCTTGAAAGGATGAAACATGGCCATGTTGGGCAGTTAGAGGAATGGTCTCCTCTTCTTTTCTGTCATACCATTTCAGGACAGCAAACATATATGGCCATTAGATTCTATCAAATGCTTTATCAGCATCTAACATGACTGAGAAGGCAGAACAGTCAAGTGTCTTAGATATCTGAAGGAGCTGAAGACGTGGAGGGGCATAATCGAACGGGGCGCCCAAGTTTTCCTGAGTACGTCCTCGCAGGACATCCCGGCGAAGGGGCGGGGAAACCTGTATTATCAAAACAAGATGGGTGTCCAGCTTTCGTTTTGAAAATACGGTCAGGGCCACCCAAATCTCAACATTTAGGTTGACCTTAGAGATGGTCGTCCCCGGTTTTCGGCGATAATGGAAACTGAGGATGCCCATTTCAGAAACGACCAAATGCAAGCCCTTTGGTCGCGGGAGGAACCAGCATTCGTAGTGCACTGGTCCCTCTGACATGCCAGGACACCAACTGGACACCCTAGGGGGCACTGCAGTGGACTTCAGAAATTGCTCCCAGATGCATAGCTCACTTACCTTGGGTGCAGAGCCCCCCAAAACCCCTCCCAAAACCTACTCCCCACAACTGTACAACACTACCATAGCCCTTACAGGTGAAGGGGGGCACCTACTTGTGGGTACAGTGGGTTTCTGGTGGGTTTTGAAGGGCTCACATTTACCACCACAAGTGTAACAGGTAGGGGGGATGGGCCTGGGTCCACCTGCTTGAAGTGCACTGCACCCACTAAAACTACTCCAGGGACCTGCATACTGCTGTCAGGGAGCTGGGTATGACATTTGAGGCTGGCATAGAGGCTGGCAAAAAATATTTTAAAAGTTTTTTAGGGTGGGAGGGGGTTAGTGACCACTGGGTGAGTAAGGGGAGGTCATCCCCAATTTCCTCTGGTGGTCATCTGGTCAGTTCAGGCACCTTTTTGAGGCTTGTTGCAAGAATAAATGGACCAAGTAAAGGCAGCCAAGTGCTCGTCAGGGACGTGCATCTTTTTTCCATTATTGGCCGAAGTTGCCCATGTGTTAAGCACGCTCCAGTCCCGCCTTTGCTATGCTTCCAACACGCCCCAGGGAACTTTGGCTGTCCCCATGACAGAAAGCATTTGGGGACACCCAAAATCAGCTTTTGATTATGCAGATTTGGGCGAACCTGGGAGAAGGACGCCCATCTCCCGATTTGTGTCGAAAGATGGGCGCCCTTCTCTTTTGAAAATAAGCCTGATAGTAAATTTTTTTTTAGGTATATTAAAAGCAGGAAGCCAGCAAAAGAATCGGTTGGACCACTAGATGACCGAGGGATAAAAGGGGCAATCAGAGAAGACAAAGTCAGAGTGGAGGTATTAAATTAATTCTTTGCTTTGGTCTTCACTGAGGAAAATTTGGGAGAGATACCAGTGCCAGAAATGGTATTCAAAACTGACGAGTCGAAGAAACTGAATGAAATCTCTATTAACCTGGAGGATGTAATGGGGCAATTCTACAAATTGAAGAGTAGCAAATCTCCTGGACTAGATGGTATTTATCCAAGAGTATTGATAGAATTGAAAACTGAACTTGCAGAATTATTGTTAGTAATATGTAATTTATCCTTAAAATCGAGTGTGGTACCGGAAGATTGGAGGGTGCCCAATGTAAGGCCAATATTTTAAAAAGGTTCCAGAGGAGATCCGGGAAATTACAGACTGGTGAGTCTGATGTCGGTGCTGGCCAAAAATGATAGGGACTATTATAAAGAACAAAATTACAGAGCATATTCAAAAGCATGGATTAATGAGACAAAGCCAACATGAATTTAGTGAAGGGAAATCTTGCCTCTCCAATCTATTACATTTCTTTGAAGGGGTTAACAAACATGTGAATAAAGATGAGACAGTTGATATTGTGTATCTGGGTTTTCAGAAGGTGTTTGACAAAGTACCTCATGAAAGACTCCAGAGGAAATTGGAGAGTCATGGGATAGGAGGTAGTGTTCTATTGTGGATTAAAAACTGGTTAAAAGATAGAAAACAGAGAGTAGGGTTAATTGGTCAGTATTCTCAATGGAGAAGGGTAGTTAGTGGGATTCCCCAGGGGTATGTGCTGGGACTGCTGCTTTTTAACATATTTATAAATGACCTAGAGCTGGGTGTAACTAGTGAGGGTATTAAATTTGCTGAAGACACAAAGTTATTCAAAGTCGTTAAATCGCCGGAGGATTGTGAAAAATTACAAGAGGAGCTTACGAGACTGGGCGTCTAAATGGCAGATGACGCTTAATGTGAGCAAGTGCAAAGTGATGCATGTGGGAAAGAGGAACACGAATTATAGCTACATCATGCAAATTTCCACATTAGGAGTCACCGACCAAAAAAGGGATCTAGGTGTCGTCGTTGATGATATGTTGAAACCTTCTGCTCAGTGTGTTGCTGCTGCTAAGAAAGCAAATAAAATGTTAGGTATTATTAGGAAAGGAATGGAAAACAAAAATGAGGATGTTATAATGCCTTTGTATTGCTCCATGATAACCGCACCTCGAATATTGTGTTCAATATAGTGGAATTAGAAAAGGCGCAGAGAAGGGCTATGAAAATGATAAAGATAAAGATAAAGAAAATGATAAAGATAAAGAAAATGACTTCTCTATGAGGAAAGGCTCAAGCAGCTAGGGCACTTCAGCTTGGAGAAAAGATGGCTGAGGGGAGATATGATAGAGGTCTATAAAATAATGAGTTGAGTGGAATGGGTAGACGTGAATCGCTTGTTTACTCTTTCCAAAAATACTAGGACTAGGGGGCATGCAATGAATCTACAACGTAGTAAATTTAAAATGAATTGGAGAAAATATTTCTTCACTCAACATGTAATTAAACTCTGGAATTTGTTGCCAGAGAATGTGGTAAAGGCTTTTAGCTTAGTAGAGTTTATAAAAGGGTTGGATGGCTTCCTAAAGGAAAAGTCCATAGACCATTATTAAATTGGACTTGGGGAAAATAACTATTTCTTGGATGAGCAGCATAAAAAGTTTTGTACTTTTTGGGGATCTTGCCAGGTATTTGTGACCTGGATTGGCCACCGTTGGAATCAGGATGCTGGGTTTGATGGACCTTTGGTCTGTCCCAGTAGGGCAATACATATATTTATGATATAGCCTTTTCTCTAAAGAATTAATTTTCTGGTTCCATATCATGAAGATGATGTTGCCTAGTAATATTTAGTTTGGCAGTATAACCGATAATTGAACCCCAAAGGGTAGCCTTAAAGCATCAAATGTCACTTCTAAAGGAGCAGGGGCATCATCATTAAAATGATAGTATTCTTTGATCAAATCACACAAATAAGTAAGGAAATATGGCCCCTGCAAGAGTATTATTAAAGTGCCACATGGACATATTAATATCAGAAGATAGGTCTCCAAATGATAGTTGCATGCCTACATGACCTGACACTACAGTGCTCGCAACTGAAGCAGTTTCTAGTTTAGAAACCAAAGATTTGGAAATAAGGACATAATCTATGTATGAAAAGGAATGGTGGACCTGTTAGGGTTTAGGAGCCTCCAATGACCAACCAGATTCACATGTGTACAAATCAGTTCCACATCCCTAGCATACGTATGTGCCTTTATTCTACATTGATAATCTAGAATTGGATCTAGAACTTGATTGTAACTCCCCACTATAACAATATCTGGTGGAAACATTTCCATTACCAAAGTTCTTAAGTTTGCATGCAATTGTGTAGCCGAGATAGTAGGGGCATAGATATTGACAAGGACCAATTCCCTTTCCCCAGTTAAGTACTAACCACCTTCCATTAACATCATATGTATGGTCAAGTACAGTGACAGAAAATATTTTACTAATGACAGTAACAACACCACATTTCATTTTTACTGCAGGAGCTGCATAGCCTTAATAATGATGAAATATTAACTGAAATTAGGGTCACTTACAAATTTGTTAACACTATAATAATAGCTAATTTCAATTACCCTAATACTGACTGAATAAATGTCATACCAAGGAAATACTAGGGATTTGAAATTTCTAGATGAAACAAATGACTGCTTCATGGAGCAGCTAGTTCAGGAACTGATGAAAAGGGGAGTTATTTTGGATCTAGTCCGTAGTGAAATGCAGTAACAGTGTTGAAAGCCATTTTGCAATATTGATCATAAAATGATCAAGCTTCAGTTAATTGATCTAAAGAGACTAAAGAAATCTACTGTGCTTGTATTTAACTTTCAAAAGGGCAACTATGAGAAAATGAGAAAAATGAGTAAAACAAATCACATAAAGGAACACATGCAAAGGTTAAAAATTTAAATCAGACTTGGACATAATTTAAAAATACTATCTTACAAGCCTAGACAAGATGTATTCTATTTATTAAAAAAAGATGGAAGGAAGGCCAAATAACAACTGGCATACTTAAAAGGTGAGGCTAAAGAAGTTATTACAGCCAAAAAATATGCCAAAAATATTTCAGAAATAGAAAATGGATCAGAGTAAAGACAACAGGAAGCAGCACAATTTATCAACATTTGTGTTGGCCACTCTATAAGGATACCTCCCAGAATAGTTAATAACATTGACTGAGACAGTTGGACAAAGTTTACAGATAAAGTTACCGGAGCGTGGGGAGGGGAGTGTAAAGGAATGAAGGTGTGATTAGGGAAGGGCGAGGATGAGAGATGGGATGAGTGATTTAAAGAAAGGGTTAAAGGTAGATAGCTCAAAGAGTAGCAACATGGCATAGGAGTATTGATTGAAATAGGAGTGATCTAATTGGTGGGCAGCAGATAAGGGTTTATGTAACTTAGGTGAGTCCATTAGCAGGCATTGGGATAATTTGTCAGAGGGTAAGAACGGGTGAGGGTAATGAAGGTAAGTTAGGGAATTTTCTTCCCCGTCCTCTCTCCTTGTGTAATTTGTGGTTTTGTTATCCTGTGTATATTTGGGTGGGATAGTGTTATTCTGTATCTTAAGGGGAGGGTTTGTTTTGTTTTCTTGTGGGGTACTGAGTTGGGGGGGGAGGTCGCAGCTTTGGTATTCGGCCTAGTATATGGGATAAACAGGCACCAGAGGCAGCTAATTTCATTGTTTGTGGAAAGAGATGATAAAAGGATAAAGGTAACTCATGGACAGTACCACCATGAGGGAAATGTGGCTTAACGGTACTGTGAGTCACATGGAAAGAAGAGGGGAGAATTTGGAAAATGAAAGGAGCCAGTTTCGTTACCGAATGGCTCCGAATAGTTGCAAGCCACTCTGGGGATGCCAGAATTTTAATTCAAAGAGGAATTGTTCTGTTTGAATGATCAAAAGTTATGTAAAGTAGTTTTCTGTTTAATAAAGCTGTGGCCAAATTTATCACCAACTAGACAAGAGTGAGAATAATTTTATTAGTAGAAGTTTGTTAAGTTTATGTATATTAATGGTTGCTTACGAAGGTGTGAATGTCAATATCATGATGAATATTTTGTCAAAAGGAGGACATTGTGATCATTTTAACAGCTACATATTGGCCAAGTATCTTGATCATATTTGAATGTTTCCAATAAATATTCTAAGATACAGCTACTCAAAAAACATATGAATGCTGTCCTGCAATATTATTAGATATACTATAGTCAGTGCTTCTCAACCCACTCTTTGAGGTGGGGGGGGGGGGGGTTCCTTTAACTAAAGCTTAGCTCTAGTTATCTGCAGCAGTGTCGATAGGTATAAAATGGGCCCTGTAGCAGATAGCTTAAGCTAAACTTTAGTAAAAGACCCCCACCCCACCCCTAGTCCCATCAGGTTTTCCACAATGAATGTGTATTAGATAGATTTCATGCCAAAGAGACAATGCATGCAAACCTATGTTTTGCATATTCATTTATTTCTACTCATATTTTGATGACTCTCCAATTCTCAAAATTTAATTACAAATATGTATTCCAACCTACATAATTTGCATATAATCACTAACACCTCACTAGTAAAATAGACAATATTCTCCAATATACAATATTGTGGATATCCTGAAAATCTGATGGGACCAGGTATACCCGAAGGACTGGTTTGAGAAACATTGCTATAGTGTATACGGTGCTTTCAGTAGAGTGTTTTTCATGTTCTTTTTAATCACTTTCCTTCTTATGTATGCATTACTTTTATTTTTTTTTTTTTACGATTTGGATTTATTTCCTAAAACCAAATTAGATTTGTCTGTTTTCTCAAACCATAAGAAGTTTTACTGCAGAATCTAAGAGATAATCCTTAGTAAATGAACATTCTGTTCCTTAAAGACAACTTCTGCTATCTGAGTGGTGATTTAATATTTGTGATACACAAGAATGCCGGTGCAAAATATTGAAATGAACACTGCAGAGCAAACTCAATATTTAAACAGGCAATCTTAATGAAAATCTACCTACCACTTGAAGAAAAGATTATTTTATATAATTTATGAATTGAAATGTATTCTCTTTTTTTATCATCCATCTACAAAATAATAATTTATTGTGAAAGAGATTCTAGTAGCTGTATTAATCCTTGTGAAACCTGAATGTTTGCTATCTTGTAATAACTTTATTGAGCTCAGATAACAATTATCGAAAGGGGCACTGAAAATGGACCTACAGAAAATACTTTTGCATGCTTATACACAAGAATATATTTTATAATTCTTATATTTGTCCATCCTGTGGTATATATTTATTGACTGCCAACTGCATCAAGTTTCAACTAACTTATCTATATAATTTTATGCATATAGGGGTATATATTCAGCAGTCAGTAAAGAGCATGTTATTAACCACCACTGGCATTATTCCTGGATATTCAATGTCAGGCCCTGTCTAAGCACCAGCATTGACTATCTGGGTTTATACGACTGGCTATGTCTTATGCAGTCACTAGTAAAAAAGGCCCATTTCTGTTTGAAAGGAAAAGGGCGTAGCAAGGTTTTCCTCTAAGTGTGTATGTTTGAGAGAGTGACTGTGTGAGAGAGGCTTCTGTTCCTGTTGCTGTGCATTCCCTGTGTTGTGCTGATTCGCTGCTCCCTCTATCGTGGCTCCGCCCCTCTCCCTTCTACTGGCCAATCTGGTGTGGGTTGTGTGACATCACTATTATCTACTCCAACATGATCCACGGTTCCAGGCAGCTTCAGAATGTTGGAGGTGAGAATTATTATATAGGAAGTGCGATATTCATCTCTTAGTGGCCCTTTTACAAAGCCATGAGAGGGCTGACACATGGGTACAGCATGCCAAATCAACACTACCACCAGGGTAGCCCATGTGCCCGGTGGTAATTCTGAGTTTGGTGTGCACCAAATCCCACAGTAGAAAATCTTTTTCTATTTTTTACTATGGGGTTCCTGGAGGTAATCAGCAGTGCAGTCACATTGGCGTATGCTGCATGGTTACTGTGCAGGTAGCGCATGAGCCCTTACTGCTAAGTCAATGGTTGGTGGTAAGGGCTCAGGCCATAAATAGGCACGCACTATGGTCTTTTTCCCAGCAGCGGTAAAAACTGGCCCAGTGCGCATCAAAAAGACATGCTATTTCTGCAGTCATCCAGACTATACATTCAGCTGTGAATGCTAAAACTGCCAGCATAATTTCATGTGGATAACTTATCTGTATAAAGTTATTTCTTCTACTTCTGCAATCAGAGATGAAACAATAATTTATATGGCTAGCAACTGAATGCCATCACTATTCCCTGGATTCTATATATGGCGCTTAAAACTGTGCACATAAATTTGGGTGCATGCTCAATTTGCAAGTACAATTTGATTAATAAGCCAATTAGCACCAAACATTGGACGCTAACAATGTTATTGGTGTGATAATTGGCAACAAATTTGCATGCACAATTTGATAAGCACTATTCTATAAAGATGCAAGCAAAAATCTTTTAGCAGACAACTGAAAAGGGGGAGTGACCATGGGAGAAACTTGGGCAGGTCAGCAGCGTTCGCTAAAGATGTGTGAACTGTTATAGTATTTGGGGGATCTGCGCCTAATTTACTGTCAACAATAGAACTGGTGTGTTAACACCTATGTGCTACAGATACATTCATAACAGTATCACTCCATACACCCCTTCTGGAATTAGAAAAGGTTCAAAGAAGAGCGACCAAAATGATAGAGGGGATGGAACTCCTCCCATATGAGGAAAGGATAAAGAGGTTAGGTCTCTTCAGCTTGGAAAAGAGATGGCTAAGCAGGCATGTGATTCAGGTCTACAAAATCCTGAGTGGTGTAGAACAGATAAAAGTGAATCGACTTTTCATTCTTTCAAAAAGTACAAAGACAAGGGGACACAATGAAATTGCATGGAAATACTTTTAAAACAAATAGGAGGACATATTTTTTCACTCAAAGAATAGCTAAACTCTGGAATTCGTTGCTGGAGGATGTTGTAACAGCAGTTAGCATATCTGGGTTTTTTTAAGTTTTGGGCACGTTCCTGGAGGAAAAGTCCATAGTCTGTTATTGAGATGGACTTGGGGGAAGCCACTGCTTGCCCCGAGGTGGGTAGCATGGAATGTTGTTACTAATTGGGTTTCTGCCAGATACGTGTGACCTGGATTGGCCTCTGTTGGAAGCAGGATACAGGGTTAGATTGGCCATTGGTCTGACCCAGTATGGCTATTCTTATGTTCTTATTTACATTCTACCTCTGCTAACCGCTTGTCCCTTCCTTCTCTCTTTTGGGCTTGTTTTTAATCCATAAGACAATCCAGAGATACCACCCAGCTACCTCATGGCCCATGCGGTAATTTCATTTTTTAAATACGGCCGCTACGCACATCAGAAAATATATTTTATTTTCTGGCGCAAGGCGAAAATCAGGCGGTAACTCCAACTTGACGCGTGTAGGTGATTATCGTATGGTTAATGTGAGAGACCTTACCACTAAGTCAATGGCTAGCAGTAAGGTCTCAGACTCAAAATGGGCGCACATCAATTTTGATTTTGCTGCACGTCCATTTTTGGCAAAAATTTTAAAAGGCATTTTTTACAGGCGCGCTGAAAAATGGATCTGTGCACACCCAAAACCCACGCTTACACTACTGTAGACCATTTTTCAGCGCACCTTAGTAAAAGGACCCCTCAGCATTTTTCTGTCGTGCCCCATCTCAGGCTTACCTGAAATTTCATCCAATGTTGAAAGTGCATTTATTTCCCCTTGCGTTTCCTGTTGCTTGTTAGCTTTTTGGCCTGGCGACCAGTGCTCGGGCAGAATCAAAAACAGTGGCTCATATAAGGTTTCTCTCTCTCTCTCTTTTCCTTTACTGTCCTGTCCTGTCCATGATGTTATAGTTCCTTTCCTTTCATGAGCTCATTTAATATCATACACCGCTTTGGTTTTCTTTTAAGAAAGGCGGTATAGCAAGTCTTCTATTAAACATTAAACATATTAGGGGTCTTTTTACTAAGCTGCGGTAAAAAATGGCCTTATCATGCCCTTATGGGGGATTTTCACTCACACTAAGACCATTGTTATGGCAGCCATAAAATTGACCTTTTTCTATATTTTATATTAATGACTATGCGCCAATGTTGCTATTAGCGTATGGCCATTAAAAAAAATTGCACAAGTGCACAAACTGCTACCTATTTTGTAGATGGTAAGGGCTCAAGGACTATTCCTGTTCTAACCAGTTAGCTTGAGGTAATGTAGATGCCCATTTTCTACTCACACCCCCTCAAAAAAATTAAAATATTTTTTAGCATGCAGTTAGCGAGTTCACACTTGTCACTTACCATAGGATGCCTGAAAGCATCCCATGTTATGCCTTTTTAAGCTGCTGTTAGGCATGCATTAGCCAAAATTCCCTAGTTGCTCCTGCCATGCCAGCACAGGGATCCAAAATGGTGTCAACGGCCTCTAGTGGTAGTTTTGTGATACTGCATCTTGGGGGGTCATCAAACATATAAACGGCGAGTGACCGACTCACTCGCAAATGCGCAGTAGAGATTTCCCTCTCTGTCCCGCCCCCACATCAATACGTGATTACGAGGGCGGTACAGAGAAGGAAATTGCGCCACCGAGGTTGATACCGCTCCCCCCCGCCCGCCCAAGGTCGCCGCTACCGTTACCCCCCTCCCCCCACCCGGCCCGGGCCCTCTCTCCGCTACTAAACTTACACATCCATTCGCCGGAACGCAGCAAGCACATCAGCTGAGCTGCCGTCGGTCTTCCTTCCCTGCCTGTGTCCCGCCCTCGCTGACGTTACGTCACAGGAGGGCGGGACACAGGCAGAGAAGGAAGGGCCGACGGCAGCTCAGCTGATGTGCTTGCTGCGTTCCGGAGAATGGATGTGTAAGTTTAGTAGCGGAGAGAGGGCCCGTGCCTGGTGGAGGGATGGCGGCGACTCCGGGGGTGGGGGGGGGGGGAAGGTAGAGGTGGCGAACTCGCGGGGAGGGGGAAGGAAAACTCCAATACCAGCCCATTTTTACGGGCTCAACGGCTAGTCTTTCCATATTAGGGCAAAATAAAAAAATATGAGCACAAATTCACCACAAGTGTATCAGTATGATTTTTGTTCTGTGATACAGAGCCTTGTTTTGAGTGGCTTGGACTATTGTAACTCACTATGGGATCGTTTTACTAAGGCATGCTAGAAAGTGGCTAGTGCAGTGAGTAGTGCGTGGGTTTGTTGCACTTTCCAACCACTTTTTATCGCGGCTGAAAAATGACCATGGTTGACTTTTTTTTAATGGCCATGCTCTAATTTCTTCATAAACAACCTTTAAAGCTGAAACAAACTATCACAATTTTTCACCCATTCATACTGCCCTGATTGTAAAACTTTTTCAGATTGTTTATAATTTTTTTGATTATTATTAGAAATGGAGGAAAAAAAACCTCAAAATCTTTGCACAGCAGCAAGAATAATTTCTTCATCCTGGCACTTCATAGACTCCGATTTTATCATCGGTCTAATTTCCTCATTAACTTGTGGCCATTACCAATGGGATCTCTTAATACCACCTATTTAGGTGGAGGTAAGGGATCCTGCGCAACTCCTGTGCTAATCAGGTAGTGTGTGGTAATGTACTCATACTACCCGATTAACACAGAAACGCCTATTCTTTACCCTAGATACACCTCCCGTGTTAGAAAAAATGTTTTCAGTGCGGGATTTGCACGCACCACGTGGAACGCTACTGTTGGCCGCCATAGCGCATCCCATGTTAGTGCACTTTTAGAACACGTTAGACGGCTTAGTAAAAAGTCCCCTATATTTAGGCTTGCCCGCATAAAAAATTATATGGCTAGACTTATTTCAGGAATTTCACGTTATCAACATATCTTACCTGTTTTATATGATCTACACTGTCGAGCAGGGACTGTCTCTTCATGTTCAAGTGTACAGCGCTGTGTACGTCTAGTAGTGCTTTAGAAATGATAAGTAGTAGTACTGGTACACTGGTTCCTTATTGAAGATAGAATTTTATTTAAAGTTTTACTTCTGATTCATAAGGCACAGAAAAATAAAAATGCACATTATTGTCTTCTGTTTTAAAGATATATGTGCCAAATCGCTCACTCAGATCTGAAGAATCTGTTTGTTTAAATATTCCAGTTTTGAGAAAAGTGCATTTTCAAGAAACAGGTAAATGTTCTGTCTTGACTGCAAAGCCATTGCTCTGGAATCAGCTACAAATGAAAAATAGAACGACTGGAAATGCAATACAATTTTAAAAACTATTGTCATCTGTTAAAGCTTATGGAAGTACTGCAGACAAGAGATTTGTGCAGCAAGCATGATTGGCTATGAGAACATAAGAAACCTCATTATAGAGGTAGCTTTATCTGTACCTATGCAGATGTACAATATTGGAAAGTTTAACAATATAAAGTCAGATTGATTTGTATTATGTTATTAGTTTATTTATTTATTTGTGGCATTTATACCCCGCTCTTTCCCGCTCGATAGCAGGTTCAGTGCGGCTTACAAAGTGTGGTACAAAGTATCACAGAGATAATACAAAGTATAATGCAAAGTATCACAGAGATAATACAAAGTATGGTACAATGTAGCACAGAGATAACACATTTATGTAGAGTGGGACATTAGTAAGAGATGTGGGGGAAAGATTGGAGTGTGGGTAGTGCTGGTGGTGTGGGTTAGGTTCGAGACTTAAGTTAAGTTTGTTATGAGATGTTGTTTTCTTGTTTTGTTTTTTTTTTATGTCTTTTACAAGTATGCTGGGGATTTTTGTAGATTTTTTTATTTTTATGTAAGTGACTAAATATAAGTGGGATATATATAAATAAGGGGCCCTTTTTATCAAAGTGCATTGACAGATTTAGGGGCCTTTTTACCAAGCTGCGGTAAAAAGGGCCCTGTGGCAACGGTGGCAGCCGTTTTTGCAACACATCAGGGCCCTTTTTACCGTAGCGGGTAAAAGAGCTGAAAATCAACATGGCCATGCATTAAAACTGCACTTACCATGTGGTCGTGTGAGATGAAGCACTTACCACAACCCACTGAGGTGGCAGTAAGGGATCCCGCGGTAACCCGCCAGGTTAGCGCCGCACTAATAATTACAGAAAAGAATTTCCATAGCTCAATGTGGAACTACTGCCAGCGGCCGCGTTGGGACGGCGGTAGATCCGGGTTGCCATGAGGCAAACCCTTTGCTGCACGGAAACTGTTTAGTAAAAGGGCCACTTAGTGCACGCTAATGATTAGCACGTGCTAAATGATGACACCCATAAGAATATAATGGGCATCGTATCATTTAATGCACGCTAAATCCATTAGTGCACCTTAGTAAAAGGACCACTAAATCATAAACCAATGGACAATAAAAATATTTTTTTTGAATAAAGACATTTTTATTAAATATAGAGGCCCTTTTATTAAGCTGTGCTTTAAAGTGTCCAGTGCTATCCTCAGCGCTGGTCTTTCCTGCATGTTGAGGCCACTTATAGCGCAGCTGTAAAATGGCCCCATTTTCCAATTTGCCTATTAATGGCCATGCACTAATTCCCCCATTAGCATGAGGCCATTAGCACACGAGCCCTTACCGCTCCCACATTAACCACATACTACTGAGTTGCCACGAAGCAATGTAGCTGTGCTACCCGATTAATACAGAACATGCCTACTCTCCCCACTGGGCTAAAAAATAAAATCTATTTTTTTTTAGCAAGTCAGAAGCATGCTTTGAACCTGAAACTACCATCAGATGCCTAGGTGCACCTCCGGTAATGCTTTTTAACCTACGGTAATCACGCATTAGTGGTTACCACAGCTTTGTAAAAGGGCCCCATAATAAAGATATTTTTGACTCTATCGACTGATAAAGATATTTTTGACTCTATCGACTGATAATTTAAATCCTGAAATTATTTTTGGCTATGGGGCCCTTTTACTAAGGCACAGTAAGCCTAACACGGGCCTACCACGCAGTAAAAGGGCACTACTGCAGGACATGCTGAGACATCCCTTGGTAGTTCGGACAGCAGCGAACACTACTCCTGCGGTAAAAAAATGTTTTCATTTTTGCCGCAGGAGACATGTCTGGGGGTGGAGAGTAGGCATGCCTGCGCTAATCGGGTAGTGTGGGCACATTACCACGTGCTACCCATTACCACAGGAATAGCATGGGAGCCCTTACTGCCACCTAGTTAAGAGGCTCCCGGTGCTAATGGCCAGGCACTAATGGGGAAATTAGTGAGTGGCCATAAAAAACTCTGACGTTGGCCATTTTTCAGCCACAGGAGAAAGTGGCCAGAGCTCGAAGAAAACCCACATGCTAATCACAATGCACTACCATAGGTCATATGGTGGGTAATGTGAAAGGTATGATGAGAGGAGGTTGAATGGTGAAGCTGGTATGTTACCGTCTAGTTATATGAGTGGTGAAAAAAGTTTATGATATATTTGAAAAAGGTTAAGTTTGTAAAGTTGATGTTTAGTAAATATAGCTGCAGTCAGTGTCTTGCCAATTTGAGAAATATAATCGCCTCATGTGTGCCGTTGGATTTGGGTTTATCCGTGAAGTGGCGAATGAAGCGAATGCCAATTTTATGCTAAATTCTGTAGATACAGCTGATTTTAAACTTTCATCTTTTCCATTTTTCCATTCTGAACTGTGCTGTGAAGCATATTTGCTCTTTTTAGAGGACTCGCACTTCATAAATGTATGTGATTCATGTGTCTTTGTATATTCCAGTTATATTTTTATAGCTTTTTTCATGAAACTGGTGGTGCACAAATGAACATTCACTCAAGTGGGCTCCATTTATAAAGTGTCATGGGAAATGAATGGGCTTCTTCGCATTCAGCGCACTGCTAATCGGTAGCACTGCTTTGTAAAAGGAGCCCAAGTGTTTGATTCAATATTATCTTTGGCAATAATATCTATTAAAACTTGCTTTTTTTTTCCTCCACAGGCCACTGACAGCAGTAGCAAGTCGTATATACTACCTGTGTCTGGTTTTATACCTTTCCTTTGCTGCTGTGACCCTCTTGTACAGAAACAAGAAGTCACATCAGAGAGGGTGGGGTGCAGCAGCAGCCAGAAGGCACCAAAACAGGCTGCAGGTAGCATATGGGACTTTCTACCACTGCAAGTGACCTGAAGAGGAAAGAACAAGTTTTAAGGTAGATGGGGTGAGGGTGGGAAGTGATGCTGAATCATAGACATGACATAGCGGAGTGCAGGGAGAGATGCTGGACCACGGAGGACATATTCTGAATGCGTATGAACAGAGGCGCTTGGCTTACAGGAGCCAATTTTGGTTGGGGTGGCAAAGGGGTGGCAAGTCAGTTTTTAGGGGCAGCACTTACCACCCCATAGCACTATCGATATTTGTAATGAATCAAGCAGTCCCTTAGTATCTTCAGCATTTCTTTTTTATTTTCTATGTAATCCCAGGTGGCTAGTGATCAACTAGGTGACTGCTTAGTGCTTGCCCTGAGTGGCGAAAACCGGGCAAATAAATGTATTTATTATTGGGACCGAGAACAGGACTGGAATGGTCTAGGAGGCCAAATAAGCAGTTCAAACTTTAAATCATAATCCACTGACAGAGGCAACAAACAACTTGCAACAAGTTTCAACATATTTTTACAGAGTCTCAAAAGTAATTTTTCCTGCTTCACTCTCCTTATCTCCTTATTTTTTATTACTGGGAGTAGCAGGGGTTAAGCACAGGTCTGTTGAGGAAGTAGACAGGAGCATGAAGTCTCTGATTAGATTAATTTATAGCTCTGTGGAAAGTAGTGGTGAGCCCCAGGGTATCTGAGCTCTGGTGCTGTGTCACTGATTAAGATCATTGGAGTGGTGACCTGGATCCTCAGGAATCCTGCAGAGGTGATAGATGATGTTTATCCTTCAGCCTTAAGACCCTGATGCTCAAAAGTAAATGCAGGTGCTAGACGCCATTAGTGCTGTACTAGCGCCCGCATTTACCTACACAGAATGTTCAGAGGCCCGGAGCATGGGAACAAACAACCGCGCAGATGAACAATGTAAGTAACATGCTAATATAGTCAAGCTCATGTTAATGAGATCATTTTGTATTCTGCCCCAATGCGCAGAAAACAAAACTGCCTGACCACTTCAAAAAATATCGCCAGATCTGAGCAGGCGTTAGGGTGGATTTCTCATGATTCTCATGCTTCTCTCATGATTCTTTCTGCAAAATCTGCCAGTTCTGATTGATTTGGGAAGAAGAAGGAAGCCTGTGCAAGCCCTTAAGGGCTGGTTGTGGGAAACAGCAGACCCAAGCGAAAGCACACATTGGTGTCTGATTCCTGCATCTAAATTTAAAGCGTCCATGCTAAAAGAATTAAAAACGCCCAAAGTGAAAACACTTTAGGCTGTAGAAAACAGATGCCAGTGTGTGCTTCACATTCAGGTTTTACCAGGTGCATGCGCACAGGAGCCAAGCACAATCCTCCTGCTGAACTCCATAATGCTCAATGCATATATTTGCATCTCATTATCATTGATCATTAGGGTGTTGTTCTTCTGTACTGTTTTGGGGGTATTTTTAAGGCTCTATTCAGAATAGTGCTGGAGTTTTGAGCATCGTGGCCTAAGATGTTCCTGAACCACAGGGTACCTTGATGAAACTCATAAGCATAGCCCAGTTTCCCTTTCTATTTGTGAGATTAGAAGGAATGCAGAGAGATCTACAGACTTTTACATCCAAATAGGTCAGAAACTTTATAGGTTCTGGTTCCTGCAGACTTCAACCTCATGCATTATGCCTGGTAATATACTAGTCTGAGTGACATAGAGGGGCATAATTGAATGGGGCGCCCAAGTTTTCATGAGGGCGTCCTCGCAGGACGGCCCCATGAGGGGGCGGGGAAACCCATACTATCGAAACAAGATGGGCGTCCATCTTTTGTTTCGATAATATGGCCGGGGATGCCCAAATCTCAACATTTAGGCCATCCTTAGAGATGGTCGACCTAAATGTTGAGATGGTCGACCTTAGAGATGGTCGTCCCCGGTTTTCAGCGATAATGGAAACTGAGGACGCCCATCTCAAAAACAACCAAATCTAAGCCCTTTGGTCATGGGAGGAGCCAGAAGTTGTAGTGCACTGGTCCCCCTGACATGCCAGGACACCAACCGGGCACCCTAAGGGGCACTGGGCACTGCAGTGGACTTCACAAATTGCTCCCAGGTGCATAGCTCCCTTACCTTGTGTGCTGAGCCCCCCCAAAACCCACTCCCACAACTTTACAACACTACCACAGCACTAAGGGGTGAAGGGGGGCACCTACTTGTGGGTACAGTGGGTTTCGAGCGGGTTTTGGAGGGCTCATATTTACCCACACAAGTGTAACAGGTAGGGGGATGCGCCTGGGTCTGCCTGCCTGAAGTGCACTGCACCCACTAAAACTGCTTCAGGGACCTGCAAACTGCTGTCATGGAGCTGGGTATGACATTTGAGGCTGGCATAGAGGCTGGGAAAATATTTTTAAAGTTTTTTTTAAGGTGGGAAGGGGTTGTTGACCACTGGGGGAGTAAGAGGAGGTCATCCCCGATACCCTCCGGTGGTCATCTGGTCAGTTCGGGAACCTTTTCACGGCTTGGTTGCAAGAAAATTGGACCAAGTAAAGTCGGTCAAGTGCTCATCAGGGACGCCCTTCTTTTTTCCATTATCATCCGAGGATGCCCATGTCTTAGTCACGCCCCAGTCTCGCCTTCGCTACGGTGCTGACACGCCCCCGTGAACTTTGTTCGTCCCCGTGACGGGAAGCAGTTGAGGATGCCCAAAAATCGGCTTTCGATTATGACGATTTGGGTGACCCTGAGAGAAGGACGCCCATCTCCTGATTTGTGTCAGAAGATGGGTGCCCTTCTCTTTCGAAAATAAGCCTCATAGTGCGCAGGCCTCCAATTGCTGGGTACTACATTGCTCATGCTTAGTATGAAGGCTCTCCCCTAAAAGCAAAAGTTCAGAAGTTGAGGAGGATCTGAAATCTAAGACATAATTTCAATAGTTATTCCTTATTCTTTAATCAGAGAAGGTTTTCTGCTATCACCAGTTCCTCCCACTGATTGTACTAGGCACTTCTTTGTTCTACCACTTTCTGTCAGCTTCTGCCTCTTTCTGGAAAAGGATAGATGCATCTATCCAATACCAGTCTGCTTGTCTGCCACTGAGGTTAGAATAGAAGTATTATTCTATTGGTATATAGTAATGGCACTGATTACTCAGGCAAGTATCTCTTACTGCTGAATTCATAAGGGTCCTACATCTAGGTGAAGGGATCCATGACTACTCCAAATAAAAGAGACACCACTCTTCTGGCAACTCTTACCAATACATAGAACTTATAACAGTACAAATAAGTACCTGTATACAATATGTAAGCCACATTGAGCCTGCCATGAATGGGAAAGCGCGGGGTACAAATGTAACAAAAAAAAAAGTAACAACTGAAAGTTACCTAAAGTCACATTGATCGAACAGTTCATATTAGATTGTGAGCCCTTTAGGGACAGAAAAACTACCTGCATATAGAAAGATGGTAAATCAAATGCATGAGCCCACCTACTTCATTTCAAATTATTTGATTCAATATGAAAAGGACCAATGGAGTTCAGCGCAAATGTTTCAGATACTACTACTACTATTTAGCATTTCTATAGCGCTACAAGGCATACGCAGCGCTGCACAAACATAGAAGAAAGACAGTCCCTGCTCAAAGAGCTTATAATCTAATAGACACAAAATAAATAAAGTAAGCAAATCAAATCAATTAATGTGAACGGGAAGGAAGAGAGAAGGGTAGGTGGAGGCGAGTGGTTACAAGTGGTTATGAGTCAAAAGCAATGTTAAAGAGGTGGGCTTTCAGTCTAGATTTAAAGGTGACCAAGGATGGGGCAAGACGTAGGGGCTCAGGAAGTTTATTCCAGGCATAGGGTGCAGCGAGACAGAAGGCGCGAAGTCTGGAGTTGGCAGTAGTGGAGAAGGGAACAGATAAGAAGGATTTATCCATGGAGCGGAGTGCACGGGAAGGGGTGTAGGGAAGAACGAGTGTGGAGAGATACTGGGGACTTATATCATGATAATGAGCTACCAATTTCATGTGACCTAAATTTTAGTAGCCTTTTTTTTTACATTAGGTTAAATAAATTCTAAGGTAAATATGATTTTAACTGATAGTAAATATTCTGTTTTCCCATGGTATTTCAAAAATTAGACTGAAAACTTACGTAACTTTCTTTGAATACTAGCAAAAAAAAAGATTTAAAGGGTTAAATGATACTAATCAACCAGTTTAATGTATATTGTTATCTTATATGATTCACATGTGAATACAATTGATTATATCATGCAGAATATTTGGTGATATAATTTTCAATTCAGATGTTCTTATAATCTATATAATTTTGTGGAAAGATAAGTTTGCATTTAATTTATAGAGGAAAGTGACCAGCACTATCTCATCTACAATGTAATGTTGAGAAATAAAGTATAGGATCTATTCAAGTCTAACACGATTTATGCCACCAACTTTAAAAAGAGCAATATTAAAAAGTGAAGTCCTAGAGGACAGAAATACCTTTGGTATAGTTATCTTTGCATCTTTCATACTTGGTTATATATGATAGAATGTCAAATCACAAAGTTATTACCTCTAGTCTGTTCTCTGATATATATGAGGTTTATTCACATTTGCTAAAGATCAACTTATTGTTCTAACACAGTTCAACAAAATTATTTTGGTATTCAGTGAAGTAAGATGAGTGGAGTTTGGGGAACAAAAGATATTGAAAATGTTAAATATGTCTGAATTATATGGAAATGTTCACAAATTCTCCATATGATGTGCATAAATTTCTTCTTATTTGGGTCAAGTAACTTCAAATCATGCAATTATGGAAAATGAAACAGTACACTAGACAAAAAAAACACGTTAGTGTGAATGGATAAACACTGTTTGCTAACTACCACTTATTTAGATAGTCAAGATCTAAGAACACTTATAATTTCTTAAACAAAATGTTTAGTAAATGAAGAATTAATTTTAGGTCAGCAGCAGAGGACTTGGACATGAAACAAAAAAACAAAACACTTGAAGATTATTAGGCAATTAGTAGACAAACAAGAATCCAAAGAGAATTGTAGTATCTTCAAAAATGGTGCAAGAATATCATTAGAAAGAGTTTGAGTACATTGAATGAGTAGGAGAGGAATGCATTAGGAGAAACTGAGGTAACAAGGAACCTTATTATTGCCTTGCAAGTTTTCTCATTAGGCAGCATAGCAAAAACTCAATAAACAATTCCATGTTAATTCATCTGGGAGCATTGATTTGTGTCCAATGAAGATGTATGTTGAGTAGCATACCTATCAAATAAAACTCTGGGCATGTCATTACATCAGCATTTACCGTTCCTTTTGTCTCAATCAATTCACACACCAACTACAATCAAAATAAGAACTCCCAACAGCACTGTATAGTGGCAATAACATTTTGGTTGCAGCGTTATTTTCTTATAACAATTAAACTTCAACAACAAACATCATTAGCCACCCATTAGGCAACTATTGAACCCAGATTGGCTATATCATATCCCTTTGATCTACTTGCTGTCAAACTAGATTGAAAACACATCCCAAATATTTGAAACCACATGAACTCAACACGACCTATGGTGTTACCTGACCACGCCTCAACTCATTGTGGTGGTGCGCACGAGCTATCAAATAACTTTATTTATGAATCAAATCCCCATATCAGTGCCACATTTGAGTCCAATGACTGATCTTAGTACCACAGCCAGCTGCTCCCCCTCCCATTCTTCCCATAACAAAACACCTTCCCAACCACATAACCTCAACAACCCTAAGCACCACAATAACCACCTTGATATAGAAACACTAAAAACCTGCTTAGGGAAGAAGGGAGGGGATATTTTCCATTCACTCCAAAACCTAAAACTTCCCTGCTCCCTCACAGTGCCGTAGCGAGGGCGGCTGACACCCGGGGTGGGTCACCGCTGCGCACCCCCCCTGGGTGCAGCATGGCACCCCCCTCAGCGCGCACCCCCCTCCGGCGCGCACCCTCCCCGGAGCACGATCTTACTTAGTTTATTACTTAGTTTAGAAGTGAGGGGCGGCCAGGAGGGCCGATCTGCCCCCAAGTCCACGTCGCTGGGAGCTGCTACTGAAAACAGATGTGTTCAAGA
Source organism: Microcaecilia unicolor (assembly GCF_901765095.1). Taxonomy (NCBI): domain Eukaryota; kingdom Metazoa; phylum Chordata; class Amphibia; order Gymnophiona; family Siphonopidae; genus Microcaecilia; species Microcaecilia unicolor. Next base: position 38,319,607 of record NC_044037.1, read on the forward strand.
AGGCATACTATAAACACCCATCTTAAACACCAAAAAATAAGACTTTACACGACATAGACATAATTGAAATCTTATCACTTGACTGATCAACCTCCTTACCACTAATGAATAAGCATAACCACTTCAATCTCTATGTTGAATATGGTCTCTCCATAGTCGATGACCTAAAGAATGATACAACCCAATTTCATACTCAGGAACGTTCATGTATTACTATAATTTATTCTTCCAATTTCTTACTCAGGAACTTTCATGTATTACCATAATTTATTCTTCCTTAACATATATATGCACATGATATATATCTATACCATGATCTGTTCACGTATGTTATGTTACATGTATGTTACCATGTATGTATGCAACTTAACACATTACCATTTGTAATTCTGTTACCCGGAAATGGCAACCGCCATTATGGCAAATGTAAGCCACATTGAGCCTGCAAATTGTTGGGAAAATGTGGGATACAAATGCTACAAATAAAATAAAAATTAATAAAAATAAATAAAAGCTACTTCCACTAGTTTTGCTTTGATTATCAATGCAAACCACATGGGTAATAAGTACTCGTGGAGTTTGCACCGATGTTTACAGTTTAATAATTTTTCTCTTACACTACAAAAATTGGAGACACAATTTATATCTACCACAAGGTTACATCCAGTTCTTCTTGCATTCTTGGGGCTTTTTTACAGCTCCCATGACAAGGAGAATATTTTGGTATTTTATTGCTGAGAAAAACAGAAGATAAATGTCATGTGGCAGATTTAGCACTGTGCTTACAGTAAAATCCAGTGTTTTGAACAACAAAAATACACTTGTTTGAATCAAACACACATTATTCCATTCTAGACTCAATACCATAGTATCACTGTTACCTGTGGGGTAGAAAAGTAATTTAATTTTGTGACAAATAGAAACTGAATAGATTCCATCAAATTTAAGCTTTGATAATACTGAAGAAATATTTTACCAAAAGTATGGAGCTGTTTTCCCATTGTTGGTTAGTGTTTGAGCTAATTATTGATGGATCAGAGTTCATTATCTAATTTATTTGGACACTTATCTCAGAAGCGTGCCTATGTCAGACCTTATAGATTTACCAACCAGAAACACACAAAAAAAAAACAGCACGCACATTCCTGAATCTCCACTACCCCAGATGCAAAGGACTCAAATATAAATCAACATATGCATCCAGCGTCTCATACATAAGCACACAACTATGGAATGCACTACCCAAGGTTATAAAAACAATGCACGACCTAACAAACTTCCGAAAAGTACTAAAAACCAACCTATTCAAAAAGGCATACCACAATGATCCATCCTAACTATTAAACAATGATACTCTACCAAAACCAGACAAAATCAAACTCTTTACAATTGACTGATTGTTATATTATCATTTGTTTGAAAATGATTAAATTCTGCTTATTTTAAAGATAATTGGGTTCCATTCTTTGGATAGCCTGGCTTATATTCCCATCTTTTTTATTTTTCACTTCACGCCTCGTGGGATCTATTGAGTTCTCCACTTTTGTGGATTCTCTCTTTGCTATGCCTTCAACACCCTCTTTATTTATTTATTTGGATCACAAGTAGCAGCAGTGGGATTTGAACCGGCCACCTCTGGATTGCAAAACCAGTGCTCTAACCACTAGGCCACTCCTCACCTTTGAAATTTGGCCATCCCTGGGGGGGGGGGGGGCAGTATGCAGGTCCCTTGGTGGGGGAGGTATGTGTGTATCAGCAGAGGCATAATGAAGGCCTGGACATCCTTCTTTCAAACATGTTGGACGTCCCCAACTGCCCCCCCCCCCATAGGGACGGCTAAATTTCAAGGGAGTGGAATAGAGCAGAAAAGTGGCCTAGTGGTTAGAACACTGGTCTTGCAATCTAGAGGTGTCTAGTTCAAATTCCACTGCTGCTATTTGTGATCCAAAAAATAAATAAATAAAGAGAGCATCAGAGGCATAGATGTCCTTCTCATAGAAACATTCACATTTTGGACGTCCTCAACTGCCATGAGCTTCCCCTCCTTAGGAAAGAAATCGTGTGCAAATGAGCTAACAGCAAAATGGACACGTGCTTTTTTTTTTTTGCTGCACATCCATTTTTGCAAAAAAAGGCCTTTTTTGCAGGCACGATGAAAAATGAACCTGTGCGCTTCCAATACATGCATCTACACCAGCGCAGGCCATTTTTCAGTCCACCTAAGTAAAAGGGCCCCTCAGTGTGTTAAAACTGTTCAGTTGTGGATCTCAGACCACAAGCAAGAGTGGATAGGAGGCATATACTAGCCCTCTGAGTCACTGGAAGATGCTAATAAAGATAAGCTGTTATAAATGAGGCAACCTTGTACTGAATCTGCTGGCAGTGAAAGCAACCCTTTCTCTGAGAAACTAAATTTTGTCTGAGACGAAAAGAATTTTTTGAAACAGGAAAGTTATACCCAACAACGAGAACTACTGAGGCATGCTTCAAACCCTGGATACTGAGATCACTGTCAATATTCCATCCTCATTCTTCTTGATCTTTCCGCTGCTTTTGACACTGTCGATCACAGCATACTTCTCGATACCCTGTCCTCACTTGGATTCCAGGGCTCTGTCCTTTCCTGGTTCTCTTCCTACCTCTCCCTCCGCACCTTTAGTGTTCACTCTGGTGGATCCTCTTCTACTTCTATCCCTCTGCCTGTCGGCGTACCCCAGGGTTCTGTTCTTGGTCCCCTCCTCTTTTCTATCTACACTTCTTCCCTTGGTTCATTAATCTCATCCCATGGCTTTTCCTACCACCTCTATGCTGATGACTCCCAAATCTACCTTTCTACCCCTGATATCTCACCTTGCATCCAAACCAAAGTTTCAGCGTGCTTGTCTGACATTGCTGCCTGGATGTCTCAACGCCACCTGAAATTAAATATGACCAAAACCGAGCTTCTCATTTTCCCCCCCAAACCCACCTCCCCGCTCCCCCCGTTTTCTATTTCTGTTGATGGCTCTCTCATTCTCCCTGTCTCCTCAGCTCGAAACCTTGGGGTCATCTTTGACTCTTCTCTCTCCTTCTCTGCTCATATCCAGCAGACCGCCAAGACCTGTCGTTTCTTTCTTTACAACATCCGTAAAATCCGCCCCTTTCTTTCCGAGCACTCTACCAAAACCCTCATCCACACCCTTGTCACCTCTCGTTTAGACTACTGCAATCTGCTTCTTGCTGGCCTCCCACTTAGTCACCTCTCCCCTCTCCAGTCGGTTCAAAACTCTGCTGCCCGTCTCATCTTCCGCCAGGGTCGCTTTACTCATACTACCCCTCTCCTCAAGACCCTTCACTGGCTCCCTATCCGTTTTCGCATCCTGTTCAAACTTCTTCTACTAACCTATAAATGTACTCACTCTGCTGCTCCCCAGTATCTCTCCACACTCGTCCTTCCCTACACCCCTTCCCGTGCACTCCGCTCCATGGATAAATCCTTCTTATCTGTTCCCTTCTCCAGTACTGCCAACTCCAGACTTCGCGCCTTCTGTCTCGCTGCACCCTACGCCTGGAATAAACTTCCTGAGCCCCTACGTCTTGCCCCATCCTTGGCCACCTTTAAATCTAGACTGAAAACCCACCTCTTTAACATTGCTTTTGACTCGTAACCACTTGTAACCACTCGCCTCCACCTACCCTCCTCTCTTCCTTCCCATTAATTGATTTGATTTGCTTACTTTATTTATTTTTTGTCTATTAGATTGTAAGCTCTTTGAGCAGGGACTGTCTTTCTTCTATGTTTGTACAGCGCTGCGTATGCCTTGTAGCGCTATAGAAATGCTAAATAGTAGTAGTAGTAGTAGTAGTACTTTCATGGTGAAGTAAATTACTCGCTACTTAGATTTTATGTTAATATCTGGGGTTCTTGAATATCTGATCTTGGACCTGAACCATGAGTAATGTGAACCATTTCTGCTTCTTTTTATATGAACTTAATAGGATATTGTGATGTGTGCCTGTTCTATGCATTGGGGGAGTTTGCATTTGAATATTGATTATCTCTTCTGAAGATAACTTTCACACCTGTTTCTGTTAATGCTGCTGTTTAAAATAAATTCTATTTTGAACCACAAGGAAACTCGGTTTATATTAAATAAGGGGGGGGGGGGGGGGGGAAGCCTTAAAATATAACCTAGTTTCTCAGTGTTTACATCTAAAAATTAGAGAAGTGCAGGCTTAAGTAAAATGGGTCAGTTATTAGGGGAACACTAAGTAAATGGAAAGAAAATCATTAATTGTTTGAGACCTAAATATGTTGCAGAAAAAACACATGATTAAGACATTTGCTTCAAGCTAGCTTAGAGGTTTTGAATGGATTATACAAAGGAACATCTAAGGGAATAATTTCCATTTTGTGTGGTGCAATCTCAGAAAGATAAGAATACATTTATGACTCAGTGGGAAAATGATTTGGGATTGAGTCATGCAGAAAAGCAGTAATGGAATTTCTGGATGAGGGCAACCATACCATTAATTTACACTAGGGTGGTATTAATATAGAATGTAATTAATTTTACTCACTAAAGTCAAGAAATAGGTTTCTTCCATAAATTTCCTCTCGAGACCCATATCTAGGTGAATGGACATTTTATGAATGGATTGGGGCTCTTAAAATTTTATATATTGGATGTTATAAGGGCTCCATTAACTAAGAAGCTTGCATACCGCAGTTTAAAAGGGATTACTGCAGGATGCGCTGAGGCGTCCAGCTGTAAAAGCACGATGTGCGTGAGCAAACAACATGCTAAAAAAATTGTCCTTATTTTCCTTGGAGGGGGCATGTCTGGGGGAGCAGAGAGTGGTTTGACAGTGTGAATCAGTTAGCACCACCACATTACCGTGTGCTAAATGATTAGTGCAGGATTAGTGCATGAGCCCTTGTCACTTTCAAAATAGGTGGTGGTAAGGGCTAACGCACTAATTTTTGGTAATGGCCGCACACTAATGGAACCATTAGCGCATAGCCATTTTCCAGCTGCAGTAAGAACGGCCTTAGCACATGGGAAAAGCCCGCAGGCATGCTAAGACTAGTTTTTAATACAGCTTACTAAAAGGACATCTAAGTATTGTCTGATTTTGTATATTGAACTGCTTTTTTTCCCCTACTTTGAGGCCTATATGGAAAAATAAGATATCAAATAGAAAAATGCTACTACTAATAATAATAGTGCTGTTTGTTTTCTACAAAACAAAACAATTGTATATACATTTTATACACCGGTTGCACATATCATAAGAGGACATGTTTACCCAATGATTATTTTCAAGCACCTTCCTGACCTCATGTGCAACTTTCTTCAAATGAGTCCCCTTATTTTCTTACTCAAGTTACTCTGTCTTATCTACCTTTGCTTATACCCTATGATGTCTATTAAAATGTTTTATTGTGTATTGTGTTGACATTGTAATGTAGTGTACTATGCCATACTTTGTATTGTAATTTTAATAGTTTTACTGCTGCAATTGTCTATTGCTTTTATTTCACTTATTCCTGCTGTACACCGCCTTCTCTGAATTACTTCAAAAAGGCAGTGAATGAATCCTAATAAATAAATAAATAAATGCTATTGCCTTGAACACTTCTATACATTTTATAAATTATATTTAACTTCCAAAATTGTTAAGCCTATATATATGAAATAGCATTTCATTTGCTAACATACAACAGTGCGATGGATAATCAAAAACTTGAACTCTAAAATGTAGGTACATAAATTAGGGACCGTAAATGCTAAGAAGTCCATTTTATACCTATAGACTTCTTAGCATTTAGGGCTCTTTTTCTAAGATGCGGTAGGGATAACGCTTGGGTAGTGTGTGCCAAATTGACACTACTACCGGGCAAGCTTAGGGGTCCTTTTACTAAGATTCGCCAAAAAGTGGCCTGCACTGGTGTAGACCCGTGTATTGGACGTGCATAGGTCCATTTTTCAGCGCACCTGCAAAAAAAGACCTTTTTTTAGGGCCAAAAATGGATGTACAGCCAAATAAAAATTGGCACACATCCATTTTGGGCCTGAGACCTTACCGCAACACAATGACCTAGTGGTAAGGTCTCACACATTAATGAGGCAGTAATGGTCTAGGCACACACATTGTCGATTGCCGCCCGGTTAACACCGCGTGCCTGAAAATAAAATATATTTTCTGTCTTAGTGAATACATGTAAAAAATTAAATTACTGCCCAGGCCACGCAGTAACCAGGTGGTAGTTCAAAATTGATGTGCACAGGACACGCATAGGAGCCTATCAGGCTTATTTTCAAAAGAGAAGGATGCCCATCTTTCGATACAAATCGCAAGATGGGCGTCCTTCTCACAGGATCGCCCAAATTGGCATAATCAAAAGCCGATTTTGGCATTCTCAACTGCTTTCCGTCGCGGGGACAACCAAAGTTCACAGGGTCGTGTCGGAGGCATAGCAAAGGCGGGACAGGGGGGGGGTGCCTAACATATGGGTGTCCTCGATTGATAATGGAAAAAAGAAGGCCGTCCCTGACGAACACTTGACCAACTTTTTTTCTAACGACCAAGCCACAAAAATGTGCCCTAAATGACCGGATGACCACTAGAGGGAATCGGGGATGACCTCCCTGTACTCCCCCAGTGGTCACTGACCCCCTCCCACCCTCAAACAAATTAAAAAAATATTTTTTCCAGCCTCTATGCCAGCCTCAATATCATACCCAGCTCCATGACAGCAGTATGCAGGTCCCTCGAGCAGTTTTAGTGGGTGCAGTGCACTTTAGGCAAGCAGACCCAGGCCCATCCCCCCTACCTGTTACACTTGTGGTGGTAAATGTGAGCCCTTCGAAACCCACCAGAAACCCACTGTACCCACATGTAGGTGCCCCCCCTTCACCCCTTAGGGCTATGGTAGTGGTGTACAATTGTGGGTAGTAGGTTTTGGGGGGGGGGTTGGGTGACTCAGCACACAAGGTAAGGGAGCTATGCACCTGGGAGCAATTTCTGAAGTCCACTGCAGTGCCCCCTAGGGTGCCCGGTTGGTGTCTTGGCATGTGAGGGGGACCAGTGCACTACGAATGCTGGCTCCTCCCACAACCAAATGGCTTGGATTTGGTCATTTCTGAGATGGGCGTCCTCAGTTTCCATTATCGCCAAAAAATCGGGGACGACCATCTCTAAGGACGACCATCTCTAAGGTTGATCTAAATTTCGATAATACGGGTTTCCCCACCCGTTCGTTGGGATGTCCTGCGAGGACATCCTCAGGAAAACTTGGGCGCCCCTTTCGATTATGCCCTTCCACGTGGCTTAGTAAAAGGGCCCCTTAATAACCTAAAAGGGGTGAATTGATGAGCACAAAGGAGGATAGTGAAGGAAATGAAGTAGAGAAGGAGAAGGGAGGGAAAAAGAGAATAGAGACAAATAAGCTATAAAGAACACAAATCATTTTTTGGTCGCCATTTTGAACCTGAGCACTGCCAAGGCAACAGAAGCTCATATTGTCTGCCTTCTCCTAATTATCCACAAATAACAGCCCTACAATATGTTGAGAGGTGGGGATTATTTTATTTTATTTTTTTATTAAAGAGGGGTGTTTTTTTTAAGGGGGGAGGGTGTATCTTGACACCATACCCTTATAAACTGAATATTTAGCTGGTGTTTAAAACATATGGTAGGTAATTTGTAAAAGAAAAACGGAGCAGTATTATTTGTCATTAAAACAGAGTGTTCAACACAGGTATTTTCATGCTTTTCTTTCAGTGTAAAAAAAGTTTGAAATGTGGAAAATAGTTCCCACAGGAAGTAATGTTAACTGCACTATTGTGCCATTGCTTCAGCCCAGAATTATGCCAGCCTCAAGCAAGAATAAATATATTTGATCTGAGAGTTGCCATAGATCAATAAAAGATACATAAATGTAAAATCCTCTATGCTTCAACATAAGAGTTAAGAAAGGAAAATTCAAACAAATGGAGATTCCATAGGTATAGAGATGTTATGAGTGATATATAGTACCCATTAGGAGTATGCAAGGCAACAAATTTCATTTTGTTTATTTATTTATTTGTAACATTTGTATCCCACATTTTCCCACCCACTAGCAGGCTCAATGTGGCTTACATACTACAGTAAAGGCGATTGCCAAATCCGGTGAGGGTAAACAAATACGATTTGAAGTAAGGGTCAGGTAAGGGGAGGGTATTAAGGTACAATAAGGGTCAAAGATAGTAAGGAACATATAATGCCCAATACAATCTAAGGTTTTGTTGTGCTGCAGAGTTGAGGCATTTAAGTTGGGTCGGTTGAGTAGGCCTTGCAGAACAGGTAGGTCTTTAATGATCTCCTGAAGTTTAGATGGTCATAGATCGTTTTCATAGTCTTTGGTAATGGATTCCACATTTGTGTGCCTAAATAAGAGAAATTGGATGCATAGGTTGATTTATATTTGAGTCCTATGCAGCTTGAATAATGGAGATTCAAAAAAGTACATGATGCTCTGGTCCTGTATAGTTTCCCATATCATTTTAAGATATTTTGGGCCCTGTTTACTAAGGTGCACTGGTGTTTTTAGTGCAAGCTTATGCTAGAGACACCCATAGGAATATATCTTTCTAGTACAGCTTAGTAAACAGGGCCCTTTGTTTTCATTTGCATTGCAGAGAGCAATGCCATTTGTACACTCCACAAAGAATGCAAACTATTAATGACAAAGTTTAAAAAAAAAAGATTGGATTTTTTTCCTATTTTTGTTGTAGGAAATTTCTTTGCAAATAAATGCACATCCAAGTGTCCATCCCCACAGGGTAAGCCATCTAATTCAATTTAAAATGGGGACTTCCATGAGTAACAAGGAGAGTCTATGTTTAGAGAAGATGCAGTGACCAGAAAAGATATAGGGGCCCTTTTACTAAGCTGCATATGCGTCTACATGCGCCTAACGCATGCCAAAATGGAGTTACCACACGGTTGCCACATGGCCCTTGTGGTAATTTCATTTTTGGTGCATGCCCTGAAAATATTTTTTATTTTCTGGTGCACATCAGCTGCGTGCGCCAAGTGGAATGGCGCACATAGGTCACTACTGCCCAGTTACCGCGTGACACTTTACCGCTAGGTCAATGGCTGGCAGTAAGGTCTCAGACCGAAAATTAACACACGGTAATTTTGATTTTACCACACGTCCATTTTCGGCAAAAATTTTAAAACAGGCCTACACTACCGCAAGCCATTTTTCAGCGCACCTTAGTAAAAGGACCCCATAGTGGAATTAGAAAAGGTACAAAGAAGGGTGACAAAAATGATAAAGGGGATGGGATGACTTCCCTATGAGGAAATGCTAAAGCGTCTACACGCTTTATCTTGGAGAAATGTGAGTTCTAACACATATGTAAGGAAATCATTAATAAAATGTGCCTTAGAGTCTTTCTGATTCTCCAATAAAATGTTAGAATTGACAGTAATATGTCTGATATTCAAAGGCAGTTATCTGTGTAAAAGATACTGAGATCTGGATAACTAGTGCTTACTTGGCCAGTCAATGATTTTCAGCACTCCATCTATATGATGCAAGCTGGCACACTCTTCTGAAATCAACGCATATATAATGATAAATTCCCCCCCCCCCCCCCCCCCCCATAGCATTACAGAATTGGCCACTTCCATATTAATCTACCTCCTAAGTTTCTCCACTGCCTTAGGTTTGATAGCATTTCTCCACATCCTCTAATCTGAGACCATATAATCAAGGCATTAGGAAAATTATAAAGAATTATCATCAAGTCCTCTTTATTCTGCCTTATCATACCCTTCATGTAACAAAGATCATTGCTGGTTGCTTGGCTTCAAATATTAAAGGTACAGTAACAGCTGACTCCGAAGTCATTTTACCTGAAATCCCAGTGAAACAAAGACCAAATGCAGTCCCAATCTGGATTCAGTTTTTCTCTTCTGAGCCCAAAAGGTAATTGAATGCCCACACATCCATATCAAAAACTCAGTGTTAGCAGACATTAATGAAGGAATTGAAAAAAAAACACATATAGGGCCCCTTTAACTATGCTGTGGCATCGGTACGCGGGTTTGCTGCATGTTGAGGCCCCCTTTTATTGCAACGGGTAAAAGGCTGTAAAAAAAAATCTAAATGGCTGTGAGTTAAGTTAGCCACTTGCCTTGTGCCATTTCCCAGGGGAACCCTTACCGCCATCTATTTAGGATATGGCAAAGGCACAACCATTTAAATGTGCATTGTAAATATTTAGGGTGTCTTTTTACTAAGCTGCATTAAAAAGGGTTCTGCGCTAGCAGTGGTGGTTGGTTTTGCCTCATGCCAGGGCCTTTTTACACCACAGGTAAAAAGGCCAAAAAAAAAAACAAATGGCTATGAGGTAATTCCGTACTAGCCGCATGGCCATTTGTTTTTTTTTTGGGGGGGGGAGCACTTGCTGCCACCCATTGAGGTGGCAGTAAGGGCTCCTGCGTTACCCCACTGCGTGTGACACTGCCTGATTACCGCCAGGCAAGAATGCTCTCTTGCAAATTTCAAACATATTTTTTTTTCCAGGACAGTTATTTTAGATGATTGATACCTTATTTCAAAGTTCTAATTTGGCTGGACTGCAGATGGCTTTCTCTGAACTAACCATCTACTACTACTACTACTACTACTACTACTATTTAGCATTTCTATAGCGCTACAAGGCATACGCAGCGCTGCACAAACATAGAAGAAAGACAGTCCCTGCTCAAAGAGCTTACAATCTATGACTACTTTTTACAATGTTGAAATTCCTTTCCTTTTCTATGATTAATTGTAGACCGCTCAAATGGCATTGTCAATGGTTGGAATATCAAATAAAATATAAAACTGGAAACTTGGAATTTCCTCCTGGTGATGATCCCTACAGAAACATGTTATAGAATTGCCCCCCCCCCCCCCCCCCCCCCCCCCCCATAATATATGAAATCATTTTCTTTTTTTTTGTGAATGTCAATACATCAAATTGATAAACTGAACTAAACTGCAAATTTAGGGCCTCTTTTACCAAAATGCAGTGGTGATTACTGCACTGCAATGCCAATTTGGGCTTCGTCAGCATTGCCGCGCAGGAATCGCTAGCACATTTTGGTAAAAGAAGCCCTTAGGATTGTAATAAAATTTTAATTAATATATAAATTGCTTTTAGTAGGTATTGATTGTTGCTATGAAAAGCAGGTATGAAGCTGTAAAAGGAAAAGTTTCATGAAAGGCTGAGAACAATAATTTCACACTAACGTAGTAACTCTAAATTGGCTTGTTTTGCATGTGCGATGACAGGATTGAACTTTAGGCAATGTGGGTGCGTGTTTTGGGCGCACACGATGCCATTTTTGACCTCGACTGGGTAAAAGGTTTTTTTAAAAATGGGCTAGGAAATGGCCATGTGCTGAAATTAAAACTAGCACACACTTACTTATGGCCTGAATCCTTACTGCACCCATTAACTTAGTGGTAAAGGCTCATGCACTTCCCGCGCTGTAACCATGGAGCGCACACCAACTGCTGATTACTGCTGGGAACGTCCCCTGCGGTAGAAAATAGAAAATTAATTTTTACCGCGGGATTTGGCGCATGCCAAACTCATAATTACCACCAGGTACACATGCTAGCCCGGCAGTAGTGCCGATTTGACACTCGCTATCTGCACATTAACCCGCCCGCTCCTTAGTAAAAGGGCCCCAGAATGTACTGTTTTGGGATCTTGCCAAGTACTTGTGACCTGGATTGGCCACTGTTGGAAACAGGATGCTGGGCTTGATGGGCCTTCAGTCTGTCCCAGTATGGCAACACTTATGTTATTTGTTCTATGCTCTTGTGTCAAATATAATCTTACTTTCTTGAATGTATTGCTAGTGTACTTGTTTAATACTACCATGGTGCCAAATGGAGCTTCTTTCCGGAAAAATATAACAGTGTGCTTGAAACTTCTTTGTAACCTTGCCAGTGACAACCAATACAATTGGGACCACTTTAGTATCTTTCTGCCATATTTTTTTGGCCTCTGATTTCATTTTAGTATCACTCATCTTCTCTCCTGTCATATACAAAATGAAACAAGCATATCATTTACTGCTAATAATAATAATAATAATAATAATAATAATGTTCTTTTTTTCTTCTCCTTTAGCACTATATGCAGGATTCTGGCATCAACCTTCATTATCATTTGGAGTGGAAATTTACTTCTTAATTATCTCTACTTTTGCCATTCTTGCAATTACAGTGTTTTTTTGGGGGGGGCACAACAATCTTCAGAGTGTTTCCAGAATTTCTAGGTGATGAACTATGCTACTGTACTGTGCTTCTGTGCATACAGGTCAGAACGAACAGACTGAAGAAGATATGTTAACAGAAATTAGAAAACCTAGCAAATTTGGCAACAGTATACGAGTGATTTCAGTTATCCCAATATTAACTGGTTAAAATTTAATTTATGTAATTCATTTATTTATTTGGATTTGCTATACCACCTTTGCCAACAAGCAGTTCAAAATGGTTTACAATATTCAAAGAAAAAATAGAAACTACAATGGTGGATAGAAACACATAATAAGGCCATACACACAAAAAACTGAGAAGGACTAAAATAATGACAAATAGAAGGGAAGAGAGAGGAGGGAAAGGGCTAGGGGAAGCAATAGGGCTAATCAAACACAAAAGACCTACTGCACTTAATCTTAAGAAGATGGGAAGCCAAGTTTTAACCGTGGATTTAAACTTTTTAAAAGATAGTTCAGATCGCATAGTGAGGGGCAAGGAATTCTAGAGGGCAGGGCATCAAAAAAGAAGGGTTGATGCCTAGTGGATTCAAGGGATGCATTTTTTAGGCCTAGGAAGAATGAGTCAATGGTCATTCAAGGAATGGACAGTGCAGTCAGGTGAATAGGGAATAGTGAGGGAGGATAGATAGAGTAGAAGGCCAGTCCTGAAGCCTTAAAAGTGAGCATAAGCACTTTGAAAAGTGCTGTTCAACAAGGAGCCAGTGATGTGACTTGAATAATGGTGAAATATGTTTGGATTGGTCAGCATGGCAAAGGAGACTCAGGGCAGTATTCAGAAGGGACTGTAATTTTTTTAGTAGCGAACGGTTGCAACCTAGATAGATTATGTTTCAATAGTCAAGTCTAGTAGTGAGCACAGATAGAATAAGCGTGTGAAAGAAGTCATGATCAAAATATCGAAGAATCAAATATAGCTGTCTAGGTACAAAAAACCCTGTCTTGCAAAGTTGAGTAATGTGCGCAGAGAATAACAATTTAGAGTCCAATACTACACCAAGGTAAGGGAAGGAACCAACAGGTTGAACAGAGATGTTAACGAGATTTAAGGGAGAACTGGATGTGTTAGGGCCACCTGTGATCCAGTAGGCCACTGTCTTCTGTTTATTGAGGACCAATCTGTGGTAATATTGCTGGCGTCCGCATAACCTGGTACTCCTCCCCAGTGCCACCCCTAACCTGCCCATTTTTTGTTTGGGTGGTCTAACGGGATATCCAGCAGCACTGTCTGGTTAAGTGCCTTTGAATATCCCCGGTGAGACAGCGGGAAGTGATTTAAGTGGGAAGGCGAGGCTTTGGATCACTTTGTAATCTGCTCCCATGTACAATGAGGGGCTGATGAATCAAGTCCATAAATCAAATCAGTTCTTAGAATGGTGGAGGTTTATTGATGATGTTTTTATGTTGTGAAAGGGAATGGTAGAAGAATTACAACAATTTGTAACATGGCTTAATAGCTGTAATGATAACATCCAGTTCACTGAACAACATTCCTTTTCTAACATTCATTACTTAGATGTAAATATTAAATTGCAAAATGCGAGTTTTTCTACTCAGATGTTTGAAATAAAAAACAAATAGAAATACATTTTTGCATAATTCTAGCTGTCATCTCACACATCTTAAGAACAGTTTGCCTCTGTCACAAATGCTGAGAATATGTAGTTTGTTCTATGAAGAATATCTATCTATCTATCTATCTATCTATCTATCTATCTATATATCTATATCTATATATATATATATATATATATATATATATATATAAAGCAAAATATTTAATGAGGAAATTGAGTCAGAGGTTATTCCAAAAAAGTTCTTAAAAGAGCCTATAAGAGGGCGAAGTAAAACCTTCATTGGACCCAACCTGTCCTTAGAGATAAACTAAAGTGAATTAAGGGAGCAAGTTTCCATATACAAGAGAACCCTTTTAGTATAACACTTGGAAACAAGTAATATAGTAAGCAAATGAATGAGTATATCAGGAGGAAAAAAGCCTCAAGAAGCACCTTTATCCCACTAAGGAGGCGGGTAAAGGACTAGGGCATCTTCATCATGGGCAAAAACCTCCTGGTGTTCTTAGCCTGCCTTCTTATCAAAACATCAACTTGAAAAGCTTAAATTCAAGAAATATGCTTGCTAATTTACTGAGCCTTTTCTTATGTTGATAAATAAAGGAGGTACTTAACTTGAGAGATACTAATCTTCTCTGAGGCTCCTCCGTTATTTTGACCACGGTCAAATAAGGAATTTAAAGGGGGTTTGGACAGATTCCAGAGGGGAAAGTCCATTGAACATTATTAAGAATTGTTTTGTTTTTTTGGGGGGGGTGGGGGTGCCAGGTTCTTGAAGCCTGGATTAGTCACTGTCGGAGACAGGATGCTGTGTTTGATGGACCCTTGGTCTTTTCCCAGTATGGCAGTGCTTATGTACTTATGTACATGTTCAAGTATACAGTGCTGTATATATCTAGTAGCACTATAGAAATGATAAGTAGTAGTATCAAAAAAGAGCTATTATTAGCTGGCCCTAGTCTGAAGATTAAATCTGATGATGTGTGCACAATGGTAATGAGATATACAGCATCCAGTTCAGACATAGCAAAAATGGTAAGAAATCACTGGGATATTATACAATCACACCCAACATTTCAAAATGCTGGGTGTGATTGTATAATAATAATTGCATTAGCCACGTCGAGTCTGGCAGATTTACCTGACAGATCAGAAAAACATGAATGGAAGATCATTGGTCACTTTAGATGTGGAACATGTCAGATTTGTAGAATAACATTACGAACAAAGATTTTTGAAGATAAGATTAATGGAAAAACATACTGTTTGAAGTATTGTATGAATTGTTTAACTGACCATGTGGTATATGTGATTCGCTGCCCATGCAAGAAGTTGTATATGAGCATGACCACAAGACCATTTAAAGTACGGATGTTGGAACATAGATCAAATATCAATAGAATGAATGGGAAGGAACCAATAGTGGAACATTGTGTTCTGATGAAACATTCATTTGAAGATTTGAAATGTTATATTCTGGAGAAAGTACAACCGGTTAAAAGAGGAGCAGATCAGAAGTTGAAATTACAATGAAGAGAAGCAAATTGGATTTTTGAAATGAAGACTGTTGAATCAGCAGGATTAAATAGAACTATTAAATGGCATATATTTTACTGAATTTCTGTGGTCCGAAAATCATTTTGGAAAAGTTTTCTCAGGATAATTTTTTGTGATGTAGGATATGATGTCAACATCCTATTTAAATGTACAGGTCAGCGTATGATGTATGAACACCATTTAAAAAATTTCTAAGAAGCTGGAAGTATGTGACAAGCCTAGTCTGCAGTGTTACAAGTGACAACATATTTTGGCAAATTCATATACATTTAGGGACCCTTTTACTAAGCTGCACTATGTGCTAACATACACCTAATACAACAAAAATGGCTGCTACAACCTCTAGCAGCAACATCGCAGCAGTGGCGTAGCCAAGGGTGGGCCCGGGTAGGCCCAGGCCCATCCACTTTGGGCTCAGGCCCACCCAGTAGCAACATACCTATGATGTGGCTAGCAGGGATCGCCAAGCCCCACTAGCCGAAAACTCCCAACAACTGTCCTGCCTGCATACCTTTTAAGTAGCAGATCTTAGCCTGCAGTGAGCAGCGACTGATACATCCTGCTTGCACTGGCCCCACAGCCTTCCCTCTGATGTATTCCCACCTATGCGGAAACAGGAGGTTGCACAGAGGGAAGGCTGTGGGGCCAACATGAGCAGTGTGTATTAGCTGCTGCACGCTGCCGGTGAAAATCTGCTATTTACAAGGTATGCAGAGGAGGGGGATATTTGAGAGACCATATGGCATGCAGGCGAGCGAGGGAGAGACCAAATCACTTGTTGGACAAGGCAGAGTTCCTCTGCCCACCCATCTTGGGCCCAGGCCCACCCAAAATTGGGTGTCTGGCTACGCCCCTGCATCACAGTGCTTTGGCAGCCAATAGGAGCAGGAGTGATTGGGCTTTGCTTCGGCCCCCCACCAACCCCACTGGACCACCATAGATCCCATGTAGGCCCGTGGTGGCCAATTGGGACCAGAGATGGGAGGGGTGCTTCCTTGCTGAGGGGAAGGGGATCAGGGAAAGGATAATTGGAATGAGGGAAGCTTTTCAGGTGGGTGGGAGCGGGATCAGAAGGGTGGATGTTCCTGGAGGGATCAGATAGGTTGATTTCTTTAATAAGTTATACGGGCTCCCGCTGATATTCAGCCATGGCCTGCATAATTGTTTTATGTAGGCCCCGGCTGAATATCGTCCAGGACCCACACGAACTCTGGCAGCCAGCCCTGCTTAAATTAGCACCAGATAGTCAGTGCTGGTGCCTGGACATGATTTGGCAGTAAATATCCAGGGCTAAAATAGCTAATGACAGTGAGTCTTTTAAAAAAATGCTGATTGTCAGCGACTGAATAATATCCCAATTGTTTTTATGGAAGTGTGCTGGAGTCAGATTGCTGACCAGGAGAGAGAGCAGCAGAAATCTGAAATGCTCTGATTATGTATAATGAGAGTGTGACAGAAAGGTACATGGTTCATTCACTGAATTGTGGTAAGTGTGTGAGTTGAACCATTTTCTGGAAGATCCATTACAATTTCAAAGGCTCTGAGAGGGAGACACATTTAGTGAGTGAGGAATTAATTAAATTAACAGTTTAATGATTGAAATGTCAAATATTAAAGAGATATAATTCCTTAAGTTAGCATATATTCTAGTGGTGACAAGATAGAGTTGTCACACATTTAGATGAGACAGAAAGTCTGACTGACTGGGAGCTCAGTCTTTAAATTAAAAAAAGTTATTCCGTATACAGAAGGAACAATCTGGAGACAGATGTATTATGTAACTTTAAAATAATTTACATTTTGGAGACTTCTACAATATTTAGCACAAACATTATGTAATATACTGCAAATGACAGATAATAACTGTATAAGTAAAACGGGAAAATAGTTGAATGAATGAATGAATATGATAATTTGTTATGATGTGAAATATGAGAAGAATTTATGTAGTGGTTATTTAAGCAGGAACAGCTATGAGAGAGTATATGTCTTATCATGAGAGAGGAATAACCCCACCCCTTAGAGAGTATCACCAGTAGGCCATGCCCAAGGACAACCTGAGTATAGTCCCTTGGCTCCCTTACACAGTTAGGGTGAAGGAAGTGGAATCCTGCTTGGGCAGTTGTAGCTAGATAGGGAAGGCTATGTGGGAGGAGGCAGGGGAGGACTAACCCATTCAGAAGTTATTTGGATAATTCCCTGATTGCTGCGAGTGATAAAAGGTCTTCAGAAAATAAACTGCATCCCATTTAGCATAGGTGGACAAACTGAGAACTTTGACTTGCACACAAGACCTGAGAGAATGGGAACAGGATCTGGTTAGCCCTAGAGGAACCAGGGGAGTATTGGTGCCCCATCGGACTGCAGAGAGCCCAGGGTGGGGGGGGGGGGAAGTATTGAGGGCCTTGGATTCACCCTGAGCACAGATTTGGACTCAAACCAGGTCCTGGCAGCAGGTTAGCCCAGGAGATTAGAGATGGCTCTCTTTTATTTTAGAAATGGAAGGGTTTTTGTTTTTTTAATTTTTTTAAGCTGGCCTAATAGACAAAGTAAAAAAAAAAACACATTAAACCAACAAGGACATTTCAACATATATTATGACCTTATTAATCGAAATCATAGTTTTTACTCTAGATATTAAATTCAACTTGGGTAACTCATTTTCTCGTTTGGAACCCAGCATATTTTTTATACGGGGGTCAGAATTCTGGGGTTTTAAGCCAGAAACTTCTGCTATCTCTTCTGCGTAGTTCTTGATAGATCAGGAAAATATATAAATCTGGCACTGTAAAAAAGTTTAATTTAGATGACTAAAGTAAATATGTAATATTTGGATCCGGTCAGGCTCCAATGCAAAGTTAACTATCAAAATAGTCTTTTGTGTAAACACTTCCAGTGATGACTCCAGGAAGCCAGTCAGATCCGCAGTATCTATCTCTTCCCCTTACTCTCCACCAGATCTTCCAATACCGAGGGCATAATATGCTCTAACCAAGAGAGGTAGTGCCTCAGTAGGAATCTTCAAAACTTCAAGGAAATATTTGCGAACCATATCTAAAGCTGTAATTAATGGAGATCATGGAAAATGTAATTATCTCAAATTATTCTTCCTTATTTGAATGTCCAAAAATTCATTCTTACTGTGCAAATAGTCCTTGTCTTTCATAAGGCTATTACACCCTTCTTCACTTGAGCAGATTTTATTTCCATTGACTCAAACTTTGATGAATATTGTTCCAAAGAACTAGCCTGATCCTGTTGAACCTTTTTAAGATCTTATTTATTTATTTACTAGTAAAAAAGGCCCGTTTCTGACACAAATGAAACAGGCGCTAGCAAGGTTTTCCTCGGAGTGTGTATGTTTGAGAGAGTGTATGTGAGAGTGACTGTGTGTGAGAGAGAGAGAGTGAATGTGCGAGTGTGTGTGTGTGTGTGTGAGAGAGAGAGAGAGAGAGAGAGAGAGAGTGTGAGTGAGTCTGGGTGTGAGTGTGTCTGTGAGAGAGAGAGTGTGTGTGTGAGAATGAGAGTGTGTGCAAGTGCGTATGTGAGACAGTGTGTGAGAGAGAGAGTGTGTTTCACACAGATACAGTGTGTGAGACACAGACTCTCTGTGAGACTGAGTGTATGAGACCAAGAGAGTGTGTGAGTGACTGTGTGACACATAGAGAGTGAATGTAATACAGTGTGAGACATAGAGTGTGTGAGAGACAGTGTGTGAGAGTGAGAGAAAGACATTGACTGTGAGAGAGAGAGAGTGTATGTGTGACAGAGATACCTCCCCCCCTCCCTCTCTCTCTTTGGTGTCTGGGCATCACTGTGCAGGACGCTGAGCTCTGGCTGTGCTTCAAGGAACTGACCAATCCTATTTAATAGAATGCACCTCCAACATTCTGAAGCCGAGAAACCTCGTGCGGTTGGTCACTTCTGCTTGTGACGAACCCGGAAGTACGTGATGTCAATTCAGGAGATGGATACAGAGGGCAGGAATGCCTCAGCCATGCAGTCAGCTTCAGAATGTTGGAGGTGCGTTTTATTATATAGGATTGCATTTGTATCCCACATTTTCCCACCTATTTGCAGGCTCAATGTGGCTTACAATATTACAACATGACAAGCATCTTTACAATATTACAACATGACAAGCATAGTTAAAGAGTAGGAAACAATTAGTTACATACTGAATAAGTGTGACAGAATGGATGTGATCAGTACAATGAACAAGTAGTCAGAATATCAAGTGATTAGCGGCGTGTTAGAATTCCTATTGTTGATTGCTCTAGTAGGCCTTGTTGAAAAGATAAGTTTTTAATGATTTACATTCACTCACCAATTGCTGTGCCACACCTCAAAGAGATAGATATCCAGAGTGACTCAAGAGTCACAACAGTTGGGGGGGGGGGGGGTGTTGCATTTCTTTTAAATCTCCAGCATCCTGGATTGCAGTTCTCCCATTCCCCTCTCACCAGGTAAGCCAACATGGGCAAACACTACAAATGGACATCATATTCTAATGCCCCCTATACTGGGATAAGAGACAGCCATAGGGGGGTCCCTTCAGAGAGCACAGAGTCTACATCAACTTAGCTTCACCATGCTGCTCTCCCCCGATTGATGAAGCACTTCACGATTGCAAAGGCACTGTCAAAATGGGGCTCAATGAGACCGTTTGTACACTGTGGTCCATGGCTAAAACCACAGATACGGTTGAGGACACAGCCAGTTATGTTGTTTTGGTAAGCTGTCCGGAGGAAGAGGTAGGACCAGCCACTAAAGAGACAACTTTCACTACCCTTTCCTCTTATTCCCCATCTTTGGGGACTCTCACTAAGGCATTTCACTCAGAGCTCAAAACCAAGCATCTATGCCTGATGCCATCTTGACTTCTCCAGTAAGTGCTCTTGTGTTCACTTTTTTTCAGGTAACGTGCATGAATGTGAACACTGTTGCACGACCTGAAAAGAAAAATTAAAATGCCATAAATTCTGCTGCATTAAAAATGGGCTTAATGTTCAGGAAAGCCCTGCATTAAAACACACAAAGTCCATATTCTAATGCAGCTTTAAGGGCCCCCATTGAATGCTATTTCCTCTTTGAAAGAAATGGATTTCTGTAATAAAATTATTTGTTAATTCAATTTAATATCTCAGTGTTTGGCTGTTTATTTCTGTACACCAATTTCCAATGCAGTTCACCTCGTAAGATAAATTCCCCTCAGGCAAGTGATATAGCAGCAGTCCTGCTGGTCTACATTAGCCTCTTCAATGTTGATCGTTTTCCCGATCTTCTCTACTGCTTGTGCTTCAAAGCATCCCTCCATATGCATCCAATTAAATTTGGGACCAAATCAACAAGTATTTGAATAATAATAATAAATGTTTTCTGTGCTGCAAAGTTTCCAATAATGATTTTATGTGAGTACATAAAAAAGAGACTAGCAATAACTAGGGGTCCCTTTTACCAAGCTGAGGCAAAAGGGGGCCTGCACTGGCATCGGCGCATGTGAGGCCCCTTTTTACCACAGTGGGTAAAAGGGAAGTCTCTCTTTCCTGCAGGAAATGGCCATGCAGCAAGTAAAGCACTTGCTACTTGGCCATTTTGGGGGAGCCCTTACCGCCATCCATTGAGGTGGTGATAAGGGCTCCTATGCTAACCTGGCGACAACACTCCGGCGCTACAAAAATATATTTATACCTATAGGCTTCTTAGCACTTAGTGCATGCTAATTCCATTAGCGCACACTAATTTTAAGGAAAAGGGTCCCTAAATTCCTAAACAGCACTAAGAGTTCATCCAGCATATATTTTTTAAAAAGATACTTCTTCAACATTTTACAACATAATATATAATTATGTGATTGCTTCAATTCTAAAGGCAATTTGTTCCATTCCCTAGCTGCTTGGTATGAAAAAAGTTAATGAAAATACCCATTTTTATATTTTAGTCTCTTAGCAGTGGGAAAATGCAGTAATAATTGATCTTTGAGAAACTGTGTTTTACCAAAGTAAGGAAGATTCACATTTTATCTGACGAACTAAATCAATACCTTTCATATAACAAAGATCATTCCTACCCAAATGAATAAATATATATTGCTGGGGTAAGGAACACTGAGTTTGGAAGAGGCAATAGCTGACTCTGAAGGAACAAATCAGATATGCATTGCCTCCTATGGGACAGTGCAAGCAGGGATGTGTAAAGAATAATGTGTTAGCACTCTAGATTGATAGGATTATGGTGTCAACTCCCCTGATGGATCAATTCTAAGTCATTAGCTCCTGGAAACCCTGATTTTAAAATGTCCATTTTCTGTCACTCTGGAAAGTTTCTTCAAACCCCGGCTCTGCAGAGACTGGGATGTCTTGACCAAACGTTTTTGTCTCAGAACAAGAAGTCCATGATACAATGATTGCCCACCTCTTGCATCAGCCAAAGTGGGTTACCAGTACCTTCCTGCTGAAAGTACCTTCCAAATTCATAACTTGAAAACATCTGTGGCCTTCCAATGTATACCAATTCTTGAGCAGAATTTTTCTTATGTCTCCTGCCATGTTAGAGAATTTCAGATTGCACACAATGTCAGGCCATGAATGAAACTGACGAACAGCCAAAAGCTCTTTTCTGTTTGCAGCCATGGCTTTTTCAACACTTTTTTCAATGCAACTTGATGAATATTCTCTTTCCTTGAATCTTTCAGTCTTAGGTGCTGCTTTCAGCCATAGGTGCTGTCCTGAAATTCATCATTTTAACTGTTCCTGTGTTTAGGAATATCATTCTTTGTTGCCAGCATCATCAACATCTTTCTGCTGATAGCAGCATTAAAAAATTTTCAAATCAATATATATATATATGTTTTTTGTCGACTGCAGGTTAAATGCATTTATTATGACTGGATTCTTAATTCAGATATATTAGTGTTTTAAGAACAGAAGTTTGTATGCACTTCTTTTTTGCCAATCTACAACTGTGTGGTTTTACTTTCTGTAATATTTTTTTAAAATTTTTTTATTATTTAAAGATGCCCTATCATAGTCACTTACACATTGCCCTGTTATGCGGTTAGGAATATCTTTCACTGCCGCCAGCATCATTGGAGTCTTTCTGCTGATAGCAGTATTAGAATGAATTAAGACTATCAGGCTCATTTTTGAAAGAGAAGGATGCCCATCTTTCAACATAAATCGGAAGATGGGTGTCCTTTTCACAGGGTCACCCAAATCAGTATAATCGAAAGCCGATTTTGGGTGTCCCCAACTGCTTTCCATCACGGGAACGACCAAAGTGCACAGGGCATGTCGGAGGCGTAGTGAAGGCGGGACTTCGGTGTGCCTAACACATGGACGTCCTCGACCCATAATGGAAAAAAAGGGCGTCCCTAACAAGCACTTGGATGACTTTACCTAGTCCTGTTTTTCTTACGACCAAGACAAAAAAGGTGCCCAAACTGACCTAATGTTACCTCCCCTTACTCCCCCAGTGGTCACTAACCCCCTCTCACCCTAAAAAAAATCTTTAAAAATATTTTGTGCCAACCTCTATGCCAGTCTCATATGTCATACTCAGGTCCATCACAGCAGTATGCAGGTCCCTGGAGCAGTTTTAGTGGGTGCAGTGCACTTCAGGCTAGCGGACCCAGGCCCACCCCCCCACCTGTTACACTTGTGGTGGTAAATGTGAGCCTTCCAAAGCCCACCACAAACCCACTGTACCCACATCTAGGTACCCCCTTCACCCATAAGGGCTATGGTTGTTGTGTATTGTTGTGGGTAGTGGGTTTTGGGGGGGGGGTATCAGCACACAAGGTAAGGGAGCTATGTACCTGGGAGCAATTTCTGAAGTCCACTGCAGTGCCCCCTAGGGTGCCTGGTTGGTGTCCTGGCATATGAGGGGGACCAGTGCACTGTGAATGCTGGCTCCTCCCATGACCAAAGGGCTTGCATTTGGTCGTTTCTGAGATGGGCATCCTTGGTTTCCATTATCGCCGAAAATCGGAAATGACCAAGTCTACGGATGACCATCTCTAAAGACGACCTAAATTTCAAGATTTGGGCGTCCCCGACCATATAATCAAAATGAAAGATGGATGCCCATCTTGTTTCGATAATACGGGTGTCCCCGCCCCTCCATTGGGATGTTTTGCGAGGACGTCTGCAGCAAAACTTGGGTGTTCCTTTCGATTATGCCCCTCCACATGGAACAGCAACTTTTGGTTTTATATTAGAAGAAGGATTATCAACAGTTTTTTTTTAACTTTCAACTTTACATTGTAGCTCTTTTTTCATCTTCACCATTGATAGTGAGATATTACTCACTAGAAAGTTTTGTCCCGACTAGAAGTGAGACTACATTTACTGTGGTAAGTTTGGTGTAATGATGTATGCATCACTAACACTTGTACACTTCAAACTCTTTTGGGTTTTATTATTGGCTCTTAAGGCACTGTTCACTTTGATTCTATCACCACTTTACTATCAGCAATCCTGGTATTTCACAAGGATTCAGTTGCACCATGTAAGCCACCATGCAATTTACACATCCAGCACTATCTATTTCATGATCTGTACTCCGTTTCTTAAAGCACATACTCTATTATTATGTTGGGAGTCCATTGATAGTCATGCATAGCCACATAAGTCACTGTCAGGCTTATTTTCGAAAGAGAAGGGTGCCCATCTTTCGACACACATTGGGAGATGGGCGTCCTTCTCTCAGGGTCGCCCAAATCAGCATAATTGAAAGCCGATTTTGGGCATCCCCGACTGCATCCCGTCGCAGGGACGACCAAAGTTCCCAAGGGGTGTCGGAGGCATAGCGAAGGCGGGACTGGGGCGTGCCTAACAAATGGGCATCCTCAAGCGATAGTGGAGAAAATGAAGGGCGTCCCTAACGAACACTTGGCTGACTTTAATTGGTCCTTTTTTTTTATGACCAAGCCACAAAAATGTGCCCTAAATGACCAGATGACCACCGGAGGGAATCAGGGATGACCTCCCCTGACTCCCCCAGTGGTCACTAACCACCTCCCACCCTGAAAAAAACAACTTTAAAAACTTTTTTTTTTTTTTAGAGTATGGGTGAAGGACCTCCTTCGCTATGCCTCCGTCCCTGCGACGGCAGTTGAGGACGTCCTTCGCTATTTATTTATTTAGATTTTGCTCACACCTTTTTCAGTAGTAGCTCAAGGTGAGTTACATTCAGGTACACTGGATATTTCTATGCCTCCGTCCCTGCAACGGCAGTTGAGGACGTCCAAAATGTGAATGTTTATGAGAAGGACATCCATGCCTGGATGTTTTTGTGAGAAGGATGTCCACGCCTGCTATACCTCTGACACCCCCTTTATTTATTTGGATTTTGGTTCACAAGTAGCAGCAGTGGGATTTGAACTGACCACCACTGGATTGCAAGACCAGTGCTCTAACCACTAGGCCACTCCCTTGAACTTTGGCCATTCCTCTGGGGTGGGGGGACAATATGCAAGTCCCTGGGGGGGGGAGGTATGTGTGTGTCAGCGGAGGCATAAGGAGGGTATGGACGTCCTTCTTTCAAACATTTTGGACATCCTGAACTGCTCCCCCCCCCCCCCCCCACAGGGATGGCCAAATTTTAAGGGCGTGGAGTGGAGTAGTGGCCTAGTGATTAGAGCACTGGTCTTGCAATCCAGAGGTGGCCAGTTCAAATCCCACTGTTGCTACTTGTGATCCAAAATTCAAATAAATAAAAGGGGTGTCAGAGGCATAGCTAGGCGTGGACATCCTTCTCACAGAAACATCCAGGCATCCCCCCTCCCTTTGAAATTTAAAAGTCACTCACCTTACCTCCTCGTCAGAGGAGTTACATCTGCAGCAGCAGCCCAGGAAAAAGCGTGCAGGCAGGAGACTCAGAGCTGTTCTGTTTGGTCTCTCTGAGCTCTGGTCCCACCCTTATTTCCTGTTTACGCAAGGGCGGGACCAGAGCTGAGAGAGAGCAGATGGAACAGCTCTGAGTCTCCTGCCTACATGCTTTTTCCTGGGCTGCTGCTGCAGCTGTAACTCCTCCGACCAGGAGGTAAGATGAGTGACTTTTAAATTCGGAAGGAGGGAGGGAGATGGGGGGGCACCCTGGAACTCGGAGGGAGGGGTCTGGAACTGGAAGGGTGAGAAGGGGGGCCTGGAATTGGGTGGGAGGGTGAGGGGGGCCTGGAACTGGGAGGGTGAGAGGGGGGCCTGGAACTCAGAGGCAGGGAGGGAGGCCTGGAACTCGGAGGGAGGGACAGGGGAGGAGGGGAGGAGGAGGCAGGGGAATGCACCACCTGTAAAAAAAAAAAAAAAAAAAAAATTCAGCACCCCCAATCATTTTGAAAAATTGGCTCCTATGCTTAGCACCATTGTTTTATGATCTGTGCTCCATCTTTTAAGCACTTGCTCTATAATGTTGGGAGGCACATTGATAGTCATTTGCTTCTGATTTGTCCCCGAAAGCATGCTTGTTCTTTTGACTATTTTGATGATTATTATTTTTTAATTGTATATTTTTGCATTCAGTTGAATATACGGAAGACCTCTTATTACTATCATTTAAAAGTTCTGTAATTCCAGTGGTAAATCAGGATATTGGCATTTCTAAATGTTTTTATTTTTATCTTAATTTTTATTCTTATTTTGGCAACATAATCTCATAGCAGCACATTTCTAATGTCAATTTGTGGCTTTTGTTTATATTTTGAAGTTTATATTTTGAAGGTTATTTCTCTGTCTTATTATATTTATTGTATATATTTATGAATGTTCTAGAAGTGTTGCCTTTGAGAATTCAGTTAATTAAGGAATCCTTATTGCATTATTTAAATTTTTTTTAATGTTTTTTTGTTCTTAAATAAGAATCCAGCTCATTTTCGAAAGTGATCGCTGGCCATCTTCCGACACAAATCGGGAGATGGCCGGCGATCTCGCAAAAGCGGCCAAATCGGTATAATCGAAAGCCGCTATTTTGACACCATCGCTGCTTTCCCGTCACAGAGCCGGCGAAAGTTCAAGGGGGCGTGTTGGAAGCGACGCGAAGGCGGGACATGGGCGGGGTTACAAAATGGCCGGCTTTAGCCCATAATAAAAAAAAAACCCCGGAGATGAAGAGCATTTGGCCACTTTTACTTGGTCCCTTTTTTTTCAGGTCCAAGCTTCAAAAAGGTGGCCGAACTGACCACATGACCACCGGAAGGAATCAGGGATGACCTCCCCGTATTCCCCCAGTGGTCACCAACCCCCTCCCAGCATAAAAAACAGGTTACAAATACTTTTCTGCCAGCCTCTATGCCAGCCTCAAATGCCGTACCCACCTCCATGACAGCAGAATGTGTTCTGTCCTCTGACAGCCTTTGCCTGCTTGTGATGTGGCTCTGGGGTGAATGTGACACCTTTTCTGTTATTTGCACTGCAGAGTCACATCAGCAATGCATTGTGGTGGGTATAGGTATTGGTAGTTGGTAGGCTCTGCTTTTCCCCCTGCTTACTGGGTCAGAGTGTGCCCTGTTTTGTTTCCTGTTGTAGTCCATGCGGTAGTGGCCATTTTTGTAAGACAGTTTTAGATCCCTTTCCTGTGTTACCCACGTCAGAGAACTTAGTTCTTACCTTGAATGGTGCTGAAAGAGGGCATTGTACACCATTGTGCCAGCTCTGACCTACTGCTAATCTTAGTACCAGGGGACTCTGCCAGTGGGGCACAACCTCTGATCTGCAGTTAACTGTGAGTAAACGTGGTTATTTCAAGAAAGGACTTTTTCAGAGAGATTAGTCTTCAGGTGCGAACTGGTGTGCCAAAGTTATACAGCAGCAATAAGTCCTAGAGGCTGTATGCAAGTCCCTGAAGCAGTTTTAGTGGGTGCAATACATTTGTGGGTAGTGGGTTTTGTGTGTTACAGGGGGGGTTGGGAGGCTCAGCTCCCAAAGTAAGGGAGTTATGCACGTGGCAGCTTTTCTGAAGTCCACCACAATGACCCCTAGGGAGCCCGGTTGGTGTCCTGGCATGTTAGGGGGGCCAGTGCACTAAAAATGCTGGCTCCTCCCACAGCCAAATGCCTTGAATTTGGCCGGGGTTTGAGATGACCGACATAACTTTCCATTATCGCTAAAAAATGAAGTCGGCCATCTCAAACCCCGGCCAAATCCAATGCATTTGGCTGGCTGGAACAGTATTATCGAAACAAAAGATGGCCGGCCATCTTTTTAAAAAATACGGGTCTGGCCAGCTGTTTGCGGCGCCGCCAAAATACATCACAGGCCATGTATTTCGCCGGCGCCGTTCGATTATTCCACTCAATGTTATATATATCAAGTAGTTTGATTTGACAGTTTTATATATGTATATGATATCATTTTCAGACACCTGATGCAGGCCAAAACAGAGGCCATGTCAGGTGTTTCCAATAAAGAACTCTTCATTGTCCTTTTTCTGGACGTCAGTGTGTGCTTCTTTTTTTGTATTGACCTTTTGGTGTACTCTTTTGCCCTCTATCGTTTGTCAGAATACTTCATCATGACAATGTCCTAAAATTTCCTTTTAGTATTCTTACTATAAAGTCATTGATGCAGTGTTCTGGTTTTGTAAAGTGTTGTCCCACTGAGGCAGCAACCTGGTTGGCATTGGAATACTTAATATTTTGTCTATGTAAATTGAGCCTCATCTTTAGCAACTGGCTTTTTTCTCCAATATAGCACTCTTCGTCACACTTTTCAGGATGAGCATGTGAACGATACCTTTATGCTGAATGTTTTTTCCCATTTCAGTGACTGTGGGATCCTGTAAGATGCATTGGCACAGTTTGCAGCTAGGTATATTGCAGGAGCATGTTCTATTCTCTTCTTTTTGACCTTGTATTGGGAGTTTGTTTTTCACTAATTTCTGTTTCAGATTAGGTGGCTGTCGGAAAGTCAGCACTGGTGGTGCTAGGAATATCTCTTTCAGTAATTCATCCCCCCTGGAGTGGTGACTGTAGATATTTTATGATTCTTCTCAATTTTTCTAGCTCTGGGTTGTATGTCTCTACAAGAGGGATTCTCTTTGTGGCTTTCTTCTCTTTGTACTGCAGTAGGTTTTCTCTAGGTATTTTAAGGGAAGAAGCAATAATTTGGGAGATTGTTTTGGGGTTGTAGCCTTTTAATTTGAATGATTCAGTCAGGATTTTGAGGTATTTGTCTCTTGGGTGAGAGCAGATATGATGGCATTGTGTGGTTTTACCAACCTGAAGAAGAAGGGTTAACTTCGAAAGCTATTCATAAAATGTATTAAGCTAGTCCAGTAAAGAAGGTTTCATCTTATTTGTCTTTTCAATGCTTTGATTCATTTCTATTTATTACCTTTAAAAGTGGACTAACACGGCTACCACACCATTTTTATCATGTTTCCCCAAATCCCAAATAGTAGTAAGATTCCATGCTACCGATCACAAGGCAAACACTACTGCCAACTCCAGACTTCACGCCTTCTGTCTCGCTGCACCCTACGCCTGGAATAAACTTCCTGAGCCCCTACGCCTTGCCCCTTCCTTGGCCACCTTTAAATCTAGACTGAAAGCCCACCTCTTTAACATTGCTTTTGACTCGTAACCACTTGTAACCACCTGCCTCCACCTACCCTCCTCCTTCCTGTACACAATAATTGATTTGATTACTTTATTTTTTTGTCTATTAGATTGTAAGCTCTTTGAGCAGGGACTGTCTTTCTTCTATGTTTGTGCAGCGCTGCGTATGCCTTGTAGCACTATAGAAATGCTAAATAGTAGTAGTAGTAGCTTCCCCTGTGTATCCCAATAACAGACTATCTACTTTTCCTCTAGGAACTTGTCCAAACCTTTTTGAAACCCAGGTATGCTAACTGCTGTAATCACATCCTCTGGTAATGAATTCCAGAGCATAGCTATTCATTGAGTGAAAACTATTTACTCCTATTCATTTTAAAAATATTACCATGTAACTTCATTGAACGTCCCTTAGTCTTTTTAACTTCTGAAATATTAAAAAATGTATTCATCTTTACCCATTCTACACAACGTAGCTTGAGGAATTTAAATTTCTTGTAGCCAGATATTTACAAATTGCTATTTGATAGACACACTCCTGAGACCTTGCTGGGCCAACAAACAGAAAATTGTTTTCATAATGCCCAACCACAAAATGAAAAAAAAATGATGTAAATACCTCAAAACAAGCACAGGCTATTAAACAGCCCATGGAAATACATTTATCTATATAGAATTTTCCTTCAAGTTGCAAACCTAGCAAATTAATGGATTTTGGATGAATGGGCAGCAGATGAGATGCCAATTCAACATCAGCTTTATCCATTAAGGCCCTTGGCCCTGCTTGGCATAAAAAATTCACAACTGTACCAAATGTTGCATATTGCAACAAAGTGCTGGATCAATAAGGGGTCCTTTTATTAAATGAATACTTTTCTGCTAGTTGAAATTTAAGAGATCATTTATATGCATAGGTGGCCATTTACCCACATAAATGACTAAAATACTGTATTTAAGGAAGGGCTTTCATCTGTTCTGTTCCATTTTTTTTGCCATCTAAAATACTATAATTTACATATGTTCTTACGACCTTATAGAACTACCTCTAAAATGTCATCATAGATCGGGAATGCTTGTTGTCTTCAAAGAGAGTGGGTTCTTGGGTTGTGGATCCTGTATCTATGGTTTTTACACATAAATCAAGGTGGAAAATGCATAATGTCACTGTGTCTCTGTGCTTTCAAACATGGGAAGGAGGCATTCATGCAGTAGGTCGTTGGACACCTTAGAGTCTCCACTTTCATTACTCATCTCTTCTGCTGGTGTGATTTCTGCTGGTCATTGTAAGCAGATCTAAGGCAGTGATCATTAACCAGTTCCTGGAATGCACCTAATCAGTTGTATTCTCATGATATCTACAATAAATATGCAGGAAATTGATTTGTATGCAGTGGGGTCAATGCATGCCAATGGCATAGCCAGGGATGGGAGGGGCCCCACTGACTTTGGACTCAGATTCACCTAGCAGCTGTGCACAATTGAAGCAAATGGCAGGGATCCTCATGCCCTATCAGCTGAAGAGCTACTCAAAGGTGCCCAGAGTAGAGACCTGCATGGGAACAGGGTTCACAGGAATCCCGAGGAACCTGCAGGGTTCCCACAGGGATGGAAGCAGATCTGTGGGGATCCCATGGGGATCGACGCAGTTCTGCAGGGATCTTGTGGGGATGGAAACAATTCCTGTGGAAGTGTATGCTGCACTTGCACCAGCCTCTAACCTACCAAGTACCAAGTTCTTTGAATGTTGTCTCATCCTCCTCTTCCTTGCTTTAACAGCACAGATGCGGAAAATCTCCATTAAGGAGGTGATAGAGACACAAATGGTGACAGAATTCAAAAAGGTGTGAATGAACATAGGATCTCTAATTAGAGATTTTTTGCACTGAAAAAACCCTAAACTTAAATGGCTTCATGTGTGTGTGGATGTGTCAAGTGACGCTTAAATGGGACTCCAGCTGTGATGAACTAGATACCATGCAGAATTGTATGGTTTATGTCTCATATATGACAATCTGGTTTAGGATGGGCTGGAAAGAGCTTCGACAACAATTTTAATGGCTAGAACATGAGGGCAGCGCTGGACAGACTTTTACGGTCTGTGTCCCACAAATGAGAAGACGAATAGGCTGGAGTGGGCTTTGACAGCAACTCCAGCAGTTGGAACTTAAGGATAGGGCCAGGCAGACTTCTATGGTCTATGTCCCAGGAACACCAAAGAAGGATGATAATCAATTATATAATATCACGTTCATTGTTGATTTAATCATGAATTGATAATAAGTGTGACTATTGGGCAGACTGGATGGACCATTCAGGTTTCCATCTGCTGTCACTTACTATGTTACTATTAATACTCTCTGCTCCTGGGCTGATGCACAGACCTCAGCTCTGACACAGGCATGAGCATCAGATGTCACCTGAACTACTTCAATGCATGTGGTGACCTCTTAGCACACAGTGCTAGTGAATCAGAGACAAGTCTTACATGTGCGTACCAGAGTGTTCCAACTTCCAACTTCCGTTCCTTTCTTGCCTGCAGTGCTGTGGCGTAAACCCAGAGAGAGACCAAGAGAGACAACCGGAATTTTTAAAAATGTGTCATTAAATTCTTGCAGGACTGAGTGGGGACAGGTTAAATTCTTGTGGGGATGCATGAGGATGGGTTAAATGCTTGCAGGGATGGTTGGGGATGGGTAAGATTCCAGTGAGGACAGGTGGGGATTGGTCAGATGTCTGTCCACATGCAATTCTCTAGCCCAGAGCTCCCTCCAGCACAGTTTGGCAGTTGGCTGCAGCTTTCCTATGCTACCTGATGCTGGCACTCAATGCATGTTCAGTTTTCATTCATGCACAAAAACTGATCATACTCTGAGTTCTGTAATCAAGCAGCTCAGGAAAGCATCTAACAACTGCTAAGCTGTGCTGGAAGGAGTTCTGAGTGCCTTCAAGTAGGTCTTCAGTTGGTGGAACTTGCAAATTCCTACTAGCTCAGGTACTTAATATTTTGAGTTGGGGTGGGGGTACCAGGGGAGTGAGGCGAGTATGGTGGGAGGGCTGCAGAGAGGACATTCAGCCCACCCATTTTGACTGTAAGCCTGCCTAAAATTTGAAGTCTGGCTACTCCTCTGATGCATGCATATCAGTCACATGAACATTTATTGCATATATCCTGAAAATCTGACGGGGGTATCTACTGAGGTTTGGATTGAAAATTACAGCTCTGGAGTGAGGCAGAATTGACTTACCAGCAACCTTATCCCCCCCCCCCCCACACACACACACACACACACTAGCAGCTGCCATGCAGCAATACCGACACAAAGTGAATGGGCTGTGTCGGCATTATTGCAACAACAGCCGCTAGTGAGGCTTAGTAAACAAGGGGATTAGTACAAGAGAAAGGTTATAGGTATCCTGAAGTCTTGTAGTTCGTTATATTTAATGTGCCAAAAACAATCTGGTAAAATTATACAATATCGACTTAGGCAATCAAAAGATTGATCAACATACTATGTAATAGATACATTATCAGGGCCAATGTTATGGGGGTATAAATGGGGCAATTGTTTAGGGCTTCTATGACACAGGGGCCCCAAGCAAGTTGGAAGCTGAAGGGTAGTATCAAGTATCTAATTTATTTGAAATCAATGCATATACTCTTTGACTAGATTGGATTTTCAAATGCAAAACTTCTTTGGGAGTTTTCCTTTTGAAACTGTCTGGTGTATGCACAGATACCTGAAAACTATACAGAATTTTTTTTTTAATTGACACCAATGTGGGATTAAAACAATAGTACCACATTCTGTACCTTCATGATATTATCTCTCCTTTAAAGGTATCTCTAAAGGTATATTTCATACTAGAATACCAAAGAAATTTAAGAAATATAGAAGAACGCAACAAGAAAATCATGGAAAAGATTACCGGGTTAAACTCAAAGATGTGAAGAGGAATATATGGCTAGCCAAAGTGCAACTGGAAGAAAAAAATGGCTGAAGATGTAAAGAAAGGTGACAAGACCTTTCTTAGATATATTGGAGAGAGGAGAAAGGCTAGCAAAGAAATTGTAAGACTAAAAAATGTTGAGAACAGCTATGTGGAGCGTGATGAGAATAAAGCCAATGTGCTAAACAAATACTTTTCTTCAGTGTTCACGAAAGAAAATCCTGGAGAAGAACCACGGTCAGCAGCTGAAGGAATATCTAGGAATGGATTGGATATTACAACGTTCTTGGAATAAAGTGTTTATAAACAACTTGAAAATCAAAAAGTGGATAAAGCTGTAGAGCCTGATGGGATACATCCAAGGATACTGAGGGGGCTCAGAGAAATCCTGGAGTAACTATTTGATAGGTCTTTAGAGATGGGAGAGGTTCCATGGGATTGCATATGAGTGGATGCGGTCCCTCTTCACAAAAGTGGGGACAGGGAAGAAGTGGGAAAATATAGGCTGGTAAGCCTTGTGTTAGTGACCCGAAAAATAATGGAATTGCTGCTGCAGTAAACAATAGTTAACTTTCTAGAATCCAATGGGTTGCAAGATCCAAGGAAAATCCTGCCAAATGAATCGGATTGATTTCTTTGAGTAGTGGGGTCATTTTCAAAAGAGATGGATGTCCAAAAAGTGACATAAATCAACATTTGGACATCCATCTCATAGAGACGTCCAAATCGATATAATCGAAACCTGATTTTGGACGTCTTTCTCCGAAGTCCATCAGAAGGACATCCAAATCTCAAGGGGGCATATCAGAGGCATGTTCAAGGCGGGACTTGCGTGTTCCTAAGACTTGGATGCCTTTCAGCCATAATGGAACAAAGCAAATATGTCCAGCATTAAAACTTCGACGTTTTGAGCTAGACCTATTTTTCTTATCAATAAGGCACGTAAAG
The DNA here is from genome assembly GCF_901765095.1 of Microcaecilia unicolor. Classification (NCBI taxonomy): domain Eukaryota; kingdom Metazoa; phylum Chordata; class Amphibia; order Gymnophiona; family Siphonopidae; genus Microcaecilia; species Microcaecilia unicolor. The sequence goes on from NC_044037.1 coordinate 38,353,504, forward strand.
GTGTCTCAAATGACCAGATGATCACTGGAGGGAATCAGGGATGACCTCCCTTTACTCCCCCAGTGGTCACTAATGCCCTCCCACCCCCATAAAGTGTGTTGAAGACATTACTTGCCAGCCTCTATGCCAGCCTCAGATGTCATACTCACGTCCATGACAGCAGCATGCAGGTCCCTGGAGTAGTTTAGTAGTAGGTGCAGTGCACTTCAGACAGGTGGGCCTAGGCCCATACCCCCACTACCTGGTACAATTGGTGCATCATCCACTTAAGGCACATCCCCTGAAGCATATCACCCCACCACCTCTCCTCCTTGCAAGGGGGTGCGCGGAGCAGGAGCATGGCTGTCGGCTCTGCCAGTCCCCTCCCCTGCCCCACAATAGGAAGTAACATCAGAGGGGGTAGGGGACCAGCAGAGCTGACAGATGCGCGCCTGCTCTGCACACCCCTTTGCTGCCTGCACCCAGGGCGGACCGCCCTACCACCCCACCTTTGATATGCTACTGCAGTCAAATATTTCAGATGGGAAGGTAGTAGAACTAGAGGGCATGAATTGAGGTTGCAAGGGGGCCAACTCAGGAATAACAGCAGGAAGTACTTTTTCATGGAAAGAGTGGTAGATTCCTGGAATGTCTTCCCATAGGAGGTGGTGGCGATGAAAATTGTAACAGAATTCAAAACTGCATGGGGTAAATACGAAGGAATCCTGTATGAACGTCATGGAACCAAACCAACTTATTGGTGATTAGATGGCAATACCAGTAATTGAAAAGCATAGTCAGTGCTGGGCGAACTTCTATGATCTGTGCCCTGATCATGGCTGGGCTGGAGTGGGAGCTTGATAACAACTTTAGTAGCTGAAGAACAAGGCCAGTGCCGGGCAGGCTTCTATGGTCTGTGCCTTGAAAATGGCAAGGACAAATTAAAAGATCAAGTATACATATATAGTATCACATCATAACTTATTCTATGAGTTTATCTTGTTGAGCAGACTGGATGGACCGTAAAGTGTCTTTATTTGCCGTCATGTACCTTGTTACTATGTTAAAAAGCTTTTCCTTTATATACTTACTAGATTGAATCTCTATAAATAACATTATCATAAAAATTCAGTTATTGTTCTTCTCGTGTGTATCAGATTGAAAATCCAACTTGAAAATTGAGTTTTCCAGGTTATTGTAAGTATATCCAAAGCAAATGAAGGATTCTTCATGCATTTTACCAACTGATAAACAGAATTAAGTTTAGCAGAAACACATTAAAATGTAACATGAGGAAAAAAGAAGTAGATGCATGAACGTTGCAACAGATATGGACCTTGCTGTTAGTTTTTCATGCAATTCCATAGCTGAAAGCAAACTTATTAGAGAAAATGCACAAGCTTATTTTTATTTCTTTTCTTATTGTCTTGAACTAGTTTAGAATATGAACATGCCACATCTAAATGGAATTCATGCATTATATAGTTCATCAGGTTTTACAATGATACAGTATTGTCTTTATGTTAACAATTAAGGGGCCTTTGCAGACAAAATGCTTTGCATATGCTGCTGAACATTTTAGCGGGCATGCTAAAATAGGTCACAATAGACTAAGGGGTCCTTTCACTAAGCTGCAATAAAAAGTGGCCTGCACTATAACTAGCATATGGGTTTCACACATACTGAGGCTACTTTTAACGTGGATGTAAAATGGCAGCATTTCTTATGCCCCCTATTAATGGCTTTGTCAGTGGTTCCCAAACCTAGTCCTGAAGGCACCCCAGCCAGTCAGGTTTTCAGGATACTCACAATGAATATTCATGAGAGAGAGAGAGAAACATAGAATCATGATGGCAGATACAGGCCAAATGGCCCATCCAGTCTGCCTTTCCTCAGTAACCACTAGCTCCTCCTTTTCCTAAGGGATCCCACGTGAAAATGTAGTGCATGCAAATCTCATGAATATTCACTGTGGTTACCCTGAAAACCTGACTGGCTGGGGTGCCTCCAGGACCAGTTTGGGAACCACTGGGCTATGTGCTAATTTCCCAATTACCGCATAGCACAGGAGTGCTTACCAACATCTATTTTCTAGGCAGTAAGGGCTCCTGCACTAACCACATGCTAATCAGTTATTGTGCAGTGATGTAGATGTGTAACCATGTGCTAGGCACACCTACTCTCCAAACACGCCACCAGTGCTAAAAAATAAAAAGTAATTTTAGCATCTGGGAAATGCGCCCTAATCCAAAAACTACCATGAGGCGCCTGAGCGTGCCCCTCAGTAGTGCTTTTTAACCTACAGTATGCATGAGTTAGTGCCTAATGCAGCTTAGTAAAAGGGCCCCTATGTAAAACCCAGCCAATATTCAGACTGCGTTGGTCACTGTGGGCAGGATTAGGCTGGATATGTAGTACCGGCATCTATCCAGGAAGCGATATTAAATATCCTGGTGTTTGGCAGGGCCCAGAGGTTATCTGGATATGGTCAATATTGAGAGCTATACCCAGATAGGTAACTGACCATAGTTAGGACTGCATTATACTGTATGTGATCACCAACATGGGTACCAATATTGAGCATCTACAGAAGTGATTCCCAAATCTGTTCCTGGAGGCACCTCAGCCAGTCAGTTTTTCAGGATATCTACAATGAAGGGTTGGAAAGAGGAACTGCCTTGAAGCTAAGTAATGTTGTGATCGCCTGATGCTAGTGGTGTGAAATGAAGATAAGCCTGTAGGGATTCCTTTTGCATTCTTTTTTTATTTTTTCAGTTTAAACTTTGGGAACATATGCTATAGACGTTTGACTGCAGTATTTGAACTTGATATTGTTTGATATCTAAGTGTTGGGAGGTTTTTTTGAGTCAGTGAATTTTTCCACAAATTTTTGCAAGGTTTTTTTTTTTTCTCACTGCCTGGGTTTCCTCCTAATTAATGCTTAGTGAGCCTGTGATAGGATCGGATTCCATTACAGGTGCAAGTTGAAAGTAAGATGGCCTGGGAGATTTGAATTAATGCTAATTAGCATGATATTTGATGGTTAGGGCTCAATTATTGGTGCTAACTGACTCATTACTCAATTAAATTGTTCACACAAATTCAGTACATGCTCAAATTTGTGTGCACAATTTAAAGCACCATAATAGAATTTGAGGGTATAAATGTACTTAGAGAAATCCCTGCTCCATTATTCTGTTTCTTAGTGTAAAAGCTAAAGCTGAGGGAGTTTGAGAAGGCTTGCCAGCCTCATTGGGTCTTCAGTGGCGGCATCATCTATAATTTCCCTTTCAGGCACAAAGTACACTATGAGGGGCATTTTCGAAAGGGACGCCCATCCAGGGGTGGGGAAACCTGTATTTTTGAAACAAGATGGGCGTCCCAACTTTTGTTTTGATAATATGGTCGTCCTTAGAGATGGTCATCCCTAGACTTGGTTGTTTCTGATTTTCGGCAATAATGGAAACCAAGGATGTCCATCTCAGAAACGACCAAATGCAAGCCATTTGATTGTGGGAGGAGCCAGCATTTGTAGTGCACTGGTCCCCCTGACATGCCAGGACACCAACTGGGTACCCTAGGGGGCACTGCAGTGGACTTCATAAATTGCTCCCAGGTACATAGCTCCCTTACCTTGTGTGCTGAGCCCCCCAACTAAAAACTGCTCCAGGGACCTGCATACAAGGTAGGCGAGCGGAGCTGGTTCTCAAGTGACCTTCACAGTTGGCCATCTTACCTTAATTTGAGTAATAAATATTACTCAAATCTTCAACAAAGTTTCAGGTTTTCAGTTTTATTTTGGCTTTGCTGCAATACCAAATTTGGATCTGATTTTATCACTAAAATATTCTACTGTGCTCCAACAGGCAAAATATAGGTGCAAAATGGGGCCAATGTTGGCACTACAGGGAGGTATTGCTTGTAGGAGTGACTAGATACCAGTGGATGTTCCTTGTTGGTTTTTAACCTCTCCACTTAATAAAAAGACTAGAGAAAAATGTATTAATCCTTTGTATTTCTTGTTCTATATTCATTTTAATATTGTATTCATTGATTATCCACAAAACACTGTTATAGGATAATGGCTTCATTGACTTCCTTATTTTACTCTAGGATAAATTGTAGTTTTTTTTTTTACATGTTTTATTACTGTAGATTTGCAACATGCTTATTAAAAGCTAAACATGGCTTTAAAAAATGATTAAAACACACACACTTGCATACACACATAGACATCTCAAGAAACATTGCTCTGTTAAAACTAATGGCACAGAAAATAAGAATGATATCATGACTATGTGCAGGAGATATGGGCTGTCTTTGCGATTTGTGTCACATACTGTAAAGTATGCTCCTGCCGCTGCATTGCCATCACTGCTCTAGCTTTGGTCTGCATAATTGGTATAAGATGCATATAAATAAATGCCTTTATAAGGAGCATGAAGGTCAGTTCTCTTCTTGCCTGCTTTCTTACGCAAAATTTGACTAACACAGCTGCTAAGCTCTGCTGAAGTAAGAAAGTAAATCCTCATATTAAGATGCAGCTTTCTTCTTTCTGTTCTGCATAATTATATACTGCTGTTTCCAAACCCCTCATGGTGGCAGATGCTTCTATCTATTAATAAGAATGGTTTATTTATTTATCTGATCAGTTTTTATTTCTCCCTTATCCTATTTAACACTGATAAATGCCTTACAATGCTCTTTTTATAAAATGCCCTTGGATGCTGGTTCTCTTTCTATCCCTACTGTTTAGTCTATGGTTGCTGGTGGGCACCACGAGCTAACACGTTCCCTTTGGAACCTAAGTGGCATTAAAAAGCACATAATCATTTTTTTCAGGTGGAGGTAGCAGGATGACCACACAGCAGTGTAGGGTACACTCAGAGCAGAGATACAGAGGTAGGAGGGAAGAATTGAAACAAATGCTGGGGATGACTTGAAGGGGTTATATTTATGTGTCTGTCATATTAGAAACATACATGTCTATGGGGGGTCCTTTTACTAAGGTGCGCTGAAAAATGGCTTGCAATAGTGTAGGCGCAGGTTTTGGGCAAGCTCACATCCATTTTTCAGCGTGCCTGTAAAAAAGGCCTTTTTTGCTGAAAATGGATGTGCCCCAAAGTGAAAATTGCCGCGCGTCCATTTTGTTTTTGAGACCTTACTGCCAGCCATTGATCTAGTGGTAAAGTCTCACTTGGTAACCAAGCGCTGATGACCTACGCACGCCAAATGCCACTTGGCGTGCGTCCATTACGCGTGCCTGAAAATAAAAAATATTTTACAGATGCGCATATTGGACGCGTGTCAAAAATGAAATTACTGCAAGAGCCATGTGGTAGTTGGGCGATAACTCCATTTTGGTGCACGTTGGGCAAGCGTAGACACAGCTTAGTAAAAGGACCCCCATGTTTCCTCATTCTACCACAGAGCCCAATATCATTTGCCTATATAACTGTTCGGGTGCAGTGGGGGGGGGGGGGGAACACAAAACACTGGGGAATAAGGGGGAGATCTCTCCTAATCCATCTAGTAGAGATCGGATTAAAACAAACAACTTCACATAGCCTTGATAGCCCTGAGGGCAGCTGTAAATCCAGGTGTTATTCTTGGAGGACACCAATGCACACCCCCTATCCTAGTCCTGCCCAATACATACCCAGACCATGCCCCATGGCAATATGCATGTATTCATGATTAGGATCTGTATATACCATCTTTTTCATATCAGGATTTATTTGAGTATTTATTAATTAATTAGGATGTATTTACTGCCTTTTTGAAGGAATTCACTCAAGGCAGTAACAGTAAGAATAAATCAGACATAAGCAATAGATAATTATAGCAGTAAAAATATTCAAATAGCAATACAAAGTATGGCAACTTACTTACAATGCCAACACAATATGCAATAAAACATTTTAATAGACAGCGTAGGGTATAAGCAAATATAGAACATATATATATAGGTAAGAGATTAAGGGCCCTGTTTACTAAGGCACACTGGCGTTTTTAGTGCATGCTAAAATTTAGCGTGTGCTAATGATAGAAACACCCATATATTCCTATGGGTGTCTCTAGTGTTAAAGCAAGATAATTTTTAGCACACGCTAAAAATGTTAGCGTGCCTACAGCGTTGCTTAGTATACAGGGCCCTAAGAGTAGTTAGAAAATATTTAAATTTAAAGAAAGTTGCACATGAGGTCATAAAGGTGATTAAATATTATCTCAGCTAGGGTAGTAGTGGATAAACATGTCTTGCTGCAGTATGTGCAGCCCGTGATATATATATTTAAATGTCAGATTATGCACATCCAAATAGCAGTCTCTTCAGGAAACACCGACCCATCTTAGCCACTGCTGTTACTGCAGCCTCTTCAGGAAACACCGACCCATCTTAGCCACTGCTGTTACTGCAGCCTCTCAGACCATTGCTACTGCTGTCTCTCATGTTTTCAATACTGAAAAATAATTGAGTATTATGAATGTTAATCTGTTTTTATCTGTCTTGAACAAGTGTAAGTGTAGAGTCAGGCTATGATGCATTAGCACATTCTCAAGCCAGACAGACAGATATGTGTATATGGATATAGGTGAGTATCACAGTTGTTGATAAGAATGTATAAATAGACATTAGGAGAATATAAAAATATATAAAAACTAGAAATAAACACACAACATAAGTTCAAAGGATATTATGCTCAGTTCTGAATACTAGATGTTTCTTTCATGTACATGGATCCTCAGGCGACTTTAACTTCAACAAATGAAAAGTGACAATATCAATGAAGGGCAATAGGGAAAAATAGCTTTGTTAATCTAATTATCCCTTAACACTCATACTGTACCCACCAGGGCACTAATTAGAGAAGCAATGCAACAAAAAAAAAAAAAAAAACCTGAATGAATTCTTAGTCTGTCTCATTAAACCTATCAGAAATCTATTTCATAAATCATAATTTTAATTAGCTGACCACCTGTCAGATAATATTGTTATAAAAATAACAAATGTTTAATTGTATTAATAATGGCTGTATAAAAAAAAACAAATCAAAATATCGGCATTTCATTAGGTGTCCTCAGTGCTTTTTTTTTTCTAGCAAAAAAGGTGCCAGTACTCAAATGCCAGGCCACCCTTCATGGGTGCAGTGATCACTGAGAGAGCCACCGTACAATAGCCAGGCCCCCTGCAACCAGTCACAGAATCTATGACAAGGCAGAATTGGTGTGTAGAGCCTGAAATTGTTCATTAAAACTTGGGGACCATGAGTCGATTTTAGCAGACAATGGAAAAGGTGCCGGTACTCAGTACCCCCTCAAAAAAAGCCCTGGGTGTCCTTAAAAAACCAACAGCCCTGAAAGACATATTTTTCCAACATTCAAACCATAAAAAAAAACTCACAAAATATCACATGCAATTTAATACAACTGATCACTAATATTTCAGTTAAAATTATATTTTTAAAACTGCTATACCTATCCATTTTACTCACTTCCTGGCAAAAAAAATATGTAAATGCACAAATGTCCAGGTTTATCTCCAAAGCGTGTCTCAGCCCTGTTGCCAATAACTGCACTAATACCACAAACATAGTAAAAGTGGTAGGTCCCATGACTCACATAAATAATAAAACTAACTCACTCCCCCTACTACATAAGCAATTTTAGTAAAAATGTGCCGAAGAAAATAATTTCTATTGTCTACCATGTGGCGTTAAGTAGGTGGTAATCACCAGTGTCTGCGCACTATTACCGCCTGGTTAATGCGTGAGACCTTACTTCTAAGTCAATGGGTGGCGGTAAGGTCTCAGGCCCAAAATGGATGCATGCTGATTTTTTACTTTGCCACACGTCCATTTCCGGACCAAAAAAAAGGGCCTTTTTTGCAGGCGTGCTGAAAAATAGACCACTGCACATCCAAAACACGCACCTGCACCAGCGCAGGAAACCTTTCGGCATGCCTTAGTAAAAGGGCATATGAGTAACTTATCAGGAGCTATCACCATACTTCATCATAAATCAGATTTGAATCATCTATTAGTGGAGCCCCACAGTCTCAACTGGGGGCTAATAATGCTAGCTAAGGCTGCACCTCACCCTTCTGTGTTGGGGTTCTAAGAATGGCAGTCATCATAGTGGGGGGGGGGGGGGGGGAGGGATAGGGAAAGAGCTAGAGAATTGTAAGGAGGATGTAGTGAGAGTTTAGGATGGGTTGCCAACAGGGCCTTTGATGAGTGGATTGGTGGAGATGGTAGATAAGAGAAATTGGTTATGAAGAAAAAAAGGGAGGGATGAAGTATATGAAGATTCTCTTGGATATTTTGGTGAGTTTGAGCATTTGAGTGTTGGGAAGTAAAGGATAGGAGGGTCAGGTATGTGGAGAATTTTCCCTCCCTACTTCTCCATTTGTTTTTGTGGAGGCAGTGTTGCATTTTGTGATTTGCTGTGGGTTGATTTTGGTGGGTGGTGGGGTGGGGGAGTGTGATTGTAGTTTTAACTGGTGAGGATGCAGTGATGTTGGTTTTGAACCCAGATACAGCTTGGACACTGGGGAAGTTCTTGGACAAATGGAGTTTGGCTAGCTCATGGACAACACCACGAGCCTCGCTAATGTTTTGTTAGAGTAAATAAGTTGTAATCAGTGAAGCAGCTAGGTTCATCACCGACTAGCTGTAGTGTGTGGGAGCAAGCCACGTTGGGCATTACAGTTATGCATGGGTTATTATTGCAAGTTGTACACTAATTTTGCTGGATTCTATTGAGATAATAAAGCTACAGCCAAAACATTTTGCCACAAAATAATATTTGAATGAAGTATGTTAATTTGAACTGTGTTTGTGAATGAGAGTCATATGCTCAATTTGGGAAGGGGATGCTAGTACGAATTCTCATGCTAAGGTAATCTATATCAATTTTCTTCAATATTTCATAATGAAGAAAATTTTCAAAAGTTACAAAATGGTATCTCAATATGCAGCTTAATGAGCTTGGTATATAAAAATGCATACTGCATATTGAGATACGTTTTTGTAACTTTTGAAAATATTTTTGCTCATGAAATATTGATTAAAATTTATATAAAATTACCTTACATCGGATTTATGGGGAAGTATGGTTATAGCTTCCAATAAGTTATTTGGTTAAGCTCACCTTCTGAAGATATCATTCAGTATTAAAATTGCTCATGGAGTAAGAGAGAGTGAGTAAGTTTTGTATATTAGAGTGCCCCTGAAGAAAGAAACCATATTTATACCCACCGCATAGAGGTGCCACTAAATAATAGATATATTTAGTTTAAAAATAGCAATAAAAATATTCCTCTTACTTACCACCACCAGATTATCTACAGGATCTGTGCTGAATATCATGATAGAAGCTGATCATCAGAACTATGACTGGTATTCAAACTGTACCCAGATATGTATCAAGTAGTCTGTGCCCTGAAAAAGACAGGTACAAATCAAGGTAAGGTATACACAAAAAATGACACATGTGAGTTTATCTTGTTGGGCAGACTGGGTGGACCGTGCAGGTCTTTTTCTGCCGTCATCTACTATGTTACTATGTAAGTAAGTTAGGTAGGGAACTGCTGTCCTTATTTTCACAGGTATTTATCCAGATACTAGCACTGAATTTCGAAGGCATTCCATTTAAATCAATCACCTTACTTCCTAACTCTTCTTTCTTTCTTACCCTTCTATATGTTACGTCTTTGCTGTACCCTTCGCTATCACCTATAATGTTCTATTACATATTGTGTTGACATTGTAAATAGTATACCATGCCATACTTTGTATTGTTTTTGAATATTTTTACTGCTGTAATTGTCTATTGCTCATGTTTGATCTAGTCTTACTGTACACCACCTTGAGTAAATTCCTTCCAAAAGGCAGTAAATAAATCCTAATAAATAAGTTCCAGCTCTGCTTCAGCTCATCCACTGAAAATCAGTGGCAACACTGAGCAGCTCTTTATTTGAGCAGGAGCTGCTTGTAGCTGGTAAGTGCCACTGAATATTGGACCCTAATAAAAGACAATTGAGGTAAGAAGCAGGCAGGCATCCATTTTAAAACTCTTTTGAGGGTTGCTGCTAAATCCAACAATTTGATTGGGTAACTAGAAAATAATTTATTGTTACACATTGTGAGCTGGTCACCCTTCCAGACTCCAGCCAGGGCTGACGCTGCTTAGCTTCCTCCACACACATGGTCACTGCTGGGCTCTAGCCTTCTCGGTAACTCACAGGATTCTGTCTCAAACACTGGGGAGCTTTCTGCCTCCTCTTCTCCCTTCACAAAATGCTCATCAACACCAGGCTTCTTATGATTAAGGGTTTTATTAATGGCCCTTTAACATACTCCTCATGGCTCATTTCTTCCTTAACATCAACATTTCTTCTTCTTTAACATAAACATTTCTTCAAGTCAAACATAACAAAAAGGCACTTTACTCAGAGCCTGCTACTTAAACCCTTCTCAAACTTAAGACAGTTCCTCAAACTCAAACAGTCAAACACAAGCATCTACTTTTCTTCTCCAGCTGTCACCTTTTCCAGAGAGAGAGCTTCCCCAGTGTTTCCATCTACCACCTACAGCTTTCCACCACTCTTAATAAAGCTGCCTGCAACCCTCTCACACCTGGTTCAATTTCCCAATCAACTGCTGGCTTCCCACTCTCCTGCCTAGAGTCCTCCCCCTGACTCTGAGTCCCTTGCTGCTCCAGTGCATTCTGGACCTTGTAGTTCCCTGCCTCCTCACAACATATTCAGCCTGAAAGCTCTGCTGAGCCTATTGTTACAAAATGGAATGCAGAACAAAGGCATGTTTATGTTCTCTAATATTTATCTTCTCTTTTTTTAATACATGCAGAGTCATAAAAGCTTTGGAGCTGTAATATTGTTTTGTATACACTCAAGAGATAAAAACTAGAGAATGGTAATCTCGGAACAAGTGAGGATCCCAAAAGGAACATTTAGGAGCTATTCAAACCTCTGTAGTAATAATTTTTGTTGTTTCTACAAAATGATTTCCAGTTCTCGCCACTTTCATTGACTAGTTTACTGAAAGAGCTGCCGCAAAGTGCAATCTTAAAACCTGATTCCTTTATGGGCCCTTTTACTAAAGGGTCTGCATGTGGTAACGGCCTTGCTGCGAGCCAAACCAGAACTACCGGAGGCCTAACGTGGACACCGGCCATAGTTCTGCCCCCAGTATATGTCATTTCCGGTGCTACAGAAAATCAAGCCTGATTTTCTAGCGCTGGGGTTACTCAGCAGTAATCAGGCAGTGACATGTGCTACCCGGTTACTGCTGAGTTAGTGTGGGAGCCCTTACCGCCACTTTCAATGGGTGGCAGTAAATGCTCCCCTGAAATGGCCGCATGGCAAGTGTGAACATACCGCAAGGCCATTTCATTTTTTAGCCTTTTTACCCATTACAGTAAATAGGGCCTCGGCACACAGCAAAAATGGCCACCGCCGCTAACGCAGGGCCCCTTTTACCCCAGTTTGGTAAAAGGGCCACTTAGACTTTTCTTCAAATGCTGCATCCAAGAGAAAAGCTTAATGAATCAGAATCTTTAGAGATCTATGTACTAACTGGCATCAGTAATAAAATATGCATTATCCCACAGATTCTATTTAGATCACCCAAAGGTAGGTGCAGATAGATGCACATGTAAACGAATTAGTCAATGAGGGGCTAACAGTCAATTGTTGGGGTTAATTGGAGTTAATTGGCACTAAATTGAATTTGTGTACACATCCATCCTAGTTGCTATTCTACAACATCCACTTATATCATAGTGTGCAACTCAAAAGGGGGTGTGGCCATGAGAGGGGCATGAGCAGGTCAGAGTGTTCCCAGGAATTAGGCACTATGTTATAGAATAATTGGATTTACATGTCCAACTGCCATCAGTTGGGCATGAAGCTACAAAGTAGTAAATTTAAAACAAATCAAAGAAAATATTTCTTCACTCAATGTGTGATTAAACTCTGTAATTCATTGCCAGAGAATGTGGTAAAAGCAGTTGGCTTAGCAGGGTTTTTAAAAAATTTGAATAGCTTCCCAAAAGCCATTATTAAAATGGACTTGGGGAAAATCCACTGCTTATTTCTAGGATAAGCACTATAAAATGTATTGCTCTGTTTTGGGATCTTGCCTGGTACTTGTGACCTGCATTGGCCACTGTTGGAAACAGGATACTGGGTTTGATGGACCATCAGTCTGTCCCAGTATGGCAACACTTACGTACTTATGTACTTATGTACACTAGTACTAGTAGCGCTTTAGAAATGTCTAGTAGTAGTAGTAGTATGTACACCAGGTTTCAACAGGCGTTAAGTCCTCGCGTTCAAAGCTGGGCATGGAAATCCACTCTTAAGCACTATTCTATAAAGGTCACTTAGCACTAACAGGCTTAGTTTTGAAAGGGATCGCTGGCGATCTTCCAACACAAATCGGGAGATCGCCGGCGATCTCTCAATCCCAGCCGAATTGGTATTATTGAAAGCCGATTTTGGCCGGGCCCTATTGCTATTTTTTTTTTTGCGGCGCCGGCCAACCTTCAAGGGGGCGTGTTGGGAGGGTAGCGAAAGCGGGAAGGGCACCGAGGCGGGGTTACGAAATGGCTGGCTTCACCTTATTACTAATACTACTACTATTTATCATTTCTATAGCGCTACAAGGCATACGCAGTGCTGCACAAACATAGAAGAAAGACAGTCCCTGCTCAAAGAGCTTACAATCTAATAGAAAAAAAATAAAGTAAGCAAATCAAATCAATTAATGTGTACAGGAAGGAGGAGAGGAGAAAAAAAAAACGCCGGCTCGAACGAGTATTTCCCCGGGCGGACTTAGTCCATGTATTTTTAGGACCAAGTCCCAAAAAAGAGCCCCAACTGACCAGATGACCACTGGAGGGAAGCAGGGATCACCTCCCCTTACTCCCCCAGTGGTCACCAACCCCCTCCCACACACACAAAAAAAATTAAAATATTTTCTGCCAGCCCGTATGCCAGCCTCAAATGTCATACCCAGCTCCCTGACAGCAGTATGCAGGTCCCTGGAGCAGTTTTATAGTGGGTGCACTGCAGTTCAGGCAAGTGGACCCAGGTCCATCCCCCCCTACCTGTTACACTTGTGGTGTAAGGTTGAGCCCTCCAAAACCCCCCAAAACCCACTGTACCCACATGTAGGTGCCCCCCTTCACCCCTTAGGTCTATGATAATGGTGTAGACTTGTGGGCAGTGGGTTTTGGGGGGGATTTGGGGGGGCTCAGCACACAAGGGAAGGGTGCTATGCACCTGGAAGCTAATTTTTAAAGATTTTTTAAGTGCCCCCAAGGGTGCCCGGTTGGTGTCCTGGCATTTTAGGGGGGCCAGTGCACTACAAATGCTGGCTCCTCCCACAGCCAAATGCCTTGCATTTCGCCGGGTTTGAGATGGTTGGGTCCGGTTTCCATTATGGCTGAAAATCGGAGCCGGCCATCTCATCTAAACCCGGCGATCCTATTCTAAACCCGGCGAGTGATTTGGCCGGCACCAAGCGTATTTCGAAAATACGCTTGGCTCCACCCGCTTACGGCGCCAGGCCCGAAGATGGCCGGCCATCAATTTCGCCGGCGCCGTTCGATTATTCCCCTCTATGTGACCTTCATAGAATTAGTGCTTAGCACAGATCTTAACAGCACCTTTGGGTGCCATTTACTGAATCCTGCTCTAAATGTTTTTTTAATATTTGAATTAGCTAATGTCCATGTACTACAGCCACAAGGATTAAATGAAAAGTAATGCCTCCACTTCCATAACTTTTTTTTGAAGATGTTATAATGAATTAAAAATGAAAATAATGCTTGAAATGTGTCCTTTTATTATATGAATTTGCTTTTCTACATAGTCACAGTCAGTAAATTCTATCACATCTGGCATGTTGCTTAAATCACACCAAGTGCTCACTGCAGGCTTCCATCTCACAAGCAATAGCAAAACAGCCTCTTCACACAGACATGTCTCACCAGCTAAGGTGAAGGAAGAGATTCCAAAGGACAACTGAACATGTGTAGCACATCAATACTGCCATCTGTTGATGAATTATGGAGGTGGAGGCATTACTTTTCATTTAACCCTTTCATGCATCCTTTATTAGTCAGGGTGTGTATGTAGAATTACTATGAGGCCTGGAGTCCAGTCTTATTGTTTTAAGATGGAATGGGATTGAGAAGGAGGTCTGGAGAGGGACTGCTCTTAATATATAGGGACTGACACTCAGCTAGAATGATGATTGTAAAAACCTAAACACTATCTACAGCATTTAACTTATTCTGTATATTCAATGCTGCTATCCATATAGGTTATCTGAAAATCCTCACTCTCCAGAATTTTGGGGTTAACCCTGATCCTCCCTAAACTTGTCTTCTTCTTATATGGAAAGCATTGATATTTTCAGTCAGATTATCAACCTTTTTTTTTTGTTACATTTGTACCCTACACTTTCCCACTCATGGCAGGCTCAATGTGGCTTACATGGGGCAATGGAGGGTTAAGTGACTTGCCCAGAGTCACAAGGAGCTGCCTGTGCCTGAAGTGGGAATCAAACTCAATTCCTCAGTTCCCCAGGACCAAAGTCCACCACCCTAACCACTAGGCCACTCCTCCACTAATATCCTAACCTATATAATAAAAAGCACCTCCAACATTCTGAAGCTGACTCCGTGGTACTGTGGCAGTGTAGGGTTCGTAAGTCTGTAGTTCAGCGTTTCATTGGCTCTCACTGTGCCCGCCCTCACATCAAGGAAACGGAATGCTGCATAGTTGCCAAGCAAACAAACGCGATGTCACAGGAACGAAGAACCAATCAGACAGAATGGAACTTGGAGGAGGGAAGTGGAGTGGATTGAATCTCTAACAATCATATACAGGGAGGTACGGACATCAGTGGAGGCAAGTGCACAGAACGGAAGGGAAGACAAACATTTAATCACTTTGTTACTCACTCACACACATCACACACACACACACATACACACACAGACACACACACACTCAATCACTCAGTGTATCTCTCTCTTACACTGTCTGTAAAACACACTGTCACTCTCAATCTCTCACATGGGCAACTGTATGTTGCATTCTCACGAGTAAGGAGCTCTTCTGATGTGATTGTTAAACTGATTGAAGGGCCTGAACAAGGAAAACGTTTACCACATTGTAACACAGTTTACACAAAAACTATTGTATATAAAGAAATCTTACACATGTAAACAACAATTATATTCAGAATACAACCGTGGAAACATTAATGGCAGGAACTCATTACATTGCTAGCGCCCGTTTCATTGCGTTAAGAAACGGGTCTTTTTTTACTAGTTATCCATATAAAATGTGAAAAGCACTTGATAGAAAGGTTATACATTCACTGTCAGTGAACACATTATTTCTTTTCTATGTTGATCCAACATATTTTATGGTATTATGATTCCATTTCTTTCTTTTTTTTTTTTTTTAACTATTTTTAATGTAGTTGTAGTTAGTGTAATTATGTAAGATGTATTATATACAATAAAAATAGAATTCTTTGTATATTAGAAATTAATGTACTAAGCACAAAAAAAGAAAAAGAAACCACAAGTATATATCAGGCCTTAAATATTAATTTCAGTTCTTAATTTGAAGTCATACATACTTCTTGCTGCACATAATTCTATTCACAATATAAGCAGTCTAAAAGATAAATGCTAGAGTCTTAGGAGAATGGCACACCATTATCAAAGCTTTGTGACTTTTCATCATTTTCATCTATAGTTTATTTTGTTTTAATATCCCCTGTGAAGAGAAGCCCTTCCTTTTCAGGAGTATGCTGAATTGAAATGAAGTCTACAAACCACTACGGTACAATGCTTATCACAATTCAGTCATGCAGGGATTAAATAAAGGTACGATGACAAAGGTTGCCTCATTTTCAAGGTCTTTTCTTATAGAACATCTAAGCAAACAGTAGACATATTCTTTGGATAAGGCTGTAATGTTAACAGAGACATTTTGTAGATCTTTTTTGTTTGTTTTCTATTTTAGAAAAGAAATGTTTTACTTACTGAGAAATATTTAATTGAAAAATCTCTGATTGTTTGTTCATTCAGTTCTCACAGTAAATACTCCTATATAGTCAATTATGGGCCCTGTTCTTTTTCTCCTATCTATACTTCTTTCTCTCTTATATGTGTGTGTGTGTGTGTGTGTGTGTGCGCGCAATCTGAGCATGAGCTCTTCTACTTCTATCCCTCTGCCTGTCGGCGTACCTCAGGGTTCTGTTCTTGGTCCCCATCTCTTTTCTATCTACACTTCTTCCCTTGGTTCATTAATCTCATCCCATGGCTTTTCCTACCATCTCTATGCTGATGACTCCCAAATCTACCTTTCTACCCCTGATATCTCACCTTGCATCCAAACCAAAGTTTCAGCATGCTTGTCTGACATTGCTGCCTGGATGTCTCAACGCCACCTGAAATTAAATATGACCAAAACCGAGCTTCTCATTTTCCCCCCCAAACCCACCTCCCCGCTCCCCCCGTTGTCTATTTCTGTTGATGGCTCTCTCATTCTCCCTGTCTCCTCAGCTCGAAACCTTGGGGTCATCTTTGACTCTTCTCTCTCCTTCTCTGCTCATATCCAGCAGACCGCCAAGACCTGTCGTTTCTTTCTTTACAACATCCGTAAAATCCGCCCCTTTCTTTCCGAGCACTCTACCAAAACCCTCATCCACACCCTTGTCACCTCTCGTTTAGACTACTGCAATCTGCTTCTTGCTGGCCTCCCACTTAGTCACCTCTCCCCTCTCCAGTCGGTTCAAAACTCTGCTGCCCGTCTCATCTTCCACCAGGGTCGCTTTACTCATACTACCCCTCTCCTCAAGACCCTTCACTGGCTCCCTATCCGTTTTCGCATCCTGTTCAAACTTCTTCTACTAACCTATAAATGTATTCACTCTGCTGCTCCCCAGTATCTCTCCACACTCGTCCTTCCCTACACCCCTTCCCGTGCACTCCGCTCCATGGATAAATCCTTCTTATCTGTTCCCTTCTCCACTACTGCCAACTCCAGACTTCGCGCCTTCTGTCTCGCTGCACCCTACGCCTGGAATAAACTTCCTGAGCCCCTACGTCTCGCCCCATCCTTGGCCACCTTTAAATCTAGACTGAAAGCCCACCTCTTTAACATTGCTTTTGACTCGTAACCACTTGTAACCACTCGCCTCCACCTACCCTCCTCTCTTCCTTCCCGTTCACATTAATTGATTTGATTTGCTTACTTTATTTATTTTTTGTCTATTAGATTGTAAGCTCTTTGAGCAGGGACTGTCTTTCTTCTATGTTTGTGCAGCGCTGCGTATGCCTTGTAGCGCTATAGAAATGCTAAATAGTAGTAGTAGTAGTAGTAATATTAGGGATGTTTTTATTTCATTTTGTTAAATCATTTCTGGTTTTCTGTGTGTGTGTGTGTGTTTGTGAGATTAGGGGTGTTTTTTTTGTTTTGCTTTGTTTGTGTTGTGTTTCAGGTATACTTTTCATTATTAGCATGCACTATTCTACTTAATGCATGCTATTCTTACATAGAAAAGGAATAGCATTAATAGTTTTCCCTTAATATGTAAAGAATTTTTGGGACCATCAGAAAGGGAAACCACTTTAAAACACACAGCAGGACTCAGTAAGTATTATTAGCAAAGGTTTATCATCATCAGTCAATGACAAATGACATAAACCTCCTCATTCTATAACAGGTCATCTAAGTTAGGCACCAATTGTGTGCTTACGTTATAGAATACTAACACTTCTGCGTAAGACCTACAATTATGCTCATAACTGCCAGTTGGCCACTAAGGGCCAGATTCTATATACGGTGCCTGAAAAATCCACACGGAAAGAATTTCTGCTTAAGTGTATTCTATAAGCAGCACCCAGATTGATATCCCAGTGCCTCCATTTACACCAATGAAAATGTGGTGTAAATCAGAGCATAGATTTAGGAACAGTGGGCCATATTCTATAACAATAACTTGCCACACAGCTATTGCGGGGGGGGGGGGGTGTGGAGCACCCATTGAGGTGGCGGAAAGGGCTCCCAACCCAGCAGTAACTGGGCAATGCGCAGCACTGGCCAATTACCACCGGGTAAACACCGGCGTTACAAAAAATATATATTTGTATAGCTCCAGAAATGTCACGCACTGGGGGTGGAAAATACCGCCGGGCTGCTGCGGTAGCCAGTGGTACTCCCAGTTTAGCGAGCGGTAAGCCTGTGTTGGGCTTACCACCACTTAGTAAAAGACCCCTAAATGATGGAGAGAGACCCATCAGATATGAGGTAATCAAAGTCTACTCTAGGTTTTCCCAAAGCAACAACACATTTTATCCAACCTCACCTCTGCCCAGGTTTACATGACCCTTTAGAAAAGTCAAATGACAAAAAAGCCAACCTCTGATCTTTCTATAATACTAGTAGTGCACAACAAACACTCCTCACCCAGGTTCAGAGACTGATGTATCATGTGGTGCATTTCACCTAGAGAAGATATACTGAGATTTTACCAAAGGTGCAAGTTGGGGCTGTAATGTGTTAAGGTAGCAGGCATATCATTTCATAACTGGGAAATGAGCAGATGTTTCAGTACTGTGAGTCCACATAGCTGATTTAAGGTCTGATCATTACATCATTGTTATCCCAGCACTCCCCACAGTCCTTGATGTCCTACATTGGCCATATATAGGCTATGATGGTTGCCGCCACTGAAGTGACTCCCCTTCCCAACCATCCACACCTAGGGACACAATGCACATTTTGCTGTTCCAAAAAGGACATATTTATTTGCCAAACTCAGAGTGAAAAACCCATATATGGCTGTGTACACCTATACAACCAATGCATATTTTTGCTACAGAGAACAGGCATAGCATGCCTTTGAATGAAAAAACAAATTGGCCACAATTTATTATAAGTTTGCTGCCTGATAGTTGTATGGAATGTACCCTATTCATAGTACCTTTTGAAAGTTTTTATTTAGTTTATTCATGTACTAGGGATGTGTATTATTCATATATTTGGCAACTGCATTTAGTTGAAACAACATGACAAATGTCAATGACATTTCTGATGTTGTTTTGTGTCATTTGTTTTCTAAAAACAACAGAAAAAAACCCTGAAATTCATTTTTTTCAAGAGTTTATTTATTTATTTATTGCATTTGTATCCCACATTTTCCCACCTATTTGCAGGCTCAATGTGGCTTACAGAGTCCTGTTATGGCTTTGCCATTCCAGGATGTCAGATACAATTAGTGATGTAAAAGTATTAAATAAGGGAAAGCAGAAAAGATTTAGGCGGATAGGTATAGAAAGTAGACTTTCATAACTGGGTGGGTTAGCGAAGTGAGTTGGCGAGGTGATTTAGTAAGGTTATGGGTTCTCTTTGTAGGCCTGGTTGAAGAGATGTGTCTTCAGAGATTTATGAAAGTTGGTTATTTTGTCAACAGTTTTCAAGGTAGTAGGTAATGCATTCCACAACTGCGTGCTCATGTAAGAGAAGGTAGTTGCATGCATCAGCTTGTATTTTAGTCGTTAATTTTGCATCATCTTCCAAGAATATGTACTTTTTGCAAAGTGGATGCACCCTTGCCGAAAGAGTGTACCCTCTTCTGAAATAGAGTGCACTGGTTGTGAAAAGTACACACTCTTTCAGAAGATTGCACATTTTTTATGAGTGCATGCTTTTTCCAAAAGAATGCACGCTTTTAATGATTTTCCTCCCAAAATGAAAAATTACAAAAATAAACAAAAATGAATAAAATGAAAATGACTGTAAACAAATAGGAATTGATACAAAACAAACAGTTTTTGTGGGCTGCACATCCCTACTAGAGAAACTTTTCAAAGAATAAAACAGCAAGGCTATTTATAAAGCAACAGCCATTCCCTAGTTACCTGTCCATACAACATCTAATTTTAATAACCCTCATCATACTTTTTTCCAGCTTCACTTCTCCAAGCTGAAAAGACTTTCTTCAAACATATCCTCATTTGAATTGCTCTTTATTTTCTTCTACAAACTGTCCAAAGGGATACAAACTACTCAATATCAACATAGTTTGTTCATTAATAAAGCAACATTACATGCAGAGTTCCTATACTGAATATTTAAATAACTGAAACGTCAAATCTCCAGATAGGGGATTTAACTACTTATTTCTCACCCACTATCATCATTGGGAGTCAATTCCTATCATTGGTTCCTATTAGAGGAAAAAAAGAAACAATGTAAAAATACTCCAATTAGTGGGTGAGAAATAAGCAGTAAATTCCCCTATCAGGAGATTTGAAGTTTCTGTCATTTAAATATTTAATACAGAAGCTCTGCATGTAATCTTTATTTTCTTCTTTATACATCTCCTCGTTTTTATTGATCTTTTATATCTCTTTTCCTGCTTTGTAGTATCTTTTTTGAGATGGGGATACCAGTACCGCACTCAATTCTTGTCATATCATGGAATGATACAGAGGCATTATGTTCTCTGTTTTATTCTCCATTCCTTTCTGAATAATAGAGACCTAAGAGTTTGGTAGGAAAATGCTAACACACTGCAACCAGTAGTGTTTTCTGTTAATGTACAGAGAGAATAATTGCACAAATCTGACAGCAGTAACAGATAAGCTTTCCAAATACAATGGCCGCGTAGAGCATTTTGTTTATTCATGATTGCACTATTGTATAGACAGATGGAACCACTGCTATTTCATTCACTTGTTAACAGTCTACAATATATCCTTCTAGGTAAACAGCATAAATTATTCTATAAGAAAGTCTGATTGTATTTATGTATTTTGTGTGGCTGTGTTTATATTTCTTTTTTTATACACTATGCAAAGAAGTGCAGAGTGATGCATTTGGGAAGTAGAAATCCAAGGGAGTCGTATGTCCTAGGAGGTGAGAGGCTGATATGCACAGACAGGGAGAGGGAGAGGTGATAGTGTCCGAGGATCTGAAGGTGATTAAACAGTGTGACAAGACGGTGGATGTAGCCAAGAGGATGCAAGGCTGCATAGAGAGAGGCATAACGAGCAGAAGAAAGGTGTTGAAGCAGCTGAACAAGTCATTGGTGAGGCCCCACCTGGAGTATTGTTTCTATTTTGTAGGTCACATCCTGCTAAGGATGTAATTAAAAAAAAAAACTCAAAGCAGTCCAGAGGAAGGCAACAAAAATGATAGAGGACTTGTTCCAAAAGGTGTATGAGAACAGACTGGAAGACCTGAATATGTATACCTTAGAGGGAAAAAGAGGCAGGGGAGATATTATACAGATGTTTAAACACTTGAAAGGTGTTAATATAGAAATCAGGGGCACAGCCAAACCTCACGGTGGGAGGGGGCCAGAGCCTGAGGTTTGGGGGCACATTTTAGTCAGCAGCAGGGGCATAGCTACGTGGGGCCATGGGGCCATGGGTCCCCACAGATTACGCCCTGGCCCTCTCTACATTTGACCCCCCTGCCATCGCTGCCCGCCTGCTCCCACCCCGCCCCGCTGCATCAGGTACCTTGTTTGCTGACGGGGGTCCCCAAACCCCGCCAGCTGAAGAGTTTTCTTCAGTGCTGGTCGACTCCGGCGCCTTCATTGTGGGATCATTTGTTTCTGACGCCTTACGTGCTGCACCGTGCATGTAGCCCCGTGCAGGACGTATGGTGTCAGAAACAGATGATCCCACAACGAAGGTGCCAGAGTCAACCGGAACTGAAGAAGACTCTTCAGCTGGCGGGGTTTGGGGACCCCGCCAGCAAACAAGGTACCTGATGCGGTGGTGGGGCAGGGGCGGGCAGGCGGCGGCGGGAGGGGGGGTTGCTGTTGCGGCGGTGGTCCAAAGTGACGGGGGGGGGGGGTTGCAGTTGTGGCAGTGGGGGGGGGGGATCCAACATAGCGGGGAAGGTCGGCAGTGGCGGGGGAGGCGGCTAAACAGTGCCCCCCACCTCGGGCTCTGGCCCTCCCTTCCCGCCGAGGTCTGACTACACCCCTGGTTCTACAGTCCTGCTGCTGCTCCCCCTCCCTGCCACCTCACCCCTCTCCCCCATGCTCAATTTCACTAAAAGGAGTAGTGGGGGAAGAGAGAGCAGGGCAGGCAACTCGGCGGTGCCGGAGACCGGCGCTGGACAAGGCTTCAGCTAGCGGGGTTGGGGACCCCTGCTAGCAAAACCAGGGGCCTAGAGGTAATTTGGGGGAGCACAGGCCCCTGTGACCTCACCTAGCTGATAGAAACAAATCTTTTCAGAGAAGGGAAAATGGTAAAACTAGAGGACATGAATGGAGGTTGTAGGGTGGTAGACTTAGGAATAATATCAGGAAATTCTTTTTCATGGAGAGGGTGGTCGATGCCTGGAATGCCCTTCTGGGGGATTTGGTAGAGACAAAAATGGTGTCAGAATTAAAAAGGCGTGGGATGAACACAGTGGATCAGTAGATGTCAAATTAGAAAATGGATGGTATAAAAAAAACATAAGTGGCTGCATATATGTGAATGTGTTGCGTGCACTAGGATAACGACTCTGACTGTGAAGATCTAGGGCTGGAGCTGTGCAGACTAGTACAGTCTGATCCCGTATATGACAATCCTGTTTAGTATGGGCTGAAAAGGGCTTCAATGGCATTTTCTGTAGCTGGAACATGAGTACAATGCCGGGCAGACTTTTATGGTCCATGTCCCGCAAATGACAAGATGGAATCAGATACAATGGAGTGGGCTTTGACGGCAACTTCAGTAATTGGAACATAAGGACAGTGATGGGCAAACTTCTACAGTCTATGTCCCAGCAATGCCAAAGAAAGACCATGATCAAGTATTTTATATCACATTCATTATTGGTTTAATCATGAATTGATAATGAGTGTGACTGTTGGGCAGACTGGATGGACCATTTATCTGCTGTCATTTACTATGTTACTATGCTTGGTATCAGTAAATAGCAACAAAATAAGAGGATAGAATAGTGAAAGTGGCACACAGAAAATATTGCATTAAAAACAACAATAGTTTATTTTATATGCACCAGATTATGCTGTAGTTAGCATTTACTGTTAATGATCTAGGTCAGTCATTCTCAACCCAGTCCTCAGGGCACATCTAATCCCATCAGATTTTCAGGATATTCACAATGAATATTCATGAGTATATTTATATTTGCATGCAATTGAGGCAGTACATGCAGAGCTATCTTATGCATATTCATTGTGGATATCCCGAAAACCCGATGGGACTAGGTGTGCTGCAAGGACTGGGTTGGGAATGGCTGATCTAGATAAACCAGTTGACACATTCTAACCCCCCCCCCTCAAAAAAAGAGGCGTTATACTTGCTCATTTTAAATCATTTAGGAAATTTCAGATCAAACATAAATGGATGTTGAGACTGATTAATGGGTCCTTTTACCAAGCTGCTCTAAGAAATGAACTTAGTGGACTAGATTGAGCAAATGAGTTCCAAACAATATGCCCGCTGAGTTCTATTCTATAAATGGTGCTCTGAGTTTGGCATCATTTATAGAATAACGCATAGCGCCGGGATCTGTTCCCAACTTTGGACATGAGGATTTACACCAACTGAAACCTGGTATAAATCCGCGTGCCTGAATTAGGTGCAGATCTCACACATTCTAGAATACTGTGTGCAGTGGCGTTCCTAGGGGGGGCGGTCCGCCCCGGGTGCACGCCGCCGGGGGGGGGGGTGCCGCGTGCGCCTGCCCTCCGTTGTTCCATGCTTCTTCTGTGCCCCAGCGGGGGGGTCCTTTGCGTGGGTGTCCTTTCGCCGGGGGGGGGGGGGGGGTCCGTGCTGCATCGGGGGGAGGGGGCGCCAGCCCCCCTAGGAACACCACTGACTGTGTGCATCTTTAGTAAATGCCCCTGACCCACCCATGCCCCTCCCATGGCTACATCTTCTTTTTAGTTGCACACTAAAACATTTATGCGTGCATCTTTATAGAATAGCGCTAGCAAGATATGTGCGCAAAACCAAATTGTTGCCAATTAACACCAATGATTGATTGTTAGCGCCTAATTATTTGCACTAATTTGCTTGCTATTCAATTAAATTGGATGCATGCTCAAATTTGCACACATAATTTTGAGAGCCATATGTAGAATCCTGGGGAGTATGCCCTTACAAGGGACTTTCCCATGCACTAAGCCCATTTTTAGCACAGCTGGCAGAAAGTGTATTTCTGAAATTATTTGAATTTCTGGGCATGCACTAATGTTTGGATTAGTGCACATCAAGTAAATAAAAATTCATGGGCGTACTTACTGCCTCTAATTAGGAGCCCTGTCACGTCCTGCTCTATACACTCCCCTCCCCAAAAGGAAATCCTGCATTGGGGGGGGGGGAAGGTGGTGGTGGTGGTGGCACAGCAACAGGCCCGATAAGAGGAAGGGAAAAGGGGAAGATGCTGGATACAGAGGGAGAGAAATGGAAAGAGGAAAGCAGATGCTGGACTCTTGGGGAAGGTGGTAGGGAGGAAAAAGAGAAATGCTGGAGTATTGCAGAGGGAGAGAGTGAAAAGGGAGATGCCAGATTGTTCAGGGAGGGAGAAGGGAGAGAAAATGAAGATGCTGGACTTTGGGGGTGGTAGGCAGGGAAAAAGAAGATGATATACTGTTGGGGGGATAAGGAGGGAAAAGATCATGATCTCAATATATATATTAAAAAAAACTATGACATTACAATCAGTGGTAGGAAATAGAGGCAGAATTTAGGGCAGGTCTTGGGATGCAGCTGGGGGAGTGGATTTTGGTCCAACCAATCAATGAGGCATTCCACCACCCCTGACAATAACACCACTGCCCCTGATAGCAACCTTTGTCGTGCTTTTATCAAAGAACATCTACATCTATGAGAGAGGCTGGGAGCTGCACTTGGGAGGTGGCTGTTCACTAAACATGTCCAAATTCTTTCTTCTGGTCCGGACGCTTCAGAATACAGAGAAATATTGAAGTACTAAAGACTAGCTCCAGGCCATCCAGAGGTCTCAACTGAACCTGTGGCAGTAAATCTGGTGGAATCCAGCTGCTGCATGAGGTATGTAACAGGTATGGCTGTATCATTACAACCAAGTGGCTATCACTTAAGTTACATGGAAATGACAAAGGCAGGGAGCACCTCACACAGGAACCTATATGTTGAGGTATGACCGCTGCATGAGCAGAGTGCACCTACTTCACCTGCATGAGGTGAATTGTACTTTGGTCCTTGCATGTACACATCTCAATCATGCAATTAGTCTGGAAGGTGCCAACTGACACTGCTAATGAGGTGACTCTTAGCAAAGCAGGCTAGTCCATGTGTAGTGCATTTCTATCAGTTCTACATGCTTTCAAACCCTATATTCCACTAGCAACATTCCATGTAGAAGGCTGTGCAGGCTTCTTTTTCTGTGAGTCTGACATCCTGCACGTACGTGCAGGACATCAGACTCACAGAAGCAGAAGCCTGCGCGGCCACATTGGTGATCTGCAAGGGCCGACTTCTACATGGAATGTTGCTAGTGGAATAGCAACATTCCATGTAGAATCTCAAATAGTAGCAACAGTGGAGGAGTAGGCTAGTGGTTAGGGTGGTGGACTTTGGTCCTGGGGAACTGAGGAACTGAGTTTGATTCCCACTTCAGGCACAGGCAGCTCCTTGTGACTCTGGGCAAGTCACTTAACCCTCCATTGCCCCATGTAAGCCGCATTGAGCCTGCCATGAGTGGGAAAGTGCGGGGTACAAATGTAACTAAAATAAAACAAAAATATAAGATGCATGGGCACGCCATACAGCTAAGCCATTAAATGCTTCTATGTTCAGCAAAATTCCACAAAGTTTGGGGAAAGAGAGTGACCAATGTTGAAGCACAAACACAGCAACATGAAGGCTGACACACATGCACCTACTTATTGAAAGCATAGAGGCTAAAATCAGAACCAACAGTGTAATGCCTCGTTGTAACTGTATTTCTGCCCTTCCACACACCTGCACCCATAGATGTTACACTGATATATGTCTGTTGCTAATACCTGAAAATGGAAACTATGCCCTCAAATCTATAGCTGCCATGTACCCACTGGTCCCCTTGAGATTACAATGAGGGAGCCATTCAAAGTCCCTCTCACCATAGCCATAGGTCCTGCACAGAGATGTACACTTGTCTGCAGAGAAAGATGTGTGCTCACTGTCACACCAACATAGAAAGATAGCAATGAAGCTGTACATTGACTCCAAGCTTTCACTATATAGGCTCTGCAAGCACCAAAAAACTGTTTCAGCACAATGACATTATGCATATACATCCTATCACCTTCCTTCTCCTATGCAATTCATGGAATATAGGTCTCCACATCCAACCAGAGCAGACTCAAGTCCAAACTAATGTGTCCTTAGCCAGAATACTCCTCTAAGTAACCATGGGTGGCTGTTGGCAACAAAAGCTGAGCATGACAGCACCCAGTGGTTCAACCATCATTTGATAGTCCTCTGTATATCCCAGGCTGCTGTTGATGCTCAAGAGTCCTATCTTTGCCAAATTGCCTTATATTCATGCTATTGTACCCTCAGCAGCAATGAAGCAGCAGTGAGGAGGAGGAGAAGGAAGAGGAAGAGGAAGAGGAGACCAACAATACCGAGGAACAGGAGAGTGAGGAAAAGGAAAAGAGAAAAAAGAACAACTCCCCCTGACCCTGGGAAAGTGCAGCAGAAGGACCAGAGGGAGAAAGGTACCCTAGGACTAGAAGTCCTATAGCTGTTGGGGGAGGAGCATCTGCATCAGCAGGAAGAACAAATGTCATTTGGAGCCTGTCCCACCAGAGGATGAGAAGCTGGAGTAGGAGAGAATGTTCCCACTGCTGAAGCCTGTACCAGCAAAGAAGAAGGAAGAGTGAGGCCACCCTGAACAACAGCAGCAGCAGGAGCAGCAAGATCTGGAGATAGGAGACTGATTGAAGATTTTGACATTTTCTAATAATTAGTACAATGTTTGAAAATTCCTTTATGTCAAATCTCGAACTGTGAAATCAGACTTTTTTTTTTTCATTATGGACTGTGCTTTATGACTGTTTCAAATGCTGTGATTATACCCCGTTGAGCTTTGTGCCATTGTCATCAAGATTGTGGCAGCATTTCAACTATTTATGAGCATGTTGAATTTAACAAAAGGTTTTGAGGCATTTTGATTAAGTTGCAAGATTTATTTTGGTCTATTAGCTGTGAGGTTATTTGGGGTATTGCTTGCCCAATAGGCCAACCCCACAGATGCACAGGGCATTTCCATGCTGCATTCCCTAACCATAACTGATCTGATTACAAAGGGTCTATACCAGCTTCAGTTGATTCAGAATGCTGCAACTAGATTAATAAAAGATTGTAAGTGACGTGACCACATCACACTGTTTTTACCAAATTACTAGCTAAATGTCTATGTCTGATCTTCAAGGCCCTTAAAGGAAATGGGACAGAGTACTTGAAGAACAGGATCTCCCTCTATGTACCTCCAAGGTCACTAAGATACTCCCAAGGAATATCTCTAACCACACCCTCTCCAAAGGACATCACATGATGTCACTTGGATGTGGTTTTTTTAATAGCCCAAAAAGATAAATGCACAGAACATGAAAGCATCTAATAAGTGGCCATTTTTAGAAAAAAAAATATAAATCTGTTTTGAAAATGGCCATATTTCCTATTTAGATTTGGTACGATTGGCAGAAAACGACCAAAAGTCCGACTTAGACATCATTTCAAAAATGCCCCTCCACATCAGCAAGCCTTCTTCTGGCTCTGGCTTTATACATAATTTTTTGACTTTTATTATCTTAATCTCTTCTTGTCTTCCCCTATGTGTTCTAGTAAGCAAATGTCTCCCAGTTATTTTTACTGTGTAATTCTTTAATGCCCTTCCTTTTTTGTGTGTGCTGTTGTTTGTTAGTGAAATATTACACTGAAGTTCTATTATGGACTAAATGCTAGAAATGGTGCCCAAATTTGGGTGCCAAAAAAAAAAAAGAGCACCATGTGCTATTCTATAAATGGCGCTCAAAGTTGGCCAGTGTTTATAGAATAGTGCTCGGCGCAGGGATCTGTATCCAGTTTTAGGAACAAGGATTTACACCAACTGAAATCCAGTGTAAACCCTTGCGTCTAAATTAGGTTCAGATCTGCCTTATTTCATAATCCTGAATGCAAAATTATAGCAAGTTTATAACCCTGACCTGCCTTAGCCTGTTCCATGACCATGCCCCCTTTCTGGATCTGCATGAAAAATTTACGCACGCATCTTTATGGAATACCGACTATAAAAATGTATGCATACATTCAAATTATTGATTTTTAGTGCCCAATTATTGATGCTAATTGGCTCATTGTTTAATTCATTTGTATGCACAATTTTGAGCACTTTATATAGAGTTACTACTACTACTACTACTACTATTTAGCATTTCTATAGCGCTAGACAGTCCCTGCTCAAAGAGCTTACAATCTAATAGACAAAAAATAAATAAAGTAAGCAAATCAAATCAATTAATGTGAACGGGAAGGAAGAGAGAAGGGTAGATGGAGGCAAGTGGTTACAAGTGGTTACGAGTCAAAAGCAATGTTAAAGAGGTGGGCTTTCAGTCTAGATTTAAAGGTGGCCAAGGATGGGGCAAGACGTAGGGGCTCAGGAAGTTTATTCCAGGCGTAGGGTGCAGCGAGACAGAAGGCGCAAAGTCTGGAGTTGGCAGTAGTGGAGAAGGGAATAATGATATACAACATATTTTAAATAAATAACATATATATATATATATATATATTGTCAAGATGAGGCTATGGTGAAGATGAAGCTCCCACCTCAGGATTCCAGGTCCCTCTTTCACTCAGGGTGAGCTGGTTCTCAGTATGCAGATTTTATGCAAATTATTCTACTACCCCTTTCTGCTCAGGGTGACCTGCTTCTCAAAAGGCAAACATAGTCAGGTCTCACCAACAGGATATTTTCATACACATCTTTATTCCAGCCCCTGGGCACACTTCTTCCAGCTTAAGACACTTTTACAAGCTTAAACAGTTCTTCCAACTTAAACATTTCTTCTTACTCAGTTCAATCTTCCCGCTTAAGCACCTGGACACTCAGTCCTTCCTTGTAACATGGACACCCCAGTCCTTCCTTGTAACCCGGACACCCAGTCCGTCCTTGTAACACACAGTTCTTATACCTGGTACTCTAGGGCCTTCTTACCCCAGCCAGCTTCCTTGCTTTGCACACAGTTCACCACCAGTCCAAAGGGCTCAGCCAGTACTTCACATGGGGACCTCCTGCTTCAGCTACCAGCTCTCTTCTTCCGCTGCTAGCTCTCCTCACCCCCTCACCACTCAGGTGGGGTATTAAGTGTTTAATGGCCAAACAGGACCCAGCCCATAACCTGCTGCACCTGTTTCCACCTCCAGGACTCTCCCCGGTCCTAGCGACCTCCAGCTATACCTCCCCTTACTGGCTCCCTTCAGCGACTCACCCAGCCCTTCTCCCTGGACATTTTAGTGGAACAACGCCCTCTAGGGACCTAACCAGGGTAGGACAGCCTCTCCCTTCTCACAATATATATATATATATATATATATATATATATATATATACATATATATATATATATATATATATAAGATGAATTGCCATGTACTGAGCCTCTGGTTTATGAAAATTTATCTCAGGCATCTTTGTTGTGGGTATCCTGAAACCTAAACTGGCTGTGAGGTCCCCAGAACAAATTTGGGAAGCCTTGGTTCGGATCTTAGCATGAAGCTAAGGAAATACGGAGGAAAAAATTCAAACAATTTTAACCAGGTTACTGAGAATTACCTATATAACAACACAAGCTGAACATTGCCTCCTCCTCTATGAATAAAAGCATCAGCTGTTTTATGGAGATGGTATTTTTCTCTATTACAGAAAGGGACAGGGCAGGGCAGGGGCAAGTATGGCAGAGGCCAAGCACAGCAGTTTCGTTTTCAAATCCCCATATTTATTCATTATTTATTAGGATTTAATTACCAACTTTTTGAAGGAATTCACTCAAGGCGTTGTATAGCAAGAATAAGTCAAACATAAGCAAGATACAATTACAGCAGTAAAAATATTCAAACAACAATACAAAGTATGGCATGGTATACTACCTCACAATGCCAACACAATACACAATAAAACATTTTAATAGACAGCAAAGGGTGTAAGCAAAGTATATCTGTAAAATCTCCCAATAAAAAGTAGCAATGATGCTGGATTACCGCAAACATTTCAGAGGAAAGTTCTGCCAGGAAGTCTGTAGGCACAAAGTAACCGAGGGAGGTTTTTTTTTTAATGCCCCTTTATATAAATGTGTGGACATTTATGATTCAGGAATGTAATCTAGCACACTGGGTTATGCTTCATTCTTGCCATCCTTTTCTAGCACCACATGATATGCTAGCAGTTAACAGTTGGATAATTTACAAATGTATAGTTTATTACTAAGAATATCAAATATGAACATATAGTAAAAAATATATATATTTTTTTTAATTTGGGGGATGTTATCAAGTTGTGTTAGAACACTAACCCACATTATTTGCCCCTTAATGCTTAGTAAAGGCCACTAACATAACTGTGGTGCCATGACACAGTAGTAATTAGATTACCCTGCAGTACAAAGTAATGTAAAGCAGTACAAATGTATGTAAAACAGCTCCTTAGTATGTAAATACCATAACATGGCTTCCTGTGAACACTGGGTGCAATCAACTTTATAGCTGGTAAAATAACCCCAGCAAAAAAGCTTGCATTACTTTAATTGCCAAAAGCATTGGGCTGCCTTTATATGGAAATATGAACTCTAGCAGTAGCACTGCAAGACTACCACTAGGGGGTCACTGGCACCATTTTGGATGATGGCATCGGCAAAGGCAGGAGCAACTGAGGATCTCTCTATTGCAACTGCCTGAACCACTAGAGACCATGAATTTTATAAAAGTATATCCAGGAGGGCCTTCAGGAAGATAGGGAGAGTGTTTGAGGGGATTAAATGCCTGGAAGTGGTGGGGGTCTCCTGGTGTTGAACGGGAAGCTTCTAGCTCATCTAATCACTTTAGGGCCTTCCAGGTTGGGGATTATGGGTGGGGTGCATAATTGGGGTTGCTTGGTTTGGTAAGGGGCTTCAAGAGGGGATTTGTGTTTGGACATCCACAATTAGCCTTGGGTATTCAGTGCTGGTGTCCGGACATTGTCTGGCACTGAATATCCAGGACTAGTTTAACCTGCGACAGTCAATGTTTAAAAAAATCGCTGACTGTTGCTGGCATGAGAAATGTTGACAGTTTAAATAGATCGTGGTTATTTACAATCCTTGCTGTTTTTCTTCTGGAAGCATACTTAAAGTTAAATTGAATTAATGTACATTATGTAAAGGGTAATTTGGTCCCTTTAATAAGATCTATGCTCTTTCTATTGCAGAGCATATGAGGAGTCGTGAGTGTAGAATGAGCTGAATCATTTTGCTATAGTACTTCCTTCGTGAAGTGACCACATTCTTATAGCCTGGGGATAGCTCAGAATATCTACATGGAGATTCTAGTCAATAATAGATAAAGTTGACGTAGAAAGAGAAAGAGAGATGGCTGTACCTTCTGCATTTCAAAGAAGAGCTGGGAAGGAGAAAGTCAATATCCTGTACCCTAAGACTGGAAAGTAGCAGTAAAATACCTTTTCCTGACTCTTCTTGTAAAGGGGGATAGAGAAAGCCTACCCTTTTACTTCTAGTGTCCTGTGGTTGATACAAAATGATCATACAGAAGCGTTGCTGATGTTGAAACTTCTCTGGCATCTAGTGAAGCATTGATTCTTGAGGGATCCAACAGTGCAGCGATCGAAAGGAGAAAATGAAATAACTAGATAACTAATGCTTAATCAAGGAGTCTATAAGAAAAAGAAGAGGGGCTGAGAGAAATTATTCAATTATATGTAGAGACAAGAACCAAGAAGGGTCCTTATCGAATCAGGGAGCCCAGTAAAAACCCAGAGGAAGCCCAAAGTTTAAAGAAAGTCGAGGAGGATGCACCTCAAGTACACAGAATAAAAGGATCAAATCCCATTTGTATTTATTTGTTCTATTTTATACCACCTGGGTAGAAAGCACCAGACAGTGTACAACATTCAGTACATTCATGCTGTGAAACTGCTACTTACATTGATATTATTGAACTGTTTGCTTTGAAGAAACATTTAACAGTAACCACTTAACTGGAACACCGCTAATTTGTCTGAAGTGTCCTTTTGAACACTGATAGTACCTTGAGCCCGGAAGTGGAGAATCCCTTCCTTCCATCTGAGAATTAATTCCAAGTTTTACAAATATTCTATGGGATTTAGGTATGGTACTAAGGGGCCCTTTACTAAGCTGAACTAGTAAATGGGCTTAGCACATCTTGACGCAGGACTTTCCCCACTTGCTAAGCCCATTTCTAGCACAACTGTAAATTCAGCCTTTTTCAATTATTTCTTTTTCTGGCTGTGTGCTAATGTTAGCATTAATGTGCACAGTCAATGAAAAAAAAAAATTAACATGGGGGCCCTTACTGCCTCCTACATTATTTAGTTAGTGCATGCTAAAATTAGCATGCCAGCTGAATAGTGCATCCGCACACATTCTCCATGCCTGACACACCTCTCCCAAAAAGATTTAAAAAAAAATACCACATGGTTAGCACACAAATGGCAAAATTAACACAAAATTCTTTCATGCATCCTGCATTGGGCCATTTTTCCCCATTTTAACTCTTGGATTTGTGCACACAATTTAATTATGTAACAAGCCAATTAGCACCAATAATTAGGTGTTAATAGTCAATTATTGGTGCTAATTGGCAACAGTTTGGATTTATGTGCACATCTTGCTAGGTGCTATTCTATAAAGATGCACTTGCAAATCTTTTAGCTCATGACTAAAAAAGGGGTGTGTCTCTAAAAGGTTAATGAGCAGGTCAGGGACATTCACTAAAGATGTGTGCAGTATTATAGAATTTGAGGGGTCTGTGCCTAATTAAAGCATAAGAATTTATACCAAGTTTCAATTGGTGTAAATCCTTGTGCCCAAATAGGGCACCGATCCCCGGTGCTACGCACTATTCTATAAATGGTGCTCGACTCAGAGCACCATTTGTAGTGTAACACTCAATATTCATTTTTGGCACCCAAATTTGGGCACTATTTACTAAATCTAGTCCTAATTGTGTGTTAGCACTTAGGGCTAGATTCTATATTTGGTACCTGCAAATGCTGAATGGAAAAAAGAATACACCTAGCCATATTTCAACCTTATATCGAATAGGGTCTCTCCTAATGTATGCTATAATCCAATTTCTTACTCGGGAACCTTCATGCAATACCATAATGGACTCTTCTTTACCATGTATGTATGCACATGGTATATATATATATATATATATATATATATATATATATATATATATATATATATATATATATATAATATTTTATAGTAGTTGTATATATATTATCATGAAACTAAGTTTTATATAATTTTTGATACATATTAAGAGTTTTATGAGTGTATCTCATTTTTTATGTTATATATTTGTTGATTTATTACTGGTTCCCATAACAGTACATTTTATTTTGATAAATATCACATTTTCTTTGACTATTGTTTATGTTTGAAGTAGACCCTTGTTGCAGGCGCTGTGCGTCGAAACACGGCCCATGTCAGGTCATTTTCGAAGATTGTTCCATAAAGGCGTATGATTAAAGGAACTGTGTCCCCATTTTTAAGGCTCCTGTTTCTGTTTTTTGCTGTTTTTCTATAAAATTTAGGCATTTACAGATTATTATAATATATATATATATATATATATATATATATATACCATGATCTGTTCCATATATGCTATGTTCCATATATGTTCCATGTATGTTACCATGTATGTATTGTAATTCTGTTACCCGGAAATGGCAACTGCCATTACCGCAAATGTAAGCCATATTGAGCCTGCAAATTGGTGAGAAAATGTGGGATACAAATGCTACAAATAATAATAATAATAATAATAATAATAATCTGTAAATGCCTAAATTTTATAGAAAAACAGCAAAAAACAGAAACAGGAGCCTTAAAAATGGGGACACAGTTCCTTTAATCATACGCCTTTATGGAACAATCTTCGAAAATGACCTGACATGGGCCGTGTTTCGATGCACAGCGCCTGCAACAGGGGTCTACTTCAAACATAAACAATAGTCAAAGAAAATGTGATATTTATCAAAATAAAATGTACTGTTATGGGAACCAGTAATAAATCAACAAATATATAACATAAAAAATGAGATACACTCATAAAACTCATAATATGTATCAAAAATTATATAAAACTTAGTTTCATGATAATATATATACAACTACTATAAAATATAATATATAAAGTAAAATGTATTCATAAAATCATAGGATAATCATGATAGTGTATATATATATTGATATATCTCATGATAGGATGACTTCAAATTAGCAAACAACCAACATGTATAATAGAATACATCTAAAGTTCTGCGTGGTTTATAGAATACAACTAGTGTCTATCCGCATCACTAAACTTAGCTGTAGCCTGTTACGCCAAGTAACACTTGGTGTAAATGCCGACGCCTAAATTATGAGTGGATCAGGCATATTCTATAACAATGTGCAGAGATTTTAGGAACACCCACAACATGCCCATGACCATGCGCCCTTTCAACTATGTGATTTAGAATTTAGATGTCTAAGCGTTACAGAATACGCTTAGACAGCTGTGCATGTAAATTTTAATTGATGCCTATTAGTGTCAATAATTGTTTGTTAAGTGGCAATTATCAGCGCTGACTGCTTGTTAACTAATTATCCAGCTTATTTTCGAAGAAGATCGCCGGCCATCTTCCAACACAAATCGGGAGATGGCTGGTGATCTCCTGAACCCGGCCAAATCGGTATAATCAAAAGCCGATTTTGGCCGGCGCCAACTGCTTTCCGTCGCGGAGCCGGGCAAACTTCAAGGCAGGGTACAGAAGGCGGGGTGGGGTGGGGGCGTGGTTACGAGTTGGCCGGCTTCACCCTTTAATGGAAAACAAGATGCTCGGCACAGACGTGCATTTCGCCGGCTGCACTTGGTTCATTTATTTTTAGGACCAAGTGTCAAAAAAGTGCCCCAACTGACCAGATGACCACCGGAGGGAATCGGGGATGACCTCCCCTCACTCCCCCAGTGGTCACCAACCCCCTCCCACCCAAGAAAAATTAAAATAAAACATTTTTTTGCCAGCCTCAAATGTCATACCCAGCTCCATGGCAGCAGTATGCAGGTCCCTGGAACACTTTTAGTGTAGTGCAGTGCACTTCAGGCAGGTGGACCCAGGCCCACCCCCCTACCTGTTACACTTGTGGAGGTAAAGGTTGATCCCTCCAACTCCCCCCCAAAACCAACTATACCTATATGTAGGTGCCCCCTTCACCCCTTAGGACTATGGTAGTGGTGTAGAGTTGTGGGGAATGGGTTTTGGGGGTATTTGGGGGACTCAGCACCCAAGGAAAGGGAGGTATGCACCTGGGAGCAATTTTTGAAGTCCACTGCAGTGCCCCCTAGGGTGCCCGGTTGGTGTCCTAGCATGTCAGGGGGGCCAGTGCACTATAAATGCTGGCTCCTCCCACGGCCAAAAGGCTTGCATTTCGCTGGGTTTGAGATGGCCGGGCCCGGTTTCCATTATGGCCAAAAAACAAACCCGGCCATCTCTAAACCCAGCGATCTCAACATTTGACCTAAATGTTGAGATTTAGCCGGCACCAACCGTATTATCGAAGGAAAAGACGGCCGGCCATCTTTTTCGATAATATGATTGGCTCCACCCCTTTACGGAACCAGCCACATAGATGGCTGGCCATGTAGATGGCCGGCGCCGTTCGATTATGCCCCTCTAAGTTGCATGCACAATTACAGAATATGACTATTTGTGCTTGCAAGTTTAGTTTCACTATATAGAATCTGGGGGTTAATGTGGTTTAGTAAAAAGGGCTCCTAAGTGATCCTGTAGTTTAGAACTGGTACTGAGAAGGGATGTTACACTTTTAAACACACAGGACGTCTTTCACTAAAGCTTAGCTCGAGCTATCTGCAGCAAGGTCCATAGGAATAAAATGGGCTCTCTGCAGATAACTCAAGCTAAGCTTTAGTAAAAGGTCCCCACAATCTTCTTTTTATTTTGGAAAACATCAAGGAAATGTCTTAAGAGACCCTTTAAGTAGATTGTGCTAGAATCTGGGCTTAACATATGGTAACACAGGATTGCACTACATGGCATCTTTGGAGGCGTTGCCTCAATTTTTTATTGCAGGTCGTGCATTGATGCTATCATTAGTGCACAAACAGGCTTATTTTCAAAAGAGAAAAACGCCCAAATTCCGACCTAAATCGGGAGATGGACGTCTTTCTCTTGTGGGTGCCCAAATCGGTATAATCAAAAGCCGATTTTGGGCGTTTCCAACTGCACTCCGTCGCGGGAACGCATAAAGTTGATGGGGGCGTGTCGGAGGCGTGGTGAAGGCGGGACTGAGGCGTGGTTATCGGCTGAGCAGAGATGTGCGTGCTCGGCCGATAATGGAAAAAAGAAAGGCGTTTTCAGAGATAATTTAGGTCACTTTTGTTGGACCCGTTTTTTTCACGAACAGGTCCCAAAAAAGTGCCCTAAATGACCAGATGACCACCGGAGGGAACCGGGGATGACCTCCCCTGACTCCCCCAGTGGTCACTAACCCCCTCCCACCCAAAAAAAAAAACGAATGTTAAACACTTTTTTCCCAACTTGTAAGCCAGCCTCAAATGTCATCCCCAGCTCCATGACAGCAGTATGCAGGTCCCCGAAGTAATTTTAGTTTAGTTAGTGCTGTGCGGGACCCATGCAGAGAGGAAAAATCGGAAGAAAAAAAAAAAAAACAAGCAAGTGCAGTCAGGGACGTCTAAATTACCAGGATAGTAAAAGGGGGAATTGAACCAGCAACCTTCTGATTACAAGCTCAGTGCTCTAGCCAGTGCACCACTGATTAGACGTCCTTTTCTTTCCATTAAGTCCCTCCAAGTTTCTGTCAGCCAATCACCGCTGTTTAGCTGACACAGATGTCAGCACCAACTAAAGTAAAATTGCTCTGGGGACCTGCATACTACTGTCATGGAGCTAGGTATGATATTTGAGGCTGGCATAGAGGCATCTCAGGGGGACCAGTGCACTACGAATGCTGGCCCCTCCCACGACCAAATGCCTTGGATTTGGTTGTTTTTGAGCTGGGACGCTTCGGTTTCGATTATCGCTAAAAAACAAAAACGCCCAGCTCAAAAAACGCCCTAATCCAATGTATTTTCGAAAAAAAAGATGGACGTCCATTTTTTTTTAAAATACAGTTCGGCCCGCCCCTTCACGGACCCGTTCTCGGAGATGGACGTTTTTACAAATGGGCGTTCGCATTCGATTATGCCCCTCTATGTGCTCCTGAGTTAACTAATTGTGCACACTAAGTGTAACCCACTAGCTGGCTAACACTTCCACATCTACTCTCTGATCATGCCACACATCCTCTGAGAAAAGTTCTAAAAATGCACTAATTCATAATTTACCATGCAATAACAGGCAAACTATTGCAAAACAGCACAATTCAGTTGTGCTTTAGCCTGTTTTCACGTTTATTGTGCTTAAAAAGGGAAATTCTATAAATGGCGCTCAAAAGTTGGCACTGAAAAAATCAGTGCTGAATGATATTCTATGATGGGTATTCCATGATTGTGCCTTTTATAGAATAGTGCTGTGATTTGCTCTCAACTTTGGGCAATGAGTAGTTACACTAACTGAAACCAGGTGTAAATCCTGGCATGCAAGTTGGGCGTGGATCCCCTGAATTATATAACACTGCACATTTTAAGGGAATGCCCCAGGCCTGCCCATGCCCATTCTATAGCCACGATCCCTTTGCAGATCCACAAAGAAACACTTAAGTGCTATTCTATAAATGGCCCCTCCTAAATCCCAATGGCTTGATTTTCTACAAATTACTGGTGATGGTTTGTTGTATACTGTATCAGGATTTTTATTATTATTTTTAAAAAATGCTGTGAAGTGGTATATACCAAATCCCTCATTAAGATCTTTGGAGAAGTGTGATCTTGTAGTGCCTTCTCTTTGGAAGTGGCAAGAATTGGTGCCTTTTCCATTATTGGCCCACTGAAGTGGAACAAACTGACATTGTGATTAAAAAATAACACTCAGCTGCCAATATTTAAAAAGCATCTGAGAGAGTATTTATTATGTCAGGATTATTACATGCCTGCTTGAATAAGACTTCCTTGTTTAGGACTGCGAGATCTTCTTTGAGATGTTTCCCAGAAATGTATTCCTGCCTTTTTTTGGCTGTTTGTATATATTTAATGTTTATGGATGCTATTTTATATACATTGGGTTGTACTCCACCCTGGATAAGGGCAGATTAGGTGTATTCCATAATAGTGTGCATATTCTTTTGAAATACCCATGACCAGCCTTTTCCACGCCCATGGCCAAGCCCCCTTTTTGGCTGTGCGCATTAGAATTTACATGCACCACATTATAGAATACACCTAGAATATTGTGCACGCAGATTCTAATTAAAGCCAATTAGTGCTACTAATTGGTTATTAAGTACCAATTATTGGCGCTGACTGGATTGATAATCAAGTTGTGTGTGTATTTTGGTCATGTGGCCAAATTAATGCACACAACTTAAAGAGCCATTTATAGAATTTGGGGGATTGTGCATTTCTTAAAGACCAGACTGGGTTGGTGTGTCCCAAAGATGGGGTTCAATGCCCCTGCTCTAGGGTAACTTTAACACTATAATTGCAGTGTATGTGATATACTACTGTTCAAGAATCCAATGACCTGTGCTGTTGTCTCCATTTCTGTGTGATACCAATTACTTTCTTTGGTTAGAAGAAAATCAAAGGTAGCAGACTTACAACAGTTGTAACACAGGCACTGACATCTGCTTTGCCCTTTCCTGGAACTCTGTTCCTTTTCACCTTCTCAAAGGTCCAGCAGCTCTCACACTTCTCACAGCACTGACAAACAGCAACCCTATATGTCAAACTCACATTGATGGAGTTTTGAAGCTAGGAGCTACAGTTGGGGTGAGGGAGGGAAGAAAATCAACATTCTCAGTTTTACAAGTCTAGCTTCTCAGTACTATGGAACATACTGTAGTTAGCAAGTGCATTTTCCAATGCATATTTATTTATTTGGATTTTGCTCACATCTTTTCAGTAGTAACTCAACATGAGTTATATTCAGGTACACTGGGTATTTCTCTGACCCTGGAGGGCTCAGAATCTAAGTTTGTACCTGAGAAAATGGAGGGTTAAGTGACTTGCCCAAGATCACAAGGAGCAGCAGTGGGACTTGAACTGGCCACCTCTGAATGTCAAGACAGGTGCTCTAACCACGAGGCCACTCCTTCACTCCAATATGAATGCTAATAGCAGAGCCACCCTATTATGGGAATTTTACTATGATAACACTGACTTGGATTACATCATACATTAAACAGCATTTTTAATGTGCATGTCATTTTTATAGACCTGCACACTAAAAAAAACTGCATAATATGACAGCAACATAGTAGCATAGTAAGTGATGGTAGATAAAGACCTGAATGGTCCATCTAGTCTGTCCAACAGCCACACTCATTATCAATTCACGATTAAATAAAACAAATGACTATGATACTATATACTTGATCATGGTCTTTCTTTGGTGTTTCTGGGACATAGACCATAGAAGTCCACTGGGCTCTGTCCTTATGTTCCAACTACTGGAGTTGCCATCAAAGCCCACTCCAGCCTACCTGAATCCATCTTCTCATTTGCGGGACCTAGACTGTAAAAGTCTGCCCAGCACTGTCCTCGGTTCAGGCTCTTAAAGTTGCCATTGAAGCCCTTTCCAGCCCATCCTAAACTGGATTGCCATATACAGAACACAGACCTACAAAGTCTGCCCAGCACCGGCCTTAGTTCTTCATAGCCAGGGTCTCCCATCCAAGTGTCACTCATACATCCACACACATGCAGCCATATGTTTTTTTTTATACCATCCATTTTCTAAATAGGGTTCCTCTGTGCTCATCCCATGCCTTTTTGAATTTGGTCACTGTTTTTGTCTCTACCACCTTCCTCAGGAGGGCGTTCCATGCATTCACCACCCTCTCCATGAAAAAGAATAGTAATAAGTGAAAAAGAAAGGTAATAAGCTGTATTGCAGAGATACCATAACCCCACAGGAGGCTCTTAAATAAACTGGAGGGGCTGAAGATAGGACCTGAAGTGGTGAACTGGATTAGGAACTGGTTGACGGACAGACACCAGAGGGTGGTGGTGAATGGAATTCGCTCGGAGGAGGGGAAGGTGAGTAGTGGAGTGCCTCAGGGATCGGTGCTGGGGCCAATTCTGTTCAATATATATGTGAGTGACATTGCCGAAGGGTTAGAAGGTAAAGTTTGCCTATTTGCGGATGATACTAAGATCTGTAACAGAGTGGACACCCGGGAGGGAGTGGAAAACATGAAAAAGGATCTGAGGAAGCTAGAAGAATGGTCTAATGTTTGGCAATTAAAATTCAATGCGAAGAAATGCAAAGTGATGCATTTAGGGAATAGAAATCCACGGGAGACATATGTGTTAGGCGGGGAGAGTCTGATAGGTACGGGCGGAGAGAGGGATCTTGGGGTGATAGTATCTGAGGATTTGAAGGTGACGAAACAGTGTGACAAGGTGGTGGCCATAGCTAGAAGGTTGTTAGGCTGTATAGAGAGAGGTGTGACCAGCAGAAGAAAGGGGGTGTTGATGCCCCTGTATAAGTCGTTGGTGAGGCCCCACCTGGAGTATTGTGTTCAGTTTTGGAGGCCGTATCTTGTTAAGAATGTAAAAAGAATTGAAGCGGTGCAAAGAAAAGCTATGAGAATGGTGTGGGATTTGCGTTACAAGACGTATGAGGAGAGACTTGCTGAACTAAACATGTATACTCTGGAGGAAAGGAGAAACAGGGGTGATATGATACAGACGTTCAAATATTTGAAAGGTATTAATCCGCAAACGAACCTTTTCCGGAGATGGGAAGATGGTAGAACGAGAGGACATGAAATGAGATTGAAGGGGGGGCAGACTCAAGAAAAATGTCAGGAAGTATTTTTTCACGGAGAGAGTAGTGGATGCTTGGAATGCCCTCCCGCGGGAGGTGGTGGAAATGAAAACGATAACGGAATTCAAACATGCGTGGGATAAGCATAAAGGAATCCTGTGCTGAAGGAATGGATCCTCAGGAGCTTAGTCAAGATCGGGAGGCGGGGCTGGTGGTTGGGAGGCGGGGATAGTGCTGGGCAGACTTATACGGTCTGTGCCTTGAAGAGCACAGGTACAAATCAAAGTAGGGTATACACAAAAAGCAGCAAATATGAGTTATCTTGTTGGGCAGACTGGATGGACCGTGCAGGTCTTTTTCTGCCGTCATCTACTATGTTACTATGTTACTCTTAGGGACCCTTTTACCAAGCTGCAGGAAGCACTAAGGTGTGCTTATCACAGCTTAAAAGGACTTTTGCCATCTGTGTGAGCTATTGGTGTGCTAAAAATTAAAATATATTTTTTTGCTGAGGGGTGTGTCTTGGGGAAGAGAGTGGTATTTCTGCGCTAATCAGTTAGCACAGCTACATTACCAT
This sequence comes from Microcaecilia unicolor, assembly GCF_901765095.1. Classification (NCBI taxonomy): domain Eukaryota; kingdom Metazoa; phylum Chordata; class Amphibia; order Gymnophiona; family Siphonopidae; genus Microcaecilia; species Microcaecilia unicolor. Next base: position 38,395,317 of record NC_044037.1, read on the forward strand.
GTGCTAACTGATTAGTGCATGAGCCCTTCCTCCTACAAATTAGGTGGTAGTGAGGGCCATTAAATCGTAAAATGGAAAACTGGCCATTTTCTGGCCTTGGCAAAATGCAGCCTTAACATGTGGGAAAGACCTGCAAAAGGGCATGCTAAGACCACTTCTTGCTGCAGCTTTGTAAAAGGGTCCCTTAGTTATATTCCAATTTCTGGCCTCCACTGGCTGAATATCGACCTGATACATTCTGTATTGCATGTAGTGACACTAGATTTGGACAATTTAAACATCACAGCTAATACTGAAAATGAAAGCTGACCGCAACATTAAAATATTAACTTATTTTTAGATTACTAGTATTTGCTTGACTAGCTTCATCCTTGTAAGTGGAAGCTATATGACATTCTTGCTGCCATCGCTTTGAAAACTATTTTTCAAAACTGGAAACAAAAGATGTGAACAACTTTTTCACAGAGAGGGTAGTTGATGCCTGGAATGCCCTCCTGAGGGAGGTGGTGAAGAAAAAAATGGTGATGGGATTCAAAAAGGCATGGGATGAACACAGAGGATCTCTATTTAGAAAATGGATGGTATTAAAAAAAAAACCAACAACCTCTTAAATGGCTACATGTGTGTGGATGCATGAGAGACCCTTAGATGATGACTCTGATTGTGAAGAAATCAAGCTTGTAGGGTCTGAGTCCTGAATATGGCAAACTGGTTTAGGATGGGCTGGAGGGGGCTTTGACGGAAACTCCAGTAATCTGGAATGTGAGGACAAATGACAAGATGGATTTGGATAGGCTGGAGTGGGTTTTGATAGAATCTTCAGTATTTAGAACCTAAGGACAGGGCTGAGCAGACTTCTATGGTCTATATTCCAGAAATGAGAGAGACATTGATCAAGTATTTTATTTCACATTGTAGCTGGGTCACCCATCCAGGACCCAGCCAAGCTTGACCCTGCTTAGCTGCCTCTTCCTCCACATGACTATTGCCTTCACTCCACAGCAATCTGGCTCCTCTGAGTCATGGCTCCAGGCCCTGCGAACTCCCAGGACTTCCTCCTCCCTCCATTCCTTTCACAGAGGCACATTCAAAGCCCAATGTTTATAAGTAAGAGCTTTTATTTTCTTACTTCAAATCAACAAAACACCCTTCACTCCAGGTTGTTTAGGCTAGCAGCCCAGAGCACAATTCAGGTTCAACACAGTCAAATTCAGGTTCAAAACAGTCCATATAACTTCAAACTCAGGTTCAAAAACAGTCCATATAGCTTCACTTCACTTTAGCTCAGATTACTTCACTTAGGGAACAGTACATTATCAGAGGGAAAAACCCAATAGCTTGGTAGGTTGCAGCCCAGACCTTTTTAGTATGACACAGTTTACACAGACTTTCTTGCACCTTCTTACAGCACAGTTACACAGCTTTATTCCCACCTGGTTCAGGCTGGGGTTTCAATTGAGCCCAGCTCTCTTTCTCTCCCACAGGCTGCACCTGTTTCCTCTTTAGTAGAGCTTTCCCCCAGTGCCTCAGCCTCTCTCCTCCGGTCCTCCACCAGTCTCTCCAAGGCACAGCCAGCCACCCTCTTACAGCAGCTTTTTGGGTTTTAGCCAGGGCTCCAGTCTCCATCTGTTCCTCCTCTAGTCCTTCAGTAACCTCCATTTTATCCTCGTCTCCAACTTCCACCGCCCCCAAACTCTCCAGCTGGCCCTCATCACCTTCCTCTGAGACCATTTCCCAATCTTCTATCTCCTCCCCTAACTCTTGCACAGCCGGGTGGGGAAGAGAAGGATTCTGGGACTGGTAGTTCCTCCTCTTTTTCCTTAACCCGGCCAACCTCTCTGCCTCCGGTAGACCAGCTTTCTGAATGTGGGTGTTGTGCACATGAAATCTGCCTCGTTGGAGTTCCCCGGTTGCCTGCACCCCCTTTCTTTGTGCCTTCCCGGATCCCCTTTCACCTGCACTCTCACAACATTCATCGTTGGTATAATCATGACTTGATAATGAGTTTGACTGTTGGGCAGACTGGACGGACCGTTCTGGTCTTTATCTGTCATCAATTACTATCAAGTTACTGTAGGGCCTCATTTTCAAAGCACTTAGACTTACAAAGTTCCATAGGTTACTACAGAACTTTGTAAGTCTGAAAATATGCTTTATCACGTTACTATGTTGCTTTAACATTTTTGTGGAATACATTATGGTAAATCAGGTGCCACAAAAAGCCACAACTAGCATCAATTCTATAATGGCATTTAGGTGCACCTAAGCTTTTATAGAATACAGGCATAAGACAACATTGGTGAGCCAGAATATAGGCATGGCTACTTATGGCAATTCTATAATTGCTGTGCATGCATTTTAGATCATTGTAATTCCATCAGGTTTATCACCTTTTCATTCCTGCCTTTCATCCTTATATAAGTATCAACAGCATTACCATTCAGCCTGTGCTGAATCCTCCCCCAGCCTTTTGTGCCCAAGGAGCGCTGGTTGAGAATGGACTCTGGTTGCAGAGGACACAATTCTTTCCAAGCAACTAAACTGTATGTGTATTTTCTCCTTCTATTGGTTACTGTATTAAAGAAGATTGGTTTAGGAACTGAGAGTCTATTCTGGTGATGTTATATACTTACAGTCCCTAGGTTTTAACTGCAGGTCAATCACCCCAGTGAAAGGGAAGAACAGTATATGTGCACCTTGGCTTTGGTCAGTAAGTGCTATTCTTGAATGACGTCTAAAAGTGCTTCCACCTCCACGCCACCAAAAGCACTGACTCTGCAAACTCCCAGCTCTGGCTGCATGCAGAATAGAAAGTGCGTTCAGGAATTAAACCCTGATCTCCTACATGGCAACACTGCCAAATGAGCCTCTGGTCAACTCCATCTATCATTAGAATAAGAGTAGAGATGACTTGTATTAGGCTTGCCAATACTTTCATAAATCCATCTTAAAAGTGTCATGCATGATTTACTTTAGTTTTTTTGTATGTTTTAGAAGGGCACCGTCTTTCCAAGGGCATTTTCAATAACATAATTATTTATACATGATTTTTTTTTTAACTAGTAGAAGAGATAATGAGTGACAATTTAAATATCTGCCAAATATTATGTTTCAGGAGTTTTTGACTTTTGTTTTATACTTCGGGTTCAAACAACCACATTTATAATGTTGACACTGACATTGATCTGTTTGGAAAAATATAGCATGCAAAGTTCTTGGCATTTTGAAAATACAATATTTCCTCTGACATTTTCTTCTGTACTTGTCAGCTTGTGCTAAAAGTACATGATTGTAGCTATAGCTAGTACCACTGTTTAACACAAATGTGTTTAGCTATTTAAGTTGCAAACTGCCCCCCCCCCCTCCCAGTTTACTAAGCAGCGCTAGCAGCTGCCACATAATAATGCCGACATAGCCCATTCAGCTGCTAGCATGACTTAGCAAATGGGGGGGGGGGGGGGGTGAATAATTATCTCTATTTCCATTGCTTGCTTATTCTCACACTTCCTTTCTGTTTAAATGTAAGAGAAGCTTTAAATGTTTCTGTAAATATACATTATGGAAAAAGAGAGAAACAATTTTCTGATTCTTTTTTTCTCATAAAGTATATTTATAGAAGCATACAAAGCTTCTCTTAAATTAAAACAAAAATAATTTAGGGGTCCTTTTATTAAGCTGTGGGGAAAAGGGACCCACTGTAGCGGCAGGGGTTGTTTTTCCCGCACACCAGGGCCCTTTTAACCGCGGTGGGTAAAAGTCCCCTAAAAAATGGCCATGCAGTAAGATAACTCTTACCATGTGGCCATGCGATGGGCAGCACTTACCTCCACCCATTGAGGTGGTAGTAAGGGCTCCCGTGGTAACCCGGTAGTAACTGGGCAGTGCTTGGCGATGCCTAATTACCGCAGGGTTAGCGCCATGAAAAAATGTTTTTTTAATGGAGCACCATAAATAGTGCGCACTCGAGCCAGAACTACTGCCAGTGGCCACATTGGGCCAGCAGTAGCTCCAGGATAGCATGTGGTAAGCCTGTGTTGAGTTTACTAACACTTTATAAATGGGCTCCTTAGAACACAGAAGGCCGCAATTCAATGAGTCAGTAAGCGGTAAATCTATCTAGTCAAAGTTAGAACATAAGAATATAAGTGTTGCCATACTGGAAAGCAGATGAACTGGTGGGTTGTTGTGTGTCTCTGTGGGGGAGGGAACAAGTTTTCTCCCCAAATCTTGCTGAGTACCTTCATATGGTGACCCTGTTGTATAACATCTATACTAAATCTCAGTAAGGCGATAATTCTTTATAAGTGTGGTAGGAAAGAAAAAAGAAGCATACACGCTGGTCACGAGTTGCCCAGGATAAAAAGGAGCCCACCTCTGGCTTATGCACTAGGGCTAATGATGGCAGTAGCAATAGTGCAAAACCTTCAGGAGAAGAAAAATCCCTGATGCAGCCATAGGCCAGTCTGAACTTGTTCACGGACTCACTGCAGCAGGAAATAAACCTCAGTAACTGATGAAAAAATTAAGAGGAAAAAAAGCTGTTAGGTGGACTCTTGAAAATAAAAAGGAGATAATGTACTGCTATTATTCTGCTTTAAACCCTGTATTTGATTACAGAGGGTACAAAAAAGAGAGCTCATCAGAAATTGAGTAAAGTGGCCATTTATCAAAGGACAAGCTTCAAAAGAGAACTGATGCCAATCTAAGATCTATGATTGGACAAATTAAAGAGTACCTGAGTGAGGATGTTTTGAAATAGCTGAGTGTTGCTGCAGAAAGAAAACTAGAGGAGGAAGGGGATTTAACAAGGAGTATAGGAGGAGAGGTGCCACAGCAGCCACAGCATTTGGAGGAAGCAATGGGCATGGTTTTTGTGGTAGACGAGGTGGAGATGGAGAGAGGAGCTCAAGAAATGTGAGATAGCATGGTAAATGAGGGACAAGAAAGAATTATTGCAGGAGAATGACCCAGAGGTGGAGGAATTATCAGTCGAGCTGCTGGCTTATATCGATGTAGATACATTTACTGAGCTTCAGGAGCGAGGAAGGTTACCCAAGTTGAATCTAACACCTAAAGTAAGGAGTTTAATAAATAAGATGTGTAAAAAGACGGCCTTTGGATATTACGAAAATTAACCGAATGCACTATGGTCAGGACCGGTGTTAGGGTTTCTGGTGCCCTCCTGCAGCCTATTAGTCAGCGCCCCCTACTCATCCAGGAGTGGGGTCACTATCCTGCTTATTTTCGAAGGAGAAGGCCGGCCATCTTCCGACACAAATCGGTGCCCCCCTTCACCCAAAAGGGCTATGGTAGTGTTGTACAGTTGTGGGGAGTGGGTTTGGGGGGGGGGGCTCAGCACACAAAGTAAGGGAGCTATGGATCTGGGAGCAATTTATGAAGTCCACTGCAGTGCCCCCTAGGGTGCCCGGTTGGTGTCCTGGCATGTGAGGGGGACCAGTGCAATACAAATGTTAGTTCCTCTCACAACCAAATGCCTTGGATTTGGCCAGGTTTGAGATGGCCGCCATTAGTTTCCATTATCGGCGGAAATCAATGGCGGTGATCTCTAATGCTGGCCCAAATGTTGAGATTTGGGCGTCCCCAACCGTATTATCGAAACAAAAGATGGCCGGCCATCTTATTTTATAATACGGTTGGGTATGCCGCTTTCCGGGGCCGGCCTTGGAGATGGCCACCCATATAGATGGCCGGCCCCGTTCGATTATGCCCCTCCATGGCTACACCCCTACAGTAGCCACACTCTACAGTAGCCACACCCCTTTTACTGGACATGGCACATATAAATAGGCATCATTGAAAATATTACACCAGTATAGGAGATGAAAAGTAACTTTTTTTTCATTATAAATAATTTCTGTAAGCTGTTACAGCTCCAGTATACCCAAAATGACAGAAACCAAAGTAACATACAGACCAGGAATTAGGAGAACAATCTTGCCAAACCTGAAACAATATTTTATCATAATCTCAGAACCTAACAAACAGATCTCCATTCAGACACTTGACCTTGCATTCACACATGTAGAACAGAGATAGCCCTTCTTCAAATTTAACCTGAAATCCTAAGAAGCTAGATTCTGCATGCAGCACAATACCAGAAAAACAGAAATAAACACATTGCTATACATTGCAACATAAGACAGCAGATGTAAATGCTCAAGTTGGACACATTCCAAACACTAAAATGAAAATAAAATGATTTTTTTTTCTACCTTTGCTGTCTGGTGACTTTGTTTTTCTGATAATGTTGGTCCCAGTCTCTGATTCTCTTGCTTTTTATTTGTTCTCTTAACTCTGTTTCCAGGGCTTCCTTTCCATGTATTTCTTTACTTTCCTCCTTTCTTTTTCATTTCTTGCCCTACATCCATAGGTAAAAGCTGGGTCCTCTGCAGACTTGACTGGAGAAGGTACAGAATGGATCCATTTTCCTATTTTCTCCATCCATGTGTAGTTTTTCTCCTCTTTTCCCTTTCCTTCATCTCTGTTCAGTATGCATCTCCTTCCTCTTTCTTCCCTCTCCTCCATTCATGTCCAGCATTTTTCCTCTCCTCCCTCCATCCATGTCCAGCATTTCTCCTCTCTCTCCTCCCATCCATCCATGTCCAGCATTTCTCCTCTCTCCTCCATCCATGTGCATCTACTTCCTCTGTCTTCTCTCCCCTCCATCCCTGTCTAGCATTTCGCCTCTCTCCCTTCCCCTCTATCCATATGCATCACTAGGAGTGGCCTAGTGGTTAGGGTGGTGGACTTTGGTCCTGGGGAACTGAAGAACTGAGTTTAATTCCCATTTCAGGCACAGGCAGCTCCTTGTGACTCTGGGCAAGTCCATTGCCCCATGTAAGCCGCATTGAGCCTGCCATGAGTGGGAAAGTGTGGGGTACAAATGTAACAAAAACAAATTTCTCTGTCTTTCCTTCCCTCCATCCCTGTCCAACATTTCTCTTCTCTTCCCTGCCCTCCACTCCATCCATGTCCAGCATTTCTCCTGTCTCCCCTGCCCTCCCCTCCATCCATCCATGTCCAACAACTCTTCTCTCTTCCCTGCCTTCTCCTCCAACCATATCCAGCAATTTTCCTCTCTCCCCTGCCCTCCTCTCCATGTCCAGCAATTTCTCCTTTCTCCCCTACCCTCCCATTCATGTCCAGCGATTCTCCTCTGCCCTCCCCTTCCATCCATGTCCAGTGATTCTCCTCTGCCCTCCCCTCCTTGTCCAGTGATTTCTCCTCTCTGCCCTGCCCTCCATATCCAGCGATTCTCCTCTGACCTCCCCTTCCCTCCTTGTCCAGTGATTTCTCCTCTCTCCCCCGTGCCCTCCCCTCCATGTCCAGCAATTCTCCCCTGCTCTCCCCTCTCATCCATGTCCAGCAATTCTCCACTGCCCTCCCCTCCATGTCCAGTGACTCAACCCAGCTCCCATCTGCCCCCCTTTTAAGCCCATGAGTTACAGTTCAACCCCAGCCCTCATCTGCCCGCCCTCTTCTCCCACAACAGCCCTCCTTTCCTTCCTGCTGCCCTGCCTTTAAAACTTTTATTTTACCTCAAGTCGCAGTGGCAGCATTGAAAGTAGCAGGCTTGGCTCTGCGACTTGAGGTAAAATAAAAGTTTTAAAGGCAGGGCAGCAGAAAGGAAAGGAGGGCTATTGTAGGAAGCTGAGGCCAGGCAGGTGAGGATCGTGAGGACCTCTCCTGGCAGCATTGGTAAGCATGGCTTGTGGCGCCCTTCAGAGTTTGGCGCCCCCTGCCATGCTTACCGGGTTGCGCCGGCCCTGACTATGGTGCTGCCAAAATGATTACAAAGGGTTTTACCATTGAGGATCCTGGGCCAAACAAAAAAGAGAAAAACAACAACTCCTTGGAAAACTCACATTGAGGGAAAAATAAAATCTTTGCAAACAGAGGTATCCCTGACAGATGGGTACCTAAAAGGATCATGAAGAAGGGTGATCTTAAGTTCATATCCTCCAATAATAAATGTAAAGTAAAAGCTGATGCACAAAAACTGCAGAGATATGATGACAACAGAAAAGAGAGATGTTAGAATAAATTATTTAGAGAAAATTCAAAACAATTCTGCAGGGAACTGGGAAAGAATATCAGTACAGTAAAAACACTGCCAACCAAAGCTGAGATACAAACATTCTGGAGAAAGTTATATGAGGACCTTGCAAAGCATAACCAAGATGCAAAATAGCTACTCTGCCTACAGGAGGATTTGGAATGGGTAAACTTTAACCTTATGGAATGGCCTGAAGTAACAACAAAATAGTTGGAAAACAGATTAAAAAGAGCCCCAAATTGGAAGAGTCTTCTACCAGTTGGACTGACCAATTTTTGGCTCAAACACTTAACATCTCTCCACCAAGAAATGACAAATTGCAAAAATCAATTGAACAGGCTGCCAGGTCTGACATCACATTGGCTGATATCGGGCAGAACACTTCCTCTTCCAAGGGGAGATCCAAGTAACATTCCTAAAAATTATAGGCCGATAACAAGTCAACGGCTTATAGAGCAGAAGGACAATAAGACAGAATCATACGGAAATAAAAAACAGTTTGTGTTGCATAAAGCTATCATGGCTAGTGCTAAGAAAATCAGAAGTCTTAGTATGGCATGGATTAACTATAAGAAAGCCTTTGATAGTGTCCCACATTCCTGGATAACAAATTGCAGTGAAATGCATAAAATCAACCCTGAATTGACTGAAATACATCAAGTTTACCAAGAAAATGTGGCAAATCACACTCCACCTGCAATATGCAGAAAGACAATTTGTCATTCCTAACATCAAGATTCAGTGAGGCGTATTTCATGGAGACTCCCTGTCCTCACTTCTGTTTTGTTTGGCACTTAATCCACTGAGTACTCTTACTAATTCCTTAGGCAATGGTTTTATCCTTACTCCAAAAGATGCCAACAATCCAGAGGTTAAATCGCATTTACTGTTTGTAGATGAGCTGAAACTCTACAGTTCTAATGACCAGCAATTAGCAGAGCAATTTTGAGTGGAGAAAAGCTTTTCAGATGACATCAAGTTGACTTTTGAGCTGGACAAATGTGCTAAGGTGTCTTTCCTTAGGAGAAAGTTGAGCAAAACTGAAAACATCTCTCTGACTGATAGCTGTGAGACAAAGGAACTTGAACAGGAAGGTATGCATAATTATCTAGGAGTGCAGACAGGAACAACTATCAAGCAGAAATCACAGAGATAAAATTAGTAAAAAAAATATTAAAGGAGACAAAACTGATATTGAAGACTGCATTAAGATCATTTATTTATTTATTTGTTACATTTGTTTCCCACATTTTCCCACCTTTTTGCAGGCTCAATGTGGTATACATATTACCATAAACAGTGTTAGCCGATTCCAGTCTGAACAAATACAAGGTATGAATGAGTACAAGGTGATATTGTGATAGATAAGGTACATGTGTAGTGGGTACAATTGGGGGAACTTAGAGAGGGAGAGGGGGAGGAAGATGGAATAAGGGACAGGCTATGAATCAACTGCCACTTTCTGCACTCTCATATAGTTTTGGTATCATAGTCTGGTCTTTTAAATACCTTAAAAAACTAAATGTGCAAACAAGAAAACTCCTCCATGCCCACAAGGTCATCTGAAAGAATCAGTGTATGCCTAGACTGTACATTACTAGATCTGAAGGAGGGATAGGTCTCATAGAAATAGATTATACCTATAGAGCTACTATCATAGACCTCCAGACTTACCTAATGGCATCCTCAGATCTCAATGCACAAAAGGTGTTGAAATATGACAGAAAACTTCCAGAATCCAGTTCCATCGCTAAAATTGGACAAACATTCTGACAACTAGAAGCAGGGCCGGCTCAAGAGGTTGTGGCTCCCTGGTCTAAATTTTGTTTTTGCACCCCCTACCACATCCCTACTTCCCACCTATACCATCCCCTGCCCAACTCCCTACTTCCCACCTGTTCCACCCTCTGCTTCACTTCCCTTCTCCTTCCACCCCCTGCCCCAAAATGTTTTCTCTCCTCTCACTTTCCTTCCCCTCCCCAGAATGTTTTCTCCTCTTTTCCAGCTTTCCTTCCCCTCAGCCCCCAAATATTTTCCTCTTTTACTAGATTTTGTCCCCCCAGCCCTCTGAATAGTTTATTTTGCTCCCCCTCCAGCTTTTATCCCCCCTAAATATTTTATTCCTCCTTTCCTAGCTTTAATGGCCCAGCACTCCCCCATTTTTCTCCTTTATTTTTCCAGTTTTTCTCCTGCTGCCCTAGTGCTCTGTAATGTTCTTTCTTTTCAACAACCCCCAATCCAGCTCCCTCTAGAAACCTTTAGCATTAATTTACAAATTCTCACCCCCACAGCAATTTTCCCAATTCCACCCTCGCCCTCTCCCTGCCTCAGCAGTCAGCCAGATTCCCAGTTCTTCCTTTGTCCCCCCCCAACAGCAATTTTTGCAATGCCTCCCTCACACCCTACAACAAGGAGGGTGTGATTCCTAATTGCTCATTCACCCCCTCCCCACAACAGTAATTTCCATGATTCCACCATCTATCCCTCCCTCCAGCAGTCAGAAAGCTTCCAAGTTTCTCCCTCACCCCAAATGGCAACTTCCACAATTCCACCCTCCCTCCCCCCTCATATTGAGATCAGGCCCATTACCTGCAGTGCTTCAAAGATGGAAATGCACGATTCCACCCCCCCCTCCTTCATCCCCCCCCCCTCAAGAACAAGACCAGGACCCTTACCTGCAGTGTTTAAAAGCTGGAAATGCTGTTTCCTTTGGAAGAGACTCTTCCTCAAGTCCAAGCAGCAGGTGGCTGTGGTGTGGCAGTAACAACAGACAGCACGCAACAGTAGCTGCAGGTCCAAACAATAAAATGTGGTGGACACTGAAGCAGTTGAAATGCTTTAGCATCCCACTTATCCCTGCAAGGCATGCAGGGATTGGATGTTGGGTGTCCATTTCTAGTATGCCTAGCTGTTACTAGCTAGGGAGCAGGCCTGAACATGTCTCACAGGCTATCTGCAATGAGGGGGAAGGGGAAGGGGAAAGGCCTGGGGAGGAGTCAGCATTGATGACATCATCTCATCAGAGGAGGGAGGAGGAAAGCACTGAAGCTGCCAGCACCTCCTGTTTCCATGCTGGGAGTTGGGACCATGGCATAGATTGTTGCTGCCTGCAGTGCTCACAGACACCTATGCGAAAGAAGCCAAGCTTAAACTATGGGCCAGTGATATCACGGGCTTGGACCACTGCCTCACCTGGTCCATAGGTGTAGAAGGTGTTAATACCTACACCTGAGATATTGGAATTGGGTCACAAAAAGACCCAATTCCAATATCTCAGGGGTCAGTACAAACCCAGACGCCCTTAACCCCTTCAACAATCCCAGTGGCCACAACCACTGCCCAATTACCCACTGTTACCTCTACTCCAACGATGCAAGCAACAACCCAGACGCTAACCCCACCACCACCTCATGTATATCGTTCTATTGGAGGCTATGAGATTGAGATACCCCCACCCATTATTGAGCAATATCCTTGTGTCCCGAACCCATCGGTTCCGGTCACCGTCCAGCACCCTGCCATCAATCAAATTGATGTGGCTGCCCAGACCTCCATTTATCCTGGGCTAGGATCAGGATTGACCTCACACATGACCACCCAAACTTCTACCTACCCATATATGGGGCACACAACTCAGACATCACCTCCACCACTACATTTGGACTCTTCTGTCCAAACTGGTCCCTTGCCTGCTGAATCCCTACAGTCTATTCTGTCCCAATTACGACAGATGGGTTTCATTCCATGTAGTCCTGCCACACAGACACGGACTATTTGTCAGGAACTCTATGATCGGGGTTTCATTAAAACTCCCCCAGCTCCGAAAGACTCTTCCATACCCACTCTAGAACCTGAGTGTTCTACTCCTCCTGGATGGGATCAATTGGGTGCACGCCCCAAGGGCAAAATTCCCCAATTAGCAGAGGATCTGGCTCTTCTCCGCCGTCCTCTCATACTTCCAGCCAAACCAGGTACCGGGGGTCTACCAAAAGTAATATCTTCTCCATTAGAAGAAGCCTGGGAAGTACTAAAACAACAACTTCCAAGTAAATCTGATTTGCAGGATATTCGAAACGAACCTCCCCCAGTACTAAGTTTCTCCTCCTCGAGGGAAGGAGATTCTTCTCACCTTGACCTACCCAAGCCCTTTCCCCTTGACACGCCAGTCCCTTCAGGTGCAGGCCGTCTGCCGTCACCCGGCCTCACCTTAGCCACTATAGGAGATGATCTCGTATACGTTTCAGAAGGACTTCGTTCCCTACGTAAGTCCATGTCAGCACTCCCTGACACTAGTGCATCCGCTACACCAAAATCCGAAATACCCCAGATACCCCAACAGCATGATGTTATTTCTCATCATACTAGACAGCGTCACCCTCACAGTTATCTTACTGATGAGGGATCTAGCCGCTGCCTTGCAGTCATTAACAGTCCCCGTCACCCTACAGGTCTGAATATCAGTGCAGAACCTATCTTATCTAGTCCGCCTAGCACACCTGCCCAATATATGGCATTACATGAGAACTCATGGCATTATGTTCAACCATGGGTTGATGACCTTGCAGGATGGTCTGAGGCGCTCCAGCCCCAGTCCGCCCTCTTCCCGCGTGAAGGATCCTTACGGTCTGACAAGCTTTCACTTGTAAGAGATCTTATTTATGACCACCCCGACCCCCATTGGGATCAGAAAACAACCCTCTATCTAATCCAAGGTCTTCAGGTTTGGAAAAAGTATGCGAATCAGTTTCCCCCAACCGCCTCGATTGATCTCCTTAAATCAGTGAAACTTTTTCCCCTGCTGAATAAAATGTCAGGAGGTGTCCCTCATACGGAATACACCCCACTTTCAGCTGTTGAATTAAATAGCCTCATACTACAGCTCCCGGATATTGCACAGGGAGGTAACCGATGGTTGAAGAAATTACAGGACATTACTCTGGGGACTACTCTATCAGTTGGCGATATGAAAGCGCTCCTGGGCAGAACCCCACACGCTAGTGTCACTGACATATTCACTCAATCGGGATATGCAAAGTTTGTAACAGATACCCAGTATGACGGCAACCCTTTGACAGAAATTCAGACCAAAGTATTTCAGGAAATCCGGACCATGTATCCGACCCTTAAAGACTTTTCAGTTATCACTTCCCAAAGATGGGAAATGGATTCAGAACCTATTGAGGCTTATTTACTGAGACTCCAAGACCTATATAAAGAAGAGACAGAGGAAAAATTCGACTCTGATAATGCCCTCCCAGTATTTTACCATTTACTTAAGGGTACCTTACCTACAGAGATTAGAAATAAGCTGGAAAACACAGTGGGTCTCCAATTAGAAAAATGGCCTAAAATTCGTGAACATATCCTACATCATTGTAGGAGGCTTATTAAAAGCAAACAAGATGAAGAGCAAAATCGCAAAACAATACGTACTAATCTAGACGTATTGCAGACTGAAGACCTTAAAGATAAAAAAACCTCTAAGAACTCTGACCCTAATAGCAATACTCCTGAGACTTCTCCCCCTGTTATTGTTATGTATGCTGATCAACGCTATGACAATAACGGCCGAAATCAAGGCCCACGGCCCTACCACCCAGACCGTAGAACTGATTACCCAGAAGAACGGGGTCGACGCTCTCTACCCCAGCGAGGTCCCCCAAGGGGCCCTCTTGGGGATACTAGGCGACAACGAGACTATCGTTCCCGGCCTAGCCCTGATCGCTATCCTGATGTGCTCTGTTATCGCTGCCAACAATACGGTCATTATGCTGCTGAATGTCTTCAGACACAGCCATATAGATTTAGAAAACCGCAGGTCCGTCAAAATCCCCCAGAATGCCAGTCATTCCCTTTGTGGAACCCGGATCAACGCCGTCCGCAGTGACCACTGATCTAGGGATCAATATTACCCACCCCATAATGACTAGGCGTTACCCCGAACCCGATTTGATTTTGTTGCTCTCAGTTACTTATACTACTCAGCTCCTCATTTAGTAGCCTGAAACCATTTCTCTGTATATGTATTGGTGTGATGTTTCTATTTCTATTACAGGTGACATGTTTTTATTTTATATTTCTCCTGGTTTAATTTCAAGTGTATATTTATGGTACCATACAAATGACCTAACTGAGTCAGCAAGTTATTTAGTTGTTTCTATGCATACCTTCCCTGGGGAGTTCTTATCAACTGCAGGGATGAGCGATCCCCAGAGGATATTCATTTATGTCTATTTTTATATATATACCTGAACTGACTTATTTATGCCATTTTACTTTATACGAGATCCCTTTTAAATAAAAGCTGTATATTGCTCATTGTTAAAATGTTTTCTGCTTTAACTATTAAGCTGTTTAAATTGATGTGACATTTACTTCTTTAGTTTTTTATGAATATAAAGCCTTCATTTTTGAAATCTCTCTATGATATGTGTGACATCTGAAAGCTTTTCATTATTTCCTTGTCTAAGAAAGAAGACATATTTACTAACCATTATCCGTTATATGGAAAAAACGCGAGAAATACTCCCTTGAACTGGCCATTTGGGGGAGCATTTTGCGCTGATCATACAATTTGTAGTATTCTTGAACAGAGAATTGGTGAAGCTTTCGGACATGAATAAGGAAAATTATGCACTCCACTTTTTAATTCCTTTCTATTTACAACAGGTAATCACAATAACCCCAACTATTGCTTTTTTTATCTGTCTGTCTTTCACTGCGAGTGATTGTGAGACAAACTGGTGTAGATTATTTGGGTGCAACGGTCCTGGAATTCATGCTTTGTGTATTTAACTAACACCTTGCTTCAACTAACTCTTGCCGCGTGGTGGATTTGTCTTGAAGCGATATGCTTCTTCCTACTTCTTTGTCTGATTGAAAAGGGTTACTTAAACTCTATGTGAAGGTCAATCACTGGTGTCTGCACTTTTGAATGTTTTTTTCATTTGTCTTTTTCAAGGAACCTTTTTCTGGCATTGCCTTCTGAATATGCCTTGCTGCAATTCAGATGTATCATATTTTGTTTTTTTATTATTAAGCCTATTTTTATCTTACACCCTTCAGGGTGCTTTTTTAATTTTTTCCATTCTCGATGCTTTGTTTTTTACCATGCCTCCTTCCTGGACCCCATTTATACCCACGACCCGCCTCCTAGCATTCTGACTTCTTTCAATAACTTAACCACATAAATTGCACTACTGGTCTGTTTAAGTTTTGCCTTTCCCCAGATGGAGGAGACGACTGCTAGCAAAGAAGAGCTACCCGATAATGTATCTGATCTGAAGGCTATGTTGCAGCAAAGAATCGCTAAATTAAAAGACAGATGCACAGACCCCAACATTACCTGGTGTGAGAAACGAGACATTATTCAGCGTGAGTTTCGACAGATGCATCAATTGGTCCATGAGCAAAAGAGATAGGCTCTCCACTTGCTGGAGTTACACAAGCTTTGGCCTCTACCCTTCCTTCTGGATCATCTAACTTATAAGTCCTGCTGGCCTCCTGCAGCTGAGGGCTCAACCCTTGGTGAATGGTAGTCATCGTAGGTGAAGATTCCATATCTATTGGCGATAGATTGCGATGCATTGCCCTCCATACATCAATAGTTGAACATTTACCATCATCTCTAAATTCTAATTGTTTTTTTAATCTTCTCTTTTGTTCCATATACTTTACCATTGTTATTTGATCATGCCATTGTAATAATTACCAATCTGTCTTGCATTTATGTAAATTGGCTTTTCATTATTGAACCCTTCTGGGTTCCCCTTTTGCTTTTACACCTAATTAGCACTGTTTTCTCCATGTTGACATTGTCTTTCATGTCTATTCAATTCACACTGATTATGCCCACTAAGATATAGCAATGTATCATTCAGGCATACAGTTACTTTGCTTATTCCTTTACCAACCTCTGACTCTTCATGGACTAATTATGATTGTGCATGCCTAGAATAAAGACATGGAAAGATCCAAGTTTGTACACCGCAAGTACGTCTTCAAGATCTATCCAGGCCCAAATGATGTTAGATCCCCCAAGTTTATGGCAATAATCGTTACACCTTGCAAACTACTGGACCACAAGTCTTGGGTCCATGTGAAAGATATACGTGTTTACTCAGCCGCAGAACCAGATGTTACGAGCCTAACCATCTCAAGACCGGCAACTTCCTTCAGCAAGCCAGCCTGAAAACCCAGCCCTGTTGGATCTTCCAGAACTCCGTCCAGATTCTTCAACGCTTCCACCGCCTCGACCATGTTCGATGAAAGAAACTTTTGAACTGATACTTAATTTGAGAACTACTGTTGCTGTTTATGGACATTATAGATTCATATTATGTTTTATTTTCAGTTTAGCAGCAATCCTGTCTAGATAGTGAAAAGGTTTTATTTCCTTTATTGTTCTAAATGTTTTTCCACGAGTTTCCCCGTTATTTCTGTTTATGTAATTTAAATTGAAATTGATATTGTTCAGATACAAGGGTAACATCAAACCCTAATACTGGCTAAGATATCATAATGTAGATGTAAACTCTGTTAGTATCAACCTGTTATGCAATTGTTTAACTTTGGTGTAGGCTTACTTGAGCTGCATGTCTTTCTGTAGGTTTGACTAAGCTCCAAGAGGGGTAACGGATATATACAATGCTTCCCATACTTCCAGGTCATTATGCATATGTCAAGATCCATGCATGACCTTGGTTAATATAAATTTTCCTAGGATTGACCATTTTTGCTGTATGAGGCAACCTCATACTTGCTATCCACTTATTAGTGCTCATGATTGGATACCAATGATGAGTACTAGTAAGGTCCAGGAATCCCGACCTGTTTAAGGATTCTGAATACCTACAACCTTAAACAGCCTGCAATCAGAGTACTATTTGTTGAGCCCATAACAATGCTTAATCAAAACCATTATTCCTTCCAAGGACCACTGAGACAGATACATTGGATTATCTCCCCATGCACTATGCTACAGATACAATAGAAGCCATAGAAAGACCTGAAAGTGTTTATTAGTATGATCCACCTGAAATTGCTATTACCCGCATACCTATATTTCATGGGATTTTGTAAATGAGCTCATGGATTAGTCCCATTCATAAAAACATTTCTCGCTACAGGTTTGAGTAAGTCTCAACCGAAAACTAAACAAATTGTACCAGTTGATCTTAAGACTCAGATAATTTGATGGCCTCATAGAATACCTTCTGGAACGGATGGTACCAAGGTACGTTAACCCTGGTGTCACCCTATGGGATAGGGTGAAGAGGGGAATGTTAATATATGGCCTAGCTTTAAGGCTACCACTGGAATAGTGATGGCCAAAGCTATGCAGCCTAGAACAACTGAAAAAAATACTGACTAGGCCAAACAGCAAGCAAGTGAATTAATATTTGAGAATCTGAAAAAAAGCAGGTCTGAACAATGAGTCCTGATACAAACTGGTACAACTTTTAATTTAAATCAGCACCTGTAATGAAAGAATGATGGATCAGATGAATAAAATGGAGCTTAGTAGTTTTGTATAAAATGATACAGAGGTCATACAGAGTTCATAAGATGGTGTGAAAAGTATTGCAGCCGGAAGATGTGAAACTGTTATCTCAACGCTTCCCAAAACATGTTGATAATTAGCAGTAGCTGAGAACGGAAGGAGGTGGGCACATCCGACAGCAGACCGCATGGGAAAGTATGATCTCAGAAAGTGAGAAAGATTAGGAGCAAGGTTTCTCACCATTCACTTCTATGGAGAGGTTTGTGTATAAAAGAGGGGAGATTTTGGCTTAGTTTGAGAGTCTTCTCCAAAGCTTCTGTCAGACGGCGAAGCCCTGTGCGGCTGAAACCAGAATCTGATGTCTGTATTTGTATCAACTTGAAGACCTGTGTTTGGGTAAGAAATAAAATGTATCTATCTATCTAAACCTATCTCTGTCTTTATTTTTATTGATTCTATCTTCTCTTTACCTTACATTTAGCCTACAAGGTAGATCATATACAAGTGACACTCAGTCTTTGCAGAAACTTAGACAGATGTTTAATAAGATTTATGTGGGAACATAAATGGCCCAGAGTATATCTAGATCCAGGAAAAAACAGAAAGCAGTAATTATGGGAATTAGTTTTTAATTACGGCTCCTAATGCCACCCCAGAATAGACCTTGTGATTGGGTGACAATGGAGGTTAGAGAAACTATACAGAACCTGATATATGAAATAAGTACCTTTAGTCCCCCGTGTGACGGAGTCAGAAAGAGGTCTATAAAAAGAGGTAATTAAAAACAAAGGAATGGGTGAAAAGTCATCAATACCAAAAAGGGAAGGAAGCAACAGAATTTGCAAAGGAAGAGAAAAAAACTTTTCAAGGAATTGAATCAACAGGATAAAAACAACAAGTGGCAAATGCATAAGTATAGCGGGAAAAACAAATTGTTACTCCAGGAACCATTTGTGGATCAACATTGGACACATGAATGGTTAAGGAGGGGTGACTTGTAGCCTAATGAGCAATTGATAGTCGCAGCCCAGGACAGCGGATTACAGACATGACAGCAAACACAGAAAAACACTGGTGCAACAGACATCTCAAAAAAGATATAATAGTGGAATTAGAAAAGGTGCAGAGAAGGGCGATGAAAATTATAAAGGGGATGGGACGACTTCCCTATGAGGAAAGTCTAAAGCGGCCAGGGATTCAGCTTGGAGAAAAGGCAGCTGAGGGGAGATATGATTGAGGTCTATAAAATAATGAGTGGAGTTGAATGGGTAGATGTGAAGCGTCTGTTTACGCTTTCCAAAAATACTAGGACTAGAGGGCATGCGATGAAGCTACAATGTAGTAAAGTTAAAACGAATCAGAGAAGAAAATGTTTCTTCCCTCAACGTGTAATTAAACTCTGGAATTCGTTGTCAGAGAATGTGGTAAAGGCGGTTAGCTTAGCGGAGTTTTAAAAAGGTTTGGACGGCTTCCTAAAGGAAAAGTCCATAGACCATTATTAAATGGACTTGGGGAAAATCCACTATTTCTGGGATAAGCAGTATAACATGTTTTGTACTTTTGGGGGATATTGCCAGGTATTTGTGACCTGGATTGGCCACTGTTGGAAACAGGATGCTGGGCTTGATGGACCTTTGGTCTTTCCCAGTATGGCAATACTTATGTACTTATGTACATCCTGTAGATTCTGTAAGAAAGAACTAGAAACATTCACTCATCTCGTGGCTGGCTGTGAAGCACTGATGGTGGAAAATTTTATACAGAAAGACACAACAAGGTAGTATGTCTCATTCATTGGAAACTCTGTAAGCATTACAGCATCAGTGTGCTGGAAAAGCATTAGTCTCTTGATCGTAAGAGAATTGTGAAAAATGAAGAGGTTATGATAACCTGAGACATTCCCATCCCGACTGATAAAAAGCTGGATGTCAGAAAACTGGATATAGTAGTGCATTTGAATATCATAGTACATGTGAATATCTTCATTAGGGTTGTTAATAAATCCTAATGCTTAAATAAATAAAAGAGAAAAAGACCAGAACATAGTAACATAGTAAGTGATGGCAGATAAAAACCCAAAATGATGGGAAATATTTCTGTATCTTTCTGTCACATTTTCTTGGTCTCGGACTACATTTCTTTTTGCTTGAGTATCTTCCCTTTCTTCATGCGATTCATCAAGTAATCGCTTGAGATCAACACCTCTATAATCAATGCTGAATTTGTTTTGAATTATTTAGTTAATTTTCTCAGGTTTGAAGGTGAGGGGGTGGGGTGACAGCTATAGTTCATCTTTGTCAACCTTGGTGGCATTTGCCAGTGGAGATTCTGGAAGGGCCAAAGGAATGTTGGTGTGTTTAATATTTAACGAATGGGTGAGAATTTTGCTCCTTGCATGCACCAGCTAGAATTTCTCTGGATGTTTTAGGTTTTGTGCATGAATTGATTCTGAATATGATGATTCAATATGATTATCTGGTTACAGTAGGTGATTTTAATTTGCATGTTTGTATTGTAATGATATTTATCATATTTCTGTTATATGGTTGTTCTGCAGTGCTGTCTAAAATGTATATTTTTGTTCCTGTTTCATGGTTGTCCTATTATTAGGTTTCAATTTGATGTTTCCATATTTACCTTAATTATTATATTTATGTTTATATTTGGTCATTTTACTATTGTTTTGCTGTTAACAAATCTATAAGTTTTATGCTACACTGTACCTGCTGTACACCGCCTTGGGTGAATCTCTTCATAAAGGTGGTTAATAAATCCCAATAAATAAACAGTGTGAACTGTGGGAGAGTACAGACTCCCTCACTAGTTTTAAAGATTATGCAATAGCTCAGAACGTTAATGATCCTATTACCCATGCAAGAGGGCAACTCTTGATTTTGATTTTTTATTCTGGGTTAATGTTGCAAAAGTGGAGATTGAAGTTGCAGGAAGGTAGAGAAGACTCAGGTCAGATCATAGATGCTTTTAATTTTCTATTTCAGCTGGGAGAAATAATGCACAAAGGATATTTAGGTGGCAGAGAGAGAATTAGGAGAGAAGGAGAGGTGGAAAGTTTTTGTGAGCAGATAGCATGAGATGGAAGTTGGAGAATCTTAGAAGGGAGGGTAGAAGAGTAGTATAGGAAAGTGATTGATATTTTGGATGAAGTGATGCCCTACATGCGGGTGTAAGAAAAGGGATAAGCCTCACTGATTCACAGAAAATTTAAGGGATAGAAAAAGGGCTGTGCAAAAACTGGAATGTCATTGGAGGAAACAATCCATTAGGTTTTAAAAGGGGCAGTTCAGGACGGCAATGAGAGGGTATTTTACTAAAGCTTAACTCGTGTTATCTGCAGCAGGGCCCATAGGAATAAAATGGACCCTGCTGCAGATGCTTTAGTAAATGACCCCCTGAAGGAGTTACCTGGGCATTAGACACAAGAATTAAATTATGGGGCTCTCCTTATTAAATTAATGACCTTTCTGCTTCCGATATTGAGAGGAAATGATTAGATGGGGACTGGGCATGAGTCTTTGCTGCTGTAGAGGGTTGTTTTGTGAGAGATAGGGAGTAGTGGGTGTTTATATTATGCACTGTTAAATTGTACCTTATGGGGATATGTAGATTATTTGTAAGAAATTTTAATAAAAAATTTTTTAAATAAAATATTTTATATACTGATATAGCTTCCCCCCCCCCCCCCCTACACACACAATATTCAGCGCTATTTAACCTGCTAGGAACAGCTCCTGGCCAGTTAAATAGCACTTAATCAGCTATCTGCGAATATTCAGTGGGAGATAGCCAGTTATTTTCTGCTGAATATTCGCGGTCAGCACTTACCCCCAGATTCTATATAGTGTGACTTAAGTTGTGCATGCAAATCTGGTTATAGTCTGGATTTGCACACACAATTTAATTAGTCCATAAGCCAATCAGTTCCAATAATTGCCATTTAACAGGCAATTATCGATTCTAATTGGCATCAATTAGAATTTATGTGCACAACTGTCTATGCATATTCTGTAACATGGTGCACGTAAATTCTAAGTTGCATTATTGAAAAGGGGGCATGGTGATGAGCATGGAGTGGGCAAGTCATGGATGTTTCTAAAATCTATATGCATTGTTATAGAATACACCCAGTCCATGCCAAATGTAGGCATTGACATTTACATCAAGTTTTACTTGGCGTAACTGCCCGCAACTAAATTTAATTATGTGGATGTGTGCTCAGTGTGTTCTATAAACTCTGTGGAAATTTAGGCATATTCTATAAAGTACGCCTAGATTTAGGCGTACTTTATAGAGTACACTTAGGCATATTTTTTCGGCACTGATATTTAGGCGTGATGTATAGATTCTAGTCCCTAACAGCTAACTGGCTTTCTCTCGTGATATAACTAGCTATCCATGAATATTCAGTGCATTGCAGGCTAAGTTTGGCAGCCAAATCGAGTGCCCCAAAAACAGGCCTATCTTTGGCTGCTATAAACTGTCCAGTGCTGAATATTGGATTGGCTCACCGCTGACCATGGGAGTTAGCTGGGCTGCCTCGCACAGTCTGAATATTGGCCCTTTTATGTAAAACTTTGAAGTTTTGAATTTATGTATAACTTTCATTTAAAAAAATTATTATAGAAATGTGATTTCTTACCTCCATTTTTGTTGTTTTGATTAAATTAAAAACATATATTCAAGTGTTCTTTCTACTTCTATTTACACTTTTTAAAATTGTTTCTAGTTCTGGAGCATACCTTCCTTTTTGATCTGCATACAATAACCACCTTTCATTATTCATTCAAAGTGATTGAAATAATTTTAATATTTGAATTAGTTGTCAAATCATGACAGAACAATGCTGCCAACCATATTCATTAATTTTTATTAATATAGGAAAAAAATGCCAAAGGAAACTTCTGTTTCAAATTATAGAACAGAAACTGCTGATGAATTTACATGTCAACTCTACTGATGATCTCTCCGTAGGCAGAAAATGTCCAGCTCAGCAACTTTTAAATAATCATGTTCTGTTTTGATCAACCAAGTAAATACAATGAGATAAGTAATTCCGAAAAAATCTGTTTTACATGCTGAAATTAAAGTCAGCAGAATTAAAAAGTGATGAAAATGCTCACTCAGTGGAGCAATAGGTTATTTTGTTTATGTTAAGGTGTAGAATTCCATTAGCCACATTAATGTCAGGGAAGATTGAATTCTTTGCAAACGATGGTATGTTTTATTGGAACATCAGAAAAATAATCAAAAGAGGTATCGCATGGTTATCAAGATTCCAAAGGTCAGAAGTGTCACACTTGAAAACATACCCCCTGATATTCATCCAGCAGCGGGCAGCCCGTTTGCTGTTCACTGCCAGCGTTAAACCCGGGTATTTAATGTTGGGCTGTTTCCAGTGACTGACGTTAAGGGGTCTGGGATAGCAGCAGGGGCCATTTTTTCTGTGTATAAGGGCCCTTTGTACCGCAGTGGGTAAAAAAGCCCCCAGACACACGTGGCCATATGGTAAGAGAACTCTTATCGCATGGCCATGCAGCGGCTAGGCCTTACTCCCATCCATTCAGGTGTTGATAAAGATTCCCACACTAACCCAGCAGTAACCGGACAGCATGCAACGATGCTCGATTATGGCTGGGTTATCGCTGTGCAAGCCATTGCCAGGGGTTTTCTTTTGCCCTCAGAAACGGCACACACTCGTGCAGGACTACTGCTAGCGCCGCGTTGGGCCGGTGATAGTGCTGGAAGAGCGTTGGGATTACCACCGCTCTGTAAAAGGGCCCCTGAATATCCAGTTTCATTTTTGACTATGGCAACTTAACCAGTTATCTCCTGCTGAATAGCTGTGGTTTAGGTGCTAAAACACAAGAACCGTTCCTGGCGGGTTAAATAGTTTTGCATATGTGGTCTCGAAAGTTCCAAGTATGAAATCATTTGATAATTTGATATAAAGTTTTCAAAGTCTCCCAGAATGCTGTTAGCCCAATATCAGCCGCTTTGATCCAGATGGCAGGTGCTACTCTTAGATCATCCCGACTTTGTTTTCTTTCACCTACCACAGCTGTCAGTTAAATGAACTATGTTGCCATTATCTCTCCCTTTCTACCCTTTGCCATGCACTTTCAAATACTTTATCTTTGCATCCCTCTCCCTCCATGCATCTTCTTTATATGTATCAATGTCCTGAGCGTCACTTCATGCCTCTAATGATGTGGACTCTCGTCCTCAAAAGTTTGTGTTGAGACTGCCATTTTACAGCCAGAACCAGCACGAGCAGGAGTGACAAGGGTTCAGACCTGGACAGACTACAGCCACCGGTAAAAGGCTTTTTTCCTGAAATGGAGGGTAGTGGCCATTTGCAAATCAAGGGCATTGGCACACAGCCATTTCCTGGGGGAGTCCTTGCCATCTCCTATTTAGAAGGCAGTAAGGGCTCCTGATGTAGCCCAGCAGTAATCAGGCAGCGCATGGTGGGGGGTCTTCTCACGCTTCTGTAAAAGGGCCCCTATATTACTTTTTAAAAATGTATTATTATTATTATTATTATTATTATATAATTATGAATACAAACATAGAGCTCCTTTTACTAAGTTGCGGTAGTGATTCCTGGTGCATCAAATACGATGAAGCCCATTCAATTCCTATGGGCTTCATCACATTTGCCATGCGGGAATCACTACCATAGATTAGTAAAAGAAACTCGTAATAAACCAAGCAAAACTGCTTGTACAAAAATATGGCATATACATTATATGAAGCTAAATAAACAAGACTAATTATTTTTTAAAGAAATATCTAAAACCACTTTAGTCCACAATACTGAGGCAGAAGACTAAACTGCTAAAGAAATAATAATCAAAAGAAAAAATGAATAGACTAAGGGGTCCTTTTATTAAGCCATGCTAAAAAGTGGCTGGCGCCGCTGGTGGCACATGGGCTGCCCACGTGCTGTGGCCACTTTTAGCACAGCAATAAAATGGCTGTGTTTCTTTTTAATGTAATGGCAAAGCGCTAATTTACCCTTTAGCGTGTGGCCATTACCACCAGGAGCCCTTACTGCCATGTATTTAGGAGGGGGTAAGGACTCTTGTGCTACTCCCATGCTAATTGGGTAGCACAGGATAATGTACCCATGCTACCTGATTAGCGAAGGCATGCCAACTCTCCGCCTCCAGACATGGCTCCCGCACAGGATTGACGTGCAGTAAGCAAAACACTGCTTCCTGCAGTAGTGCTCTTTTAGGGCACTTTACGCCCACAGTAGGCCTACTGTATCTTAGTAAAAGGTCCCCAATGTTCAGACAATCTTCAAGTTATTAACATTACAAATGCTACTCTAAAGTTAGAAGATGGGATAACATAATCAGCTCCAACTCTCTCATTAGCAGCTAGAAATGCTGTTAATTGACAAGGTTTAGAGAAAAAAAACCCATATTTCATAGATCTATATCTAGTAGTGGCGTTGCAAGGGCAGCTGACACCCGGGGCGGGTCGCCGCTGTGCACCCCCCCCCCCCCCGGGTGCAGCGCGGCGCACCCTCCCCCCTCCGGAGCGCAACCCCCCCCCCCCGAGAACATACCTGGAAGGCGGTGAAGGGCGGGCGGGAGAGGCAATCTGCCGAGTGCACGCTGCTGGGGGGTGTCGACGCCTCGCTGGTTCCCTGCTCTCTCTGCCCCAGAACAGGAAGTAATCTGTTCCGGGGCAGAGAGAGCAAGGAACCAGTGAGGCGCCGACACCCCCCAGCAGCGTGCACCCGGGGCGGACCGCCCCACCGCCCCCCCTTCCTACGCCACTGATATCTAGCAATATATTTATAAGGAAACTTTAAGAAAAATAAGCTCCCAATTGGAGATCCTTGATCATAAAAGGTGAAATTCCCTTCTTCACCTCTGTGTATCCCTTGAAACAGCTGAATACATTCTAATCTTGCTGTCCATAAATATCATATCCCTGTATTTAAAGAAAAGACAAAGGACAAGCAAACAAAAAATACAATTAATGTTCTTAATTTTTTTCATATATAAGCACAGAGCAGGAAGAGGATCTCAATGTTGTACTAACTAATCAGCTCAATCTGATACCTTCTACTATTTCTCAATGTGGGGATGTTTATAAAAATGGAGGAAAAGCCTCAATAGGTATTGGGGTCACTCCATTGTCTTTTAACTGCTCAGTCTTGTTCCAGACTAAGGGAATAAAACGGAGCAGTAAAAAGACAGTCGAGTATGCCACAGACCCTGAAGCAGGAATCAAAACCTTGGCCAGAGTTGGCCGTGGGCAGTTATATGAGACTGAGCAGCTGCAGAGATATAAGTTCAATTTTCACATTATAAGTCTGGTTAAGTTGAATAAAGTAAAACTAATGTTAAAGAACAGTTTGAGGTTTTTATGCCAGTGATGAGTGAGGGGGCTCCTTAAGGTTGACTAATCGGCATGTAGCTTATTTTGAAAGGGAAGGACGCCCATCTTCCGACACAAATTGGGAGATGGACGTCCTTCTCCCGAGGTCGCCAAAATAGGCATAATCGAAAGCCGATATTTTGCGTCCTCAACTGCTTTCCGTCGTGGGGACGACCAAAGTTCACGGGGGCATGTCGGCAGTGTACCGAAGGCGGGACGGAGGCGTGGTTAAGAGATGGGCATCCTCGGTCAATAATGGAAAAGAGAGCATTTGGTTGACTTTACTTGGTCCCTTTTTTTCACGACCAAGCCTCAAAAAGGTGCCCAAACTGACCAGATGACCACCGGAGGGAATTGGGGATGACCTCCCCTTACTCCCCCAGTGGTCACCAACCCCCTCCCACTCAAAAAGAAAAATTAAAAAACATTTTTTCCAGCCTCTATGCCAGCCTTAAATGTCATACCCAGCTCCATGACAGCAACAGCAGTATGCAGGTCCCTGGAGAAGTTTTTAGTGGGTGCAGTGCACTTCAGGCAAGCGGACCCAGGCCCATCCCCCCCACCTGTTATACTTGTGGTGGTAAATGTAAGCCCTCCAAAACTCACCCGAAACCCACCCCCCTTCATCCCTAAGGGCTATGGTAGTGGTGTACAGTTGTGAGGAGTGGGTTTTAGGGAGGGGGGTTGGGGACTCAGCACCCACGGTAAGGGAGCTTTGCACCTGGGAGCAATTTGTAAAGTTCACTGCAGTGCCCCCTAGGGTGCCCAGTTGGTGGCCTGGCATATGAGGAGGACCAGTGCACTACAAATGCTGGCTCCTCCCACGACCAAAAGGGCTTGGATTTGGTCGTTTTTGAGATGGGCGTCCTCAGTTTCCATTATGGCCAAAAACCAGGGACGACCATCTCTAAAGTCGACCTAAATGTTGAGATTTGGGCGTCCTGACCGTATTATCGAAACGAAAGATGGACATCCATCTTGTTTCTATAATACGGGTTTCCACGCCCCTTAGTCGGAACGTCCTTAGAGATGGATGCCCTTAGAGATGGTCGTCCCCGTTCGATTATGCCCCTCCATGTGTTTAACAGCGGAGTGACCCTAATACTTAATTTTTCATGCCAAAATATGAAGGCTCCAAGGTCTCTGAAACATTTAAAGGAACCTCCTCAACTTCACCATGCACATATTCTTTATATTTCTTCTTTGGTGAAGGCAAATAATAAATTTGAGTCAATGGTAGTGTAGACTCCTTAAATATTTTCTGTACTTTTATTAAATACTTAATAAATATTTCTTGAAGTTATCTTCAAGGAACTTTGGGAAAATTGATCAAGTGTAGATTTAAGACCCTAACTTGATTCTCTGTCTCAACTTTAAAGCACACATTTGTATTACCTTTAACCATAGCTGTATTAACTTTCTGTAGAGATGAACTTTTCTTCTTAGAATCATCTAAATAGTTTGAAAAGCAGAGATTTTACTTTCTAAAGTATTTGTTTTTATTTCCTATTGTTTTCCAGACACGTCGTTTATTGGGCCACATTGCAAACAGATTCCAATGAAAATTGTTCAGGACTCTGGCTGAAATGTAAACTGAGGAGAGACAACAGACCAACCTGAACCTTGAATATCCAGCTCCTGATGTAACAATAAGGGGTTACCCTGATGCAGAGAGGACACTGCAAGTGGAACACTTGGTAATTGTTCCTCCAACTTAGGCATGGTAGATGCAATCCTCAATGCCATCAGATCAGATTCAACCACTTTGCTTTAGTCCAAGCAGTCACCAACTCTTTGGTATATGATTGCTCTGGTCACACACTCTTTGCAGAGGAAGTACTTGGTTGTAGTTGAGACATTCAAAGAACCAGACTTAAATTGTTTTAGTAGCCAAGACATGAAGAAAGGGACTCTCCCTTGCAATGCCAAGCAGCAAAGTTTCAAAGTTCAATCCCTCCTCTCAGTACCCTTCTCCACCACCGCCAACTCCAGGCTCCGCTCATTCTGTCCCGCCTCACCCTATGCTTGGAACAACCTTCCTGAACCCTTACGTCAAGCCCCCTCCCTGCCCGTCTTCAAGTCTTTGCTTAAAGCCCACCTCTTCAATGCTGCGTTCGGCACCTAACCCTTACCGTTCAGTGAATCCAGACTGCCCCAATTTGACTGCCCCTATCGGACCGACCGTTCACTTGTCTATTAGATTGTAAGCTCTTTGAGCAGGGACTGTCTCTCTTTGTTAAATTGTACAGCGCTGCGTAACCCTAGTAGTGCTCTAGAAATGTTAAGTAGTAGTAGTAGTAATGTTTCCAATTTCTTGGAGACCTCCATCTATATACATATCAATCAGGTCAAATACTAGCGTTTTAGGAGTCTCTGAGGGATAGACCCTTGTTTTTCTTTTCCACTTTCCCATTAGAGAGCAAGGAAAGAAAATATACCATGTATAACCCTGTCTGAAAAGTCATTTGACTAAAAGGAAAGACCAGAATCAAGGTATATTGTTGTTTATTAAAAATGGAAATACTGCTTGGCATTTACCAGATCACAGCGGTTTATAATACTTAATAAAAATTAACATTATAAGAAAGGTACTCAATTTGAAAGATAGGAGAGATCTAATACATCCATACCAGATAGATAGATATATATAATTATTAATCATAGAATATTACATTATACAGTTAATGAATCCATGCCTCCCTATCAGGTTATTTGTCAAAGGCTGTGGTGAAAGGAGGAGTTTTTATAAAGCATCATCATCAACTTTTTCAATTTTCCCTCTGCTCAAATTGGTATCAAAAGCCTACTCCACAGCATAAGAGTCATCCAAAATAAAAGCATTCTCGCAAGTAGCCATTCTCCTAAGATTGCTGCCAGACAGATGTCTTTGTCACTGCTTTTTTTGCCATTCATGTTGGACATTCCAGTTTGTAAAATAGCTACTCATGCTGGACATCCTCAGCACACGGATGTCCATCTCATGTAATTCTGACATATTTCCTGTTGGAAAATACATATGAGATGGATGTCTGTTTTGGATGTTATGAGCTGAATCTCTCTATTCTGACTTGGGTGATTTTTCAAAAATGCCCCTCCATATCTCAAGTATTTAATCCAAGAAGATGGTATAAGATCTACCTGACAGCTTTCCTCAGAAGAAAGTAATTTGGATAAAAGGGTCAGAGAACATATTTGAAAAGATTGCCAATGAGCTGAAGATAGCTTCATGGATTCTAGATCTAAAGCCTCACTAGGCATAGATGCTTCCAAGGAAATTGGTACAGAAATATCTACTTTCTTGATTCCTACATCATCTAAAGGAGAAGACAATATTCTACTGTCTACAATGGGGGCTCAAAGAGTGATTACCTTAGACAGAAAATAATCTCCTAAAGATTCAGCACAAAGGCTTACTATTATCAGCTAAACCTTTCACTAAAAAAAAAAAAATAACAACTTGTGAGTCCTATTATCATTTTCATGCACAATTTTAGAAAAGTAAGATCTCTTAAATGGTTATAAAGTCTTTGTACACTTCTGCACTGATTAAAAAGATCAGGGATACAATATTTTTGCAACTGCCTCAGAATGATTCAGATTATAAGTAACTATTGAAAATTCATTCCAAACAGATCTAATTTAGAACAGTTTCTAATACACAGTTCTGGAATTTTCTCATAATATCAATGTCTTCTCCTTCCCTAATCATACCCATTGAAAGAATCTTTGATGAACCATTGGGGAAAATGAACAGCAAAGTATCCACATTAACATGCATGACCAATTCATGCCGTAATTGATGAATCTTGTACTGAAAAAAATTTGTCAGTTGTTGAGCCGAACGCACACTTTCCTGATGACACTGCAGGGTGCAAACCTCTGTGAATATTTTTAACATTTAATATCAATTTGGACTGTTAGACAGCATAGAGGTAGCAGAATTATTCTGTTTTTAAACTTAGTGAAATATTTTGTTAAATAAAATGAATGAAACAGTCTAGCTTTAAACTCTCAGTGTATAATTGTTTCTCCAGTAATTACTAAAGATAAATTGCTTTACATTCTATTGTTTCCTTAATTATTCCAGATGCTTTACCCATTATTCCTTCTACATTTCTTAACACATAAAACAAAGTAAGAGCGAAATGAAATGGTTGCAGTTAAAAGCAGTATTGTAATGCTATAGTAACTGAAGTCCTAAGATGACACAGGGAAATCATTTTCTCTACAGAGGAAATAAGACTCCAATTTGTGTCTCAAATTCTAAAGAGAATTATGCTTGAAGCATTGATTAATTGCATTGTATTCTAGCAACAGTGCCTAGTGGAGAAGACCTGTCCATCTGTATGTTCTTCTGTCCATTTATATAGGTTTGTTTTTCATACATGCAAACAAGCTTATGAAGAAAGCAGAACAGAAACAGAGAAGAGAAAGCAGCATGGTGTTAGGTAGTGGCATAGCGAGACCCAATATTTTGGATGAGCCCAGACTTAACTTAGATGGGACCTACCCTGCCATGGACAAAAAAGTGAGGACAGCTCAAAGAGGATATCAGGAAGTCTTTAATATCAACAGCTAAAAAACCACCCAACACGGCCGTGTTTCGGCACCAAGGCCTGCATCAGGGGTCTATTGAATCTACATAGAAAGCAGAATAGATAGCTAATTAAATAAACAAAAGTGGCATGCATAAAATCAGCTTTTACAATAAACACATTCATGAGTGTTAAAATGTTACAGAAATCAAATTATACGAAGGGTCATTTATAGATAAAAATGAAATTGCGAACAAACAGATGAAGCTAAAATCAAAAATGAAATGTATAAATAATAATGGATGAGTGATAGTCTTAAGAATTGTGTTCATGTTATTAATTAAGAATAATTAAATAGATGAATAAATAAAATAGATAAAACCATATGTCGATGATATGTTCTGTTATTTCAAAATATTATATAAGAATATGTAAATGTATGTAAAAAAACTAATAAATGATGTATCAAGAACTTTAGTAAATATGTATATGGAATATATATACCTCTTGTGTTGTGGCTGATATCTTAACCAAGAGGGGTGTGGTTGTGTAGCTTCTAAAATAAAAAATTCAAAAGTAAAATTAAGGCATTTAAAAATGTATCATAACAAATAAAAAATGCACAAGACTAAAATGCAGTTGGGTGCAGCGTGTGATTGTGAGAGCAGTGTGATGTACCCAATGTACTGTGATAAATGATGGACAATAGAAGTGATAGTAAACATGTGTGGGAGTGCATCAATAAAAATAAAAAAGAGGGGACAATACTATAAACCAAACAAAAGTAAGTGATTTGTGCGAATCTATGAGTGTGGTGAGTGAAAACAGGCAATGACCGTCTCTCCACGATGAAGTATATGAGAGAGTGCCAAGGACATACAAATGGAAATAGCCTCGAACTAATGATATTTACTTCAAGAGAACAAACCAAACGTGTCATTACAGTGGCAAATATATATAAAAGGGTCTGACGTATGCAGTGAAATACAACCTATGGTTTTTTAGTGGGTTAGAAAACCCAGATCCTTGTTAAGTTTCTAGCCCACTATAAACCATAAGTTATATTTCACTGCTTATCAGCTTCCCCTCCCCTCCCCACAAACATCCTGCTAGACTATGGAATTCTTTGAAGTCCCCATGCACATCTCCTACCCACCCTACTAGACCATCTATGAGGGACTGTTATATACACTGTCAGCTAACACATTTGCTTATTTCTGATCTGATGAAGAAGGGAAACCTTCGAAAGCTAATCAAGAAATGTATTAAGTTATGTCCAATAAAAAAGGTATCATCTTATTTTCTTTTCCATGTTTTAATTTTGTTTGATTTCTATTGATTACTGTGCCTTAAAAACGAAAATGTGTGTTAGTGCTTATACGGTGTGTATGTGGAGATAATGCAAGTGAAAGTGACAGAATGTAAATTTATATTAAATATGTTATGTCGCTCAATGAAATAGAAATGTTGCATCCTACCTGCACAAACAGATGGGGGAGGTTTATGAAAAAAAAACAAAGACAATTGAGAGAACGAAAATGACGTGTCATATCACAACTGATTAATAATGATTTGTACAACATGTAAAATTCATAACATAAAATAGAACCAGTTAATTTGAACATGACATTTTTTTTCAAACTGTGCAAATTTCATAAATAAGGACATATCGGAAACGTTGATAGGAATACATTTGTACGAAATTAAAAGCAAAAAATAAAATAATTAGAGCAGTCCAATGGGAAAAGAAAATATGATGTTGATGACAATATTGTAAACCAGTTAAATCCTCCTCTCTCAAAAACAACATCCAATGCCTATAACTATTCTGACAAAGTATTTCCTGCAGGGTGCTGGTTTTTATTCAGAGTGGGCATGTCTAGAATGCATACATAAATAGGAAAAAATGTCCTAGTAAAAGCACTGAATCTATAGCACACTTTCAAATCACAAATATATTTAAAATATGTTATATGCTTTCTAAGGTGTTAAATAATAACCAGGTATTGCCGCTGAAAATGTCTGGTTAGCGTCTAAGCCAAAACTGGCTATTTGGGGGAGTTCTGGGGATGGAGTCGGCTCTTAGCCAGTTAAGTGCCAATATTGCACCAACCAGCTTTCTTTTCACTGGCTCAGTATATCCAGAAATTTAATGCTGTAGCCCAGACATGGCACAGCATTGAATTTCCAGGTATAATGCCAGCAGCAGTCAGCAAAATGCTGATCACCACCAGTTGAATATGGGGCCTTATGTTTATAGAATAGCAAGTGCAGTTCTGCGTGTAACTATAAATTAGTGCCAAATAACACCAATTAATGCCACTTAAGGGTTATTATTGGAACTTAAGGCCAATTGGTGCCTAATTTATCAATACGTTTGATGCACAACTGGCTCTATTCTATAACTTTTTGTGCCCAAATTTGTATGCTCCTTGGGAGTTTGGGCACACAACTGTATAGAATCCAGGGGTATATATCAAAAATGCTTTATTAAATTACTTCCATATATTCTAGCTACAGTAAGTATATGAATGGCCTGTTCTCCTTGTAAAGTTATAGTTTACAATTGGAACTTGCCTTTTAAAATTACCATCCCCCCAAGTAAATGTTACTGAATTTCTTTCAAAGATAATTGGGTAAATGTGTCTCGTTTCTTACCTATTCTGTGAGTTTTTAAAAGTTGATCGCTAATGGAATTTAAAAAGTGTGAGGCATAGACATGGTCAACCAGTGCTTACCATTAACCCGGTACTGTAAGCATTGTTTTTAAAATGAAGGATTAGAATATTTAATGTTACATTCCTTTGAAAATCAATTTTGCAGTAAATTAGCATGACTAGATAATATGCCCATCCAGAATTACAAAAGTTCATAATCCCCCATTAGGGACTGGAAGGTAGATGACAACATTGGGCATTACAAGTGCATCTCCTCTCTCCTTCCCCTTACATTTTCTCTCTCTCATCCCTACCATTCTTTATCCCTTCTCTCTCTCTCTTATCACTAGCCTCTCTCACATCTCTCCCCTATCAATTTCTTTCTCTTTGCAGACATCGCTCGCCATTGTTTATCCGCTTTTCACCACCTCCTTGCAAGCCCCCATGACCTGATCTTATTACTCCCACCATCATTCTCTCCACTCTGTCCCCCATTCATGCTCATATCACAGCCTCTCTTCATACCCATTCCGTCTCTCCCTTCTCTTGATCTTCTCCCAGCAGACTCTGTTGGTGACCTGGCATTCCTCACTCACATCAAAAGCATTGAAAATTCCTCTATGCCAATCATCTTGTCGGCACCACCATTACTCTGACAGTCTCTGAAGGTGCATCTTCTTACTGCTTCCATGGCATGTTCCTTTTAGAGAACATGACAAGCTGACATGGCTTTTATTACATAGTATACTTTTGACCTCCCTTTTCTTGTCAGAAACCGAGGAAATTATACTCCTTCCCTTCAGATTATCTCTTGTAGATGCTTTCAGATCTAAATTACTGTTGGAAATAAGAAAGAATAGATTTTAAAACTGTGACATATTACTTCCCAAAGAAATATGTGTCTATTATAAAAATATGCTGCTATCATGAAAGCACATTTTATCGAGTCCCCGCTGATGCTGCTTTAATAAGAATTCGGTCTAATATATAAACACACACACACTCATGCACAGCTCAGTTTTTCATTTTATTTTGTGTTTATACTGATAATTTGTCTGCTAGCCTAAAAATATGATATGCCAATATTATAGTTTGTTTATTGTGCACTTGGGCACAAATCAGATTTGTATCTTGCTTTGTAAAATTACAGGTGTGAATCTCATAAGATAAGGTACATAAGAGCAGTCACATCCTGTATTATAAATGAAATGCTGTTCAACAATAATGACAGCAAAAGTAAAAGAAATTCACAATGGAATACTTACCTACTTTGAATCAAAGCATGTTAATGGCCACCTAGAAGAATATATGATAGGAAAATGTTTGCAAAAATGTAATAAAAGCTCATATGAAACTGCATTTTGGCATTTTTCAACCTAATTACCTCTTCTTGTTTTAACACCAGCAGTAACCTTCACCTTGTGTTTCTAGATTTAATTTAACTTATTCCCTTTTATGGAATAGATAATCCCAACAGGATAGTTTTTATTATGGATAATCCTTATTATCATACCCTAGGAACAAGAACTCCACCAGAGAAAGGTCATTGTAAAGTAGCTTTCTTACCATTTGAAGCTGTGATATTAGCACTAGCAGGACTATTATGACATCCGTTGGGAACCTGTCTCTATAAGAACACACGGATTATGTTCAAAACTGGAATAATGAATACATGTTCTGCTTTTCCATTTTTTGAAAGTCTTGTTCCTTCAAAGAGAGGTAGGCAAGATAAATGTGTTTATTAAGGGATTAAGAAAATGACATATGTAAT
The DNA here is from genome assembly GCF_901765095.1 of Microcaecilia unicolor. NCBI lineage: Eukaryota > Metazoa > Chordata > Amphibia > Gymnophiona > Siphonopidae > Microcaecilia > Microcaecilia unicolor. The sequence continues at coordinate 38,430,274 of NC_044037.1, forward strand.
CAAAAGCGATCAATGATGTAGCAATAGCTTAGAGTTAGGGAAGCATGTAAAATCCCACCCCCCCCCCCCGAGTCACAAAATTATTAGTTTTTGAAAAATGTTAATAATAGGGATATATATGGCTAAAAATGGGCTCATTTTTGTATATTATAGATTTTCCTGACTTTTATGTATTTCTTTAATTTCTTTTCATACATTTGTTTTGACTGTGCATACTACCCCCTGAATTCTATAAAAGTGGCTAAAAAGTGAATGCACAAATTTGGGCACACGATTTAATTGAATAGCAAGCTAATTAGTGCCAATAATTGGCTTGTTAACAAGTAATTATTGGCACTAATTAGATTTAATTAAAATAAATGTGTTTAAATTTAGGCGCAGGATCTGTGCCTAAATTTTATAAGTGAGTTCAAAAATGTGGTGCAGATGGGTAGAACGGGGGTATTCCTCAAACTTACACTGGTTGTTATAGAATAATAGGGATACATGTCTAATTTATTTATGAAGATTTGCACCATGTTTCAGTTGGTGCAAATGGCCACTCCTAAAGTTAGGTGTGATTCCCAGGTATAAGCGCTGTTCTATAAACTGCATCTAAATTTAAGCGTGGTTTATAGATAGTGCTTTTTTCTGTGCCAATTTTTTGGCATCATATATAGAATTCATCTGATTGTGTGTGCACAAAAACTATGTTTCTGCATGAACATCGGTTATACACATTCTATTTTGTAGGTATAAGTAAGTAAATAAATGCTAAGAAATGTATCCTAATTAACAATATTCCCAACCAAATCAGTGTCAATTCTAATCATTGAGAAACAAATTTTTTTTTTTTTTGGGGGGGGGGGGCAAGACAGTACATAAGAAAAAGATGTGCTACATGCATCTACTCAGGGCCATATATCCATTAATAAATTGCATCTATGAACTAGAGAGTTGCATGGGTGCAGAAATCTTACCCATCCCCGCCTGTCCATGCTGGAATTTTACCCATCCCCACCCATCCCCACTGGAATCTTACCCATCCCCACCCATCCCCGCAAGAAGTTAACCTGTCCCACCCAGTCCCGCAAGAATTTAATGGTACATAAAACACAATTCCGGTCAGCTCTCTTGGGCTCTCTCTGGTTCGAGTCGCAGCACTGCAGGTAGGGAAAGAATGGAAGCTGGAACTTGGAACACTCTGGTGTACACATGTGAGACTTGTCTCTGTTTCACTGTCACTGCTTGCTGAGAGGTCACCAAATGCATGCGCCAGTAGGTCAGGTGACATCTGATGCTCATGCCTGTGTCAGAGACGAAGTCTGCGCATCGACTAGGAACAGAGAGGATTAATAGTAACATAGTAAGTGATGGCAGATAAAGACCTGAACAGTCCATCCAGTCTGCCCAAAAGTCACACTTATTATCAATTCATTATTATCCACCTTATAATCGAAAGAGAAAAACGCCTAGATTTCGACCCAAATCGGGAGATAGACGTTTATCTCACAAAAACAAATAAATCGGTATAATTGAAAGCCGATTTTGGACGTTTTCAACTGCACTCCATCGCAGATGTGGACAAAGTTGATGGGGGCTTGTCAGAGGTGTGGTGAAGGTGGAACTGGGGCGTGGTTATCAGCCGAGGAGAGATGTACGCGTTAGGGCGATAATCGAAAAATAAAGGCGTTTTTAGCGAACATTTAGGACACTTTTGTTGGACCCTTTTTTCACAAGAACAGGTCCCAAAAAAGTGTTCTAAATGACCAGATGACCATCGGAGGGAATCGGGGATGACCTCCCCTGACTACCCCACTGGTCACTAACCCCCTCCCACCACAAAAAAATGATGTTTCACAACTTTTTATTTTCACCCTCAAATGTCATACCCACCTCCCTGGCAGCAGTATGCAGGGCCCTGGAGCAGTTGTTAGGGGGTGCAGTGGACTTCAGGCAGGTGGACCCAGGCCCACCCCCCTACCTGTTACAATTGTGCTGCTTAATGCTTAGTCGTCCAACCCCCCCAAACCCACTGTACCCACATGTAGGTGCCCCCTTCACCCCTTAGGGCTATAGTAATGGTGTAGACTTGTGGGCAGTGGGTTTTGAGGGGGATTTGGGGGGCTCAACACACAAGGGAAGGGTGCTATGCACCTGGGAGCTCTTTTACCTTTTTTTTTTGTTTTTGTAAAAGTGTCCCCTAGGGTGCCCGGTTGGTGTCCTGGCATGTGAGGGAGACCAGTGCACTACGACTCCTGGCCCCTCCCACGAACAAATGCCTTGGATTTATTCATTTTTGAGCTAGGCACTTTCATTTTCCATTATCACTGAAAAACAAAAATGCCCAGCACACAAATTGTTGAATAAAACATTTTATTCGAAAATACGGTTCGGTCCACCCCTTCACGGACCCGTTCTCGGAGATAAACGCCCATGGAGATAGACGTTTTCATTCGATTATGCCCCTCAACGTGTACAATGAACATGATATTATATAGTTGATTATGGTCTTTCTTTGGCGTTTCTGGGACATAGACCATAGAAGTCTGTCCAGTCCTATCCTTTTGTTCCAACTACTGGAGTTGCCGTTGAAGTCCACTCCAGCCTATTTGTCTTCTCATTTGTGGGACAAAAACCATAAAAGTCTGTCCAGCACTGTCCTCATGTTCCAGCCACTGAAGTTGCTGTCTAAGCCCTTTCAAGCCCATCCTTAACCAGATTACCATATATGAGACACAGAAAACACAAGTCTGCTTGGTATCGGCCCTAGTTCATCACAACCGGAGTCGCCATCTAAGTGTCACTTGGCACATCCACACATGCAGCCATTTAAGTTTAGATTTTTTATAACATCCATTTTCTAATTAGAGATCCTCTGCATTCATCCAACACCTTTATGAATTCCATCACCATTTGTATCTCTACCACCTCCTTAATGGAAGACTTTCTGTATTTGTGCTGTTAGAGCGAGGAGGAGGAGGAGACGGCACTCAAAGAACTTGGTACTCAGTAGGTGAGAAGCAGGTGCAGTTTACACTTCCATGGGAACCCTGCAGGAATTGTTTCCATCCCCACGGGAACCATGCAGGAACTGCTTCCACCCCCACGGGAACCCCATAGGAACTGCTTCTGTCCCCAAAAGAACCCTGCAGAGCTGCTTCCATCCCTGTGTGTTTCCATCCCCACAGGAACCCCGTAGAACTGCTTCCATCTTCATGGGAGCCCTGCAGAACTGCTTCCATCCTCACAGAAGCCCCGCAGAACTGCTTCCATCCCCGTGGGAAGCACCTCTAAGAAAAATGACAATGAATCAGTGTCATATACTAACTATGGGGCCCTTTTACTAAGGTATGCTGAAATCTGGGTTTAGTGCATTCTAACATGGGACTTTCTCATGCAGTAAACCCAGATTTACTGTGGTGTTGAAGTTGGGCATTTTCTTTTCTTTCTTTTTTCAGGATGTACACTAATGTTCCCATTAGTGTGTGGCACCTTCCTAATGTGCTAGCTGGATAACATGTGAATGTCCACTATCCACCTATGACACGCTCCCTCAAAAATATTAGTTAAAAAATAATTAATGTGTGCGTAATGTGCAAAAACAGGGAAATCACCCATGAACTAAGACATATCTTCTCAAGAAACCTAGGGGTCCTTTTACCAAACTACGGGAAAAAGGGCCCTGCATTAACAGCAGGGGCCATTTTTTCCATGCAATAGGGCCCATTAGGGACAGTACTAGTACCTGTGTAGAAAAGTTTACTTGTTAACCACTGTATGCCTATGTGATGGTCTCAGCAGTATATCAGAGGGTACTAATTAGAACACACTAGTTAGTTAATGCAAGGGGGGCATTCTCATAGCATTCTTCCTTCCAAAACATTTTTCAAAAATTCATTAATGAATGCTTAGTGCGTGGAAAATGCAAAATTACCACAAAATGATTTAGCACATTTTTCTGCACACTAAGCACACATTAGGGTTTAATGCCTTTTAGTAAAAGGGCCCCTGAGTTCTCAGTTAATTCATGTAGAACTGTACGCTGCCTTAGTGATGCGATACAATGCATGTCCTTTTTTTAAATCAATAGTTCTGAAACCTATCTTGAGGAGCACCAGTCAGGGATTCACTAACATAGTTGTTGGGCACCCTCTCCCCTTCCCCTACACCCATTGCTAGCCCCTCTTCCCCAGTAAATCAGTTAAATAAGTGAGGCTAATGACAGTAACACCAATTCAAGAATGGGCTAAACATAACAAACTTTGCTAAGACCAAGTAAAACTGAGCTTCTCTGGGTCCCTAACACAAGTGGATACATAGCTGACATCAAAATCTCTTTTGGGAAGTACAAACTCCCCCTCAAATCACAAGTCAGGAACCTTGGAATACAGTTAGATTCTACGCTTACTCTGATTCCCCAAATTCAAGCAACCTTCAAGAGCTGTCTCTACTATTTGTGACAGCTATGCTGCCTCACTCCTTACATTGAGAAGGTAAATCTTATCCCAGCTGTGCATGCCATGATAATATCAAAACTGGATTATTGCAATGCACTATACAATGGTCTGTCTACAAAGGGCCTGCACCTACTCCAATTGATTCAGAATGCTGCATCAAGACTCATAGAAGGTTGCAAGCGACGTGACCACATCATGCCATTTTTGCAAAAACTTCATTGGCTACCAGTACAATATAGGGCTACATTTTAAACTCTGTCGGATCTCCAAGACCCTTAAAAGAAATGGCCCTAAGTACCTAAAGAATAGGATGATCCTCTACCCACCACAAAGGATACTAAGGTCCACTCAAGAACTATTATTAACCACACCCTCTCCAAAAGACATTTCATGAGGTGATACCCACAAGTGAGCCTTCTCTGGAGTAACCCCCATACTCTGGAATGCACTGCCTGAAAGGCTCTGCTTAACACAAAATTATCTCTACTTCAAGAAGCAGGTGAAAGCTTAGCTCTTCAACCAAGCCTTTAATGGAAGAAGTAACTAACTTGTTAGTCTCACTCACACATACACATAAGGAGTGACATGGGCTGCACATACTGCAGCAGGACATGTTTATCCACTCCTATCCTATCTGGGATAATATTTAACCATCAAACATGCAGTGAACTCTAGTGTGAAAATACAGTAAATGAATACTAGCACTGGAAAACACTAGTTAACACCAAGCTTATCCAAAGGAGAAAGATCCCTCAGAAACCAATCAGATAAAAATCCTTGGTTGTAGCCAGCATCAACTTAAGCCGATATCTCATTTTTGTAATCAGGGTCAAAACTCCATTTTTATAATGTAATTTTCTGTGCCATCATTTATTGTGCATCAAAATTTTTTTTAATAGATATATGAAAATAAGGTGATCAAAAGCGACAAAATTATTCAAAAGACAGCACTAAACTGAGTTTACTTAGATAAGTCCTTAGCTTTAAGGCACTTTATGAAATATGCAAAGAAGTGTTTATGCTAGAAGTTTATACGAACCAGTGAGGAGGCCATGCGAGCCAAGCCTCCTCACTGAGGGCCAGATGCACTAAACTTAACGAGCCTTTAACAAGCCATTAACGAGCAAGCAGTAAATCCTGGCAAGCACTAAAGACTTCTCTGAGCCTTTTTCCGACGACGGTAGCAGCTAATGAAAATGGAATGCAGATGAGGAAATTGTGTAGAAACCCTATTGTAATGAGATGCACTAACCTTTTCCAATTGCCTTAATGCTGGAAAATCTAACGAGAGGTCTGTACCTGTCGTTGGGGTTGCGCGGGATTGAAAAAAAGTCTATAAATGTTATTTTTTTAAAAATTGGGGGGAAAAGTGCTTGTCTGGGATGTCTTTTATGGACGTCCTTACTACTACTACTACTACTTCACTATATATATATAAAAAAGACGAGCTGTGCCTATGGACATCCTTTATGGATGTCCTTCGCCCCCCCCCCCAAGATCGCCGCCACTCCCCCCTCCCCCTGCATTGAAATAACAGCTTCCCACAGCCCCGGCCTCCCCGCCATCCTCTGCACCCCCGAGGCCCCACCCCCGTTGCCCCCCCTGAGGTCGTCACCGCCGCCGCTCCCCCCTCCACCCGCCCCCCCTCTGTCTGCCACTGGGTCGGGCCCTCACAGCGCCTCCCACCTCCGTGAGAAGGCGCTGCAGCAGGCAACAGCTGATCACCTCCCTTCGGTCTTCCCTCCTTTCCTCCCTGGCCCACCCTCATCTGACGTAAGTAACTCACGTAAGTAACTTACGTCAGACGAAGGCGGGCCAGGGAGTAAAGGAGGTAAGTCCGAAGGAAAGCGATCAGCTGTTGCTTGCTGCAGTGCCAAGGCGCTGTGAGGGCCCGGCCCGGTGGCAGACGGAGGGGGGCGGGTGAAGGGGGGAGCGGCAGCATTGACGACCTCAGGGGGCGGTGGGGGCAGGGCCTCAGGGGTGCGGAGGATGGCGGGGAGGCCGGGGCTGCAGGAAGCTGTCATTTCAATGCAGGGGGGAGGGGGATCGGCGGCGATCTCGGGGGGGGGGGCGAAGGATGTCCATAAAGGACTTCCATAGGCACAGCTTGTCTTTTTTTATATATATAGTGAAGGACGTCCATAAAGGACGTCCATGGCATGCGCAGAGCAGCCAGCATAACGCTTGGCTGCTCTGCGCATGCTCGACCGACCGACTGGCCGACTGTTTAACGATGGAATAGAGAATGCAAGTGAGCTACAACGAGAAGCTCATTTGCATTCCTTGATGCATGCCCGTTCCTTATTGATTCGCTAAGGGAATCGGTAAGGAAAGGGCTTTAACGAGTCTTTAGTGCATCTTGGCCTGAGTTGCCACTGAGGTCTGTAACTTGCTCATTACAAAGGGAGTTTCTGTTTCTATGTAGCATGAAATTTTGGAGATGCTGGGTCATTATCTATTTGTTTGAGCAGATTACCCCCCTCCTCCATTGAAACTGACTGAAATAATTGGTTTATTCATTAGATTTACTATGGCCACAACATAAAAACAACAATGAGAGGAGATACACAATTCATAAATTCAACCTCCAAATCCATTTCTACATAACCTCCCATGCAGAGGTGGCCAGGCTTAGAAACGCACAACTCTTAACTCATTTCACAAAGAATTTATAATTCAAACATTTTAATCACCCAAATGTATGAACCATGGAAGTTCTGCTCCATTATGCGGCTGACATAAATGCATCTTTTGCCTCATTGTATCTTTTTGTAATCCTTTTCTTTGCATTTGAGCCCCATTCTGCTAAAGTCTAAGGTTATTTCTCCCTTGTCAGTCATAGCTCTTTCAATTAAAAACAAAAAACAAAACCTTATGCACACATTTGTCTTATATGAGAATTCTTTGCATTGTATTGATGAGATTGCACTCAGGTGTCATTATAAGACGGTATTTTCTTTTAGCTGAAAAATGCAATTTCAACATGTTCTTCCAGATGTGAAAGAAATCACTCAGAAATTCACACCAGAAACTGTGCGCTAAGAGTCTCTCTCTCTCTCTCTCTCTCTCTCTCTCTCTCTCTCTCTCTCTCACACACACACACACACACCTTTAACAATGGCTATTACCTTAGGTTTTTATTGCAACAGGTAAAGAGTATAATAGAAAGGGAAAAAAATTCTCTTCAGGTAACAGACTAATATATTGTGGTTAGAACCATGTGGATTATGCTATCCTAACTGGCTTTATTCAGTATACATATTTGGATTCACCCTATATATTATGACCTATAGACACAATAGTTTTGAGTATGTTGATCTTCATAACATACTAGAGCTTTGACTTTTTTCCTCTTAGGGGAAACAGTAATTTTCCACTTCATAGACTCATGCAGTAAAATCCAAGGTGAATCTGCCTTTGTCAGGGTCTGCCAGGTGGAACCTCTGCTCATAAAGTTGGGATGGCAAAATCCTGATTAATCCTTGACAAAATTTGACTACTAAATGTTTCTTCTACTAAATGTTCCTTACCGTGTTTTTATAATTTTTATTCCTCATAATTAAGTTATATTGCCTTTCTGAAAATTTACTATGGGCCCTTTTGCCAAAGAATGGCAAAGTTTTGCACTTATTTGGAATTAAAGTGCAAAACCTAGCACACAGTAATTACAAAGGCTGTGTGGTAACTGTTGGGGGGGGGGGGGTACCCAGTTTTCTCCCTGCATTTCCATGCAGACAAGTTCCCTACTATGCTTTAATGTCAAGTACTATTAGCATGAATGCACCTAACAGCAGCTTTTGATTTGGTATTAAATAAACCTGTTCTAACTGCACATTTGAAAATGAATGCTAGTTACTATGTGCTAACTGCCACATGCAGTCCACACCCAGTCTTCACCCATGCACTGCCCAGTCACTGCCCTAAATCATGCTAAGCAGTTAACATGGGATACTTACTGCACTGTTATTAGCTTAAGATAACTGTTAGTGAGACTGTGTGCCAATTTTTAGCGTGCACTAAAATCCAAGATAACTGCTTGGCACACTTTAGTAAAAAGGAATCCTATGTTAGGAATAGTCTTTGGAGAGATGACAATCATCAGAATTTTTCTGTAGATTTATTTATTTCATGTAATTTCTGTTACTTTTGGTCACTTTGAGCCAATGTTTACCCCCTCCTGTTATTAGGATCTTCCATTTAGGATAATAATAAAATGTCAATTTATGGATATTTTAAGCCATATTATATTACAATAACCCAGTCATAAAACACAATAATAAATTTGCAACTAGCTGCAATATATCTCCTGCACCTGTTGGGTACTCATCTTAAGCTCAGATTTGGAAAAGGAGAGTAATAGATCTATACTCTAAACCCAAATCCGAATCAAGATTGTCCTGTTATTGAAAACAATTAAAACTCTCTATCCCATACCTCAAGTTCCTAGTTTTTATATATCCTGAGTCTTGCCGCACTGGTGTTGCTACAGAGTCATAGCTGGGAATCTCTCCCCACAGATACTGTGAATACAGCCTCAGCAGTATCTTTAGCCCTGGCAGACCGTAGAGCACAACCTGAGTTCCTGAACTGAATCTGGAACTCCCAGATGACAATGAATAGCATTAGCACTGAATTATCCACATTGAGCGAGTTAGTTATAGACTTATTATGTTTTATGACTGGATACTGTGAAATAAAATGGTTTAAAATGTCCATAAATCTTCTGTTGCTATAAAAGACGTTGTTTTACCTCAATTTAACATGATGGGTCATAAAAGAAGATTATGCTTTTCTCTTAGATGCCATTCCCTAAATTTGATACTTTTGCTGAGCTTTTACCATTTTTTTTCGAGTTCTGTGGAATTTTCTTAATGATGAAACAGAAAAGGAAGTTCATGTATTATCCTTCAATGTCCCTAGGCCCCATCAAGCCTCCATTGCTCAGTTAGTAGTTCAAACACGAGATTCTCATATGACACCCATGCCAATTTGGGAATAGAGTATTCCTCCAGCAGGAGACTGATGTCAACATGAGTCCTAAGAAGAGGATGCTTTCCTCTGTTTCAGCTTTATTGATTTAATACATTTGTATCCCACACTTTCCCACACAGGGCAGGTTCAATGCGGCTTACAAAGTAAATATAATTACAAAGTCATTTAAGGAGAATATTACTAACTGTAGTAAACATGGTTATAGAGAGACCTTAAGAATAAGTGAGATGAACATGGAAAGTGCAAAAAGATAGGATAAGCAAAAGGAGAAGGAATGGGAGGAGTATGGTGTAGGGAAGATGCTGAAGAAAAGACTAGGGGATAAGCATGAAGGAGAATTGGGAGACAAGGACAAGATATAATGATCATCAGAACAGGAGTCATATAGTGAATACTAACAGGGTTGGCCCTAATGCTAGGTGGGAAAATAGTGACACTAAAAGTCATCATCAGTGCACGGTTTTTCCAAGGATGGGTGTATTCAAACCCATCGTATCTGACCCCTCCTAAACAGGAATTTGCATTGGAAGGGATAGGTTGTGGCAGGCCTTTGAGCATGTGTATATGCTCATAGGTCCTGTAGTAGCTGTCATTTTGTGCTGCACGCCCATCTGGGTATAGTGTAGGACTACAAAGTCATAGAAGAGATAGTAAAACAGCATACAAATATAAGCAGAAACAGAAAAAAAAAAGCAACACTGGGCCTTCAGGATTGAGATAATTGTCATCCTTTTTATTCTGAAAATGACCCGACAGGGCCGTGTTTTGGCGTACAAATGCCTGCCTCAGGGGTCAGAAAGTTCTTATTGGTATATTCATGGAAATTTGGAAATAACCAAGCAGTCAGGATATATTGCCCATAACGTAGTCAATATCTGAATAGTCAGAAAAACGCTTTCGGTACTGAAGGCCCAGTGTTGCTTTTTTTCTGTTTCTGTTTATAGTGTATGACTCACAAAAATGTGTGTGTGTGTGGGGGGGGGGGGGGGGCATACCCATCAGGGTAAAGGGTAGAAAGTGGGAGATTCTGGACATAAAAAGAGAAAGAAAAAGGAGATGCTGAACATGAGAAAGGAAGGAAAACATTGGAGATGCTAGAAATAGAGAAAGTTAAAGGGAAGAGATGAGATATGATGATCAAAGGGCATGGGGGAAGAAATGAGAGATGCCATGGGGAGACAGAGAGAAAAGATGCAGAATATGGGTTGGAGGAGAAGGTAAGAGAAGGGAGATGTTGTGGACATGAGCTTTGGAAAAAGCTACAAAGCAGTTTATGATAGATGCATAGTTATTATACTTTCAGGTACTCTTTGAAAACGTATCTGTTTGATAATTTATTTATCAAGGTAATAAACTCTTCTTTAGGATGTGTTAGATTTTAAATTTTTATGTGAGAATCCAAGATGGCAATTTCAGGGAGGTTCTACAAAGAAGCAGCTTTGCACTTCCCTGTTTTCACTATGGGGAAGAAATGTTGGGGCAAGCTGCAAGACTTTCCCTCTGAGTCTCAGCAGGCAGCCTGTTACCAACAAATTTCTATTGCTAAGGCCTTTGTGGTGTCTAAAATGCTGGTCCCTCCTGCAGTACTGCCTGAAGCAACAATCATAGGAGATGCTGATACTACCTTGAGCCTGGACCAGTGTCAGGCGCCTCCTTCTCCCCCCCCCCCCCCCCCCCCCCAGCATTGGAGCATTTGACCGTACAAGGGTTGTGGCAGTTAGCATTGCATGATAGTGCTTCTTCTATAGAGGAGAATCTGCAGTGTGAAATTATTCAAGGAACGTCTTCTCAAGGAGAGGATTGATTTAGACCAGTGGGAACAGAGTTTCTTGACTGCAGCTATGGCAGATTCCTCTCCATTGGTAAGACCCAAAACAGTTACTTTGGACTTAGTTTGGGAGGGTTTAACTTCTCTGCATGTTGTAATTACTTCTTTAACAAAGATTGTGGCAATGTTTAGTACAGTTGTGGTCATGGGCGTGGTTTGGAGGGTGAGTGGGGGCAGTGCCCCCCCAAACGAGATTGCCACCCCATCCTCCAATCCCCGAGCCGCTGGCAGCCTCTGAAAGCAACACGCACGCTGCTTTAGACCTGCCCCCGGAAGCTTTCTTTCTCCTTCAACTTCCTGTTCCCATGCAGGCGGGAAGCTGTAGAAGAGAGAAGGGCCTCTGGGGCAGGTCTAAAGCATTGTGCATGCTTCTTTCGCTGAGGCTGCCGGTGGCTTAGGGGATTGGAAGACAGGGGAGATTGATAAGGCAGAGGAGGAGATGGAAAGCTGTTGGTACATGCGGTTAGCAAGAGGGAGATTGAGGACTTACTAGTAAGAAGAAAGGGTGGAATCTGAACGAGTAGAGAAGTAGAAAATTAAATGGAAGAGAGCTGAAAATGAAAGATGAGTGCCAGAGATAGATGTAAAAGAGGAAATTAAAGAGAATAAAAAAAGGAATAGAAAATAGTCAGAACACAGGGGAAACAGTTAAGAGAAGAAAGATGGAAGAAAACAGAAACCAGAGACCATGCATGAGAACCTTAGAAAAATAAAATGACTAGTCAACAAAAGTTAGAAGAAGAATGTTATTTTCAATTTAGTGATAGGAATATGTTAGTTTTTGGAAATTACATCTGCTATCTTTATGTTTTGAACAATATAGAGGGAAATGTATCACTATTTCTATTTCTCTGGTGTTGCACTGAATGCAGAGTATGGCTTCTTGGGATTTCAGATTAATTATTGTCTACAGATTTCCATTTCAGTCTGTGGTAATTTATTTTGTAGCTGGTAAGGGTTTATCTGTGTCCAGTGTGTATGACCTGGGTCAGGTGTTCTGTTAGCGTGGAATTTCTTGGTAGAGATCTATAATAATCAAGCTTGTTCAGTTTTCCCAATAGATTTATTGACCTTCTAGAGCCCATTGCAATATTTATGGTTGTCTTTTTCTGGTTAAGCTTCTTGTTATGTGAGTTCATGTACACATTTTTTAGGGTTGATATTACTTTATAATATGCCTGGCACTAGAAGCAATTTGTGTTGCTGTAACTTTATGAAACCTGAATCAATTTATTATTATTATTATTATTATTGTATGCTGAGTTCTAGGGGGAAATGTCCTAGTTTTTGCTTTGTACCCATTTTTGAGGTGAGAAAGACCTCTGTGGATGGCCCAGTATCTAGGGTTAGGGATTAACACTTTCAAGGGGTCTTTTACTTAGGCACGCTGGGGTTTTTAGTGTGCGCTAAAAATAGGCACATGCTAAATGCTAAAGACGCCCATAGGAATACATTGGCATCTTTAGCGTTTAGTGCACACCTATTTTTAGCGTGCGCTAAAAGCGCCATTGCGCCTAAGTAAGAGACCCTCTCAATGTTTGAGTTCTGGGCTGAATAATTTAACTGTTAACAATTTTAATTAGTATAACCAGTGAGGGAAGGCTTGTGTCAACTGATACCATTTTAGATAACCGTGCCATTCAGATCAGATGAAGCTGGGCTTTCATCTTTTTCATTAGATACACAGAATTGTTTTTTAAAGGGTAGAGATAAGAAAAGGGGGTTTTAGGGCTGCTAGAACAAAAGTGTATTAATTTTGTTTTAATTTGAGCAAGGGTGGGGTTGTCACTTAAAGAGGACATACAATAATGCACCTTGCAGAGATTCCCTAACAGAGGACCTTTTCTCAATAGGTAAAGTGCTGCAAAGAAACAGTTTCAGTGCTGGGAGTGTAACATAGTAACATAGTAAATGACGGCAGAAAAAGACCTGCATGGTCCATCCAGCCCAACAAGACAAACTCATATGTGCTACTTTTTGTGTATACCCTACTTTGATTTGTACCTGTCCTCTTCAGGGCACAGACCGTATAAGTCTGTCCAGCACTATCCCCGCCTCCCAACCACCAGCCCCGCCCACCACTGACTGGCTCTGCCACCCAATCTCAGCTAAGCTCCTTAGGATTCATTCCTTCTGAATAGGATTCCTTTATGTTTATCCCACGCGTGTTTGAATTCTGTTACTGTTTTCATTTCCACCACCTCCCGCGGGAGGGCATTCCAAGCATCCACTACTCTCTTCGTGAAAAAATACTTCCTGACATTTTTCTTGAGTCTGCCCCCCTTCAATCTCGTTCTACTGCCCTCTCGTTCTACTGCCTTCGCACCTCCGGAAAAGGTTCGTTTGCAGATTAATACTTTTCAAATATTTGAACGTCTGTATCATATCATCCCTGTTTCTCCTTTCTTCCAGAGTATACATGTTCAGGTCATCAAGTCTCTCCTCATACGTCTTGTAATGCAAATCCCTTACCATTCTCGTAGCTTTTCTTTGCACCGCTTCAATTCTTTTTACATCCTTCGCAAGCTACGGCCTCCAAAACTGAACACAATACTCTAGGTGGGGCCTCACCAACGACTTATACAGGGGCATCAACACCTCCTTACTTCTGCTGGTCACACCTCTCTCTATACAGCCTAACAACTTTCTAGCTACGGCCACCGCCTTGTCACACTGTTTCGTCGCCTTCAGATCCTCAGATACTATCACCCCAAGATCCCTCTCCCCGTCCGTACCTAACAGATTCTCCCCGCCTAACACATACATCTCCCGAGGGTTTCTATTCCCTAAGTGCATCACTTTGCATTTCTTCGCATTGAATTTTAATTGCCAAACCTTAGACCATTCTTCTAGCTTCCTCAGATCCTTTTTCATGTTTTCCACTCCCTCCCGGGTGTCCACTCTGTTGCAGATCTTAGTATCATCCGCAAATAGGCAAATAGGCTGAACTAAGTTGAGGTTTCAGATACTTTTAATCATCAAAAGGAGAGAGCTTGTCAAGGGACATATCAGGTTTGTTAATTTGCCAGTACTCTTGCTCACTCTAACCTGCTATGTAGTGTCATTTTATCTGGGCCCAGAGCCCACCTCACTCAAGGTATCACAGTGACTCACAAGATTTATATTGTAAACTGCTTTTATATACTAAGGGTTGGAAGGGAAGTCAAGACATTTTTTATAAACTATAAATACATATTTGCTATAATTTACAATAATACTGAATATCATTGAATTGATTTGCATGCATCCATATATAGCATAGTTCATCAATTTGGCAAATATTGTCTCTGACAATTTTCCATGAGATTGGTAATGTTCATATGAACCTTGCCGATAACAAGTAATGATGTGCTTTTTAACTTGCTTTGGGAGCTCATTTCAGCATTTAGCAAGTGTTTCAACATCATTATAAATTCATAAACAAACCTGAAAGTGTCTTAAATATTTTTAGACTACAACATGAATATTTTAGAAATAATAAAGAATGTTAATTATCATTGAAAATGGAAACTGTGAATATTTTTAGAATGACATTTGGAAGGAGTTCAACAAAGCAATCATAGGATTCACAATAGCTTTATTCACAAGCAAGAGAAAACCCCTTCAGTACAGATGCACTAACTGAACACGGACATGATAATGGGGATGGGGGCAAAAGAGAACACTCATAGTTGTTATAGGCATGTGTGTGTGTGTGTGTGTGTGTGTGTGTGTGTGTGTGTGTGTGTGTGTGTGTGTGAATAATTAAGGGACCCTTTTACCAAGTTGTGGTAAAAGGGGGCCTGCGGTGAGTGGATTTGCTGTGCGCTGAGGTCTCCTTTTACTGCAGCGGGTAAAAGGTTGTTTTCAGCAAAGAAAAAAAAAAAGAAATGGCCCTGTGCTAATCACTGGGATTGGCACGCTGCCATTTCCAAGGAGATCCTTTACAGCCACCCATTTAGGGGCCCTGTTTCCTAAGGTGGACTAGCATTTTTAGCACACCCTAAAATTAGCATGTGCTAAATGCTAGAGACAAAACAGAGAGGGTATACAACATACATAGAAAGTATACACACAAAAAAAGCAACACTGGGCCTTCAAGGCTGGGACAACAGGAGTATTTTATTAAAAAATGACCCAACACGGGCCGTGTTTCGGCATTAAGTAATGCCTGCCTCAGGGGTCAGAGTTTAGTTGTAAATTATGCAAGATGTATAAATATCCAATGCCTCTGAGAATAAAATAAAAAAAAACCTTCAGAGCCAAGCTGTCCTGTCGAGAAGGACAGCCACGGTCAACTCCTGTGCTAGCCGTTCCTTTGATGAAAACAGAGGCATTGGACATTTATACATCTTGTATAATTTACAACTAAACTCTGACCCCTGAGGCAGGCATTAATGCCGAAACACAGCCCGTGTCGGGTCATTTTTAAATAAAATACTCCTGTTGTCCCAGCCTTGAAGGCCCAGTGTTGCTTTTTTTGTTGTAATGCTAGACACACCCATATATTCCTAAGGGAGTCTCTAGTGTTAGTGTGTGCTAATTTTTAGCACGCACTAAAAATGCTAGCATGCCTATAGCAACAGCTTAGTAAACAGGACCCTAGGTGACATAAGGGCTCCCATGCTAACTCGGCAGTAACCAGACAGCACGCGGTGCTGCCCGATTACTGCCAGGTAAGCCTCAGCAATACAAAAATAAAAAATATTTTTGTTACGCCAGACATTGCATGTAGTGGGGGTGGGAACTACCACTGGGCTCCTGAGGTAACCCGGCGGTAGTCCCAATTTGGCATCCAACAGCGCCATGGTAGCTCTACCGCGGCATTATAAAAGTGCCTCTAAATTAAGCCACCATTAATCCATTATAAAAATTGGTTTATTGTTACATGTTTAAACTATAAGTTGGTTGAGTTTCACTAAAAGAAAGTTAGCAGATAAATGTAAGTGTAACATGATATAAGTTTAAGTGTCAGAGTTATTAATTGTGCTGAATCAGATACCAATATAAAAATACAGCTTTGAGATCAGCTAGCCTGGATTTCATCTCCCCCTTCCTTTTTCCTGGGAAATGTTTGACAGCCAAAGCTTGGCTAGGTAGTTAACACCTCTAGGACTCTTAACAAAAGAACTATTCAAACACAAACAAGTAAGAGGCTACTTCAAAGAGTGTTTTTAAATTTACTCCCTTCCTCTGATCAAAAGGCCTTCCTGAGGGTGAACAAAGGATCAAAAGGCAACCAGTAGACACAAGGAGACAGAAAACCTGTGGAGGTGGGAATCCACACACCTATTGACAAAAGGAAAGTATAATGTGTATCTGCCACAGAGATTCAGACAGGAAGCCTTTTCACTTCAGTAGACTATTTGTCAGCAAAATCCAGACAGGAAGTCTTATGATGTTATAAGACATGAGCCCAGATACCATAATGCTTTGCAACTACTCAGGGTTGAGTGCAAACCAGGAAGCAAATGCACACAGGACATACACTCATATTTCCCTGCAAACAGACTGTATAAAAAGCCTGGAAAAGCCCAGCTCTTGCTCTTGGGAATCTTCTTCTTGGGATCTGCTGCTCTGGGGACCTACAGCTCTACCCTGCTCTCCTGTGACCATGTGCCATGTGCTCATCACTCAGCTTTGTAACAAAGACTTTTCTGTAAGTTAATAATTCATATTTAAACCGGCTACCTTACTTTAAGCATAGATTCTCTTTAAGACTCTTACCTCTCGCTGCAATTGTATAAATAAACTCCTTTTGAAGCTAAATATATGGTCTGTTTTTTACATATGTTCTTAAACCTGGTAATGCAGGTTAATGTAATCCAATAAATATATTTAATTCCTTTTATTCATTGCAATTGTGGATCATGTTGCCTTAAAGGGCAACTGGTGGAGAATTATTCAATATATATCTTAAAACTTATAAATATTAGCTAGTGCTCAGGGAGCAATTCCCCCAAGATAAATTAATTCTTGTTACATTTTAAATTAATTCTTGTTACATAAGTACATTATAAGCAAACAAAGAAATCAAGTAGAATGTTTGAGACTATGTGTTATGACATGTTGCAATCATATTTTAAATCTTTTTTCCACATCTTGGGCTGTACACGAGACAGGCACTTAACTTTTACCTGTTGTCCATGACAGGTTATGAGCTTGGGTTGTAACTGACTCCCTTGCCCAGGTATCACATTCCTCTGCATTCTCAGCCAGTTGTCTGGCTTCGTGCTTCCTGCCTTTGTCAGGGCACTTAGCCTCCTGAAGCCTGTTGACTTTTGGCAGATCATTTAACTTGCATCCTGTTGGAGATTCCTTTATCTTCCTTCCTCAAGGTTCCTTTTTGGCTACCCCAGTAGGCCATCTGCCAGTTACACCTTTAGTGACTGTTTCATGGCCCTCTTTTCGACCTTTTCTTGTTCCTCAGCTGTGCCCCACATCCAGGGCAAGTAGTCCTCTGAATTCACAGGATATGACTGCAGGGCTAAACATGTTTCCTCCCTCTCCTGGTCCCACACCAATATATGCAACTACTCCACTCTAGGCTTTCCAATAGCTTCAGTTGTAGCTTACAATACAGCAGCTTCTGTCTTCAATTCACAGCTTGGAGTCTCTTACTCCCTCTAGTCTGCTGTGGAATCAGGAGCTGGCCTTGTTCAAGGACACCTAACTCCAGCTCCACTCTGTAGTCAGTACTGGCATTTCCAAGCTGCTCCAGCACCAATCTTACTTTCACTTTTACATGGAAGCTTTCTTTGCTTCTGACCAGCTTCTGCTGATTACTCGTAGATGCAGACTGCAGCTCAATAAGCTTCCAGCTTGTCCGAACTCTGCCACTGTAGCTCACTCTGAAGCCACATCACATTTTCTCTCAATGCCCTTCAAGTAGGGAACAGCTTTCAAGGTTACTTGCTTTTAACTTTTTATTTTCTTTGCCTTCCTTGCCAATTCTCCTGGCTAGGTGTGGCTTGAACAACAGCCCTAAGTAACTGTGCTGCAGTTTTCTGGCCCCTTCCTATTAACTCCAGGCCAGACACCCTTGGAGGCCTCTACACTCAGGATCGCCCTCCCCCCCACCCAATCTGTTCAATCTCAGGGCATTTAACTCCAGCTTGCTCTGAACCCACCCCTCTGACTGAGCCTCAGCTTTGGCAGACTAGTGCCACCTGCTGTAAGTGGCTGAACTGCACAATCAGTGAGGGAGTGAGCTCGCTCATACCATCCACTCATTCAAACTAAATAATCCAGCTAGTGCATTATGATTAGCACATACTAGCTGTAGATTGCAAACTGGATAATGCCTTAATTTTTTCAGAAAGAAAAAGCCTGATAATCATGCGGCGTTAAATCTGGCTTAGTGAGCAGGAAAGTCTGAACCAGTGGCGTAGCTACGTGAGCCTGGGGGGCCTGGGCCCCCATAGATTGGGCCCTGGACCCCCCCCCCCCCCCCCCCGCCGATGACCCACTCGACCCCCCCTCCCGCCGCCAACCTGCCTACCTTTGCTGGTGGGGGACCATCTGCAAGGCTTCGTTCTGTGAGTCTGACGTCCTGCACGTACAATGTGCAGGACGTGAGAAACAGAAGGAATATGAAGCCTTTTGCAAGGAGGACCTCGGCTGGCGGGGAGGTTGGGATCCCCCGCCAGCAAAGGTAGGCGGGTTGGTGGCGGGAGGGGGGTCGAGGGGTCATCGGGGAATGGGGTCGACAATGGCGGGTGGGCGGGGGCGGCGGCAATGGGGGAGCGGGGCGGTGGCACCGGGGGGGGGGGGGCTAAAATGTGCCCCATCACCTCGGGCTCTGGACCCCCCTCCTGCCAAAGTCTGGCTACGCCCCTGGTCTGAACTTTAGTAAAAGGGCCCTAAATGTACTCTGTTAATATTTATAAATTTTACCATGATAATAAATTGTGTTATATCATCTCCACAATATTAATTCCATCTTCAAAAAATTGTAATTCAATATTGGGTGCAAAAAGGGAAGAAGTAGAAAAATTCAACTGATGTGGAAAAGGGATAAAATTAAATGAAGATCAAGGAGTGTGGGGAATGGAGAAATTGAATAACACATAGGGGAAATTAATTTAATCCATGCAGGAAATGGCTAATGCTACCAGAAAATATATAAATATACATTATCATTATTCTGTCTGAGAAACAAAGCCATCATCTGATGAGTTTCAGGACATTGGGGCTTTCTCTTTCCATCTTCTCTTACAAAAGTATTTTGATGGCTGCCCAGCAATTATTTTAGATCATTAAGAGTGTTTGTCATAGTAGAATGATTTTCATGACTGTAACTGAAAAATTTATAATCCTATTTAAAATTAATGAACAGTGAGCTCTAAGTAGGGCTCACAGTTCTGCAATGTTTACTTGTCATTCTTTACCTTTTGGAATTTTTACTCTAATTTCTTACAGGGAATCTGAACTTACAAAATAATTACATTTATAGGTTGATCTGTCTGTCTAAACTGAACAGGGTCAAAACCAAGTTTCTGTGGCTCGGTCCTGTAGACCACCCACTGAGATTTCAGTATTTCACTGTTGCTGTGGACCAATTTTCTTTCAAGACCTCTTATAAAATTCTTGGAGTAGAGGTTGTTCTCTTACTATGAAGACCCAAATAAATTCAGTGATCAAGAAATCTTTCTATCTACTTAAAAAAAACAAAAACCTTTGTGCTATGAAAAAGTATTTTGAAAAATCTGCATTTTGGCTTATAGTACAACCTCTTATCCTGTCTACAATGGATTATTGTAATGTGTAGTCATCTCTGGATGTACAAAAGCACTGCAATCCGATTGAGCTATTCATTAGGCAGATATGACTCAGTGACTTGTTTCATATTGGAACTGCACTGGTTCCAGTTGAAGCCAGGGTCCAATTTAAACGAAGTTTGTTTGTTTTATTTATTTATTTATTTATTTTTGTATTGTATTTAAAAATAAATTTAATAACAGAATGCACAATATCCACAAAATAGCAATAGAAATTATACTCCAGGAAACATCCTATATAATAAAAAGCACCTCCAACATTCTGAAGCGGACTCCGTGGCACTGTGACAGTGTAGGGTTCATAAGTCTGTAGTTCAGCGTTTCATTGGCTCTCACTGTCCCCGCCCTCACGTTGAGGAAACAGAATGCTGCATAGTTGCCAAGCAAACAAACGCGACGTCACAGGAACGAAGAACCAATCAGACAGAACGGAACTTGGAGGAGGGAAGTGGAGTGCATTGAATCTCTAACAAACAATCATATACAGGGAGGTATGAACATCAATGGAGGCAAGTGCACAGAACGGAAGGGAAGACAAACATATAATCACTTTGTCACTCACACACATCACACACACACACACACACACACACACACACACAATCACTCTGTGTATCTCTCTTACACTGTCTGTAAAACACACTGTCACTCTCAGTCTCTCACATGGGCAACTGTATGTTGCATTCTCACGAGTAAGGAGTTCTTCTGATGTGATTGTTAAACTGATTGAAGGGCCTGAACAAGGAAAACTGTTACCACATTGTAACACAGTTTACACAAAAAATATTGTATATAACGAAATCTTACACATGTAAACAACAATTATATTCAGAATACAACCGTGGAAACATTAATGGCAGGAACTCATTACATTGCTAGCGCCCGTTTCATTGTGTTAAGAAACGGGCCTTTTTTACTAGTTATAATAATAAATTGAATCAGCAATAATATTTGTCCACCAAATGAAGGGACCAGATATAAAAAATAGAAAAAAAAATTAGGAAATTAAACAATTCTAAATTGAAACAGTGGAGAGTGAATACTGGATTCAAGCTGAAATTAAGGGGACACAACTGGGGATTTAACCATCAGTTTAGACGTTACTTCTCTAACTTCCAGAAATGTTTCCAATTGTTGGGAATCAAAGAATAAGAAATATTTACTCTCAAAGGTTACAAAACATCAACAGGGAAATCTCAATATAAAACTAGCACCTAAGGCCAAGACTCATCCACACAAGGCCAAAATCTCTTCTGTGCCTCTTGTCATAAATAAGGAAATACTTAAATCCTTGTTCCCATAAATTATGTATTCATTTTTTAAAAGTAAAGTCTAAGTACCATGTTCTGATCTGGTTCAAGGGAAAAACCAACCAAAAAATTGGCTCAACCTGTAACCACTTTCAACTAACTTCCCCAAAAAACTGTTAAGTACAGAGGTTCAAATGAGACTTGTTGGTTTATTCACAAAAATCTTTCTTGTTCTTGCCACCAGTCAGATATTGCACATAAACAAGAAGAGGCATATTATCAGGAGAAAATTCCAAAACCTCTCTGAGGGGTCCTTTTACTAAGGTGCGCTGAAAAATGGCCTGCGCTGGTGTAGACGCATGTATTGGATGCGCGCAGGTCCATTTTTCAGTGTACCTGCAAAAAGGCCTTTTTTGCCGAAAATAGATGTGTGGCAAAATAAAAATCAGCAGGCGTCCATTTTGGGCTTGAGACCTTCCTACACACATTAACTTAGCAGTAAGGTCTCACGTGTTAACCTGGTGGTAATTGTCAGCGCACATACACTGTCAATTACCGCCTGGTTAGCACCACGTGATAGAAAATAAAAACTATTTTCTGCCACACGTATTGGACGCATGTAAAAAATGGAATTTCTGCCCGGGGCACGCGGTAGCTTGGTGGTAGTTACAAATTGACACATGTTGGATGCACGTAGGCACCGATGCACCTTAGTAAAAGGGCCTCTTAGATACTTCTGAAGCATAGCAGTGGGTGATATAACAGGAGATCTTATTTTTCCTAAGCTGATTTCTTATATACTCCAACTTCACAGCAACAGCTCCACGATCCTGAATTTGGGTCTCCACTGTACTTTGTATCTCAGTTATCTGTTCCTCAGTTTGAGCCACTTTACTTGAATACTGGTTATATCCTTCACCCAAACCTTTTATGGCATCTATAAACATAATATCAGAATCCAATTTACTCACAGACTTGGAGAGAGAAATTCTAGACTTCTGATAATCTCCCACAACACTTCTGTACTGATTGCTAAAGATTTATTTAATTCACTTTTCACCGGAGCAGAATCATCCTGGTCTCACTGAAAAACAGTGGGTCTCACAGCCAGGGGACTCACCAAAGCCATTTTGTCAGTGAGGGCTCCCTCCATACCTCACCTTGGTGTAGACATCGAACATACCGTGAGGTTAGAGTCCAACTGTCTGTGAAAGCTTCGGGGCTCAAAGACACCTTACTCCCACTCTGTTTCCCTTCCATAGGAACCCTTTCAAAGAAACCCTGAACATTCCAAATGCCTTCAAAGCAGGTTGAGTTGATAAGGTAGTCTGTATGGGGGTAGAGTGGTCAACAACCCATTTAGACTTCTTCTTCCCCATAATTGGGTCTCAAGCTCAGTCAGTCTCTCACAGCATCTTGGACCAAACATTCACACCACCATCTCTGACATCCGGGGTTATGGTTTTTAAAAGGTATATGGAAAGGCCCTACTTTATATGATTGATTTGGTCACCTTGTTATTAGGCCACAAATCTGGCCATTTGTGTGATCAAGTATTACTATGCTTTCCTACTGTGAAAAAGATTAAGTCTGTAAAATTGTTGTCTCTTCCTTTTCTTATCAGGCTGTCTCTCTATGGAACTCCTTACTGTTTGGAATTAGAACAAATAGAAATTATCTAGATTTCAGAAGGATGCTTAAGACTTTCCTATTTCATACATTTGTTGTACTCAATGGAAAATGAGTTTCTGGAGATCATTTTTGCTGACAATATAGGGTTTTTCTTTTTGTAAGTTTATTTGAACAAATGGTTCAATTATCTATGGTTATATAACCTGCAGTGAACTATATTGGTATCTGTGGGCTATAAGCTTTGTATAATGTAATGTAATGAATATTTCATCCAAATTCATAAAAATTCTTTCATAGATAGCAGATTAACTAGTGACATTCAGTACATAGGCAGTAATTCTGTAAGTTGATGCCTTTTTGCTTTGGCACCACAATGTAGCATGGGGAGCACCAGCTCTATAACAGCATCAGGGAACCCTAGTGCCATTACGGAATACTAGCACAAATCCATATTGGTGTGCCAAAAAGAAGATGCGCCCACTTACTGTATGCCAAGTAAATGACAGGCATGGGAAGGCATGCCTAGATTTCTCAATCAGTGCATGTATCTGACAGTATTCCATAAGATGTACATTTGTGGAGGGCAGCTCTTTAACAGAGCACCTGTAGGAGCCTATTCTATACAGGAATATAGACACCTACTTTCCTTTACAGAATACTATCCTTACCGGGTATATACGAGTTTAACAATTAGGCATGAGTATTTATGGAAGTCATAGAGTTAGTGTAAGTGATAGCACCTAAGTGCTGAAAATATGTTCAACAAAAAAAAAAAAGCACAAAAGAGCCTTCAACACTGGAACAATATAGAGATCATTAATGCCAAAGACCTGACACGGGCAGTGTTTCGGCGCAAACAAGTGCCTGCATCAGGGGTCAAAATAGTATGCTCTTGTATAGAGACTAATGTCCACAGCAATCCTTTCTAAACAAGAGTATACTATTTTGACCCTTGAGGCAGGCGCTTATCTGTGCAAAAACATGGCCTGTGTCGTGTGTTTGGCATTAAAGGTCTCTACATTGTCCTAATCTTGAGGGATCTTTTGTGCATTTTTTGTTGCCTTGACATGTCAATATTTGGAGCTGTTCTGGTGGCACTTGATGTAGGCTACCTAAAATCCACAAATCTGGAAACGTAGGCAGATCAATTATGTGGCACACTCACAGAGGAAATATCTGGACTTCTCAAACCCTTGGACCACAACACAAAGTGCAAAGTATGAGTCCACAGACGTTCAGTACTCTATACAGCAGCACACACCATGCAGATAGCATAACTGCACGTGACAGATGTTTTGAGACATCCACCATGGACCACCAATACATACTGAGACATTTACAAAATTAATCAAATTCATCCTGACGTACAAATACTTTTAGTAACGGCATCTATCTAAAGAATGACAAACTAACATTCTATCCTTTTCATAATATGACTGTAAAGCACATTTTCAAATAAATATCAGATTAAACTCTTCAAATATTACCAATACACTGATAACATGTTTATGATCTGGACTGAGGGAGATGAGATGTTCAGACAATGCCCCATCTCCTTTAATTTATCCCTTCAGATTCTAAATGAAATGCTCCACAGAAAGAGTTAACTTTTTAGACACCAGCAGATCAATACTTAAAAGCACTTACATGGATGACTGTAGTGGCAACTGCATAAGTGTTTTTTTTTCCTTAAAATGCACAGTACTTAAATGGATAACTCTGACTGTTTAAGTTGATATCAACAGCTAATATTGCCCATTTAAAACTGGGTCAACATATGAGCCAGGCAGGAGGTAAGACTTAAAGTTATTTGCTCTGTGGTGAAATGTAGCTGCCAAACTGATAAATGCATAAGTTAACTGTAAACATATAAATAGCAGATATAACTTTAAACAGTTATGTTATCCATTAAAATCTTATTCCCAAAAGGATGTACTGAGAAATCTTATTCCCACATAATCTATTACTGAAGATACTGAAGAAAGCAATGGGTTCTATTTTAATAAAATGACTGATACCACACATTGGTACTTCCACTAGGGGTTATGTTTCTTTATATGATGCTGGTAAAAGCGCACGCCTTGATAACGTCTACACAAACATCCTAATTCTATAAAGTGTGTACAATTTGATGCTGAGGGGGGGAATTCTATATATGGCACCAAAAAAATCAGCGCCGAAAAAAGCGCTATTCTATTAACCATGCTGAAAGGCACAGTATATAGAATAACGCTTATGCCCAGAAATTATGGCTAACTTTAGGTGCAGCCATTTGCACCAACTAAAACACGGTGCAAATATATACGTCTAAATTAGGCACATATTCTCCTCATTCTATAGCAATACATGTAGATGTTAGGAACACCCCCGTTCTGTTTCTAAAATCTATGCACATTGTTATATAATATATCCGGTCCATGCCTAATTTAGGCATTGGCATTTACACCAGGTTTTACTTGGCGTAACTGCCCGCGACTAAATTTAGTTGCATGGACCAGCATTCGGCGTATTCTATATAAACTGCATGGAAATTTAGGCTTATTCTATAACATATGCCTAATTTAAGGCATACTTTATAGAATGCACTTAGGCAAATTTTATGTTAGCGCCAAATTTTTAGCCGTGATACATAGAATCTAGTCCAGAGTATACAACTACAAGGTAGTGTGGATCTGAGAGAGTTATGGGCAGGTTATAGGAAGGTCATGGGTGAGCTAAGTACTTATGTGCACAGGTTATAGAATACTATCAGTTATACATCTGACAGCAGTTAGGTGCAAACATTTACAACAGTCACTGAGCTATCATAAGTGCTTGCATCTAATATTAGGCACATAACTATGAACTTATACTAGTATTCCATAATGGCAATTATGTGCCATGGTCTGTCTCAGTCAATCACTTGAATATCAGACACAGACCCAGGATGTGAGCCCTTATTCCAATCCCAAGGCAAAGAACCAGGCCCAAAGGTGAGGAATCGGTCACAGAACAGGCAGTCGGACAGGTCCAAGGCTTCACCTGCAGTGACCACCGTTCCCCAGAGGTTGAGCACCTAGGTTCGTGTGGCTGGTAGGACTTTGAGGGAAAAAGTGCCAGGAGAGACTACCCAGGAAGGACTGGTTCAAGCTGAGGTGAAGGCAGGCAGCAATCCAATAGGCAGAGCCAGGGTCAGGCACAGGTCAAGTCAGATGAAGTCAGCAGGAAGAAATGCATCAGCTCAATTCAACAAGGTAGTAGCCGAAGCAAAGAGGCAGTGAAAGGTTCCTGGTTTTAAGCTGAAGTTGCCTGAAATCACTGTAGGCGCACCCGCAAGTACGTAACCAGACTGTAGGTGTGCCGGAATGACGCACCCAGACTGTAGCCACGCCCAGACTGTAGATGCGTCCAGACTGTAGGCACGCTGGAATGTAAGCGCCCTGGAGCATCTGGATCAACAATGTTGTGGGCGCGTATATCTGGCTCAGCACGTAACATTCCAGGTTTGTGACACATAGTTGCCAATATTAAATTCACACTTAGGCCCTATTTACTAAGCTGCACTGTAGGCCCGCTAACTTTTTACCACTTGCTAATGATAGAGACACCCATTATAGTCCTATGGGTGTCTCTAGCATTAGTGTGTGCTAATTTTTAGCATGCACTAAAAAGTTAGCGTGCCTACAGCGTAGCTTAGTAAACAGGGCCCTTAGTGTGTATCATTCCAACACCTAGCTTTAGATGACCTGTAAGGAATTACCCCTGTATTCTGTATAGCACAGAGTTGCACATTCAATTTAATTATTTTAACAAGGCAATCAGCACCAATAATTGCCACTTCACAGGCAATTATTGACACTAATTGGCATTAATTAGAATTTACATGCAGAACCTGCTAAGCGATAAATTCTAAGGCACAGAACCGAAAAGGGGGCATGGCCATGGGTGTGGAATGGGTGGGTTGAGGGTGTTTCTAAAATCTATGGGCACTGATATAGAATGTACCTGTTCCACGCCTTACTTAGATGTTAGCATTTATTTGTCGTAAATACCTGTGACTAAATTTAGTCATGTGGACAGATATTAGGCATATTCTATAAACCATGCCTAAATTTAGGCATGACTTATAGAATATGCCTAGATTTACTTTTTGGGTCCAATTTTTTTACAGCACCATACAGCTATTAAAAATGTTAACATGTGAGTACTTGACACCTATTTCGTGGGCAGTAAGGGCTCATGCACTAATCCTGCACTAATCAGAGCATGGTAATATAGATGTGCTAACTGATTAGTACAGAAATGCCCATTCTCTGACTTTCAGTAATCAGGTAGTGTGCGCTAATGTGCCCGCGCTACCCGTTTAGCGAAGGCATGCCTACTCTCTGTCCATGCCCATTCCTCCCATGCTGGAAAAAAGATATATTTTCCAGTGCGGAATTAGCACATGCTGAGTGGGAAACTATTGTGGGATGCCTCAGTGTATCCCCCGGTAGAGCCCTTTTACCGCACGTTAGGCCTACGTTAGGCCTACCGTGCCTTAGTAAAAGTTCCCCTTAATGAATAATGGTGTTTTGCTTTCTTTAAACATGATAACAGCCAGTATCAACAACTTTATAAACGCTATAGCAAACACACTGTTCCTGTTAAATAGAATTAATTGTTCATTGAGTGAACATTAGAATGCATATGTCATGGTGGATCAGATATAGGTCCTTCTAACCTGGCATCATCTGATCAAGAGTGGCAATTAGCAAATTATCTGCAATGACTGCAAAAATCGTTTTTTTTTTCCTGAAGGGTGACATCCAAACTTGAATCTATCAGTTTTAGCACTTATAAGTACAGAGTAATGCACATGAGAAAGAAATGTAGTTCATCTGGCACTTTATTGCTCACTCACTCAGTTTTATGATGCCTCTTTAGAGCTCTTCACCATCAGCTTTGGTTTTGACTATCTGGAATAATTGTGTAATAATTTTAATTTCTGAGTATGGAAAATGTACTTTCACAGACAAGAAAATCGCAGAACAAATCATTTGCAGAGAAAATGCTAAAATCGAAATTATCATTTCACAGTTGTAGATCATTTTTTAACACTGGGAGGCAAATCATTTACATGCACTCATCACTCTACTATATAATTCAAGTGTTCAGTTTACTGTAAAATATTAATGTATGACTTTCTTTGACTGTAGCACATTTTGATCTTTCAGCTGCTGCGTATTTTACAATGGGTTATATTTATGCTTCCAATTATCATCTTTATGTAACTAAAATGCATCGGCATTTGGATATGTTCCAATTTAACACTAGATGCATGCTTATCTGCTGAAAATATATCAGGTAGCCAGTGAACTATGATATCCCAAAAACAACTGCTCAGATTTTGGATTAGATGTACTTATCTAAAAGTGATAGCTCTAGGACCTAAAGCAATATATTGTGTTGCATTATATTAAGTCAAAGTATATTAAAACATATAATATGATCTGTATCATGGGATCTATAACAAGAATGAAGATCCACCATTCTTGAGAACGAATATGTATGGTTTGTTGTCTGTCTACAATGAATGATGCATATTTGGTCCAATTTGAATAAGAATCAAATTAATCTGCAGTTAAATAATAAGTCTGTTTGCCATACCTGCAGACTTGCTTTAACATTCCTATAGCAAGGCTGGTCATTAATTTATTTGCATTGCACAGCAGAATGTACTGCTGGTACAACCCAAAACAAAGGTATTGAGGAGGAACCTGTAATGCATGGCTGGTACAACCCTAAAGCAAAGGCATGAGAGAAGTAATTTGCATTGACTGGCAGGTACAACCCTAACCACCTTACTGGGTAGACTGGATAGGCCATGTTGGTATTCATCTGCCATCATCCACAATGTTACTATATTGTGCTACTATTTATAACATACTGCAATACACCAGGGTCACAAATGATCTAGACAGGGGCCTCACTCATAGTTGTTTACATGACTCCTTCACAAGGAGCAAACAAATCTGAATAAAAAAATAGAGGTAAGGCACGCAAATGTATCTCATGCATATTCATTGTGACTATCCTGAAACCTTGCCTGACAGATCTAGATTGAGAACACCTGCTCTAAGGCAAGCAGGACTTGTCCACTTGTATTCCAACAACGAGGGGGGGGGGGAGTAATTTGAACAGCAATATCATGGTTTCCCATGGGACGTGTTTACGCCTCATGATTTAAACCATGATCTGACAGACACCTACACACCTTTGATGAAAGTTTGCACAAAATTATAATGTCTTGGCAAAAGATGTGTTTGTCATGATTTACAGCATTGAAAGTTGGACTGCATTTACCATGGTTGATGCTATCATATATACATTTTAATATACGTATTTTTCACCATTTCACTATGGTTGTAGTGTTAGTAAAAATATTAATGTCACAAAACTTGAAGACTAAGTGCAGCATCCAGAGAATAGCAAACAGCTCTGGGTAAAAGCGAATGAATATTTAAATGAAGAATCTTATCATTATTCATACTGCCAAAGGAGTCAGTCATGCATTCAAATGGCTTTCTGCAGCTGGGTTTTACAAGAGGAGGGTTTTAAATATCTTAGCACCTTTCCTCTCAAGTGTGTTTGAATGACTAGCTAAGGATATTTAAATGTCTTGTAAACTAAATCAGGGGAGGGAATACAGGTGTTGCAAGTCACACATGTCAGAACTTTGTACAAATGCTATTTGCAAATATTGGGATGAAGACCTCCAAGGTTCCTTACCTAGAGAAATGTATATGTCAACAGAATGCATTGTACCCTCAGTGAGTAAAGGGGAGTTTCATAATCCATTCAAAACAGGGAGGAAATTTAAATATAGATATGACTTCTGATTATGACTTCTGATTCCAGATGTCTATAAATTGTAAACTTAGGTTTCTAATATTCAATCTAATTAGAAGTTTTGGAAGGATACTAAAAATCTGTATACATAGATAATTTTAGGTTCAGTTTTCATTTATTTCACTGACTACAAGAAAAATCATAAAACAGACTAGAATTAAATTTTTAAAAAATCTAAAGAATTGCAGAAAATGTGTTAATGAAAAAAGAGGTATTGCATAGAATTCAGCTTTTAAAAAGTTAGGCAGATGTAGACAGGAGAGATATGCAGGGAAAGTCTGGGCCTAAGCAGAAAGGATTTTAAAAAATTATTTTCTTTACTTGGTGCAATTAGGTTTTCGTCTTTTCCATTGGAAGGGGGGGGGGGTGGAGATTGGCTGCAGATAGGTTTGGAGTAGGATCTTTTGCAGAGGTAGCCAACTTTGAGACATTTTTACTAGCTGCATTAGGCACTAATACATGCTTAACACAGCAAAAAAAAAAAGGCCTGTCACAGGCTGTGTTAAAGCATCCTGCATTAGTTTTGCAATCTGCACGTGCTAAATATTTGGTATTTTCTTGAAAGGGGCATGTCAGGGGTGGAGAGTGGGTGTGGAGGTAACCAGTTAGTGCACACACATTAGTATGCTCTAAGGGCTTCTTTTTCAAAGCCGAACTAGCTATTCCCGCACGGCAAATGAGAGGAAGCCCATAGGTATTGAATGGGCTTCTTCTTATTTTCCGCAAAGGAATCACTAGCATGGCTTTGTAAAAGAGGCCCTAACTGGTTACCACAGGATTAATGCAGGAGCCCTTACCTCCTCCTAAATAGGAGGCCGTAGTATCATCCATTATCCTTTCCTATAATGCTTTTGGTCTCATGCATTACACCTATGGCAGAGCTGCCAAGTTACCCATTCCAGGAGAGAGACTTTTTGGCCAGTCCTAGTTTTAAACTTACATCCCAGAGCAGTGTGGTATTTGTAGTCCATAATTCTTTCCATTGAAGTCAATGCTGCAGGTCCCATAATGCACCAGGATGAGGTTGGCAGAAATCCAGGACCGGTCAAAAAGTCTCCCTCCTGGAATAGATAACTTGACAGCTCTGCCAATGGTCTCTATTTGTTCTCATCCCTCACACTAACATTATTGGCTTTTGTCTCACCTAGAATGTAAACCACACTGAACCCTGGAAAGGGGATATTAGCGGTATACAAGAATTGATTTGATTTGACTTGATGTGATGTGATTTGAAATGGCCATACACGAATAGTAACATTAGTGTATGAGGTAGAAACGAAGGAGAAACTCCAAATCTCATGGTTATATATAAAACCAACAGTCAGGGGTGAGGGCGCAACAAAGAAGAAATCAAAGCTAATCCAACAAATCAGATCTTTATTGCTGATGTAAGCCAATTGTCGAAAGGCAGCCTTTCGACAATTAGCTCACATCAGCAATAAAAACCTGATTTGTCTGATTTGTAACATTAGTGCATGACCATAAATAAAAGAAATACAAAACATGTGTGTGTGTGTGGGGGGGGGGGGGGGGGGGGTCACAATTGCACAAGAAATGGGCTTCCCAAGTGGGAAAGACCAACATAAGGGTACACTAATCTCTTAACGCATCTTAGTAAAAGGGCTTCATTTTTTAAAAATGTATTTTTAGATATTCATCTATTATTATTTCTTATTAGAGCTGTTGAATACTTGAGGTTATCTTTCCTAACTGATTAATGGCATTCCTTTCTACCACTAGGGGTCATATTTTCATAGAAGGACATGCTTCCTTATATGGAAATATGACTCCCTAGCAGTATCGTGCAAGACTACTAACGACACCGTATTGGATGTGGCACTGGACTGGACAAGAGCAACTGTGCATCAATCCTGCCTGAGGACCATCAGTGATGTTAAGATAGTCCTTTGAAGGGACAAAGGCTGCCATTAAGGTGGAGGGCTTAAATTTTTGGAGGGTGAGCGGAGCTTGAGTCCAGGAGCCTTAAGCTAGGGGGGACTCTGGTCTGGCATCCTGGGGACATTGGGACATGGCTTTGTGGCAGAGGTATAGCTAGGTGGGGTGCATGGGGAGTGATTGCTCCCCCAAATGGATCTACTGCTCCTGACATCAAAAGCTGGTTACGCTTCTGCTTTGTGGTCTAAAGCTCCCAGGTGGTGAAATAACCCCCATAAAAAAGCTTGGGTTATTTTACCATGATTTTGAGGCCCCAATATAACTTGTGGTGTATCATTGCAAGTTGATTTAGAGTATTTGCATAATAATGAGATGCAAAACATTGTTTAGTCCATGTAGTGCAGGGTACTCTCATATTTTTAGGTTAAATATTTTTTAGTGAATGTGGAACATGTACAATCAAAATGAACAAAATCACTAACAATTATGCCCCAATGCAGGGGGTATTCCAAAGTTTTTATTTTTGAAACTAGGACTATAATGTAAACATTAGACATGTGACTACATTATACAAATTACCTTCTACAGAAACAATTAACATAAGAGTGTAAGAGTAGGCATACTGGGTCAGACCAATGGTCCATCTAGTCCAGTATCCTGTTTCCAACAATGGTCAAGCCAAGTCACACGTACCTGGCAGAAACCCAAATTGTGGCAACATTCCATGCTACAAATCCCAGGGCAAGCAGTTGCTTCCCATGTCTGTCTCAATAGCAAACTACAGACTTTTCCTCCAGGAACTTGTCCAAACCTTTTTAAAATCCAGATACGCTAATCGCTGTTACTACATCCTCTGGCAAAGAGTTCCAGAGCTAAACTATACGTTGAATGAAAAAAAATATTTCCTCCTATTTGTTTTAAAAGTATTTCTATGTAATTTCCTTGAGTGTCCCCTAGTCTTTGTACTTTGGAACAAGTAAAAAATTGATTTACTTCTACTCGATGTACACCACTCAGGATTTGGTGAAACCGTTAAGAAGTAAACGGGTGGGGTCCGTGCGGTCCGCCCAGAGGATTCAAGCCGGCGGGCTATCTGATGGGCAGCGGATCCCCGCCGCCCCCTCCCCCTGACCGGCGGGCGGCACGGGGAATGCCTCCTGGGTGGCTCCGGCCCCCGCAGGGCGCATTTCCTCCGGTGCAGTGCCACGACCGTCTCCAGGTCGGCTGGGAAGGCTGGCGGGGAAGGTGGCTCGCCGCCCAGGCAGCTCACATTAGAGCCCCCCCGGCAGCAGCTTCGCAAATCACTACCTCCACCCTGTTTACTAAACCATGCAGTAATGGCGACACAGTCCATTCAAAATGAATCGGCTGTGTTGGCATTAGTGCACGGTGAGTGCTATTGTGGTTTCGTAAACAAGGGGGTAAGAGTATTCTGTAATGCACAGTGCCATGTTTTCATTGGTGTAAATGGAGGTGCATAGATTTAGGTGCTAGGGTGTAAACTGTGTATCCTATATACCACACCTAAATCTAGGTGCAGCTTATGGAATATGCTTAGGTGGAAATTTATTGCGTGTGGATTTTTTTGGACAGTATATATAGAATCCCCCCTCATGTGTGTGTGGTCGGGCATAGCAATAACATTTTAGGGAACAAAAATGGGGTGCACATTAGTCACTTGAAATTAAAAGTAAATTATAATCAATCCCCATAGGAATTTAAAGGCATTTTAATATAAAGTAGTTTTGAAGGGGAAATACCTGTTATGGTGAAGGAGAGAATAGACAACCCTCTTCTACTAAATAAAGATAATAGGATTCTATTCATTATGTAATCTTATAATGTTAAAACATTAAGGGGTCCCTTTTACTAAGTTGCGCTGTCTCCAGCGTAGTTCTTTCCCACGCACTGAGGCAACGTTTAGCAAGGCAGTAAAATGACCCCATTTTCCATTATTCCCATTAATGGTCACACACTAATTTCCCTATTAGTGTCTGTCCATTAGCACGTGAGCACTTACCAACACCTATTTTCTAGGCGGTAAGGACTCACGTGCTAATCCTGTGCTAATTGGTTAGAGTGCGGCGATGTAGCTGCGCTAACCGATTAGCACAGAACATGCCTACTCTCCACCCCAGACACGCTCCAAACACTAAAAAATAAATTCTATTTTTTAGCACAGGTGTAGTGCACGCTAATCTCAAAACTACCAAAAGGTCGAGATCCAAGATGGCTGCGCCCTGCTAAGACGCCCTAGACCTCGCTCCTACGATGCCTAAACGCCGTGGGAAAATCGCGGGCAGAGCTTCCCCGCATTTACCCCCGTTACCTGGTCCTTTGGATCGATTCATGAGGCCACGGGAAGATATACAAGAAGGCGGAACGCCTCCGATTGGGAACGCCGGCGAACGGGAGACTTTGGCTTCCCCCGGACTGGAAACTACCTTAAGCCCCGCTGCACGCACTCCTCCTCCTCAACCGCTTGGCGCCAGTTCCTTCCTCTTTGACCCGACGGGGTCTCCCTCGGAAGGAGCAGGGGACCCGAAAGAACCTCGGGGAGAAGCGTCTCTACCATCGGGGGAAGGAATGGAGGGAAGTTTGCCCATATCATCATCATTTATTGAGGAGAGAGAAACTGAGGGTCGAAGTGCAGCAGATTTACAGTCTTCAGTAAGGTTTGAATTTCCTAAAGAGTTA
Source organism: Microcaecilia unicolor (assembly GCF_901765095.1). Classification (NCBI taxonomy): domain Eukaryota; kingdom Metazoa; phylum Chordata; class Amphibia; order Gymnophiona; family Siphonopidae; genus Microcaecilia; species Microcaecilia unicolor. The sequence goes on from NC_044037.1 coordinate 38,464,637, forward strand.
GTAGCCAAGCCAAAGAATGTGACTTTAGACACTCTGTGGGATTTAATGTCCAACCTGGGACAATGTTTCCTTAAGCAAAATGAAGAGTTTTTGCCTAGAGTAAAGACTATTGAAAGTGACCTGAAAAAAAAAGAGGAAGAGTTTAAAGTTTTAAATGAGAAAATGGAAAAAATTGACCAAAGGGTTATGAAGACGGAAACGTTACAAACTTTGATGGTAAAAGAAGTAACTAATCTCAGGCGTAAATCAGAGGCTTTTGACAATTATACTAAAAATCATAACCTGAGATTCGTTAATTTTCCTAGGATTCCAAATGTTTTTCCTCTTGATATGTTGAAACGCTATTTTCGTGAAAATTTGAATGTTCAGGAAAAGGACTTTCCACCCTTATCCCAAGTTTATTATGTCCCAGAAAGGAACTTGAATCAAGAGACTGAAAAACCTATTGATGTTTCTCTTTTGCTTGAGACTTCTGACTCTGAATTGGTCACAGCCGCTACTTTGGTGGCGACTGTTGCCCTACTTCCTGATAAGAATTGGATCTTCCGCCTTTTTTTCCGTAATAAAGAGAATCCCTTTTTGGGTCTCAAAATATTGTTATTTCCTGATGTCTCCAAGGAGACACGTCGACGGAGGAAACAATTCTTACTCCTTAAGCCAGAAATTTTGCACTTGGGGGGTGTCTTCTTTTTAAGGTACCCCTGCAAGTGCATAATAAGGCTGGGGGGGAAGAAATATGTATTTACTGAACCTGAACATCTGTCAGCATTAGTAGCCTCAGTTAAAATGGAGAATGCTTTAAAGAACAATGTATAATTTCTTAGCAGAGAATGATTTACCTGGCAACTTTTTTCCTATATTATTTCTCCCCTTAGATTACCTGATATCTTGGATCTCCCATTATGGACTTGAGTGTCGTATAAATTTGAAAGTGTATAGATTTATATGCTTGTTTTTGAGAAATATTTTCCTTTTACAATAGTTCCTACTTATACGATACTTTCCTAAGCAAGATGTTTCTTGTAAATATTGTTTAAATGAATAAAAGAATAAATAAAAAAAAAACTACCAAAAGGTGCCTGAGCGTGCCCCACCGTAATGATTTTTACCCTGTGGTAAGCATGCATTAGTGCTTACCACAGCTTAGTAAAAGGGCCCCTAAGATTAACATTTTCATTTTCCACTTTGAAAGCTCATTGTAACACTGACCATAAGTGGGTAAACTATGATCCACTGTGCCTTTAATTTGGAATGCCAGGTATCATCAGAAATCAAAATGGACATCTTCATCTGATATGTCAAGAATTTATGACCATTCTTGTGAGAAACTGACCTGAAGACATGCCCTTGTCTTGTCGAGAATGGACTGGTGCAGCACATGTTGTCTAATACTCTCCTTATAAATTGACTTAAAGGTTATTGCTTTAGCACAATGCAGCAGATCAATTCTTCATTGGTATAGACTACATGAACCACATTTTATACTCACTGAAGTTTCCACATAATCTAAGAGAAAGTCCAAGGTTTTGGAAATAATTTAAGACACTATTGGACTCTAGACTTAAAATACCAAAGAGTGCACTTGACTATGAGGTGTATTTTCAAAGTACATAAAGTTCCATAGGTTTCCATGTAACTATGAGGTCTTTTTAGAAAGGCACGCTGAAAAATGGCTTGTAGTAGTGTAGGCGTGGGTTTTGGGCGCGTGCCGATCCATTTTTCAGCACACCTGTAAAAAAGGTCTTTTTTCTTTTGCCGAAAATGGACGTGCGGCAAAACCAAAATTGTCGCGCGTTCATTTTGGGTCTGCGACCTTACCGCTAACCAGGTGGTAATGACCTACGTGCGCCAAATGCCACTTGGCACGCATCCAATACGGCCCTCTGAAAATAAAAGTGATTTCTTGTCCGCGCATATCGGACACGCATCAGAAATGAAATTACTTCAAGAGCCATGCGGTAGCTGGGCGGTAACTCCATTTTGGCACGCGTTGGGCGTGCGTAGATCCTTACACAGCTTAGTAAAAGGGCCCCTATGTAAGTCAAGTGCTTTGAAAATATGCCTCTGTGTGGTTTTTTTTTCCAGAGAAATGAAGTCAACAAAAGAAAGAAAATTAATACAACCATCCTATACTGTACCTAGGATGGATAGGAAATTGGATTTCTTCCATTAAAGTTTTATGGCTAGAATTTTCTCTCAGTCATACATTGTTTCTGAAATCTGGCAGCCTTTTAGGAAAGGTTCAAGACTTTATTTTTTGAGCAAGCTTTTTTAAAAATTACTCTGCTGCAGAAACCACTTGTTCTAATCATTTACAAATAACTTTTTTTATGTTGCCTCTGTTTATACTGACTTAGACAAGAAGTATTTCTCGAAGTATGTAGAGGTACATTAATTAAACATAATACAGTAAAGATGCTATTTGAAATTCAGTAATATTTTCCCTGTAAAGAATATCTCATACTTGGAACAAGCTTTTCCTCCAGTCTCCAAGATATACTATTTGTCATTATATAAAAAGAAAGATACAAATCAACTTATAGCTGAAGGAGTTGATGTTTCGTTTGATGCTTTAAACCTTACACAATTCCTAATAGTAACTTTTGTATTACAACCAGATCGAGACTGGATATTAAAACAATTCTTCCGGCATAGAGAAGAACTTTTTATGAATCATAAGATTAGAGTGTTTCCGGATATTGCTAGAGTAACTCAAAAGCAACGGCGACATTTTCTTAAACTTCGCCCTCGGGTCACACAAATGGGTGGTCTGTTTTGGTTGAATTTCCCCTGTAAATGTGTATTGAAATTAAATTCGGTAAAATATGTTTTTTATGATCCTATTGTAAAGGGGGGGGGGGGGTCAGCTTCCTCCTCTTGGGTGGAGCCAGCAAGCCTGCAGGGCTCCCAGGGTTCCAGGACAGAATGTTGCTGATACTGGGACTCAGGGCCAAAGTATTTTATTATCAAGGCAATTTCATACCAAAAATCATAATATATTCTTCAAAACAAAAGGTACAGCCCTCTTAATATAGTCTTCAAAAGAAAAAGGTACAGTCCTCATAAGATAATCTTCAAAAGAAAAAAAAAGGTCCAGTCCAGGTCCCAAAATCCCTCAACAAACGCTCAGTTCTTCTATTAGGGCATTAGCTTTCCCTTCCCCTTCCTTCAGAAGGGTTTAGTAAGAGTTCAGCACACTTCCAATATAGCACAACAGTTCAGAACAAATCTTCATGGACAGTCTTTGCACATCAAACCAATACCACAATACCTCTCTGCACCACGCCCGGTGTGGCCTCCTCCACTGCCTTCAAGTGCTGGTCAGGGCAACCTTTGAATTCTCCCACTCCATGGTAACTGGCTCCTCTCCCTTAGGCAGCTCTAGTGGCAGACTACTTCCTTCCTCCACATACTCCATGGAATCTCTCTCCATTTGTCTCCCCTCTCTCCTGGTGACTGAGAGCCTCCAGGAAATCTGCTCTCCCCTTCTCACAGCTGGGGCGAATTATATACTGATGGCGAAACCAGGGAAACTGAGCTTCATCCTTCAATTGGAGCACTTTTTTGAGGCTTGGTAGTAAAAATAAATGGACCAAATGAAGCCAGTGAAATGCTCGTCAGAGCCGGCCATCTTTTTTTAAATTATCGGCCTAAGCCGGCCATCTCATAAGCACGCCGCCATTCCCGCCTCCCTTACCCTTCTGAAATGCCCCCTTTAACTTTGGCCGGCTCCGCGACAGAAAGTGGTTGGAGGCGGCCAAAATCGGCTTTCCATTATACAGATTTTGCCGGCTTCAGGAGATGGTCGGCCATCTCCCAATTTGTGTCGGAGGATGGCCGGCGATCTCTTTCAAAAATAAGCAGGATAGTTGAAAAGGGGGCATAGTTATGGGTGTGGAATGGGCGGGTTGTGGGCATTTCTAAAATCTATGCAAGTTGTTATAGAATACATCTGGTCCATGCCTAATTTAGTCATGGATAGTTATACCAAGTTTTATTTGACGTAATTGCTTGTGACTAAATTTAGTCATGTAGATGGCCGCTCAGCATATTCTATAAACTGTGCTGAAATTTAGGTGTACACTTAAATCTAGGTGTACTTTAAAGAATACACATAGGCGTATTTTTGTCACTTGGATTTATTAGGCATGATATATACAATCTAGTCCTAACTGACGTCTTTGGTGCACACCTATGCTACTATACAATACTAGTATAAATCCACCTTGGTGCACCTAATGTTATACACAGTCACTTACACCATGTCAACCACAGGCATAAGTGGGCATACCTTGGTGCCCCTTGCAACATGCACAATTGTTAGAATTCTGTAGGTTGTGCAGGTCAATAGGTGAAACACCCATTACATGCCCATGCTTCTTCCATGGTAAAGCACCCCTTGCAGTTAAACTCTATCCCCCAGATTCTATATGGGTCTCCTAAAGTTGGGCGCAGAGCAAAGATGTATGCATAAACTATTTAGTCAATTGGGTGGTAACAACCAATTATTGGTGTTAATTAGAGTTAATTGGCACTAATTTAGATTTACATGTGCATCTGCCTACATGCTATTCTATAACACTGTCTACCCAAACTGTCTCACATGCAACCATAAAGAGGGCATGGCCATGGGAGAAGCATGGGTAGGTCAGTGGCACTGCAAATATTTAAGTGTAGTGTTATATAATACCAGGGTTACGCACCCAACTTGTGCACCAGGATTTACACCAAGTTTTCATAGGCGTAAGTCCTTGTGCCCATAGTTGCGTCTGGGAATCTGCTCTAACAGCTATTCTACAAAGGGTGCTCAGTCTGGAACTCCCTTTTTAGAATCCCACTTAGCACGGATTTTTCCAGTGCCTAATTTCAGCGCCATTTACTGAATCTGCCCCTATGCAGCTTAGGTGCACTTGCTATAGAATAGTACCTAGTACTTACATATGTAAATGCCAATTGGTGATGTTCTTCACACACATAAGTGTACCAATTCTATAAATTAGTATGTGCAATTGTGATTTTCTATAAATTAGTGCATGCAATTGTGATGTCATTTACACACATAAGTGCACCTATTCTATAGATTAGTGTGTGCAATGGTGATGCCATTCACATATGCAAATGTGCCTATTCAATGAATTGGTGTGTGTAATTGTGTTATCATTCACATAAGTGCACCTATTGTATAAATTAGTGCATGTAATTTTGATATCATTCACACACGTAAGTGTGCCTATTCTATAAATTAGTGCATGCAATTTTGATGTCATTCACACACATAAGTGTGCCTATTTAATGAATTAGTGAGTGCAGTTGTGATATTCACACACATAAATGCACCTATTCTATAAATTAGTGCATGCAATTGTGATATCATTCACACACATAAGTGCACCTATTCTATAGATTAGTGTGTGCAATGGTGATGCCATTCACACACGTAAATGTGCCTATTCAATGAATTAGTGTGTGTAATTGTGATATCATTCACATAAGTGCACCTATTCTATAAATTAGTGCATGTAATTTTGATATCATTCACAAATGTAAGTGTGCCTATTTTATAAATTAGTGTGTGCAATTTTGACATCATTCACAGACATAAGTGTGACTATTTTATATAGTAGTACATGCAATTTTGATGTCATTCACACATGTAAGTGTGCCTATTCAAAGAATTAGTGAGTGCAGTTGTGATATTCACATACATAAATGCACTATTCTATAAATTAGTGCATGCAATTGTAATGCCATTCACACACATAAGTGCGCCTATTCTATAGATTAGTGTGTGCAATGGTGATATCATTCACACACGTAAATATGCCTATTCAATGAATTAGTGCATGTAATTGTGATATCCACACAAGTGCACCTATTTTATAAATTAGTGCATGCAATTGTGATGTCATTCACATACATAAGTACACCTATTCTATAAAGTAGTGTGTGCAATTGTGATGTCATTCATACATGCGTGTGCCCGTTCAATGAATTAGTACATGCAATTGTGATATCATTCATATGCATAAGTGTGCCTGTTCTATAAATTAATGCATGCAATTAGCAACTATATTTAGATACCCATTATAGAATTCCCTTTGTGTGTACTATATAATAGATTTGTATATGCAAAAATCTTTTGCATGCATACGATGTGCACAAAAATCACAAAAGCTTCATTTAGGACTGACCAAACTATTTTTTAGTTGTGCACACCCCTAATAGAAAGCAGTTCAGTTCCCAGCCAAAATACAGTCAGCTTACTGAACAGTGGTCCTTCATAGCCTTTAGCATGCTAGCTTTATCTTCACAGCTTTATATAACCTTCCTATAAATATTACAAGGCATAGTGATGGTAGGCTTTAATAGCAATTGGTATTCTAAATCTTCATTTAGATGCTAAGTTTCTTAAAACTCAAAGTAATGTGAAAGACGTGTCTTGAATTCTAATACTCATATTAATATGGGAAATGCACAGGTAATGAATCACTTTTTCAAAGCATTCAACACATCTCTAACATTTCATGTACTACAATCTAAAGTAAATAGGGTAGCAAATGTGCAAATTGTACCCTTGTATTCCCTCATTTTGGGGCATAGCATGGAATGAAAGAATTTTTGGTGGGTGTGCTACTACAGATGATTTTATAGATCTCATTGCCAATAATGGAAATACACATTTACAAATATTTTAAAGTATGTTCCTTTGGGTTCCTTGAGAAAGCAAGTACGAAGCATGGTCCATGTTGGGCCCAGAACCCTTACTGAAGATAAGAACTGTTCATAGTTGTTGTATTTATTTTAAAAGCGTATTCACTATGAGTGGCACGAAGTGATTAAAAAAAGGTGTGCGATGATTAAACTTATGAGGATATAATTGACCTTTTGGTCGGTTGCAGTCCTTTGAAAGCCTATGGGCACAGTACAAAAAAATATTTTCACTTATTTTTTGATTAGTTCTGAGTTTATATTCTAAATATGATACTGCTCCATGGGATTTGCTTTGTATACTAAACATTAGCGTATGGTCATTAATACAAAAATTAGAAAGCAGACCACTTTATAGTCACACTAAAAATAGCCTTAGCACATGAGAAATACCTATGTAAGGGTGCACTAAGGCCATTTTTTAGCACATAATTTTTAAAAAGGACTTCTTAGTGCAGTTGTGCCTGCAAATTAGTGCTGATTATCTCCAATTAAAGTCAATTATTGTCATGTAGTGCCAATTAAAGGCTAATTAAGAGTGCCAATTACATGTGTATCTTCTAGTATTGTTTAACATACACGCACAAATTCACATAAATGGTGCATACATTTGCATACCAGCTTATAGAATCAGGGGGTTTCTTCTCTCTAAATATCAGGACATATATTTCCAGAGAAGAATAGATCTACTCAGCTTTCTTTCCAATTATTTACTGCAAGAATTTCATGATGAAAGTCTGACATCTTTCTCAATCACTCATCACCTAAAGAGATGTTTAAATATAATTCATACTACAATAGGAAGTCAAGGTAAGATTTCAGAAAGAAAAACTGATCTGCCAACGCAATGCAGCATGCATGAAAACATGTAATTCTCTTTTTTAAAGATGGATGAATTCTCTGTAGTTTGACTGTGATTGCAACTCAGTCACCGTGAGTTTAACCAGTTTAGTAAAAATTTGTGCTACTATAGATTTTTTTGAACTCTGATCCAATTCTGACATTTATGAGAATGGAAGATAAAATGTTGATCTGGTTGTCCTGAAACTCAGCAAGTTTCATAAACACTGTTTAATGGTTCTGACATAGGTCAGCATCTGACCTTTTAAATGTCATCCTGATTCATGACATTCTTTGCAAATTTCATAAAAGGATACGATAAATTCAGAATGAATCCTAGGAGAGGATTCTAGATATAATCTGAAGCAATTTTACTATCCTTTTCTTTTTTTCCTATCTCTGTAATAATGTTAGAGGTCTAATTTCTGAAGGCTTTATCCCAGTCTGTGAATATGGGAATAAACCATAGTAAGTCAGACCCTAATTCATTTAAATGTTTTGATGATAAAATTTATAGTAAGGACATAGAATTTCTACTTATATATATTTATTACAAATTTAAATCTACAGATAAAATTGTTTGATGATATGGGAAAATAAAATTACTCAGAAAGTAAAGGCTGTAAAATTAATTTATAAAGCAGAGCTGAATACAATTTCTAGAACTTAATTAAGGTGACATACATTGCCATTTGCAATGAAACTAATTACAAAACTTTCAAAAAAATGTCTTTAAATTTTTAATCTCTATTTTATATGCACCTATAAATGCAAAGCTATGTCATTATTAACATGTTGCTCATTGTTGCTAGAAAAACAAAGACACAAAAAAGAAACAGCAATTCCATCTGAACCCTCACAGGGTTTTGCAATAAGTAGTAGCAAATCCTTTCATCCCTCCATGACCTTATGCCAATCCCTACCCCCAAACTATCTCACCCAACCTAGACTTGCAGAAGCTATTACCTAACCAGCAGGAGGAAGAGAAGCTGTCATCTCCTCCCATGTTGCTGAATAGTAAGTATTGGTACAGCCTGGAGCATACCACCACATAGTATTTGGTTATGTTTTGTACTCCTGCTCTGAGAAGGATGTCCCTTTATTTGAGCTGTTTGTGAATGGAGCAATCTCCTTTCAGAATCACTGATAACTCAAGTGAACGGACCAATCAGAGGAGGAGTACAATACATACATGAATATGAACTGGCGGTACAAGTCCAAGCTGTAGTGCTACTTCCTATTCAGCATCACGAGTAGAGTTTATAAGCCTTTTCTCCTCCTGGTGGTTTATTAAAAACCTCTGAAGGTCTGAGGTGCGGGTGAGATGATTCAATAGCTAGGACTGAAAAATTACTTGTGTAAGGTCAGGGATGTGAAGCTCCATTATCCCTTATTGTAACGTGCTGCTGGGGTTGAAAGTGAGGGAGAGGCTCAGAGTTCACTTCTTATTTTATTATTTTTATTATAGATTTATCAATTTAGAATCAAACAAACGTTGACCCATAATACAACACACTAATTTATTTTTATAGCCCGTAATAACTCGCTGTTCAATGCGGATTACAAAACAAGAAGCTGGACAAGCCTGGAACACACAATTTAATGACAATCAAAGAAACATAATCAGTTAAAAATAATACATTCAATTCCTAATAAATTTTTGAAACAAGAATGTTTTAAGTAAACGTCTAAAATTGACATACCCCGATGCCTGTAAAATCAAACAAGAAACCTCTTTATCTAATTTAGCTGCCTGAAAAGAAAACAAATAATCAATACATCTCTTTCTTCTTTCCCCTTTCATAGATGGATAGGTAAACAGATTAGTTAATTGAGAAGGCCTGACTAAACTAGATAAAGCAAAACACTGTATCAAATAGAAAGGTGCCAATCCTTATACATTAAATGGGAGAATTTAAAAAGCATTCTAGCAAGCAATGGCAACCAATGAATCTTGGCATATTAAGCAGAAAGCCAGTCCAACCATCCCAAGGGAAAATCAGTCTCAATGCTGTGTTCCGAGTCTTCTGCAAGTTTTTCAACAATGACAGAGAACAACTTAGTCTTTAATCAAGATATGATTATCAGAAGAATAAGAAGTTCCAAAAACAAAGATAATAAATTGATATCTTAATATAGTCCACACAGTGGGGAGGAACCAAAATTAAACATGACCAGAGAAAGTTGATCAACTGAAGAAATAAGATTGAAAGGAACTAGGATTAATCCTACCCTTTATTAATGATCCCTATCCGTAACCCTAGGTTTCTAAAAATGATATCTCTTTCCCTTCTAAAAAAAAAACCCACTGCAAACTGAACTAGTTCAAAAGATATATGTGAATGATTCTCATAGAATACTTAACACTTATGTGGATATCTCAATTGAAACCGAGCCCTCAAAGCTACTACATGATAATAGCGTGAGAAAAAATGTCTTCCTTCTAATCCATTTTGAAACATTAGGGAAGATAGAATTTTTTCCTCTAAGAATCTGGCAGTTAGTGCCTACCCACTGACATGAATGTACAGAATTGCCTTTCACATGCTTTGCTTACTTGATGGCTTTTATTTACTGGGGTGTCAACAAACAAGTAGACCAATAGTTCTATGGTGCTGTATTATTTATTAAAACAGTAACCCAACGTAGTCATGTTTTGCCCTTGGGCTGCGACAGGGGTAAAAACTATAGGGGATTAAAACAACACATTCCAGATTCTCTTTTGCATGGTAGGAACACTGTCACTCTGAGCTGAGCAGTGTTGTTTGCTGGTTGAAATATGCTTAACAATATGGGGAATGTGCTGTTTTAATTCCCTATAGTTTTTACCCCTGACACAGCCTGAGGGTGAAACATGGCCACGCCAGGTTACTGTTTTAATAAATAATATTATTCAATAACAAACGATCCCAAAAATGTTCTGGTAATTATTTACCTAAATACACAAACCAGAATCAGAAAATGGCTACTGATAATAAGGTGGCAGCTTGTTATCACAGCTAATAAGCCCTCAAATCCAGCACCGGAAAACCTTTAAATGTTTTTTAAGGGGGATTCTCAGAGTATTAACTCACCCAGAACAAGACCCAATAAATCAATCTTGAAATCTCTACGGGTGGTTGAGCTTCTCAATCACTGAATCCCTCCTTTGTTTTTTTCTTAAAGTGCTCTAATCACTACCAAGTGAATATTTTCAAAATAATAAAGAGATACCCAAAGCTTTTTAAATCAAAGTGTATACTTAAAACTGATATCAGGCTGACACCTTATAGTTCCAACAGTCCTCACTTAAAGACTAAATACTAGACCTCATTATGGTCCGTCTGCTCTATAAAGTTCACAAAAAAAGGACTGAAAAATTGACCACATCTAGGTCTTTAAAATATCAAAGAAGGCACTTATCTTCCAGTGTCTCTGTCGTATCAACTCTCCTTAATGCTGAAATAGGTATAATGACAGACGTTACTTCATGGCAATCGTTTATCTACTCTTGTGCATGGACCGTTATTTCTCAAATACGCGGCCCCAAACTCAGTGCCATTGCTTCCGCCACTAATTTATTGTCTATCATCAAGAGTTGAAAAAAACAAAGGAGGGATTCAGTGATTGAGAAGCTCAACCACCCATAGAGATTTCAAGATTGATTTATTGGGTCTCGTTCTGGGTGAGTTAATACTCTGAGAATCCCCCTTAAAAAAACATTTAAAGGTTTTCCGGTGCTGGATTTGAGGGCTTATTAGCTGTGATAACAAGCTGCCACTTTAATAAATAATACAGCAGCACAGAACTGTTGGTCTGCTTGTTTTTTGACATCTATATTTGATTGCGGATCTCTGCCTCTCTTTTTGTGTATTTTATTTACTGGGGGGGCCTTTTTCACTCATCTAGATTTAAGACCTCTTCAGTTAGTTAGCCAGTTTGCTGTGGAAGATACTTCAGTATTTTTTCAATAGGTGGACACCACCTCTGCATAGCAGCCCTTGGAAAATCATCTAATGGTCCAGAAAGCTGAAACGCTCTCAATGACAACATCTGCATGGCATGGAATATTTTAGTATGCATCTCAAGACCCATTGCAGAGCCAGTACTGATCAGCCTGAAAAGCACACTAAGCTTTATGGTATAGACTCTAAAATATGTCTATAATAGAATGGAATATCAAGTTAGGGTGGCAGAAAATTAGCTTATGCCATTTAATTTCTTTTATCTGAAATCCTTTAACTTACAATGGAAAGAGCAGGAAGGCGGCACTTAACTGCCAGAGAAGTAAAACCTGATACATGCATTCACTGCAGATAATAGATAGGACTTACTTTTCTATTATATCTGAGCTGCAGAAAAAGAACTAATGTAAATCAATTTGAAGTTTATGTAGTCTTAAAAGGCTTTTTTAAAAAAATAGCATGGGAATTATATTTAAAAAAAAACGCTTGCACTAAACCTTGCTTAAAGTGTCTGTGATCTGCAATAGTAGATGAAAGGGTGCCTTTGACTCAAAATGTGCTTTCATTTTAACTGTACCCCTAGTGACATACAGTGGAAGCAGGTGTTACAAAGAAAAAACTACTTTAAAAGTGATTTAAAAAAACAAAGTATTAATAAGAACATAAGAAACCCCATGCTGCATCAGACCAAGGTCCATCAAGCCCAGCATCCAGTCTTTGATAATGGTCAGTCAAGCTCACAAATACCAGGCAGATTCAAGACAAGTAGATCATTTCTAGGGATAAATTATTACTTAGGTGCAATTTTCCTCCAGAAATATGTCCACAAAACAGAAAGAATAATAATAATGATGATAATAAACTGAAAAGATAATCTCCTCTCCAATTTAACTACAGGCTCATATGGAAAATATGCTACCAAGCCAACCCTCTATTGCCTTGTTCTACCTGTTACTTAAGATACATAAACCTGGGAACTCATCTGGTATTGACCCACACAGAAATTAAATAAGGACTAATAGAAGGAGGGATCCTCAAGTCCTTAATGATAGAGACAAACAGATACTGCAGATTATCTAAACAAGGACAGAAATATTCCCTGTCAGAATGGATGTGGAATCACTGTAAAGTAACATACACCATATAGATGGCAAGGAAGATATTCCAAACACCTAAAGGTAACTTCTCTGAACCATATATACACAGCATAAACTGTTGCAAAACTAATTGAATTAATCCTAACCTATAACTATTTACAGATTATGAAAATCACTGTAGACACCATAATGGCACAACAGTATGCCAAACATTTTAAGTCAGAATAGGAAAAATTTCTAAATAGTTACCACAACAAACCTTTCAGATATTACTGATACATAGATGATAGCTTCATAATTTGGACTGAAAGAGAAGGGAAATAAACATCTCTGTGGATCTTTCAATGCATTCCATCACATAATCCAACTCAAAATGGACTATTGCCATGGAAAATATCAACGTTTTAGATATTACAATCTCAATCTTCAATGGCCACATAATGCCATGCCTATGTATGCCCTTAATACAAAAATTAGCTTAGACTAGTTGTAAAAATAACATATAAGCAGTTACCATGTTTTCAAATTGCTCAACACTGGCAGCTAAATATCGGACCCAACATTTTCTGAGGATTTACAAAATTATCCTCTTAATGTTACCTGACATTTAGATGTTCACTCTTTAGTTTCACAAGACCATTTGTAATTCTTCACAATCCTTTTGGAATTTACTTAATTTTGTTTCACCAGCAAATTAGATCACACCATTCATTCCTTGTTCCAGATCATTTATATATTTGTTAAGTAGCAGAGATCTCATTAGAGAGCTCTCCAGGACTCAACTATTAACCATTTAGGGCCAGATTCTATATATGGAATCAAAAAATCAGTTCCAGAAATGATATGTGCTAAAATCATCATTTTACAAAAGGTTGTGCAACCTTTATAGAGTGTACTGTGCAAGTTGCACCTAACTTTGAGTGCCAGACTTATACTTCATAAATGCAAAGGTAACTCCCACACCCAAAGTTAGGCACAGATAGGCCTAATTCTGTAAAACTGCACCTAAATTTAAGAAACACCCCTGACTCACCCATACCCCTCCCATGGCCATGCTCCCTTTTATTTTTTAGTATAATCTTTGTATTGAAAAAATGGTAAGAATAATATTCAAACAGGCAATCAGCATCTTCTGAATAACAGTACAATGCCATAATATAGTAAGCAATAGAACCAAAGATAACCAGTAGAACAACTTAGCCAAGGCTAAAAGTTTCCTTGGAGTCCAAACCAAGTGATGGGTAACATAAAACAAAGACTGGGCTAAAGGTACAGACAGATACCTTCAAGGCCTTGGACCAAAAAAGCGTCGACAAGGCTGTCTCTGCTTACAATGCCACTCTCTCCACCACTCTGGACACACTTGCACCATCCATCTCCCGTCCCACAAGGCGTACTAATCCCCAGCCCTGGCTGACCCCTTGCATCCAATACCTTCGCTCCTGCGCCCGATCTGCCAAACGCCTCTGGAGGAAATCTCGCACCCATACCAACTTCATTCATTACAAATTCATGCTATCCTCCTTCCATTCCTCCCTATTACTTGCCAAACAGGACTATTACACCCAATTGACTAATTCTCTTGGCTCCAACCCTCGTTGTCTCTTCGCCACCCTTAACTCCCTCCTCAAAGTGCCCTCTGCTCACATCCCCCCCTCACTCTCTCCTCAATCACTAGCTGACTACTTCCGTGACAAGGTGCAGAAGATCAACCTTGAATTCACTACCAAGCCACCTCCTCCTCTTCACCCTTTAACCCACTCCCTCAACCAACCAACCCAGGCCTCCTTCTCCTCTTTTCCTGATATCACTGAGGAGGAAACCGCCCACCTTCTTTCCTCCTCAATATGCACCACCTGTTCCTCTGATCCCATCCCCATCAACTTACTAAACACCATCTCTCCAACTGTCACCCCCCCATCTGTCATATCCTCAACCTATCTCTCTCCACTGCAACTGTCCCTGACACCTTCAAGCATGCTGTAGTCACACCACTTCTCAAAAAACCATCATTAGACCCTACCTGTCCTTCCCTACTGCCCCATCTCCCTCCTACCCTTCCTCTCCAAGATACTTGAACGTGCCGTTCACAACCGTTGCCTTGATTTTCTCTCCTCTCATGCCATCCTTGATCCTCTTCAATCCAGCTTTTGCCCTCTACACTCAACAGAAACGGCACTATCTAAAGTCTGTAATGACCTGTTCCTTGCCAAATCCAAAGGTCATTACTCCATCCTCATCCTCCTCGACCTATCCGCCGCTTTTGACACTGTCAATCACAACTTACTTCTTGCCACACTGTCCTCATTTGGATTCCAGGGCTCTGTCCTCTCCTGGTTCTCCTCTTATCTCTCCCACCGCACCTTCAGAGTACATTCTCATGGATTTTCCTCCACCCCCATCCCGCTCTCTGTTGGAGTTCCTCAGGGATCTGTCCTTGGTCCCCTTTTTTTTTCAATCTACACCTCTTCCCTGGGTTCGCTGATCTCATCCCATGGTTTCCAATATCATCTTTATGCTGACGACACCCAGTTTACCTCTCCACACCGGACATCACTGCAGAAACCCAGGCCAAAGTATCGGCCTGCCTATCTGACATTGCTGCCTGGATGTCCAACCGCCACCTGAAACTGAACATGGCTAAGACCGAGCTTATTGTCTTTCCACCCAAACCCACTTCTCCACTCTCTCCTCTCTCTATCTCTGTTGATAACACCCTCATCCTCCCCGTCTCATCTGCCCGCAACCTCAGAGTCATCTTCGACTCCTCCCTCTCCTTCTCTGCGCATATCCAGCAGATAGCCAAGACCTGTCGCTTCTTTCTCTATAACATCAGCAAAATTCACCCTTTCCTCTCTGAGCATACCACCCAAACACTCGTCCACTCTCTCATTACCTCTCGCCTTGACTACTGCAACCTACTCCTCACTGGCCTCCCACTTAGCCATCTATACCCCCTTCAATCCGTTCAGAACTCTGCTGCACGTCTTATCTTTCATCAGGACCGATATGCCCATATCACCCCTCTCCTCAAGTCACTTCACTGGCTTCTGATCAGGTACCGCATACAGTTCAAGCTTCTCCTACTTACCTACAAATGCACTCGATCTGCAGCCCCTCATTACCTCTCTACCCTCATCTCCCCTTACGCTCCTACCCGTAACCTCAGCTCACAGGACAAATCCCTCCTCTCAGTACCCTTCTCCACCACCACCAACTCCAGGCTCCACCCTTTCTGCCTCGCCTCACCCTATGCGTGGAATAAACTCCCTGAGCCCATATGCCAAGCCCCCTCGCTGCCCATCTTCAAATCCTTACTCAAAGCCCACCTCTTCAATGTCGCATTCGGCACATAACCATTATACCTCCATTCAGGATATCTAGACTGCCCCAACTTGACATTTCGTCCTTTAGATTGTAAGCTCCTTTGAGCAGGGACTATCCTTCTTTGTTAAACTGTACAGCGCTGCGTAACCCTAGTAGCACTTTAGAAATGTTAAGTAGTAGTAGTAGTAGTCCGGGATGTATGTCAAGGGGTCTTCCGGAGATTGTCCGTGGGTGTTGTTCTGGTGTGGAAGCATCTGAGGAGAGGTTGTGTCGGGGGTCTATAGCTGGGCATTGGTGTCCCACATTCTCGATATCTCCTTCAATGTGAACATTCGGGTGAGCACAGGGTCTGAATGTCTTGGCTGTTCCATCTGGGTTTTGGTGTTGCTGCAGGTAGCAGTTCAGGAGGGCCTTTATCTGTGGCCTATTCCAGGATTCTTACTGGCTTACAGGGTGACTAATGCTGCCTTTCGGTTGTGCATCTCTCTGGGGATGTTCTGTGCTCTGATTTTCCACTGTCTTTTTCAGCGCCCACCAAGGGTATCTCTTGGTACTGGTGGGAGCCAGCTCTTTATCTGCCAGGGTTCTCTGTCCTGGGATGCATCTGGGCTCGATTAGCATCTGTTATGACTCATTGTGACCCAGAGTGTCTCTGCTCCTCTACGTGGAAGGCCTGCTGTCTCAAGCTGCACCCACCAAGGATCCTTCCTGGCACTGTTGGGAACTGGCTTGGTCTCCAGTGGGGTTCGCTGTCCAGTCCAGGGAGTGTTTGGGTTCAGTGAGGGTCTGTCCTGGCTCAGCATGGTCCAGAGTGATTTCACTCCTCCATGTGAAAGGTCCGACTACTGGGGCAAACGGGCAGTTGGGGCTGCATTCCATACCTCCCAGTCTCCTGGTGTCAGTCCAGGGGCCGAGAAGTGTCTCTGCTCCTCTACATGGAAGGCTTGCTGTCTCAAGATGCGCTCACTGAGGATCCTTCCTGGCACCAGTGGAAACTGGCTTTGTCTCCGGCGGGGTTCGCTGTCCAGTCCGGGGAATGTTCAGGCATGGTGAGGGTCTGTCCTAGCTCGACATAGTCCAGAGTGATTTCACTCCTCCAAATGGAAGGTCTGGCTACTGGGGCAAATGGGAAATCGGGGTTGCATGCCCTCCCTCCCAGTCTCCCAGTGTCGGTCCAGTGGCTCTAGGATCTTGTGTGCCCTTGGTTGCAGGACTGGGCCAATTTGATCCACAGCTCAGGAGCTGGCAAATAGCATCCGTCCTGCAGAAGTACATAAGTACATAAGTATTGCCATACTGGGACAGACCAAAGGTCCATCAAGCCCAGCATCCTGTTTCCAACAGTGGCCAATCCAGGTCACAAATACCTGGCAAGATCCCAAAAAAGTACAAAACATTTTATGCTGCTTATCCCTGAAATAGTGAATTTTCCCCAAGTCCAATTTAATAATGGTCTATGCGCTTTTCCTTTAGGAACCTGTCCAAACCTTCTTAAAACTCTGCTAACCTAACTGCCTTTATCAAATTTTCTGGCAATGAATTCCAGAGTTGAATTACACGTTGAGTGAAGAAAAATTTTCTCCTATTCGTTTTAAATGTACTACTTTGTAGCTTCATCGCATGCCCCCTAGTCCTAGTATTTTTGGAAAGAATAAACAAATGATTCACATCTACCTGTTCCACTCCACTCATTATTTTATAGACCTCTATCAAATCTCCTTTCAGCCATCTTTTCTCCAAGCTGAAGTACACCAGTCGCTTTAGCCTTTCCTCATAGGGAAGTCGTCCCATCCCGTTTATCATTTTCATCACCCTTTTTTGCACCTTTTCTAATTCCACTATATCTTTTTTTAGATGCAGCGACCATAATTGAACACAATATTCGAGGTGCGGTCACACCAAGGAGCGATGCAAAGGCATTATAACGTCCTCGTTTTTGTTTTCCATTCCTTTCCTAATAATACCTAACATTCTATTTGCTTTCTTAGCCGCCGCAGCACACTGAGAAGAAGGTTTCACCCTTTCTTGGTCTGTGACTCCTAACGTGGAACCTTGCATGACATAGCTATAATTCGGGTTCCTCTTTCCCACATGCATCACTTTGCACTTGCTCACATTAAACGTCATCTGCTATTTAGACGCCCAGTGTCCCAGTCTCTTAAGGTCCTCTTGTAATTTTTCACAATCCTCCCTCGATTTAACTACTTTGAATAACTTTGTGTCATCAGCAAATTTAATTATCTCACTAGTTACACCCATCTCTAGGTCATTTATAAATATGTTGGCCATCTTCAACGGTCCTTTATAGTTTCATTACTGGAAGTTTCTTCCTGCTCCTCTGAGCTTCCAACTCAGTTTAAACCAGGGCTTGGAGTTGGTGATATGAGCTTTCTTTTGTAATTCTCTGAGAATGCTTCCTCTACTTTATATAATATCTCAACTCACTTAGGGGTCCTTTTACTAAAGTGTGGTAGGCCTAATGAAAGGCCTACTGCGTGCTAAAAGGGTAAAAGCACAGGACACACTGAGGCATCGTGAAGTTGTTTCATGCTCAGTGTGCACTAATCCTGGGTGGAGAGTAGGCATGCCTGCATTAATCGGGTAGCATGGGCATATTACCACATGCTACCCGATTAGTGCAAGAGTAGTACGGGAGCAGTTGCCACCTCCTAAATAGGTGGCAGTAAGGGCTCTCACAGTAAAGGCCATGCGCTAATGGGGAAATTAGTATGTGACCAATACAGAAAAATATGCCAAGGTGGCCATTTTACCACCATGCTAAAAGTAGCTACAGTGTATGGAAAACCCATCCACTGACACCAGCGCCGGCCATTTTTAGCATGGCTTGGTAAAAGGACCTCTTAACCCAGACAGTGAAGTACCAGTACTCTTTAAGATCCATGCACGTGGGTTCTTGCCAGATACATGTGGACCATTAGTCTGGCCACTAAGTGCCCACCTGCTCTGAAGAAGGAAGGGTTGACCCAGGAAATAAACATAGGTCTTCTGCATAGCATTGTACATCACAGCCACTGAGAAACCATGCTAGCCCTTTTCTCATGTCTTCTGCCCCTCCATTTACTATAACCATTACACTTTGAATCTATCTCAAGCATATTTTTTTTTCTGAGTTTCAATTGCTGGAATCTCTGATTTCATACTATTCCAGACATCTACAACCATGCTCATATAGAAGCAGTTTCTTTAAGTTCCCTTTCTCATACTTGATATCTGAAACATTTTAAGAACCATTACTCTTTATGGGGTCTATTTACTAAGCTATGAAAAGTAATAAAACACAGAAGATTGGTAAATAGAATGCTTTTTGATGAAAATAACATGCATAATTAGGCAATTTCATTTGTTATTAGCCTTTTCACAGCTCAGTGTAAGTAAAAATGTAATGAGCTGCATTGCATGCAAATGTATGCAAAGCAGCTCATTACTGTACAAAAAGAGTAATAAAAGCATACAAGAAAGCTCTGCAAACCAAACTGCTTTTCAGAGTTTACTACTCAAGAAGTTTACTTAACCCCCCCCCCCCCCCCCCAAAATTATCATGTTAAGGTGTCTGGTGCAGAATTGACAGATGTCTGGAAATTCCCCAGCCTAATTCATGGCCAAAAGTAGCCCAAATATAGCCTAATATCCAAAACAGCTACCTGAGGAGCGAAGGAGGGGAGGGTCCCCCTTGAGGCGAGGAGGGAAAAAAAACACCCCAAAAAGTAACCGAGGACCAATCAGCGCAGCAAAAAAAAAAAAAAAAGCAACCCACAAACCTCTAAGAATCCCTGTTGGCCTGTGGTGAGACAATAAAGCCCTACTTCTTGGAAACTTTGCCTCTTGCCTCTTATGATCCATCATTTCCAAAAGATTTTAGGGCAGTCCTGGATTTCTGACAACCTTGTCCTGATGTATTATGGGACCCGCTGCCCTGATATCAACAGGTGGAATCAGGAAATACAACTATCATGCTGCTTTGGGATGTTAAGTTTAAAACACCCAAAACAATCTTCACAAGTTACACATTAACCTTCAGAAGTTATATATTGACCAATCAAATGTTCAAGAAGGAGGCAAAAGCCTCTAAACACTCTGGTGCTCTAGTGTACACCTCTTTTGTATAGCTTAATCACTGACAAAAAGCCTTCTTAAAAAATGTAAAAACTTAAGAGTACACACACTAAAGCTCTCAGTAATATAAATGGACTTATGTGTCTTTATATTACTGAGAGCTTTTTAGTGTGTACTGTTTCAAGTTTTTGCATCTTTAAGGGTTTTTTTTTTTTTTTTTGCCAGTGATTAAGCTATGCAAGAGAGGTGTACACTAGAGCACCAGAGTGTTCAGAGGCTTTTTCCTCCTTGTTGAAAAATTGATTGGTTAATATATAACTTCTGCAGATTAATTTTGGATTTTGAGTTACACTTTACATTGTTCTGAGTTTTGATGTTAAGCTCAAACCAGGACTGGCCAAAAAGTCTCCCTCCTTTGTTAGTGTCTGATAGGGGTGTAGCCAGACCTCGGTGGGAGGGGGGTCCAGAGCCTAAGGTGGGGGGGCACATTTTAACCTGCTTCCCCCACCCACCGCCCCCGCCACCCCTTCCCCGCCACTTTTGACCCCTCCCGCCGCCACCAATGACGATGACCCTCCTTCGCCACTTTTGACACCCCCCCCCCCCCGTCCTGCACAGATCAGCGAATAAAAGGCTGGCGGAGGTTTGGGATCCCTGCTAGCAAAGGTACCTTGTGGCGGCGGGTCGAAAATGGTGGGGGAGGGTCGACGGGGATGGGTCAAAAGTAGAGAGGGCCAGGACTAAATCTATGGGGGCCCATGCCCCCGTGGCCCCACCTAGCTACGCCCCTGATGTCTGATACCAGTGGGGATGAAAGGTCTGGTACAGCAGCTAAAGAAACTTTTCCAGTAATTGTGCCACTTTGTAGTCAGTAAATTTGGAGCATGTTTACTAAAGGACATTAAAAGTCCTTAACTTGTGAAAACAGGGGTACAGCATGATGGCATTAAGACGTTCTGCAGTAATATACCTGTTAATGCACACATTAGTGAATTTATCTGGGAGAAGGCATAGTGGCATGGGTGTGGCATGGGCATGGAAACATTATCCTCCTAGTAATTTCTAGGTAGCATGTGCTACGTTAACACTGATCACTTAGCGCCTCCTACATGGGAGTTGCTCAGGGCTCCAGTGTTAATTCTAACAGTTACCACGCGTTAATTACTTCATAAGCACACAAACTTCATTTAAAAATACCCTTAAAAAGAGACACATTAGATTTGCAGTTAACACACACTAACATCTGTATTAACTCCAAATCCTATCACCCTTTAGAAAGCATGCCCCTTTGCTGCAGGTACAATGTTGTGACTGTTTTTGTGTGACTACTTACATAAGTACATAAGCATATAAGTACATAATTATTGCCATGTTGGCGGGAAATCTTACCTCACCAATCTATTACATTTCTTTGAAGGAGTGTACAAATGTGGATAAAGGTGAGCCGGTTGATATCGTGTATCTGGATTTTCAAATGATATTTGACAAAGTGCCTCATGAAAGACTCCAGAAGAAATTAGAGAGTCATGGGATAGGAGGTAGTGTAGTATTGTGGATTAAAAACTGGTTAAAAGATAAAAAACAAAAAAAAGAGTTAAATGGCCAGTATTCTCAATGGAGAGGGGCAGATAGTGGGAGGGTTATGAGCTGGGACTGCTGATTTTTAACATGTTTATAAATGATCTAGAGATGGGAGTAACTAGTGAGGTAATTAAATTTGCTGACAACACAAAGTTATTCAAAGTTGTTAAATCACAAGAAGATTATGAAAAATTACAAGAGGACCTAACGAGACTGGAAGACTGGGAGTCTAAATGGCAGATGACGTTTAATGTGAGCAAGTGCAAAGTGATGCTTTTGGGAAAGAGGGAAACGAATTATAGCTACATAATGCAAGGTTCCACATTAGGAGTCACCAACCGGGAACAGAATCTAGGTGTCGTCGTTGATGATACATTGAAACCCTCTGCTTAAAATCACTGTTGTGACTTTGATCCATATGATATCACCTTATGCAAGCAGCTGACACTGGAGAAGCTACAAAGAACTTGCTGCAAATGAAGAAACTTCTCCAGCTAAGTGAGCTACTCTGTCTTAGCTAACTTTGCTGCTGCCATTACAGTGTGCATTGCATATGACTGCTTTAATTCTCTGCTGTGACTGATGGAAAGATGGAGTGGGTTTGGAAGCTCTGCCTCAAATGATGTCATGATAAACAAGACCCTTATATAAGGATAGCTAAAATCTACTGCTAAGGCACAACATTGCCAGCATGTAACCAAAAAGACACATGAAAGTAGAATGTCATCTTGTTTGAATAGTTTTTTTTTTTCATGTGTTCCTTTAAAAAATTATTTTTTTAAGAATTTAGGGGCCCTTTTACTAAACCACAGTAAAAAGTGGCCTGCACTAGTTAAATTTCTCACTTCCTTCAGTGTGAAATTGGCACACTCTGGGCCATTTTTACTGCTGCAGGAAAAAGACCTTTTTTAAAAAATGGAACTGTAAAATGTGAATATGCACAACTCGCACATCTATATTCAGAACTTGTTTCATAATATCTGCTTGTATACTATGACTTCGTTTATTTTGTTTGTTTTATTATCATCATGCTGACCAAGATCCTGCAATACCGAATGCTTATCTACTAACATTCTTCCATTACTCATGATGTATTGTAAGCCACTTTGAGCCTGCAAAGAGGTGGGATAAGGTGGGATACAAATGCAACAAATAAATAAATGGTTGTGCGCTAATATTAAAATTAGCATGCAGCTATTTACTGCCTGAGACTTTAGCAACACCTATTTATCAGGTGGCAAGGGCTCACACACTATTTGTATGGTAATTAGGCAGTGTGTGGCTATGTGGCTGTGCTGCCGATTACTGCTGGGAATGCCCCCGTAGTAGAAAATAGAAAATTATTTTCTACCATGGGAAACTGCGTGCACCAACTTACCACTGGGCACCCTTTCTACTTCAGTCGTAAGGTAAATTTGGTATGTGCTACCCAGGCAGTAGCCCTACCATGGTTTAGTAAAAGGGTCCTTTAATTCTTCTGAATTATTGTAGCATGTACGGTGGTTGCTTTGCAACTTATATCTACTTTATATTCATGATTATGGTCATGTGTATTACACTTACAAATGCTATTGCTAATTATCCTATCACTTTTATTTTAGGCTTTGGATGCTAGATGAACTAAAATGTATTACTGCATTATTGTGTGTTAACACATATTACTCTGCATTTCTTACTGCAGGTCTTATTTTATGCGTTAGGACTTGCTTACTAATATTTGAACTATTCGCTTAATTAATGTCAGATCTGTGAGAAATTAAATGTAATTTACAATGTGTTAGCTAATAGTAAATCTATTAGATTGTAAGCTCTGAGCTCTTTGAACAGGGACTGTCTTTCTTCTATGTTTGTGCAGCGCTGTGTACGCCTTGTAGCGCTATAGAAATGCTAAATAGTAGTAGTAGTAGTTTTTTTGGGTGGGGTCCATTATACTCCTGATTTTTAGTTAATAATACAATATTAATGAATTAGTTGTATATTTAAGGAAAAATAAACCTAGGTTTGAGGGGCAAGGAGCAGAATTTGTAATTATTATTAAGTATTTGAAGAAATTAGAGTAGAAAACTTTCCCCTACTAAAGGTTGAGGTTTTGGTTTAACTATCTGTAGTGGTTGTTTATATTAACCCTCTAGTGTATTGATGATAGCTTGCCATCACTGATTGATAGGTAGTGTTGTTTAAGTAAATATAACTAGTTACTGTACTTAAGTAAGTTTTGTCACTTTTACTTGTAAATAATAACAGGATAACAATTGTTACTTTTACTGAAGTAATAATTTTGCCAATTTTTACTGCATTTACTCAGTTACATCTGATGCTTGCAGTTAAAAGTAAAAAATAAAAACAGAAGTGTGATATTAATGACTGTTCCTCAGTAAACCAAATGAAACATCAAAACCAAGGTCAGGATTTTGCTCTTGCCAAACCTCACCATACAGACAGTGGATATTCTCATGTTAAATTTTTCCATTCAGTTAACATAGTTTATAAGAATAGTGAAGTTCCCTGTGGTTATTGAACTCATAGGAGCCAACTTTTCAAAATGATTGGGGGTGCTGATTTTTTTTTAAACAGGTAGTGCATTTCCCCTCCCCCTCATACCCCTACCTCCCCCCTCCACCTCGTACCCCTACCTCCCCCTCCCCCTGTCCCCTGCCCCCTCTCCCCCTCCCCTGTCCCCCTCCCCATCCCCCCTCCACCTCCCTCCCAGTTCCAGGCCCCCCTCCCTCCCCTCTCTCTCTCCTTTCCCTCCCTCCCCTCTCTATCTCTCCTTTCCCTCCCTCCTCCCTCCGAGTCTTAGGGTCTCTCCTCCCTCCGAGTTTCAGGGTCCCTCCCTCCCCTCTCTCTCTCTCCTTTCCCTCCCTCCCTCCCAGTTCCAGGGTCCCCTCCTCCCTGTAGTAGTTCAAAACGAGTAACAAAGCAAATTAAAACAACTTAAAAGATTAAGACAAATCTTTTGAAAATATAAGTCTTTAGATTCTTATGGAGAAATAATTGAAAGAACTTTGAAGTTCAATAGGGAGAGAAAGCCAAAAGTGAGGGGCCTGATAACAAAAAGAAGCTTCCAGAATCTTTTTTATATCTATTGTTTAAAAATAAAGGTAAAATTAAGCAAAATGGATCTCTAATTTTGAGGATTCCATGAATAGAAGACAAAGAAATGAATCCAAAAGGATAGTCTGGACTGAAGATGTACTATTTATCAATCAAACATTTTAAAAATTATATAGTCGGTCACCAACTTAAATAAAACTCGAGATTGAAAAGGAAGCCAACGAAGAGAAATATGAACATACACTACAGTAGTAGCTGCCAGATTTGTTGAGACCAAGACTATCGCATACAGACAGAATAAGACTTTGGAATTTAAAAGCTTACTTTAAAATAAAGTTATAAACAGTCAACAAGTGTTTTTTGGCCTGAAAAAACCCACCACCTTGATCTCACCCGACAGCAGCACGGAGGAGGGAAAAGTAAAAGTTACCGTGCTTCTTGACTTCAGTTTTTTAACGTTGTCTGGGGCTGGGCTGGCCTGGTACCTTTCCCTGTACCTCTCTGGCTCGCTCTCTGCCCTTCTTCAATGTCAACGCGCCGGTAAAGCACACACCTTCTTTGGTGCTCCTAAGCTTTCCCTCTGTTGCAGTATCCCGCCTATGCGGGACACAGGAAACTGTAAGGGAAAGCTTCCGGGCCACCGAAGGCAGTGTGCTTACTGCACTGTCTGAGACACTGCCAGTGGGCCCGGAACAATGAAGGACAGCTGTGCAGGCCAGGGCAGGGAACTGAACGGTGCATGATGCAGGGACTGGAGCGGGAGCTGGCCCGGAAGGGACAGGAGGACAGGCACACTAGGGACGGTGTAAAAGCCAGATCTGCGGGATCCCCGGGATCTTCCGGATCCAAGTACGACCTTAAGACTGTATGGCAATGGCGGCCGCGTGGGGGAGTGGAAACAGAGATTAACCAAATTGGCTTCCTCGCTTACAGTGGACTAGATAGACTCACTTCCACTCTTGTCTATTAAACCTCCTTGCAGCAGCTCATAGGTTTGCTTGCTTGCTTTGTTTTGAGTGAACGGCAATGACGGCCATGCGGGAGAGTGGAAACAGAGATTAACCAAATTGGCTTCCTCACTTACAGTGGACTAGATAGGCTCACTTCCACTCTTGTCTATTAAACCTCCTTGCAGCAGCTCATAGGTTTGCTTGCTTGCTTTGTTTTGAGTGAATGACAATGACGGCCGCACAGGGGAGTGGAAACAGAGATTAACCGAATTGGCTTCCTTGAATGTGGATATCTAAATGACTGACAAAAAAAAAAGAACTTTTAAAAGTTTTCTCATCGAATCCGAGAAGATCCCGAGGATCCCGCTGTATCCGTTTTTTTACCTTTTGCTGGCACTCTATGCCCACACACGGCGCCACCGGCCCACCACTGCCTCACCCTCACTGAAGTAAGCAGCAGCTGCAGTACACAATACCTTTGGCGACGGCGGCTCCGGAAGCTCCTCTAACTTTTGCAGCATGATCAAGAGCCAGAGGGAAAGCTTCCGACCGCCGAAGAGAGTCACTGACGGCGTCGGCACCTCGGCGGTCTCGGCCGGTCCGGAACATGATTGAAGGAGGCAGAGCCAGGAGGTAGGAGTGGACGAACAGCGCAGCGACAGACAGCGGTGCAGGGCAGGGAGTCGGGAGTCTCAGGACGGTGCAGGGAGCGGGACCGGGAGGGACTTTATGCCCACGTACCACTGCCAAATTATTGGGGTGCTTGAGCACCCACGGAGTCGGCGCCTATGGTTGAACTGGTTACTGATTTAGATTGTAAGCTCCCTTGAGCAAAGACTGTCTTTTCTTCATGTTCAATTGTGAAGCGCTGTGTACGACTGGTAGCGCTATAGAAATGATTTATAGTAGTAGTAGTAGTACTAGTTACTGGTCTCCAGCCATACAGAATAGAGATGAGTTGAGTCATTTTAAAGTGGAGATGAAGCTGGTAGCAAATCTTGGTGAACAGCCATACGTCTCTACTACAACAGACTATTGGACATCCCGTGTAAACCTTTACACCAGGAATTCAGGGAACAACTGTATAACACCTGTGGAATCTACAGAGCATCAAATATTCACTCAAAACAGTTATTTCACTAATCTCATTAACTGGCTTCTCTCGTACATGTGTAACGGGTCCGAAAATCAGGAGGCGAAAGACAAATTGGTTCCAAAACAAAACAACTTTTATTGCTAGCAATTCACACAGCACCGAGTACAATCTCAGAATACTGTGTGTCGAGCGTCATCTGACACTCGTTCTTATACAGATTACTAGTCATGCGCATAAAACGCATCATACGTCACACACACACATGCGCAGTACAGGCACATGCGCAATACATTAGTAGTTCTGTAGTTCTCACAGAGAAAAGATACGTCAGTTTCATAGCTTTCATAGAAATTGTTACTTTGCAAGAAATGTAACTTATTGCAGTGTTCCAGCACATCTACACAATACAGCCTCTCTGCATGGATCACGAGACTGGGCTGGCAGAGCCAGCTGCCTTCCATACAACCCTAAATTGCTGACTACTACAATTTGTTATCTAGCTGCTGGTTAACAAATACATACTACTAGTAAAAGTCTACACTGCACAGGTTTTGGTCTTAGTCTAGGCTCAGTATATGTAAGGCACAAAAGGTCCAGTGCATTAATAAAGTATGGCTAAAAGGCCAAAAACAGAGGTAGAGTCCATAAGTATAAGTCCATCAGTAGGCACAAAATATGAGATTGTTCTGGTGGTCAGTAGTATGCATAGTATTCGAGTAGTATCCGGCGTTCCACTCCTTCATTCCCCCCTTTTGATACTTGAACATCCATCTGGTGGAGAGTATCACCTCCATGAACCCTGAAAAAGGAAAGAAAGGACAAGGGTAGTTAGCGAGGGAGGCAACAAGCGAGCCCTAAGCCCTTGCGCAGCCGTTGGTTGCTTCGCCGGGGTTGAGACGGAGGGCCCCTAGTGGAATCCCCCCCCCCCTTTGTATCCGGTCTTATGCTGACACAAGGGTACTGGCCCATTAAGTGACTCAGGAGGTGAAAGGTGCACGTCAGCCACAAGGTGCTTCATCGTCAGCTTCATCAGACTGGGGAATGGGGGAGTACATCTGGAGAGCCATAAGTTGGGCAGCAGCTCGGCGGTCAGCGATGCTTTCCATGGTGGAGCGGAGACACCTGAAAACTAAGGGAAAAGACAAAGGTATTAATAGGCAGGACAGCAAAAACAGGCCCCCCATGATGAGGAGGCCCTTTAGGCTCCCGGAGGTCGGCAACCAGCTGGTTAGGGAGGAAGTCCAATCCCACGCGCTGTTCCAGGTTTGGACGGGGACGTGGGCCAATTTGACCATCCGGTCAGTTATCTCGCTGATGACTTGGCTTTGGTCATCAATCTGTAAGCAGCAATTACTGAGGTTAAACTTGCCACACACCCCTCCTTCCTGGGCCAAGAGGTAGTCGAGAGCCAAGCGATTTTGGTAAACTGCGGTAATAAGCTTAGTGTTCTGTCGGGCTAGAATGTTGAGGGCAAAGGCCGAATCATTGGTAAGGATCTCGAGCACTGCCTGCAAGCGGATAATGCGGTTCAGCATGTAGATAGGAGTACGGTACCCGTATGTACCATCTTCAGCCCATGTGGCCGGTCCATAGTAATGAATGATACGTTCTGGCGGCCACTCGTTGTCCTTCCAGTCTCCTATCTGGACTTTGGGTTTGGTGCTTGGGAGGAACCGTTTACGTCTGCCAATGTTATCAGGCCCCTTTTCCATGTAAAGGGGGATGCCCAACGTCTCGCCGACTCGCAGGGGCAGAAGGAAGAAACTGGGTCGGACGGTGCCCAAGAGACAGGTACCGTACCAGCGGGCCGGGAGCTGTTCATAAGCCCGGCGCCCGCAAATATAGTAGTAGCCCTCCGGGGCTACCCACTTAAGAGAGGCATTCCCTCCGTGTGTCCACGTTGCGTTCAAGGTGGGTTCAGTCCAGATGGGCTCCGGGGCAGGCAGGCGGTCCGTCTGCCACCAGGTATGTCGACTCCCGTTAAACTGAAGGACCCCCGTGCAAGCGGAATCTCCCACGGGTACAGAATAACGCTTCGATGGCGCTCGGCTAGCGCAGAGAGTACCTATGATATTGGTTCTCAGGGCCCACTCGTACGGCTTCGGGCGCTGGGGAAAGGTAATGTTTGTGGTGTTGAGCGCATCCCATGTCTGTTGTCGGATCTCCCTCGCCTCCCAAGGCCATTGCTCACCCATATCGGTGCCTCCACAGACGAAACAGTTGGTAATCCCCAGGGAGAAGGCAATGTTTTCGGCCAGGTTAAGGAACATATTCCGCGCTTCTGGGGAGATGGGGAACTTAGTCGCTGCTTCTTCAGCGCGAGCGATTTCATCGAATACTTCTTGGTACCCAACGACAGTAGTCTGGTAGTGCGTGGGAGGCTTTGTTTCGAGGCTTTGATATATGGTAATATACGTCAGCGGATCCATTCCTCCTCCGTCAATGCCAAGGCCCCACGTTCCTCTCCATGGCATGTCGTGGCCTCGGATGGGCCAGTCTAGGGACACATAGTTACCAGAACCTCGACGAAATTCGCCCAGGCCGGTGCATCCGGTATATCCTCCTCCCGTGTAAGCGCATACTCGTTCCCAGCCCGAGGCTCGAGTGTCGCCGGCACACGGGAGCCAAACCCAAGGGGAACAGCATCTCATGTCTGGACTGAAAGGGCAGACATACTTGTGGTCGTTCACATATGCCTCACGCCAACTTTGGCTTCCACACTTACGGGACCAAGGGTGTTTGTCCATGGTGGCACAAACGTCGAAGGTGAGTGTAGCCACAGTTTGGGCCCCGCCAGCAAGGATACGAGTGGAATTAACGTAATACAGAATGCCGTCCCCTTCAACCCCCGGGGACCCCGCCACATACGCAGGGAGTCCTACACTGAGGGTGACATTGTAGTATCTTGGCTTGGAGGGGCTATGACAGACGGTGAGGCACCTGTGGAACTGTTGGAGGCCAGCCGGAGTGATGATGGCGCAAGTCGGAAGGAGCCGACAACCGCTGTCCGGGGGCTGCGACTGGTGGATGAGGGTGGTGACTAGGTGGTACCCTCCTTCTATACGATGGCGCACCAGGCGCAAACATTCAGTACAGTTCTGGCTCAGGGGGTGATAGCTCGGGACTGAGCAAAGGAGGAGGAGTAGACTCAGCATCATCATATATATGGTGGGAGGTATCCAAGCCTTTGCAGCAAGAAGATGGTAAGGCCCACGATTATGGTACAATAAACGCAGAGCCAAAGACACAGTGGGTCCAAAAGCTGGGGTCCTGTTGCTGAGCAGGCATGAATCTACCGGTTCACGTCTTTCTGAGGGTCAGCCGTAGTGGAGCGTCAGGATGTTGATGCGCAGTCCAACGCTTCGGGGTGCTGCTAGTAGGAGCAGCAGGCTTCAGTCGGGTCCAATGTATCCACACTGGGTTTCCTGCAATTTTAACAGCGGTTGGGGTCGTTAGGAGAACAAGGGAGGGCCCTTTCCATTTGGGTTTCAGACAGTCCGATTCATCCCACTCCTTTACCCAAACCTCATCCCCCACCCTAAACTGGTGTGTAGGACTGGTGAGGACTAAGGGACCTACACTCTCAGTGTATTGTTGGATGTCCTGCACTACCTCGCGTAAGGCTTTCATCTGTCTCACTAAGGAATTCTCGCCCTGTATCTGCAAGGAGTCGGGAAAAGAGGGTAGTGGTGGTGGTCTAGCATACATCATCTCATAAGGAGTAAGGCCTGTGGCCTTGGGGGTACACCTAAGATGTAGCAAGGCCAGTGGAAGCAGGTCGGGCCATTTGGCTTTAGCTTCTTGGCATAGCTTGGCCAGCTGGTTCTTCAGGGATCGGTTAGCCCTCTCCACTACACCACTGCTCTGGGGCCTCCAGGCACAATGCAACTTCCAGTTGAGGCCCAGTCTCGTACTGAGCTGTTGTGTGGCTTCGCTGGCGAATGCAGGGCCGTTGTCAGAGTTTATCTGCTTGGGGAGGCCGTATCTCGGCAAGATGTGATGGATCAATAAGGAGGTGACTTCCTTCGCCATTTCCGTTCTGGTGGGCTGAGCTTCAATCCATCCAGTGTAGGTACACACAGCGACGAGGATGGCTTTGTAGCCCCGGGCCGGGGGCATATGCGTGAAGTCAATCTGGCAAACGTGGAATGGGCTAGTGCCCCGGAGAACATGTCCTGGTATAGGACCGGGCCCCGTTCTGGGGTTGTTCCGAGCACAAGTTACGCATTGGCTGGAAGCATTTTTGGTCCACAGGGACAGTTTGTTGATGTAGTAGGTCTTCTCGAGTAGACGTCCCAGAGCTTCCTTGCCCAGGTGTGTACGGTCGTGGGCCTCCTTGGCCACAGTCCACGCCAGGGCTTCGGGTATCCATATGCGTCCGTCTTGTAGCATCCACCAGCCATTGCGTGACTCCAGGCCCTCTTGCCGGGCCCACTCCGTCTCTTGTGGGGCATAGATTGGGATCTCGGTGGGGAGGTGAACAACGAGTACAGGGTCGGAGGAACAAGAAAGGTAAGGAAGTTGACTTGCTCTTTTTGCAGCGTCGTCTGCCCGCTGATTTCCCCGGGCGATAGGGTCCGTTCTCCCGGTGTGGGCCCTGCAGTGCATCACAGCCACCTTCTTCGGTTTCCATACTGACTCGAGTAACTGGCAGATCTCAGCGGCATTTGCAAGTCCTTTCCCCTCAGCTGTCAGAAATCCCCTCTCCTTGTACAAGGCTCCGTGCACCTGGAGGGTGAGGAAAGCGTATTTGGAGTCGGTGTAAATGTTAACAACTTTTCCTTCAGCCCACAGGAGGGCTCTGGTGAGGGCGATCAGCTCCGCTTTCTGGGCTGATGTTCCGGGTGTCAGAGCCATAGCCTCGATCACATGGTCCTCAGACACCACCGCATAGCCAGCTCTTCGAATTCCCTCTATCACCTGGCTGCTTCCATCGGTAAAAAGGGTGATGCCCCCTTGCCAGGGTTGGTCCTTCAGGTCAGGTCTGCTCGAGTGCACAGTGGCCATTACCTCTTCACAGTCGTGGAGTGGTGGTTCAGGGGCCGGAAGGAGAGTAGCGGGATTAAGGTTAGTTGTGTCCAGGATCCGTACCTCCGGATTTTCGCACAGGAGGGCTTGGTATTTGACCAATCGGGAGTTGGTCATCCATCTGGGTCCGTGCCTCTCGAGTAGGCCACGGATGGTGTGGGGCGTAGTTACAAAGAGTGTTTGGCCGAAGGTGAGCTTGTTGGCCTCGTGTATCAGCAGACAGGCAGCCGCAATGCTTCGTAGGCAGCCCGGCCACCCTCGTGCCACGTTGTCCATTCCCTTGGAGAGATATGCTACCGGGCGTTGCCAGGTGCCGACCAGTTGAGTAAGGACCCCAAGTGCCAATCCCTTCTTTTCGTCGATGAACAAGTGGAACGGCTTAGTCACGTCTGGCAGTCCGAGCGCTGGTGGGGCCACAAGGGCATCCTTAAGGTCCTGAAGGGCTTTCAGTTCGTGTTTCTCCCACTGGAGGTTTTGGCCCTCGAGTTCAGGTCCTTTCAGTTTGGCATACAAACTGTGGGTCAGGATGGCAAAGTTGATGATCCAAATGCGGCAATATCCAGCAGCTCCGAGGAGTGCCCGTAGTTCCTTCTTATTTGCAGGAGTGGGTTGGTTGCGGATAGCTTGGGTTCGGGGGGTACCGAGCCTCCGGGTTCCTTCTCGGAGGTGAAATCCCAGATACTCGACTTCGATTTCGCATATCTGGGCCTTCTTGCGACTGGCCCGGTACCCCTGGGCTTCCAGGGTTTTCAAGAGGGAAAGGGTAGCTTCTGCACAGTCCGTGTATGTTTCACGGGCCACCAACAGGTCATCCACGTATTGGACGACCGGCCCATACTCGTCCTGATACGTCTTCAGGTCCTGAGCGAGTTGGTCGCCGAAGAGGGTGGGGGAGTTCTTGAATCCCTGGGGGAGTCGTGTCCAGGTAAACTGCTGCTTATTACCAGTCTGTAAGTCTTCCCACGTGAAGGCAAACAACTTCTGGCTGTCAGCAGCAAGGGGGATGGAGAAGAAGGCGTCCTTCAGATCAATGACGCTATACCACTTGCTCTGGGCTGGCACCTGGGCGAGGATGGAATAAGGGTTCGGTACGAGGGCAACTATGTCGGCTACCTGGTTGTTGACCTTTCTCAAGTCTTGGACGGGCCTATACTCCGATGTTCCTGGCTTCTTCACGGGCAATAATGGGGTGTTCCAAGCAGATCTAACAGGTCTAAGGACCCCTTGCTGAAGGAGTTTCTGTAAGTGTGTTTGCATGCTATGCCGGGCTGCATAAGGGATGTGATATTTGTTGGAATGTAATTGTATTTTACATGCATTGCCTGTCACCTATTATTTCTCTGTGATTACTCTGTGACCTCTGATGTGAATTACTTAGAGAGGTCACACAGCTATGCAACTTCCTGTGGGGGCAGATGCAGCAGATGCAGCACATGGAGCACATGGAGCTCATGATCTCTCCTAACCTGAGAGGATCTATGGTGGTGTGAGCATCCATTACCATCTAAGCACATGGAAGGAGCTGATAATACAAATGTATAATAATATGTATATATAAGCCTGTCTGATTATAATCTAACTACAAACTGTGAGTAAACAGATGTTTTGTTACTTCAACTTTAAAGTGACTCAGCAGTGAATTATTCAGGGGTGAATGAGAGAGAGATGAAGAAAGAAATTAACATTTCTAAAGCTGAAGCTGTGTGTACTCAAAATCTGCTAATTATTTACTACAAATAATCCAACAAAAGGGTTATGGGCCCAGGGCCAGGAATTGAAAAAGAAGAGAAATATTACCAGGCAGAAAAAAAGGCCACATTTTTCTCTTAAGTTTTAAAGGAAAGATTCAGTCTGTCTCTCTCTCCCCCCACACAGCAGACAGAAGGCTAAGAAAATGGCTGAGGGAAGAAATTCACCATTGTTCTATTCTCTCAAGGTGCCTAAATTAACTGAGTTTAATTATCAGCAGTGGGAATTAAGATTCATATGTCTCCTTCGAGCAAAAGGATTAAATATATGCTTAGACCAAGACAGAACAGCTGAAAATATGGCTGAATGGGACAATGCAAACTATTATGTGAAGTGCATGCTTTTGGAAGCTCTCTCAGAGAAACAAGCCATATTAGTGGAGGGAAAAGATACACCAAAGGACATTTTATATAAACTGAGAACTATGTATGCAACTACATATGCAAAGCAGCAACCAATTTGGCTGGCAGAGTTGAATGAAACCAAATTAAGGGATAAAAGTAAATGTAATGATCACATTATGCATCTTATGTCTTCATTTCAAAAGTTAGAACTTTCTGGAATTCCCATGTGTGATGCATTGAAAAGAGCATTTCTTTTTACCTCACTATCAAAGAAGTTTGATGTTTTTAGGTCTGTAAATGAGGCCATTGAAGGGCAATCTTTTGAACAGGCAACATCAAAACTAAGGCAGGAATGCATAATAAATGATTCTGAGGAGATGTGTTCTCAAAGTCAGTCAGAGAGAAATGAAACAAATTTCTTGGCAAAGAACAGAGGAAGGCGGAGCTATGGGAAAACTCCACCCAAGGGCAAGCTGATTTGCTACTCATGTGGAAAGGAGGGACATGTATCTAAATGGTGTAAGGAAACACAAAACACTCCCTCTAGCTCACCTAAGCCAATGGAACTAAAGAATTTTCAAACCAGGAAATGTATGAAGGACAAAGATAAACACAAGGGCTTTCTAATGGCAGAAAAATCTTTGACTATGGTAAATAATAATTCAAATGAAAGTACTTGGATTTTGGATTCGGGGAGCACATGCCATTTAACCAATTCTAAAGATTTCTTTCAGGAAATGTGTCCAGAGGAAGGTATTCTTAAAACTGCAAACGCAGGGACTGCTAAGATCCAAGCAAAAGGTATTGGATTCTTAAATGCAAGGTGTCTAATGAAGTTAAAGAAATTCCTGTAAGTGATGTCTTGTATATTCCCCAAGCAGTTTGCAATATGCTTAGTGTATCTACATTAGATAAGAAGGGATTTGTGATTCATTTTGAAAACAGTAAGTGCACAATCTCTAAAAATGATGAAGTGTATGCTGAAGCTTTTATGCATAATGATGTTTATAAGCTGAACATTTCAGGTGAAGCCTCACATATGGCGCAAGTAAGGAAGAATGATGGTAAATGTAGTCTGGAAATCTGGCACCGCCGCCTGGGACATCGTGATTCTAAGGTGATCCAGGATCTTTACAGTAAGCAACTGGCCACCGGCATTCAGATAAGTGAAGATGCTGGTAAAATGGAGAAATGCATAGACTGTGTTACTCAAAAAGGTGTGAGACCCTCATTTCCTGCATACACAGGAAATAGGAGTAATAAAGTGCTGGACTTAATACACAGTGACTTATGTGGACCGTTTAATATCCCATCATTGGGAAATAACAGATTTGTGCTAATATTCTTGGATGATTTCTCTAGATATTGTGTGGCCTATTTGCTGAAAGAGAAAAGTCAAGTCACAGACATGCTGAAGAAATACGTAGCCATGGTGAGCAATAAATTTGAAAGAAAACCAAAGGTTCTTCAGACCGACAATGGTGGTGAGTTCACTTCACAAAGCATGCGCACATTTCTAGAACAAGAAGGCATTCAGCATATCACAACAGTAGCTTATACACCAGAGCAAAATTCTGTTGCAGAGAGAAAATTTAGGTCACTTGTGGAAATGACCAGATGTATGCTGTCAGATAGCAATCTCCCTAAAAGACTATGGGGGGAAGCCATTCTCACAGCAGTGTACCTACAAAACAGAATGCCAACTAAAGGCGCTGAGCGCACACCACATGAGACATGGCATGGTAGGAAGCCAAACCTGTCACACATAAGAACATTTGGAAGTACAGCATATGCTCATGTACCAAAGCAAAGAAGGCATAAGCTGGATTCCACAACAGAAAGGGGCATTTTAGTTGGCTATACTCCAGGACACAAAGGATATAGAATTTTGAATCTGAAAACTGGCATTGTTGGCATAAGACATGTTACATATTTTGATGAAAACAAGAGGGTTGATAAAGGCTGGATTATCCCAGATGAGCCTTATCATCCAGAATATGAAACTAGAACCATAATAGACATGCCAGTGTATATAAATGCCATACCAAGGCAGATGTCTGAAAGCAACTCATCTGTATCTAACGAGGAACAGGCAGAGGAAGCAGACACAGAAAGGATCATTGAAGAAGACAGTACAGTTGGAGAAGGGGAATCAATTGGAGAAGGACTCTCAGATTTTGAGGATGCGGAAAGGTCAGACCAACCTGTTGTCAGACGCTCATCCAGGGAAAACAAAGGTGTTCCACCCCCAAGACTGTCTTACCTAACAAAGTCAGCAGAAGCTCAAGAGCCCTTAACATGGGATGAGATTGAGAAAATGCCAGCAGAAGAAGCTGCTGAATGGCATAAAGCTGCACAAGAAGAAATTGATGCATTGGATAAAAATAATACTTGGATTCTTACAAAATTACCTCCTGGCAAGAAAGCTATAGGATGCAAATGGGTATTCAAGTTAAAAAGGAATGCACAAGGAAAAGTGGAAAGGTATAAAGCCAGATTAGTCGCAAAGGGATATCTTCAAAAATATGGAGAAGATTTTGATGAAGTGTTTGCACCTGTAGTGAAACACACGACAATCAGAACACTTCTGAGCATTGCAGTCTCAAAAGGCATGCAAGTCAAACACATTGATGTGAAAACAGCGTTTCTTCACGGAGATATAACTGAAGACTTGTACATGGAACAACCAACAGGTTTCATAAATACAAAACAAAGACAGCTAGTGTGTAAATTAAACAAAGGTCTTTATGGATTAAAGCAAAGTGCAAAATGTTGGAATGAAAAATTGCATGAAATATTGACAAATTTAGGATTTAAGCAAGGTGAAGCAGATAAATGTTTGTACACTAGGTGCACAAATGGACAATATGCATACATTTTAGCTTTTGTTGATGATCTGCTCATTGCAAGCAAAAGTGAGCAAGAGTACAAGGACATTGTAAAGTGTTTAAACCTCAATGTTGAGATAAAAGAACTTGGTAATGTGTCATACTATCTTGGTATAGAAATTGAGAAACAAAATGATGGTTCTTATCTTCTAAGCCAGAAGCAGAAAATAAATGAGCTTATTGAAAGTTTAGGTATGCAAGATGCCCAAGTTGTAAGCACTCCCATGATCACTGATTTTCTGAAGGATGAAACAGTAAGAGAACCTTTACCAGATAACATCCAATATAGATCAGCCATAGGTAAGCTTTATATCTAGCTACCACATACAGGGCTGATATAGCAAATGCAGTAGGAATTTTGAGCAGAAGGGTCAGCTCACCTACCAAATCAGATTGGACTGCAGTTAAAAGGATGGTAAGGTATTTAAAGGGTACCATTGATTGTAAATTAAAGATTTCAGCCAATAGTAATCCAAAACTAATATGTTACTGTGATTCAGATTGGGCAGGGGATCATTCTGATTATAAATCCACAAGTGGATATGTGTTTATGTATGGAAATGTACAAATTTCATGGGCCAGTCATAAACAAAGTATTGTGAGTTTGTCTTCTACAGAAGCTGAATATGTGGCAGTATCGGAAGCGTGCAGAGAACTGATGTGGATTGAAAAACTTATGCTGGATTTTGGAATAGCTGAAAAGAGACCAATCCAGATAATGGAAGATAATCAGAGCTGCATCCGACTGTCACAGAATGACAAGGTTCAGTCACGCACCAAGCACATCGCAACGAAATACCACAACGTGCGAGAGTTGGCAAAAGAAGGGGTCATCAGTCTACACTATTGTCACACCAGTGAGATGACAGCTGACATCATGACCAAACCGTTACCCAGAGAACATTTTGTGAATCTGCGTATAAAGCTTGGACTTTGTATGAATAAATAATTGCATGACAGTAATGCATGAGAAGGGGTTTGTTGGAATGTAATTGTATTTTACATGCATTGCCTGTCACCTATTATTTCTCTGCTATTACTCTGTGACCTCTGATGTGAATTACTTAGAGAGGTCACACAGCTATGCAACTTCCTGTGGGGGCAGATGCAGCAGATGCAGCACATGGAGCACATGGAGCTCATGATCTCTCCTAACCTGAGAGGATCTATGGTGGTGTGAGCATCCATTACCATCTAAGCACATGGAAGGAGCTGATAATACAAATGTATAATAATATGTATATATAAGCCTGTCTGATTATAATCTAACTACAAACTGTGAATAAACAGATGTTTTGTTACTTCAACTTTAAAGTGACTCAGCAGTGAATTATTCAGGGGTGAATGAGAGAGAGATGAAGAAAGAAATTAACATTTCTAAAGCTGAAGCTGTGTGTACTCAAAAATCTGCTAATTATTTACTACAAATAATCCAACAATATTGTCCTTGGTTGACAACTTGGGCATTTGGTTTGAGTTCGATCCAGAGGGGATGGCGTTGACGGCCAGTCCACCAGGGTTCACCTCTGCCCATACATTGGGCACCTCTTCCATTAGGTCCCTTCTCTGTTGTGCGAAAGGGGTGTCCTGGTAATAGCGGCCGTCGTCAGGGCCTGCAATAAGGGGGGCATATAGTCTCCATTCCTCCCGCACCGGGCAGAGGAGCGTCACTGGTTGGTCTTCGAAATGGGCTTCCACTTCGCCCGTTGGTTTGAACTTCAGGGTGGCTTGGAGTTTGCACAGTAGGTCGCGGCCAATCAGGGGGACGGGGCACTCGGGGATATGGATGAACTGGTGAGACACCATCGTCCCACCGATCTGGACTTGGCGTTCCCTGAGGAGGGGGGCTGTGAGCGATTTTCCAGAAGCACCGATAATTGGTATAGTTTCTTTTGTGGCCGGGGCGATGGCTGTGGTGATGACGGAGCGTTGGGCCCCCGTGTCTAGGAGGGCCTTCATTAATTGCGTCCCCACGCGGATTTCCACCAGAGGGTCAGTGGGGACTCTGCCCTCCCGGTCCCTTCATGCCGTATGGTCCCGGGTGGCGTCCAGAGCCATCTGCCATTCCTGCTGTTCGGCCCGTTCCCGGCCGCGACCCCGTCCTCGTTGTCCTTGTCTGGGGGTCTTTGGGTGGTCGGCGTCTTCCCCCCCCCTCTTCTGGTCACGCGGTTTCTCCGGACAGTCCGCCCACCAGTGCCCTTCCTCCCGACAGTTTGCGCATTGGTTGCGTCCTAAGGGGGACCGTGTTCCTCTCCCCCCTCGGCCTCTACCTCTGCCCCGTGGCCTGGACCCTAAGCGTTCTTCCAGCACTGTAGCTAACACATCCGCATTCTCGCGCATCCGCCTGGTGGACTCCTTCCGGGCTTCGGCCTTCTCTTCTTGGTCGCGGTATCCGAACACGCGATCAGCTATGGCCTTCAGTTGGCTGATGCCCATCCCTTCAAATCCTTCGGTTCTCTGGAGTTTCCTCCGTATGTCGGGTGCTGACTGGCTAACAAAACTCATGACCACTGTGGAGACGTTTTTGGGGTCCTCGGGGTTTATTGGACTATGTCTCCTGAATGCATCCATAAGGCGCTCGAGGAAGTCCCCCGGACTTTCATTCTTCTGTTGAACTATATTGTGAATTTTTCCCATATTTGTAATTTTCTGTTTTCCCTTCTTAAGGGCCGCCAGGTATGCCTGTTGGTACCGGCGAATGACGGCCTGTCCCTCCTCGGTCCGGTAGTCCCATGCAGGGACCGCGGTAGGGGCTTCTGTATCTAGGATGGCCTGTACGTTAGCATTTCCCGGGTTGGCGTCTCGGATCGCTTGTTCCATATTTTGCTGTAGGAGGCGGCGTTCTTCAGTGGTCAGGATGTGGGCGCTCAACTGCCTGAGGTCGGCCCACGTGGGATTATAACTGTAAATGATGCCTTCTACCAGTTCTATCAGTTGTTCGGGTTTCTGATCATAAGATGGTCCGTGCAACTTCCAGTTATATAGGTCAGCGCTGGAGAAGGGGACGTGGCTGTAGACGGTCGACTGAATGGGCTGGGCATCGGCCACTGGGTTAGGAGTGTAGGTCGTAGACTGCCGGACCGGGTATAGGTTAGTCACTTCTGTCCTCCGGGAAGCCGGAAGTGTACTTTTCGGACTCGACTGGGGGTATCGGGTAACGGTTTTCACTACTCTGTGACTCTTCCTGTTAGTTGTGGGGTCC
Organism: Microcaecilia unicolor; assembly: GCF_901765095.1. NCBI lineage: Eukaryota > Metazoa > Chordata > Amphibia > Gymnophiona > Siphonopidae > Microcaecilia > Microcaecilia unicolor. The sequence goes on from NC_044037.1 coordinate 38,504,519, forward strand.
GGAATTATAGCGTCTCCAGTGTCCGACTCGGACTCGGAGGCCTCAGCGTCATCCGGGCCATCCGACAAGTCCGTGAAGTCGGGGTATAGGGGAACGTATGGAGGAGGCGCCACATCATCTTCGTAGGCTTCCGTGGTAACAAGAACTGGGGCCTTAGGGGGCACCTTTTCGGGCGGGCCCTGAACTTTCCCTCGGCCTTTCATGGGTGGTCTAGGTTTTGAAAGCGCACTGGTAGCACGGGGCGTGGCCTTCTTGGCGGTAGTACGGGGCGTGGCCTCTGGGGCTCTGACGGAAGGGGCGGTGGGCGTTATAGGGGCGGTTCCCCTGGCCTTCGGAACGGCAGCGACTGCCGGAGTTTGGAGAGCGAAGGCCGGGGTTCGTTTAGCTCCCCGCCCCTTCCTCTGTTTTATCACCATAAGGGCGGCCTTCTCTACCTTATGTTGGGCCCAGTCGGGCGGGTCCCGGACAACGCTTAACCACGCCTCAATGTAGGGGATGTCCTCTGGGCACCCGGGGTTTCCCCCAACTATAACAATATTCATGATCGCCGCCACCTTTTCGTACTCAAATGACCCTTCCGGGGGCCATTCGGCTATTCCTAACCCGGGCCACATAAATTGACATCGCTGTATCATCCCGGCCCTACTGCATTTATCTTGGTCGAACACTTCGCTAAAGTGTTCCGTCATTAAGTCTAGCGGTGTGGACCCACCCCCGCCCATCCTAACCTGAGTGCCAAAGGATAGGAGACAGACGAAGGGGAGAGGGATGGTGGAGGAGTAAGGGGTCTCGTTCCACCGGACACAGAAGGGTCAACACTCGGCCTGACCAGGACGTGGTCGCCCAGCCTGGAACTGCAGGCCCAATCACACACTTTCACACACAACAAGAAACCCTCCCGTACGGTTTCTTCGCCCAAGCCTAGTGAGGTTCCGGGACCTAGCCCGTATTATTCACTGGCTAAGAGGGTGATCCTCTTCTTCGGCCCTTTACCGAGCCGGTCACTACGTTGAGTATACTCGCCTGTCCGTCGTCTCAGCAGGCCGCGCCGTCGTACGCGTCTCTCCGGAGAGGAAAAAGGGGAAAAAATGAGAAAGCTGTTTTGTCGGAGCCACACAGTCCCACTTGCAGCCGGCCGGAATTGATCGGCCCTCCCGCCGTGAGGTGGACGCTGAAGTCAGCGGTGGCCACTAACCACCTTCCCGGCCGGGGGAGTCGGTGAACCGATCCGCCTGCAGTGGGGAGGGGAAAGAATATAATCCGATTTCCCTTTCTACTCCTGTCCCATCTGGGTCGCCAATGTAACGGGTCCGAAAATCAGGAGGCGAAAGACAAATTGGTTCCAAAACAAAACAACTTTTATTGCTAGCAATTCACACAGCACCGAGTACAATCTCAGAATACTGTGTGTCGAGCGTCATCTGACACTCGTTCTTATACAGATTACTAGTCATGCGCATAAAACGCATCATACGTCACACACACACATGCGCAGTACAGGCACATGCGCAATACATTAGTAGTTCTGTAGTTCTCACAGAGAAAAGATACGTCAGTTTCATAGCTTTCATAGAAATTGTTACTTTGCAAGAAATGTAACTTATTGCAGTGTTCCAGCACATCTACACAATACAGCCTCTCTGCATGGATCACGAGACTGGGCTGGCAGAGCCAGCTGCCTTCCATACAACCCTAAATTGCTGACTACTACAATTTGTTATCTAGCTGCTGGTTAACAAATACATACTACTAGTAAAAGTCTACACTGCACAGGTTTTGGTCTTAGTCTAGGCTCAGTATATGTAAGGCACAAAAGGTCCAGTGCATTAATAAAGTATGGCTAAAAGGCCAAAAACAGAGGTAGAGTCCATAAGTATAAGTCCATCAGTAGGCACAAAATATGAGATTGTTCTGGTGGTCAGTAGTATGCATAGTATTCGAGTAGTATCCGGCGTTCCACTCCTTCACATGGAGATCTGTAAAATATCAGTGCATGCACATGTAATCATCAGTAAATATGCATATTTTTGTTAAATCATTAACTGCACATGTACTTATCAGTGCTTACAAATCAAAATCGTTATGGGGTCCTTTTACAAAGGCACTAAATGCTAGAGATGCCCATATATTTCTATGTAAATCCAATAAGTAGGACACATTTATTCAATGTGCAGGGACAAAAAGACTACATTGATAATTGTCCTGGCAACTGCTTACTTAAACAAAATGCAGTAGCAAAGTCAATAACACTTCCAAATACTTCCACAGATTTTTCAAAATGTTTTCAAAATATTTTTCAAGCATTTTCATATTAGCAATAAAAGGATCATCAGAATTCAATGTGTCAGTGTCACTATCCAAGCATTCAAATGCAACGATGTGCAAAATCTTCATCGATTCATCATTTTAACTTATTATTTTAACTTTTTAGTTAGTTTTTGTTGAATTTTCTTAAAAATAGTTCAAAACTATTCAAAACTTTTTTAGTACAATTGACACCACTTAACTTCCAGCTGTGTTCAATACCATGAGAACCTCCACCAACATGGCCAAGTTTCGTAACTTCCTCGGGGAAGAGGTTCACTGGAAACAAGCAAAAAACACTCAAAATGTAATCAAATACGCTGTAAACTCTCTAAAAAAAAAAAAAAAGTATATACATCAACTGAAATGCTCTGCATTATAACAACTTACATTCTCAATGACCTGCATGGTTTCTCACATAGAGAGAAAATGGCCACAGCTTTTTTTTTAGAAATGCCGACATTTAAATGCCCATCAGCTGACTAGAATCCCAACAACCCGATTGATTCTAAATACATTCATAATAGCCAATCAGATCAGAGACCACCATTCTAATTCTAAATTTAGCCCCAGTGGTTGAAGTGTTTTGAGGAAAAAAATCCATCGTTCTTTATAATTTAACAGCAATTTAAGTATCTGGAGAAGCTCCTGCATGCATAAAGTGCACTTTTTGGGCTGGTTGCTGATATTCAGCAGCCCTTAACTGGGCAATGCCACTGAATATCAGCATTAACCAGCTATTTCTAACGTGGAACGGAGAGAGTCAATCCAGAGGCAGAGTTGGGGATGGGGCTGGCAACTATGCAGGTGCCAGCAATATTGAGTGTTGGTGTCCATATAGCTTAGCAACCAAATAGGACTGAATAAGTAGCAGGTCTAAACTGATCACTTAGCTATACTGGTTCTGATACTGAATATTGGCCAACAAAGGCAGAGCTTGTGGATAGCTGCCAAAGATATGGGTATGCTTCTCTCTCCCTGCTCCCCTCCCCCCACATGATTTGACTGCCATCTTTAACCCCCCCTGAGATCAGCGCTCTTCTGAATCCCCCCCTGAGATAACCCCTCCCAACCCCCTGAGATCAGACCCACATACTGAACCCCTCAACCACCCACCTGTAGACTTCTTCCTCCCCTGATCCCTGGTGATCTGGTGGAGTAGTCCAGACAGGAAAGATCCCCACTTTCTCCTGACCCTACAGGCTTCATCTGAAAAATGGCTACAGTGAGTTCAAGTGATACTTGTGGGGTACTACTGCCAGAGGTCAGCATGCCACATATGGATGTTTGACCTCTAGTGGTAGTACCATGGGACTACTGCTAGAGCGTTTGGCTGCCATTTTCCAAATGAAACCACTAAGGGCATGAGCGAGTAGAGATCACACCTATCAGACTCCCCCACTGGACCACCAGGGATCATAAAGTAGGATCTGTGAAGGGGTCCTACAGGTGAGTGGGTGAGAGGAGTTCAGAAAGAGGTATGATCTCAGGGGTGTTTGGGAAGGGAGGCTGAACTCTCAGGGGGGTTTGGGTCGGGGGTTCTATGGGTGGGTTCAAAGGGGGATCAGAATCATTGAGGGTGGTGGAAGAAAATAACAAATCCACTTATATGGGTCCCAGCTGGTACCCTCATAAGTATGTTTTGTGGGTACCGGCTGAACAGAAGAGGAATAATTATGATCTTATTAAAGTAAAGAGATACTGACTGCTGAAAAGTAGATGAAGGGAATCAAAATTCCCCCCCCCCCCCCCCAAAAAAAAAATGAATATTTGTTCAATAAAACAAAAAAAAAAGGAATATTTTACAAAAAAAAGATACATTGTTCCTTAAACAGTTCCTTAAATAGTACACAAGAATTGTTTTTAGCTGTACAGTTCTTATGCAAACAATCTCATCAAGTAATTAAACCCATAATTTGTGTGCAAGAGTTAGCAGATGCATTTTGGCAAAGGTGTAAACTCTTTTTACAAGATTTGATGCATTTCAATTAAGTTGTAGTCATCAATCTAGAACAGAGTTAGTAAAATGGGAATGTTTTTCATTCCATAAGATTTAAAACATATCAGTCCCAGCACAGCACAGCACAGCACAGCAAAAATTAAAAAAACAAAATAAGAGATCCAAGATGGCGCCTGAAGCGGTAATGCATTTAGAGGCTCTTGAATTTTCATCCGGAGGAGTTTGTCGCTAAGAGTTTTTCCCCTGTCTGAGGATGGGGAAAAGAAAGGGGAAAGCTAAGACACTTACCTCCTTGAGTCTGGCTGGGGTCCCACCTTCGCACCAAACAACAATGGAGAATTTCGGGCTGAAAACGCTGGGTGAGCAGACACTTGCCTCGATGGGTTCCGTGTCTTTTGATGTGGACCGCAGCGTAGAGGGAGTGTATCTGAGCCCTCCCTCAATCACAGCTCCTCCACGACCTGGAAGCAGTACTGGAGCGGCTGGCTCACAATAAACGGGGATGCCCGGAATGGGTCAGATCTCGTTTGTAGACAGAGGAGGTCTCACTTGTCCTTCATTCCCGGGGAGAATATCAGCAGAGAAAATGCAGAAGGTTCAGCTTTCCTCTACTCCAGTTCAGGGCTCTGCAACCACGACCGAAGGTTTGATGAGACCAGCTGTGGTAACGATGGAATCGATCTGGGATGCAATCCAAAGTTTGAACTTAACTCTTTCTACATTGTCTTGCTCCCTTAAGGGAGAGATTACAGAACTTAAACAATTGAATCAGAATCTGTCTGATAATGCTCATGATCAAAGAAAAAAAAAACTGAGGAATTAGAAAGAGAAGTGGTACAACTGAAAAGTGTTACCTCTATGCTTATAAAAGAGAGAGATACTCAGACTCATAAAATGGAATATCTGGAAAATCAAGGACGGAGAAATAATCTGAGATTTTTGAATTTTCCAAAATCACCTTTAATACCTGTATTAGATATGCTTAAGAAGTACTTTGGGGAAATATTGTGGATTCCAGCTAAGGGCTATCCGCCCATAGTTAGGACCCAATATATAACAGGGATTTCAAGGCCTTCTAATGAACAACCACAGGATGATATGAACTTAAATGACTTTCTGGAAAGTTCCATAGATGTTGTAACAGAAAGAACTACTCTCTTAGTGACTTTTGCCTTAGAGCCGGACAGAAATAGCATTTTGCGTTCTTATTTTCGTTACATTAATGAGCTATTTTGGGGGGCTAAAATTCGAATTTTTCCTGTTTTAGCAAGGGATACACAAAAAGAAGGAGAGAATTCTTGGAATATAAACCAAGAGTCCTCAATTTAGGAGGTTTATTTGAGTTAAAATTTCCTTGCAGGTGTCTTGTGTCTCTTGAAAAGATTAATTATTATGCTTTCATTAATCCCCCCAAATTGCTAGAATTTATTACCTCTAAAGAAAGGGCAAAGGTTTCCTTGGAAGCATCAACTGGATAATTACACCGTAATTGGTTGCTTCAATGATAATATATTGTAAGATTTTATTTCTTTTTTTCCTAGTACTTGGTGGACTAAATAAATGCCAGAATGGTGGAACATCACTTCCATATTACAGCACAACAGCTAGGTGCTCCATTGGTCCAGCATTGCATACAGAACAACCACACAGCCGATGCTTTGAAATGCATGGTGATCGACCATGTGACCCCCAAGCACTAGGGGAGGAGATAGAAACAGAAGGTTGCTTTAACAAGAGACTTTCTGGATATACCATTTAAATACCGTGGAACCAAAGGGTTTGAACACTTATGTCCACTGGGGTTGCTTTATGTGATACCCTTCTAGTCACCTAACGCGGCTAACAACAGAGACCGTATATTAGAAATATGAGGGCAGGGACTGCATATAAAAGACCGTCATGTTTAAACTGACAAAAGATGCCATAAGACACCGAAGGCATTTACACTGTGCGCTATTAGTTTTAACGTGATTGATATCTAAGAACAGCAGTCGGGAGATATCAAGTGTTTGATTTCTGTTTTCCCAAGTCCGGATTGCAATTGTAAAAGAACCCTTGAAAAAGCCGTCACAGCGAAATAGGCACCTGTCGGGGGGGGGGGGGGGGGGAGACCAGTACCTGGGGCATGAGAAGTACCTGGACTGGATAGCGAAGGACAGTAATAATACCAGATAAGTACACAAGGCCTGGCTAGATGTAGACCACACAGCCGATAGTGCTGTTATTATTAATTGATTCCAGCTGCATCATTTGATCTGCAAAGGAAGTATGCATAATTATAGCGGAGAAGTATAGAAATCATTTAGGCTCTGTGGTTAATTGTATGAAACTTATATAAAATAGTTTGAAAGTACCACACAAGAAGAAACTAAAAAAAGTATCAAAATATATATATATATAAATATAAATATTGAAGTACTGGTAGGAGGGAGGTTGTCAATTGTTAAACTTGTCACCATTAAAAAAAACATACACCGAATGGTGTAAATAGATTATTATGGTGACCGTATGAGACGCTCCCTTAACTAGCTAACAGCATTGAGTGGCACATTAAGATAGTAATATATACTTCGTAGATCTTCTCTACTGGTTGTAGTATTGAATATCCTAGAAATAAGCAGTGGAATTTCTCCAAGTCCATTTTAATAATGGTCTATGGACTTTTCCTTTGGGAAGCCATCCAAACCTTTTTAAAACCCCACTAAGCTTTTACTATTCTCTGGCAATGAATTCCAGAGTTTTTTTTTTTTTTTAATTTAATTTATTGAATTTCAATTTTTCAAGTATACAAACTTGTTCAAAAAAATTGGATATAATGAGGTTACAAGATAAGGAAATATATCAAACAAAACTTCCCTCAAACCAATACAAGTCCTCAAATAGGGAGTTCAAAATACAAACATCATTGAAGGTATATTACTAAGAAATAAACAATTTCAAAAAGAGTGTCAGAGACGTGCAAAGGACACTATATTCCAATTTCAAACAACATCACTAGTTGGAACTGCTGTTCCAACAGTCTTCCTAGATGTGATAAATGTCTCGAGTTGGGATGGATCATAAAAGACAAATTTTTCAGAGTGGTAGGTGACCAAACACTTGCATGGAAATTTTAAAAAGAAAGTCGCTCCCAGTTGAATCGTTTCCTGCTTTTTCTGAAGAAATCTTTTCCGGCGCACTTGTGTGTCCTTTAATACATCAGGATATACACTAATTTTTAGCCCTTTGAAAATTTTTTCACGATTTTTGTAAAACAATTTTAATATCCAAAGTTTATCAGAAGACAAAACAACTGTAGCCAATAATGTGGCTGGTATTACTTGTTCAGAATCTGAAGTTTCTAAAAAGGCTGTAACATCCAGGAGTTGATTTTGTAATGTTTGTTGCTGTCTAGATGGAAGATAGAAAACTTGCGCTAAAGGGGGTATATTGTCTTCACTAATCTGTAAAATATCTTTAAAGTATGTTTTCAACATCTCTCTAGGAGCCACATTATCCATCAAAGGAAAATTTATAAATCACAAGTTGTTACTTTTTGAAAAATTTTCCATTATTTCTGCCTTTCTTCTTAGATTAGTTAAATCTTTCACCATATTATTTTGGACTTCTTGCAGTCGTTGTACTTCCTTATCTTGTTTCTCAACTTTAGCATTCAATTGCTTTATCTTCTCCTCTACGCAAACAACTTCCTGTTTCACTTTTTGAATCTGAGGAATTAGTGCTTTGCCCAAATCTGCAATAAGTGTCCACAAACAGTCTAACGTAACTTCGGGAGGTTTGACTTGAAAAACTGCAAGTGAAAAGGCACCTACCCCCGTTTGTTGTAAGGAAATTCCTTCCATAATCGAGGCATTTTGCTCCTCATTTGATGTTTCAGCCTGTGAGATCAATCCAGCTCTCTGGGGATCTTCATATGCCTCCCGTCGTCCGTCATCTGTCCCCCTTTTCGGGGTAAGACTCGGAGACGCCATACCTTGAACTCCAATCTCACAAGGCACGGGAGGAGGAGGAGGTGTTCGAGCGTCGGGGCTAAGAGAAACTTCCAGCTCTAAGGTCTCCTGCGCTCCTTCAACCAGCACAGGAGACGGCAGCGAGCCGCTCACCGACGTTCTGGCGTCCAAAACTCGCTGTAAAAAGGAATCAATTGGACCACTTCGAGTTGGGGTACTAAGCCGCTGGGAGGCTGCAGCAGCAGCTTTTCCCCTTCTCTTAGGCATTTTTAAGGTATGGCTAACACAAAAAGCCTTTTTAAAAAGGAAAATTTGCAGGAGCTTCTATAACACGTCTGCTCTACTCGGCGGCCATTTTGAACTCCGAATTCCAGAGTTTAATTACACGTTGATTCATTTTAAATTTACTACTTTGTAGCTTCATAGCATGCCCCCTAGTCCTAGTATTTTTGGAAAGAGTAAACAAGCTCCATCTCTGGCTATCTTCAAATCTAAGCTAAAAGCCCACCTTTTTGATGCTGCTTTTAACTCCTGAACCTTATTCACTTGTTCAGAACCTTTATATTTTATCATCCTCACTTTAATATTCCCTTATCTCTTGTTTGTCCTGTTTGTCTGTCCTAATTAGATTGTAAGCTCTGTCGAGCAGGGACTGTCTCTTCATGTTCAAGTGTATAGCGCTGCGTACATTTAGTAGCGCTTTAGAAATGATAAGTAGTATTATTATTAGTAGTAGTAGATTCACTCCTACCCGTTCCTTTCCAATCATTATTTTATAGACCTCTATCATATCTCCCCTCAACTGTCTTTTCTCCAAGCTGAGGAGCCCTAGCCACTTCAGCCTTTATTCATAAGGAAGTCATCCCATCCCCTTCATCATTTTTGTCACCCTTCTCTGTACCTTTTCTAATTCCACTCTATCTTTTTTAAGATGCGGTGCAGATATAGCGCCCGGTATAAGAGGCTTGGAGAGGCTAAGCCTCCCCCCTGCTGCAGCAGATTGGATCAGCTATGGAGTCCAGCTGCTCTGAGGGGATTAAATTGTTGATTTACCTCCATCCTCACAGCAGGAGCTGCAGTGACAGGCCTTTAGCAGTTGTAGAAATTGGTTTATGGTTTGTTTACCTTACTGAGAAGGGCGCCCATCTTTCAACACAAATTGGGAGATGGGCGTCCTTCTCTCAGGGTTGCCTAAATCGGCATAATCAAAATCTGATTTTGGGCATCCCCAACTGCTTCCTGTCACGGGAACGACCAAAGTTCCTGGGGGAGTGTCGGGGGCGTGTCGGAGGCATAGCGAAGGCAGGACTGGAGCATGCCTAACAGATGTGCGTCCTCGAGTGATAATGGAAAAAAGAAGGGCGTCCCTGAGGTGCACTTGGGCGACTTTACTTGGTCCATTTTTTGTTACGACCAAGCCTCAAAACTTACCAGATGACCTCCCCTGACTCCCCCAGTGGTCACTAACCCCTTCCAACCCTGAACAAAACAACTTTAAAAACTTTTTTGCCAGCCTGAAACGTCATACTCAGGTCCATCGCAGCAGTATGCAGGTTCCTGGGGAGGGGGGGGAGGTATGTGTGTTTCAGCGGAGGCATAGTGAAGGCGTGGATGTCCTTCTTTCAAACATTTTCGATGTCCTGAACTGCCCCCCCCCCCCCCCAGGGACAGCCAAATTTCAAGGGAGTGGAAGGGAGTGGAGTGACCTAGTGGCTAGAGCACTGGTCTTGCAGTCCAGAGGTGGCCAGTTCAAATCCCACTGCTGCTACTTGTGATCCAAAATCCAAATAAATAAAGGGGATGTCAAAGGCATACCAAAGGCATGGACATCCTTCTCACAGAAACTTCCACATTTTGGACATCCTCAACTGCTGTCACAGGGACAGAGGCATAGCGAAGGATGTCCTTCACCCATACTCTAAAAAAATAAAAAAAGACATCCCTGACGAGCACTTGGACATTTTCACCTGGACTTGTGTTTTTCTAAGGTTGTAGATGGCTATTATAAACGCAGCTTGTCTGCATGTATGACACCATCTTTGACATGCGCAGAACAGCCACGCATAATGCTTGTCTGCTCTGCACTAGCTTCCCCTCCTTAGGAAGGAAATCGTGTGCAAATGAGCTAACTGCGAGCAGCTCATTTGCATTCGATTTCCTTCATGCATGCACGTTCCTTTCCGAATCGCTAAGGGATCGGTAAGGGAAGGGCTTTTTCCGTTCAGTTAGTGCATCTGGCTGAAGGTAAGGGAGCTATATACCTGGGAGCAATTTGTGAAGTCCACTGCAGTGCCCCCTAGGATGCCTGGTTGGTGTCCTGGCATGCCAGGGGGACCAGTGCACTACGAATGCTGGCTCCTCCCATGACAAAATGGCTTGGATTTGGTCATTTCTGAGATGGGCATCCTTGCTTTCCATTATCGCTGAAAATTAGAAACGACCAAGTCCTGGGGACGACCATCTCTGCTGGGGATGACCATCTCTAAGGTCAACCTAAATTTGCTGATTTGGGCATCCCTGACCGTATTATCAAAACGAAAGATGGACGCCCATCTTGTTTCAATAATACGGGTTTCCCCACCCCTTGCTGGAGCCGTCCTGCGAGGACGTCCCCAGGAAAACTTGGGCGTCCCTTTTGATTATGCCCCTCTTTGTATTGTCAGCAAAATTAATTACTTTACTAGTTACTTCCATCACTAGATCATTTATAAATATGTTAAAAAGCAGCGGCCCCAGCACATACCCCTGGGGAATCCCACTATCTGCCCTTCTTCATTGAGGATACTGACCATTTAACCCTACTCTCTGTTTTCTATATTTTAACCAGTTTTTAATCCACAATAGGACACTACCTTCTATCCCATGACTCTTCAATTTCTTCTGGAGTCTTTCATGAGGTACTTTGTCAAATTCCTTTTGAAAATCCAGATACACAATATCCACCGGCTCACCTTTATCCACGTTTGTTCACCCCCCTCAAAGAAATGTAAAAGATTGTTGAGGCAAGATTTCCCTTTAATCTATGTTGGCTTTGTCTCATTAATCCATGCTTGTGAATATGCTCTTAATTTTGTTCTTTATAATAGTCTCTACCATTTTACCCAGTACTGACGTCAGGCTCACCGGTTGATAATTTCCCAGATCTCCCCTGGAACCTTTTTTTAAAATTGGCGTTATATTGGCCACCCTCCAATCTTCTGGTGCCATGCTTCATTTTAAGGATAAATTGCATATTACTAACAATAGTTCTGAGATTTGCTACTCTTCAAATTGTCAAATTGTGCCATTACATCCTCTATGTTTATAGAGATTTCATTCAGTTTCTCTGACTCAACAGCTTTGAATAATTGGTAAAAAGTGGGAGTACGACCAAGGATACCAGAAACTGGAAGATGTTCTTAAATAAAAAACTTTATTAAAGGTTTGAAGACTCGACACGTCGTGTTTCGAGAGTGCGTGCAGCGCTTCTGACGGACATTTCAAATAGTCTTTCTAAAGACTACCACGTTATTTTTGAAGAATCAACATTATTACCATTTAGCAATTCTCCGTGCAAGAGACTGCTGTACAATCTTCAGAGGATTTCCATCGTCATTGCTCTGCAGCACTCTGCACAGCAGACTCCTGATGCAGGCCTGACGGCCGAAACACAACGTGTCGAGTCTTCAAACCTTTAATAAAGTTTTTTATTTAAGAACATCTTCCAGTTTCTGGTATCCTTGGTCGTACTCCCACTTTTTACCAATTATTGTTTTTACCGTGGGGTGCTTGAGTTTTCCGCTTGCTGGTGGATCTTCTCTCAACAGCTTTGAATACCATTTCTGGCACCGGTATCTCTCCCAAATGTTCCTCGGTGAAGACCAAAGCAAAGAATTCACTTAATCCCTCCGCAATGGCTTTGTCTTCCCTGAATGCCCATTTTACCCTTCAGTCATCTAGCGGTCCAACTGATTCTTTTGCTGGCTTCTTGCTTTTAATATACCTAAAAAATATGTTTACTATATGTTTTTGCCTCCAACACAATCTTTTTTTCAAAGTCCATCTTTGCCTTCCTTATTAGTGCTTTGCATTTGAGTTGACATTCCTTATGATGTTTCTTATTATTTTTAGTTGGTTCCTTCTTCCATTTTCTGAAGGTTTTTCTTTTAACTCTAATAGCTTCCTCTACCTCATTTTTATCCATGCCAGCTGTTGTTTGGTCTTCCTTCCTTCTTTTTTAATACACTGAATATATTTGGACTGGGTTTCCAGGATGGCATTTTTGAACAGCATTCATGCCTGATGTAAATTTTGATATTCACAGCTGCTCCTCTAAGCTTTATGAATTGAATATTGAATATTCGGAGATAGCCGGCTACATCATGTGATATAGCTGGTAATCTCCTAAGTACTAACTGGGAGTATTTAGAGGGATATAACTGGCTATCCCCTGCAGAATATCGCTGGATAGTGGTTAAGTACAATTTAACCAGCCAGGTGCCATTCCTGGCTGGTTAAATGGTTTTGAATATCGGGAGGATTACAATAACCCTAGAGGTCAAGATAGCTAATTTTGATAGGAATTGTAAGGTGGTATGAGCAACTGGTGTTCACTCTTATCCCGAACACCACTAAACCACCAGGCCTTTTCAGGTAGATGGTAGACCATGCCTGTTACAACTTGGGGGAGGGCTGGGATGAGGGTCAGCTTTTGCTGGTGGGGAAAGGCCATGAGAGGCATTAGCCTTTGTTTGGGGATAGGCAAGAGGGAAGGGGTTCACCACTTTGCTCAAGGGGCAGGAGGGAGGATGATCACTTATTTGTTCGGGAAGGATATGTGGAAAGGGGATCTTACTATGCTTAGGGAGACAGGAGGGAGGAACTGTGGACTGTACTTATGTGGGTCCCAGATGATCAGGACTTTTTTGAGGGGGTACTTGGGGTACTGAGTACCGGCACCTTTTCCATTGTCTGCTAAAATTGACCCACGGTCCTCAAGTTTTAATGAAAGACCTCAGGCTCTACACACCAATTCTGCCTTGTCATAGATTATGTGACTGGTTGCAGGGGGTCTGGCTATTGTGGGGTGGATCCCTGAGTGATCACCACACTGCTGAAGGGTGGCCTGGCATTTGGGTACCGGAACCTTTTTCCCTAGAAAAAACACACTGCAGATGATATTCAGTTGGGACCCACATAACTATCTTATATGGGACCTGACTGAATATTGGCTGAAAACCGTATAAATTCTGGGTGTCAGAAGAACTCTGGTCAGTCCCGGATATTCAATACCAGTGTATGAACATGGCATTTCTTGTTGTTGCTTTTAAGCTTGCCACATTACAGCTTCATTTCAATTTTTGTAGTCCTATAGCTTCCCCATATTTTAAAAAAAGATTTGTTTGTTCATTAATACCTTTCAAGTGCTTAAACATCTGCATCATATCATCCTTGTCTCTTTTCTCCTCTCCTCTCCTCTAGCGTATACATATTCAGGTCTTCAAGTATCTTCTCAGACTTTATTTCCTATTTTTAAAACTGTTTTTCTAATTGTTTTTATGTTTGAACCATTAACCGTGAATTTGTAATCAAGGCCTTTTAAATAATAATATTAGAAAACTGAATCATAAAGTGGAGATAGTCTATGATATGGACTATGTATAATACAAGAATTAAAGCTCAGTCTTTAGCTTGAAAATTGCAGTTTTGCTGACATTTTATTTTGTTTGCATGAATGTTTAATAAGTAGCATAAAAGTTAATAAAATATATCACACCTGCTCCAGTTGCCAGTTGCACAACATGCTCAGATCTGAACAATATGAGAAAGGTTACCAGTCGACCAGCTGTTAAATTGCCACAGCACTGTAAGAATTTGTAAGCATGCACCATTTTAAAAGCAATTTCTCCTGTTGGTTTTCATTAAAATAAAAAAGTGACTTTGGAAAGAAGGTTCCATTTGCAAAAAACGTAACACAGGCATGAATTTGACTGATCCCCACCATGTATTTTCATTTCATTCTTCTCCCCCCTCCCCCCGGTGTGGTTTTCCACTCCTGCCAACACATAGTAACATAGTAGATGACGGCAGAAAAAGGCCCGCACGGTCCATCCAGTCTGCCCAACAAGACAAATCCATATGTGCTACTTTTTATTTGTACCTGTCCTTTTCAGGGCACAGACCGTATAAGTCTGGCCAGCACTATCCCCGCCTCCCAACCACCAGCCCTGCCTCCCACCACCAGCTCTGGCATAGACCTTGTAAGTCTGTCCAGTACTATCCCCGCCTCCCAACTACCACTCCCGCCTCCCACCACCAGCTCTGGCACAGACCGTATAAGTCTGCCCAGCACTATCTCCATCTATAAAATAAAGATTTTATTCTTTATTTTATTCTATAAAATAAAGATTTTTGAAAATAGAAATCACAGTGTTAACACAAAATGCTGCCTCTTATTGTCATTTTTGTGGTCCCCTCCCACAAATATGACAATAAAATTTGCCATATAGAGACAAAAGTAAGGCCATGTCTTTAATTAAATAATGCAACCAATTTAATACAATTTTGACCACAGTGTCAGAACAACATTGAATCATCTGTAACCTCCTCCTCCCCAACCCATTTAGATTTATTAAGAGTCCTGAATCAACATTCTAGCCAGAAACAGTATATTTATGGATTCTGTTTCCAGTACCAGGGTCTACCACCAAATTTTACCACCTGAGCAGTCAATAGCAATCTGTGTATAAAGAGGCAATGAGCTAACTGTGCCCTGCAGTTTCTTTTAACAATACCCCCAACTCATTGATCAGCCCCAAGAATTCCCTTCATCTACAGGAGTGACAATTATAGCCTCATGTTCCCATGTGGCCTGAGTTAAAAGGGACCTGGCAAAGGCCAATTACTACCACAGCTCAAGTGACCTCCTAAGAAACCAGTAGAACATGATTGTATGAGTAAGGCAGATGAGAGCACCATAAATGGTCTTGCAGCTACCAGAGAGCTCCCTGGAATGATGCAAGTTCAAAGCCTGCCAAATCTGCCACCCAGGGATGACCTGATTGGTCAGGAAGCACCACTTTTCTTTCTTCCCTCAGCCAAAAATATCTCCCTTTTGTGTCTAGTTAAGCGGTGGTGTGCTGGAGCCGGCTCGTTCCGGCTCGCAAGAGCCGCTTGTTAAATTTTGACAGCTCTTGCGAGCCGGTTGTTGTTCGGGGCGAGCCGGCTCCATTGCAGGAGGTAAGCATGGCAGAAGGGCGCCATGCTTACCTCCCCTCCCGCTCCCAAACATGCCCAGCGATTGCCCTTCGCCCCCACCGTGCCCTCCCGCTCCCATCCATCTTTTTTAAATACCTCCTCGCCGTTGAAGCGTGGCATTAAAGCCCTGCTGCTGCTGGCCAAGCTTCTCCTCCATTTGCTGTAGTTCTTCGCGTGAACTTCGTGCCCTTAGTTCCGCCTTCTGACGTATGACATCATACGTCAGAAGGCGGGACTAAGGGCACGAAGTTCACGCGAACTGCAGCAAACAGGGAGGGAAAGCTAGAGACGGGCAGCAGGACTTTAACGCGGTGCTTCAACGGCGAGGAGGTATTTAAAAAAGATGGATGGGAGCGGGAGGGGACGGTGGGGGCGAAGGGCAATCGCTGGGCATGTTTGGAAGCGGGAGGGGAGGGAGGAGAATCACTGGACATGAGATGGGAGCGGGAGGGGAGGGCAGGGGAGGGAGGAAAATCATTGGACATGGATAGGGGAGGGCAGGGGAAGGAGGAAAATCGCTGGACTTGAGATGGGAGCGGGAGGGAAGGAGAATTGCTGGACATGGATGGGAGCAGGAGGGAAGGGCAGGGGAGGGAGGAGAATTGCTGGACATGGCTGGGAGCGGGAGGGAAGGGCAGGGGAGGGAGGAGAATCGCTGGACATGGATGGGAGCGGGAGGGAAGGGCAGGGGAGGGAGGAGAATTGCTGGGCATGGATGGATAGAGGGGGGCAGAGGAGAGAGGACAATTGCTGGGTATGGATGGATAGAGGAGGACAGGGGAGAGAGGAGAGTTTCAGGACATGGATGGAGGGGAGGGAAGGGAGAGAGAGGAAATGCTGGATATGGAGGGAAGATAGAGGAAGGAGATTAGATGAGGGAAAAGGAAGTGAGGAGAGAAACTGCACATGGATGGAGAAAATAGGCAGAAGCTGGATCCACTGTACAGTCAAGTGTGCGGAGGACCAGAAATGAAGAAGAAAGGAGGAAAGAAAAGAAATAAATGAAAAGGAAGCCCTGGAAACGGAGTCAAGGGAACAGATAGAGAGCAGCAGAATCAGATACTGGGCCAGCATGATCAGAGAAACAAAGTCACCAGACAACAAAGGTAGAAAAAAATAATTTTATTTTCATTATAGTGTTTGGAATATGTCCACTTTGAGAATCAGGTGCTGAACATTAAAAGTTTATATTTATTTACTTATTTATGGCATTTTATCCCATATTAAACATGAATTAGATTGGAACCTGGGATCATTTAATTTTTTTTTTTCCTGGAGAGAGTAATGCATTGCCCCCCCCCCCCCCCGGCTATAGCCAGCTCTGCAATTTTGGGGGGGGCACAGAAGTGGATGGGGGGGTGCAGAGGTGGATTGGGGGGGTGCAGTGGTGGACGGGGGGCGCCGAGGTGGACCGGGGAGAGAGCCTGTTGTTAAAATGTTACCAGCACACCACTGGTTAAGCCCATCATCGATCATAGCACATTGGGTCTGGTTGCTGTCAAATATTTGCATAGAGTATGTTTACCATATGGCTTCAGAAAAAGGAGGACGGATTGAGCCAGCCGGGTTTTACTTCCATTGCTTTCAAGCAATGGAAGTAAAACCCGGCTGGCTCAATCCGTCCTCCTTTTTCTGGAGCCATATGGTAACCCTAGCATAGAGCCTGGCTTTTCTTCTTATCTGTTGTATTTTGCACTGTGAATCCTTGGAAATTCTCTGTAACATTATTGGAAGGAGCCAGTGTCATTTTATGCCACATAGAGAAATTTGAAAAATTTACAACCAGTAGATATTGACTGAATTCAGTGAATCCAAATGTTCACATTCTTTGTTAAATTAATTATAGATCAGTAATTGGGCACATATAAATAACCACTGCATGTATCTTTAAATTGATCACCTATCTGAATTACTCGCTACAGGTAATATTACAATATATTTGATCTATATTGCAAATTTAAACGTGTGCTAGCTTGAGAAGAACTAACCCCTGTTAAATGTAATTTTTATGGAAGGGGGGGGCTATTTTATATCTACTATATAAAGGCAATTCACATAAAACATTAATTCATTAATTAGGAGATCATCAGATGTAAGAATCTATGCTAGCATCATATCTGACTGCAGCATATGTGGCTCATCCTTTTGTCATCATTCCCAATTTTATATTATAAATGCACATAAACTCAAATTATCAAAAAGTATTTAATGTGTTGGCCTCCTGCTGTATGTGTCAAGGCTTCTCCATCCCCGCCCCAACTACCCCCCTTTTTTTCCACCTCTACTCCTCAAAAGATACCACCACATCTGCCCCATTCCCCCAAATTACCCCTTTGCTACCCTTGCCTATCCCCCAGTTATGCTTCCCACCTACCCCCTCCTACAGTAAACTATTCCCAATTCCCACACCTAGCCCGCACTCCAAAACTAGCCCCACAACTATTCTCACACCTAATCACCAAAACCCTTCACATAAAGATCACTTAAGTTCTTTTAAAACAGCAAGCACATCAAGAAATAAATGTCAATAGCTTGCTGAACTACTGCACACCATTGACTCAAGTATGTCATAATTTCTACAAAATCTCAAATAGGGGATACTTATCCAACATTGCTGTCTTCTTATTCAACAATTCTTTCCAACTTGTCATCAGGTTTTGAAAGACTCTGTCCCATGGAACTGTAGTGGAAAGAATATTTAGACTAGTGCATGCAGGAGAGTAGCCGTGTCCTGTGCTAATCAGGTAGTGTTGGTAAATTGCTACACACTGCCCGATTAGCATAGGACTAGCGCAGGAGCCCCTATCATCCACAAAATAAGTGGCGATAAGGGCTCTTACATTAATGGCCACATGCTAATTGGGAAATTAGGGTGTGACCATTAATGGAAAAAAAAAAAGAAAAGAAATTGTGGCCATTTTAGAGCTGTGCTAAAAGTGACCTCAGCGTGCAGGAAATCCATGCCCTAAAAATAGCACAGGCCATTGTTTAGCACAGCTTAGTAAAAGGGTCTATATATATAGGCATCAAAACTTGTAAGGGAGGCCAAGGGTAAGCTGAAGAAGTCTCAACAACATTGCTAGGTTTACTTCCCTGATTTCTAGTTGTATGACCTGGCAATTGTGTTATGTTATGGTCTGAGATGACAGGATAAAGAGACGAGTCGTAATAATGAACCAATGTGGTTATTACTTGAAAGAGCTAATATCACAACCAATTTCTCTTATATTTCTCTTGGGTATGGCAGCTCCTGCTGTGCAGTACCAATCAAATTCTTAAAGCAATAGGTTACAAACTGTTTGCAACCTATCTATTGCTTTAAGAACTTGATTGGTACCGTTCAGTGGCTCATAGGTTTGAATACTCCCATTTGGAGGAATCCCTTGCTGAAAACTGACAAAAAAAATGATATATTGGAAAGCATGAGCCAAATAAGGATTCTGGTAGCTCAGCCAGCTAGTTGGCAGTGCTGGAGTGGTTCAATTTGAAATTTTGAAGAACTTACTGCTCTACCAGCTACCTGCTATTTTCAGTGGATTGAACTATACCGTGGCATCCAGTCTTCTGTGTACTGGGGGATACTCATGCAATCCAACCTGAATATTCTGAAACTTCGTGCTAATCATAAGCATTTTCAACATACTGCATCTTGTTATAAAAATATGACACATCATTTGTCAATATGATTCAATATACATCCCTACATACTGCAACACAGCAAATTAATGGACCATTTTGGACATTCTTAACCGTCCTTCCTTTTTCCCTGTATACCCTGTTATTACTACTACTACTTATCATTTCTATAGCGCTACTAGACGTACGCAGCGCTGTACACTTGAACATTAACAGACAGTCCCTGCTCAACAGAGCTTACAATCTAATTAGGACAGACAAACAGGACAAACAAGAGATAAGGGAATATTGAAGTGAGGATGATAAAATAAGAGTTCTGAACAAGTGAAAAAGAGTTAGGAGTTAAAAGCAGCATCAAAAAGGTGAGATTTTAGCTTAGATTTGTTGTTGTTGTTTTGAAGTTTAATTTATTTTATTGATTTTTGATACAGATACCATCAAGAGCTCACAACACAACAAGTAACATTTTACAAAGTAAGGCAATATCGTAGCTCACATGTAAGAAGCAGCAATCTACATTCAGAATCAAATTAAGTGAAACAAGAGAGGGAGGAAAGAGGAAAAGAAGAGGGAAAGGGGAGGGGGGGCTGGAGAATACAAATCAAAGTGTAAAGCATGCACATGTCAAAAAACACACATCAAATTTAGTACTTATCATTGTACCATATCAAAATAAGCAACAAGTGGTAGCCATTTTTCCCTATATGAAGCAAAACGAGAAGATTTCTTTGCAAGGTGTGATTTGAATTTGTTATTTCGGATACCCTGTTTTTTTTATGCTTCCTGATTACTACACTATATTGTATTTGTATATTTACCGGATTGGCGATTGCCTCTACAGTTTGATGTAAGCCACACTGAGCCTGCAAATAGGTGGGAAAATGTGGGGTACAAATGTGATAAATAAAATACACTGGAAAGCATCAACTGTGGCACATGTTAAATTGAAGGAGACAGACTAGGAGATTTTCTGGGGATTAATGAATAGACCAACTTTATCCACTAATTTGATGCAAACTCTTTCTTTCTGAGTCATAGAACACTTTGGATGCCTTGTAAAATGTAGAGACCCAACACCTGAGTCTGATTTAAACAGCAGGGTATAACCCACAATGACCTCAGCAGTGACTCATTTCACACTGGGTCACTGCTCAGTAACTCACTTAGGGCCCTGTTTACTAAACAGCGTTATAGGCGTGTTAACATTTTTAACACACGTTAACCATGTACACATGTTAACCATATACATGCCTACAATATCCCTTTAGCACCTAAATGGTTAGCATGTGCACTAAAAGTGTAAGCGTACTAAAAACATTAATGCACCTTATTAAACAGGGCCCTTAAATCATCATCAGTCATAACAGATGAGTATATAGTTATGTTTTAATATTTATATTATTTTATATTTATCTTTAATCAGTTCACATAGTTCACATATTCAAGTTTCCAGTTATGCTACAAGTTGAATATCTTATAAAGCATGAAATGCTACTTAGCTTGATTTGCTGTAATCTTTAAAGGTTTAAATATATATAAAAAATTAAATAAAATAAAACTTTGAAAGGAAACAAATAATCAACAAGAAATATAATTATTCTAAACAAATTAAGATGCAGAAATACTAACAAGGTACATAGTCCACAACTGAGGAGGGCAAGAAACCAAAAACCATAGGAAGATAGTAACATAGACCATAAAGAAAAAAAAAAGGAAAAAGGAGTAGAATTCACAAGCTACTAACATATCATAGTCCTAAACTGACATGATGAAACTAATTTAGCTATAGAAAATCAAAGTGAAATCCCTTTCCCTTCAAGAAAAAAAAATCTCAATTGAGAGGCAACATAAAACAAATAACAAATATATTCTAATGAAATCAAAATTTATACAAGGAAACTGTAATTGAAAGGTGGCTCCAATAGCCAAAACATGTTGTTTGAGTTCAACAAATTGCCTTCTCCTAAGCTAAGTCCACCAAATATTGATTTTATAAAGGCAGGATATAGATGTCTAAGACAGCAGTACATCCATATGGCAAAGGGGCGTGGTCTGGGTGCATTTTGGGCAGGATTAGAGAGGGGCCAAAATATTGACCTTCAACTCCAGTATCAGAAAGGGAAGGGATGTCCACATTCTAAAAGGTAGATGCCCATATTTAGACCTGGTACTTGGTACATCAAGATTGCAGAAAGATGCTCCATTTGAGCAGTTCTCCACTGGAAGGAATAAGGGAAGTCACAATTGGTATTTCTGGACTCACAATTAGAAAAGAAAAAAAAAGTACAAAAATCTGAAGCAGGATTTTATCTGGCATCCTCTGGTTTTCTGCCCTGGTTCTTAGCCAGCTTCTCTAACCATTATGCAACTTCCCCACAGGGCCATGTTATAAAATAATTTATGAACCTAGTCAATATCTTCCCATATTTTTTTCTCAATGGATTTGCATATTATCTCAATCTGAGGAAACATTTGGTACAGCTGGCGCTAATAAGACTACGGGGGGGGGGGGGGGGTAGGTCCTTGAGACAGCTCGCTTGTGCGAGCGAAACATGTATGTTGGACATTAATACCCCCGAGTCCGACAGACTTAAGCAAGATAAGTGATCTGTTCAAAATTTATAACAATTTATTTAAAAAATTATTAAAATTCATAAGAAAGCAATAGTGTACCGATGAAGAGGCTGATGTTGATATATATCGCCACATAAAGCCTGCAAGGGTGGTGGGCGGTGAACATCACTGAGGTCACTTTTGATCAAAGAACGTATGAATGTTGTATATTTATTTTTATGAATTTGTTGAAGGACTGTTCGAGATAACATGCAAATCCATTGAGAAAAAAATATGGGAAGATATTGACTAGGTTCATAAATTCTTTTGAAATATTTGATATTGGACCAGTCTAAATTGTTGCCAAATATAGCATGTTATAAAATAAGCCATATTCATTGAGTTATACCAACGTTATTTCAAAACTGGCAAAAGAGATTTTTCACTGTGAGCACTCCAATGACACACTCACCAACTCACAGTGATCTAATAATATAACTGCCAATCTCAGCGGTGCAACTTGTCGGTATGTGATTTTGACACGCAAGATTTACAGCACCCACCTCCTTATCGATCAGGCGGTATAAAAACTATTTATCTCTATTTATATTTCTTTTTGGAACCCATTCACCCACATTCTAAGGATTAACTCAAAAGCTCCAAACAGTACTCATCTTATAGCTGTTTAAAACACTGTTGGGTGGGGGCTAGCATCCAAAATGAATCATGTTTCGCCCTAGCTGATTCAAGGATCACCACCCTCCCCCCCCAAAAAAAATATATATATGCATCATCTTATCTGGAAATAACACGTAACCAGTGAGCTGACGCTTAAAAATATTGGGGGTGATCCTTTCAACAGCATTTTAAACAGCTGTAAGATGAACACTGTTTGGTGCTTTTGAGTTAATCCTTAGAATGTGGGTGAATGGGTTCCAAAAAGAAATATAAATTTAAATAGAGATAAATAGTTTTTATACTGCCTGATCAATAAGGAGGTAGGTGATGTAAATCTTTCGGGTCAAAATCACATCCCGACAAGTTGCACCACTGAGTTTGGAAGTTATATTATTAGATCACTGTGATGTCATTGTGTCATTTTATAAAATATAAAAGATTCTTTGTCTTAAATTCACTCTTCATTGGTGTCAGGAAACGTATAAATTGACAAATCTTCATTTTTTTTCATAAAAAAAGAACAGGATAATGGGAATTTAAGTGTGATTTTTTTTAACCATAACATTGTTTTCATTTTATCTACTATCAACATTTTAGCAGGTTTTTTGTTTTTTTTTGTAATCAAACCTGAAGTGGGTGGCCATCTGCACTGGAAATAATAGCTACAAAGGAGTTTATGTCCCTATACCATGGAAACCATGTATTTTAAATTACAAAATGTGTTTCTTGTTCTTTTCTTGTTCAAAATCAATAGTAATCAGGCATTCTTGCTCTTTGTATTTATGTTCTTTGTTTTTACTAGGGATTTTTTAAGAGGCTGAAATACTGCAGACATTATTTACTCAAATGCAGTTACAAGCAATACTTCTGAATTGTCATTTGCTGTTTGTATGCTTTCTTAACCGCTAACATTTTCTACATAAATACTAAAGGAAGGCATAATGATAGGAACAATTACAACATTTAATTGTGAAAAGTCAGAGTGTAGAACCCTACCGTGAGATTTAAGGAAAGCTAGGAACATGTTCTGCATTCAGATCCCTTGGAGGCGTTCAGCTTACTAAAGAGCATTTAGTGGAAAAAAGTAAATTATTTTATTTAAAGAATGTCCTGTAGATCACTGCAGCCTGTACTGCAGACTCTAACCAATACTGCCAAATAAGTCAAATTGTTGTATATTTTAAGCAACAGGTCAATAAATTGCTGACAACCAAAAATAACGAGCAAGCTTGCAGAAGTGCCCTGAGAATACAGCTAACATTTCCTGCTCCTCTCCTCCCTTACCCATAATTCAGTATCCCCTATTGAAACAGAAATTCTCCAACTCTGAACAAAATTCATGTACAATTAACCTTTACTTTCTATTCCCTGGGCCCTTTCCCAGTCTGAGTTGCTGCTGTATTCAGGTGAAGAAATGTAGATGATGGTGAATATTATAGGAAAAGTCCAGATGATTGGCATTCCATATTGCAATGAGTTTAAAAAATATAAAACTTACCACAAAAAGGAAAAAGAAAAAATAAAGACAATGGTTTTATACTTCTTTGTATTCATTTAAATAATTTTCACAGGTGAAGGGTTGGAAATAGGACTTCTGAAAATAAACACAAAGAAGAATGAAAATGAAGTAGACTTTGAACAATTATCTGAAGACCGTGAAGAGCAAGCTAAACTAAAAGTAAACAAATCAAGGCGGCCAGATGGAAACATATCTGAGGGTAATGCATTTACTTCAGGAATCCAATCGCTTTTATTTTACTGGGTAGCCAGAGATTTGGGCCAGAAGAGAGCACTAGGGGGTCCTTTTACCAAACTGTGATAAAAAGGGCCCTGGGGCCCTTTCTGCAGTGCGTTGTAGCCCTTTTTACCACATCGAGTGTAAAGGCCAAAAAGTGGCATGGCTATGCGGTAAAGTTTCACTTACCATGTGGTCATGTGAGAGTGGAGAGGTGGTGGAAGCACTTTATGACACCTATTGAGGTAGCATTAAAGGCTCTCACTTTAACCTGGTAGTAACCGGGTAGCATGCGGCGCTGCCCGATTACCACTGGGTTAGCATTGTGCTGGAAAATATCTAATTATTTTCTGTAGCACGGCAAATGGCATGCACTGGGGCTAGAACTACCACCGGTGCCCGCGTTCAGCCAGCGGTAGCTCCAGATTAGCTTTCAGTAAGCCCGCATTGGGCTTACCGCCTCTCTGTAAAAGGGCCCCTAGATCTGATGTACTTAGATTTCAGCAATGCTTTTGACAAGATTGCAGTCTTTGTTATAGACTATAAAAAGTACTTGCTAGGTTAGAAACATTGAGGGCCTCTTTTACTAAGGCGCGCTAACATTTTTAGCATGCACTAATATTTAGGGTGCGCTAAAAGTTATAGACATCCATAGGAATAAATGCACATCTCTAACATTTAGTGAGCGCTAAAAATGCTAGCGAGCCTTAGTAAAAGAGGCCCTGAATGAGAGAAGGCAGAAAGTTGTGGTAAATGGACCTCATTCTGAGGATAGGATCATTATCAATGGGGTAACAAAGGGATTTGTCATTAGTTCCATTCTTTCTAACATTTTTGTAAGTGATATTGGGAAGGACTATCAGGAAAAGTTTGCCTCTTTATGAATAACAAAATCTGGAAAATATGGATAACATGAAGAGGAATGTAGTGAAGTAAAAAGAATGGTCTAGAACTTAACCGCTAAGATTTAATACTTAAAAAAAAATAAAGGGGTGTCACGTGATGTGCTGAGCAGGTCAGACGGGTTTCTGATCTGCTCGTTCTCCCGCTAACAATATCCCCACTGACATACTACTTAAGCAAATCTGCATTGTCTGGTCAACGAGTACATGGATAGCTTTTTAACGAGAGTAGAACCTGCTATGCCAGAAAAAACAGAGGAAAAAAAATAGAGAGAAAGCACACAGGACCAGTGAAGGCAAGATGGCACCGACTGTCCCGGTGTCCACTAATACATGTTCTACTGCCAACTTGCACAAATCACAGAAGTGGTGGAGCAAGCCATGGAACCAAGATTTGGGCAATTAAAAAATAAATTATCCAATGTGGGCCAGAAGACTGGCAGAGACTACTCAGAGAACCGGAGAACTAGAGCAGGGGCGTAGCCAGACAACAGATTCTGGGTGGGCCTAGACAAGAAGTGGGTGGGCACCAAATGTTCTTCGCCACCACCATCACCACTACCACCACCACCACCACCAAAAAAATATCTCAGCTGGCGAGAAAACTCTTCTTTCCACCTTGGCTTACCATCAAAGGGAAGTCTTCAGCTGATAGAGCTTGAGATCTCCACCAGCTACCACTAAACTTATGCTACGGTTAGGTGGGCCTGAACCCTAAGTGGGTGGACCCTGGCCCACCCAGGCCCAACTGTGGCTATGCCACTGAACTAGAGTGAGTGTCTGTAATTGAAGATACAGAGTCTCAGGCTTCCACCATGTTGACCACCCTTCAGAAACAAATTTGCGTGTAAGGCAATACTGGGTGGAGATATCATAGCATATGTACACGCTCGAAATAAACGACTCACAGCGACCATTCTCCACTTAGAAAATTAGTTTAATCAGGCTAAGAGAGCCTTTATTCACAAGCCATCCCCAGCCACACAAGTAGCTTTAAACATACTTTTGCAAGAGTCAGCAAATCGATCTCTTATATACAGAAAATATCAGTTCTGTCAGTTCAGGAATAAAACAGGTAGGCTATTAGCCCAAATAGTTAAATAATGAGGAAGGTCCCAAGTGATTACGGCTTTGAGAGATTCCTGCAGACGTCTCCACAATAAAAACGTTGATATTGCGCAGATTTTCAGAACTATTTTTCTCACCTGTATGCTGACTAGGTTCCGCCAGACAATTTTGAATTGCTGAATTATTTGAGGGCAGCAGATCTCCCTCGCTTGACGAATATAGAGCTCCAGTGACTAACCAGCTTATTTTCAAAGGAGATCGCCGGCCATCTTCCAACACAAATCGGGAGATGGCCGGCAATCTCCTGAACCCGGCCAAATCAGTATAATCGACAGCCGATTTTGGCTGGCGCCAACTGCTTTCCGTCGCAGAGCCGGCCAAACTTCAAAGGTGCGTGTCGGTAGGGTAGTGAAGGCGGGACGGGGGTGGGAAGGGGGCGGGAAGGGGGCACGGTACGAGATGGCAGGCTTCGCCTGATAATTCAAAAAAGAAAGCCGGCCTTGACGAGCATTTCGCCGGCTTTACTTGGTCCCTTTTTTTCACGACCAAGCTTCAAAAAGGTGCCTCAACTGACCACTGGAGAGAATCAGGGATGACCTCCCCTTACTCCCCCAGTGGTCACCAACCTCCTCCCACCCTCCCCCCAAAAAAATAAAAATATTTTTTTGCCAGCCTCTATGCCAGCCTGAAATGTCATACCCAGCTCCCTGACAGCAGTATGCAGATCCATGGAGCAGTTTTTTGTGGGTACAAGCCACTTCAGGCAGGTGGACATAGGCCCACCCCCCCTACCTGTTACACTTGTGGTGGTAAATGGGAGCCCTACAACCCTCCCCCCCCAAATCCCACTGCACCCACATGTAGGTGCCCCCCTTCACCCATAAGGGCTATGGTAATGGTGTAGAGTTGCGGGGAGTGGGTTTTGGAGGGGGGGGGGGGTTGTGGGGCTCAGCACCCAACGTAAGGGAGCTATGCACCTGGGAGCTATTTTTATTATTTTCTTTAATTTTTAGAAGTGCCCCCTAGGGTGCCCAGTTGGTGTCCAGGCATGTGAGGGGGACCAGTGCACTAAATGCTGGCTCCTCCCATGACCAAATGCCTTGGATTTGGCTGGGTTTGAGATCACCGGCATTAGTTTCCATTATCAGCGAAAACCGATGCCGGCCATCTCAAACCCGGCCATCTCTGACATTTGGCCGGCCCCAACTGTATTATCGAAACGAAAGATGGCCGACCATCTTTTTCGATAATACAGTTTGAGACTGCTCTTTGCGGTGCCAGCCAAATAGATGGCTGGCCATCTATTTGGCCGGAGCCGTTCCATTATGCCCCTCCACATGACCCCATTTCAGCTAAAGAGCTGAAAAATGTCATTAAATCATTGAAACTACACTCAGCTCCTGGACCCGATGGATATTCAGATGAGTTATATAAGACGTTACCATCTGACACCACCCACTGGGAATTACAATATAAATTTGCACTTAGGCTTTATGTGCCTCCAAGACGAGCCTTCCATATGGGCCTCTCCTCTACTGTCTCATGCCTAAAATGCGGCACCATAGGTGCCACACTGGGACACATGTTTTGGATGTGACCCATACTGGTGGCCTTCTGGCAACTGCTGCCTCAACAGATCTCTCAATTGTGGAATACTGTTTGGCATTATGACCCTTTACTACTGTTTGGTTGTACGATATTGACTTCTCCAGTTCTACGAGGTATGAAGGCCTTTGTTCTCAGAGCCATTCTCATGGCAAAGAAAAACATACTTTTGGAGTGGTTACACCAGACTGTAGGGTATTCAGCCCCCAGGACTGTTCTGCTGGAATGAACCTTTCATCTCCTACCAGTTGGTATTAGCATGCCTCACCAGGACTCTGGTCAGTCTGTTCACACCATGGCTGCTGTTTCCTGTCTAGATGCCTGTATAAACCTACTCACTGTTTGGTTTCCTTGCCAGAGCTTGGCATTGTTATTGCAATGAGTTTAAGAATATAAACTTGTCATCTTGTGCTTTGGCTGCCTAATTTTTGACAGATCCGTTTGTCTTCTTATATACTTCTTGATCAAGCTCTAATCCCTGCTGGACATCAAACTTATTCCTGCCTTGCTTTTCATTGGTGAGTGCCCTGCACTTACTTTTCCTTTAGAGTTCCTCTAGGTTTTTTGTTTTGTTCTGGAAGCCACTAGCAATGGAGGACACAACCCAGGGGCCATGCCATGTGGGGAACCTGATTATGGACCTAGTCCATTTACTACCTCCTTGGTCTCCCTACCTGATAACCATCACAAGAATAATAAATAGTTCTTCATAGAAATGGTGGTGAATGAATGGAATGGTCTCCTGGTGGGGGTGGTGAAGATAAGAACTGTATCTGAATTCAAGAAAGTGTTGTTCCCCCTTACAGCTGCAGTGAGACTACTATCTACGATAAACACAACTTCTGTTATCACAGCGGACAAGTGGCTGATGTTTCCCCTAGAAGAGGTTCATATTCATCGAAGCAGTTACAAGTGCCTTACCGATGTGTTCAGAGTTAAGGGAAGGAGACTTATAGTGGTAATAAATATAAAACAGATGTATTTTTATTACACAATATTGTTAAAAGAATATTAAGGGGTCCTTTTACTAAGGTGTGCTGAAAAATGGCTTGCAGTAGTGTAGGCGTGGGTTTTGGGCACGCGCCGATCCATTTTTCAGTGCACCTGTAAAAAAGACCCCTTTTTTATTTTTGCCGAAAATGGACATGTGGGAAAATCAAAATTGCTGCATGTCCATTTTGGGTCTGCGACCTTACTGCCAGCCATTGACCTAGCGGTAAAGTCTCACACGGTAACTAGGCGATAATGACCGTGCGTCAAATGACACTTGGCGTGCGGCTGATATGCGTATCTGAAAATAATGTTTTTTTTCAGCTGCATGTATCAGATGCACGCCAAAAATGAAATTACTGCAAGAGCCATGCAGTAAATCCATGTTGGCACACGTGGACACTTACGTGGCTTAGTAAAAGGGTCCCTAAGTACTTCAATAGTTTTAAAGACAAATGCAAACAGGTGTTACATTGCAGGTATGATATTGGACAACTGGACATTCAAGAAATTGTCAATTTCTGATCTTTTTCCTCTATTTTCCTTACAAATGCATCAATTACACAGCTTAATGTCAGATAAGTGTCTTTATGGTAAAAATACTTCTTGTTTTCTATTTTTCCTATGAACTTTCCTTTATGCATAATTATTTCCTTTCTTTTTCTAAAACTTAGATCCCACAGTACCAGGACCTAGCACAGTTAAGGTACGTATTTACTTTAGCATGAGTATTCAGATTTAAGGTATATTAGGATGTGTGCATACTATATTTTTAAGTTAGCCCTCTCCAGATCTGTCTTACAGAGGCTAGTATGGATGGTGATCACCGGACACCACCACACACCTTCTTCCAGGTCCCTCACAGACTCAGCACAGGTAAACCTACTAACCTGTTTAAACACAATTAATAACGGGAAGACTGACTCCCCCTGAGTGTGCAGTCTTTTAAATGTATTTTTGAATTCTTCTCTTCATGGATTTCTGGAGTGTATACTAGCTTGTCCCTGAAAGGAATGGATAAGCATAGGCTCCTGACTAGGATCCTGGAACAGATGTGATTTGCCGCAAATCCCCTTAATTCCTAATGTGAAACTAGGCAATTCTGGGTTCAGCAATTCTGCAGGTAGTGACACTGGCTTTCTCAAGCACCAATCTCCTTGTGACTGATAGACTTCTGTTACTTCCAGTTAAGTTATGTAACTATACCAAGTTTTACAACAGAGAATATTTCCCCTTATGAGTTCCCTCCCGCCCCCCCCCCCCCCCTGTTAATTATAACTTACTCTTTACTGAGTTAAGCAGCTTTCCATCAAAATCAACTTGTTTAAGGGTTTGAAACCATCAACATAGTTCCCTCCTCAAGCTTGTAAATTCTTCAATTTTCAGCACTTTAAGCACTCTCTCTCATAAGAGATGGCAGTTTCAGGGGAGCTACAGTCTGTACTTACTACCACAGTTCACTAGAGAGTGGTCCTTGTCCAATTCAGGACTTCAGCTTAATAGTCAAATTGTAACCAAAAATTAGCTTTTGTTTTCATCAGCTGTTAAAGCTGTCAAAGCAGTATCACTTTACACAGTTTTAAAATCCAGCCCTGCCAGCCCCTAGTTACAGCAGGATTCCCTTAAAATTCCTTTCTCAAACACCCTCCTTAAATACTTCCCTAATGTTCCCTAGAAATATTTAATCATCCCTTTTAACCTTCACAATTTGAATTACTTTTGAGGCAAATTCTCCCTCTAAGACCCCACTCAGACAGTAACATCCTACTCTTACCTCTGATCACCGTTTCTAAGGGGCCCTTTTACCAAGCCACGTAGGCGCTTACGCGCACCCAATGCGCGTCAGTTTTGAGTTACCGCCCAGCTACCGCGTGGCCCTTGCGGTAATTTTAATATCGACACATGGCCGCTATTTTCTGGCGTGCAGGCGGTAATCAGTCAGTAATAATCATTTTATGCGCGTTGACCATTACCGCCTGGTTACCGTGTGAGACCTTACTGCAAGGTCAATGGCTGGCGGTAAGGTCTCAGACCCAAAATGGACACCCTGCAATTTTCGTGTTGCCTCACTTCCATTTTCAGCAAAAATTTTAAAAAGCCATTTTTTATAGGTGCGTTGAAAAATGATTCTGTGCGCTTCCAAAACACACGTCTACACTACCGCAGGCCATTTTTCAGTGCGCCTTTGTAAAAGGGCCCCTAACTGTCTCTCTACACATCACAGTTCTCTGACATCACAGAGTTCCAACCTTCAGGTTTTCAAACAATATGCTGAAAATAAACTTTTAAATCCTTCTTTTATAATGCTTAAGTGTGTTCCTCTCTCTCACTCAACACACCATTCACTGCAAGCACAGATTAAACTTAAAATAAGGTTAAACCTTGTTTCTTTCCCCTATCTGGTGACTCACTCTGCACAAGTTCTACAAGGTTGCCATGACAACCCAGCACCTAGCTGCAACTTGGGTTCAAACTTAACCCCATCAGCACCACACTCACTTCAATCTTACAGCAAGCACTTTCTTTTGATTTTTTTTTTTTTTTAACTTTAAACTATAAAGCATGGAACAATCACTAAAAACGAGGAAAGGATTATATAAAAGGAATTTGAACTGCCAAAAAGAGATTTTGGTTAGTTTTTGTTTTTGAACAAAACTTTTGTGATTTTCATATATTGTCCCCCAGGTACTATATATGGCAACTAAAGTTGTGCATGCAAATTAGTGCCAATTACCACCAATAGTTGGCTGCTAACAACCGATTATTGGTGTTAAAGGTATTAGTTGTGAGCTACGCACTAATGCACACATCATATTCTAAAATGCTGTGTGTGGAACTCCTATAGCAAATAATTTCAAGGAGACATGGACAGGGGTGTTTCAGGGGGTGTCCCATGGGCATTCCTAGAATTTACAAAACATTGTTACAGAATAAGGTTGAACAGTGCCTCAATTTAGGAGTTGTTTATGTGCTTAGGCCTCAATGCTCAAAATTCCGTTTCTGTTGAGTACAGCACCAAAAAAATACCAACACAACAGCACTGCAACATAGCTCCCTAATGCTCAACTCTAATGACATGCAAATTTAGATGTGCTGTTAGCGCTGAGCATTAGGGAGTCCAGGGGGAGGATTGTGCCTGGTGCAAGCACTCAAGAGCTGTGTGTTAAGCATAGCTCTTGAGCGCATGCCTGTGTGGCTTAGTAAAAGGGCCCCTTAGAAACGGTGGTTGAGAAAGATCTGAGGTAAGAGTAGTATGTTACTGTCTGAGTGGGGTCTTAGAGGGAGAATTTGCCTCAAAAATAATTAAAATTGTGAAAGTTGCTAAAAGGGATGATTCAGTGGCGATCCTTAGTCGGCTGCCACCCGGGGCGGATTGCCGCTGTGCACCCCCCACACACACACAGACTGGGTGCAGCGGCATCTGTCCCTCCCGGGTGCAGCACGACATCCCCCTGGCACATCAACCCCCTCAGCGTATCACCCAAGCACCCCCCCCCCCCCCCGGGTGCATTCTTACCTGTCGGTTGTACTGGTTCCCTGCTCCCTCTGTCCAGGAAAAGGAAGTAACCTGTTCTAGGGCAGAGGGATCAGGGAACCAGCGAAGCCGACAGCCACGCGGCTGCTCTCTGCACCCCTCCAGCAGCGTGCACCCGGGGCGGACTGCCCCCACCGCCCCGCTCTAGGTACACCACTGGGGTGATTAAATATTTATAGGGAACATCAGGGAAGAATTGAAGTTGGGTGTTTGAGAAAAGAATTACAGAGGGGAAGAAAAGAAGGAGGAGGAAGAGGTGCCGCCGCAAAACACCAAAAGCTGGACAAGAGCCCTTGTGTCCTTGGTCAACCCGCAGTATTAAGAAGGAGGTGGCAGGCACAGATTGAAAGGTGGGGGGAAGGAGAGGTACAGTCTGGCCACCATACACGTGAGGAAGACAGCACTGACTCGCTGCAGCTCTCACACACTCCAGCCAGTCTATGCCAGTAACTCTTAACTCACTATTTCTTCTGCCATAATGTCCTTAAAAAAAAAAAAAGTGCACAATGGGGAATTAAACCAGGTTTGAAAACAGATAGCTGCTGACAATCTGTTGCATAATGCCAGCTCCGAGCTAGCGTAGGGTTTGCCGCAGTAGGTGCGCCCTCGTTCTTTGTGCCGGTTTTTAAGCATCGGGGGCATAGGTAATAACCTCCTTTTGAATATATTTTCATGCAATTTGCATAGGACTGGGGTGCACTCCTTATTTCCCACAGCAGGTGCCTCTAAGCATTGTGTGCCGGCAAACACAGGCACTTGTCCAGTGCTAATGGCCTCTATCATCTGCGTTTGCTTCTGAGCATCGGGGCCTGCATCTTTAAAAAATAGCACTTAGTGCTTAAAATTTTCAACACCATTTATGGAATATTTATCTTAATTGTATGCTATAATTCTTTCGCATATGCAAATCAATTGTATGCATATTTTTAACTTTGTCTTGCTTTAGTTTTCATTTTTACAGCAATCACATACATTTCTATGACAGTACAATGAGTACAATTGCAATTCTTCTTCATTGTCTTCTAAACTGAAAAGCTTTCTAGCCAGTATTACATCTATATAGTAGACATGCAGCTGAAATGCCTCATCAACTGTATGCTTATTAATTCATAGGTATAGGCATGCACATGTAATTCTATTTTTTAAATTTATTTCACTCCTTGCCCCCTTTTAACCCCAAAGATCCCCACCCCTCTGGAACAACTTGCTACCCCCCTTTGAAAAGATCCTTCATCTCAGGACAGTTCCCTCCAAAGAGACCCTCCTACCTTAACCTCCAGACCTACTAAGCCTAACCCTAGTGTCCTGACACCTAGAAGTAGTCTTGAGGTGCAACCATTAGGGATCAAGCTGCAATATAAAGATGCATGCTTCTTATTTGGCAGCTTGATCCTTAGTGGTAGTAATACAAATCTGTCACTAGGGATTGACTGGTACACGTTTGAACCTGGCAGCCTAGGGGGCATGCCCACTAGACACCAAAGATAGGCCCAGTACGTCCATGAGAGTTAATACAAAGAGTCTCTTTAGAGGGATGGGGATATTCTGGGAGATGTGGGGCTCTCTTCAGGGGAGAAGGAAGCAGTAGGGTATCTATTGGGAGGGGTCTGATTAAAGGGGGTCTTGTTGGTAGATGTTCTGGAATGGGCACAAATAGAAGAAAAGTTCTATTCTCTGTAAGGTGGTCTGTGGAAGCATTGGGTTACATTAGTGCTCGATACTCCATGAGGACAAATAATACTGGCTAAAAACAAATTGATTATATTTATGTATATATTTGATCCTTTATGTTAAGCTATACCTGTTTTACTGCCATTAATTCTGGTGGTCATAAATTGCCATTATTAATAGTCCAGTTTCTAAAGTCATTAGACCTAATCTAAGGATGAGCTGTCAACACTCTGTATTGCTAAGCACACCCTGTTTTCCTTGGACAAGCATGAGGTCCATGAAGCACACCTTGTATCCTGAATTAATCTTGGTGAGGGTGTCTAGTTCTTCCTTACAAGGTAGCCAAATCAAAATGTGGGAATGTTGAGTTCCCAGTAAAGTATCTGTTCCAGTGCCAAAACACAGGGCCGTGTCAAACCTTCTTAGATGTATTTGAATAAAATACTGTGTACAAGGATCTCCTTGTCTCACTTGTGTTTTTCAAAGGACCATACATTCCTTACCCTACTCTTTGGTTTCTGATCTGTGCAGTTCGTAGGGATTGGTGTTCCTCCAC
Organism: Microcaecilia unicolor; assembly: GCF_901765095.1. Lineage (NCBI taxonomy): Eukaryota > Metazoa > Chordata > Amphibia > Gymnophiona > Siphonopidae > Microcaecilia > Microcaecilia unicolor. The sequence continues at coordinate 38,538,898 of NC_044037.1, forward strand.
TTCAAGTGGCCGCTCTTATCACCTTTATTTCTACCTGTCCCACATTTGTTTTCTCTACTGGAGTGACCTCTTTGGGAGTTATGTATATTGAATAGGTTAAAAGACAATCCTGATATTGTGATTCGTTGGGCTGACAGTAGTCCGGTGGTACTTCCCACCCTTAGCATGCCGTCATTTCTGGTTTGGTAAAAGGGGCCCTTAAGTTTTTGAATCTTACATTTATTTGTGGATTCCCTACATGGGTGTTTTCATGCTTGGGAATGTTGCTGGATTTTATATCATCATAGAAAATTCTTCATCTTCAATTTTACCCTCTAGTGGTAGAGTAATGTGTTGGGTTCCGCAACCTTAGAGACAGGGCAGCAGCCTCCTCTCTCCCACCATAGAAGCAGCCATGTGAAAGAACACACTGTCTCCAACTGATGCTTTGTTTTCTAAGGACTGCTGATTGTGAGTATATATTCATATTTCCCCCCCTCTTTTTAGTAAGATCCATCTTTAAGTTCTGTGTTTTCTGAACTTCTGTTTGATTCCTTTTAATATTTTTATGCTATCTTGGATATACAGTTGTCAGCTGGGGTACAGCATTTCCACAGACTAGATATGTGTTCTTTAGGATTTGCTATATGTTTTGTATTGTATATAGTCACCATAAGTTATAGTGGCTGTTTGCTTCACACCACTATTTACATGATGCTCTATCATATAAGATATGCATACTGCATATTTGTTTGTGATTCCAGTTGGGGGTCTGGACAGATTCCTGAAGGAAAAGTCCATTGATCGTTATTAAATTGGGGGTTTTGCCAGGTTCTTGGGGCCTGGATTGGCCGCTGTCAGAGATGGAGTGCTGGGCTTGATGGACCTTTGGTCTTTTCCCAGCATGGCAGTGCTTATGTACTTATGTACATTCTAATGTTTTAATATCACTTTGGTTCAAGATGTAATATGTTTTTATTATCATGTCATTAAGTATTGATCACATATTTATGGTGTAAGTTTTTAAGTCCTTATTGGTTTTTTTTTTTTCATGCACACGTATGAGATTTATGATAGGCTATTTTTATGGATTTTATTCATTTTGAATTTGTATGTTTTAATTATTAGTGTTTTGTTCAACCCCTGATGCAGCTATTTTGGTGAAACATGGCCACGTTGGGTCTCTTTCAATAAAGAATTTTCTTGACTCCTGGTCTGCTCTGTCAATTTAGTACATCATTTTGGAGATGCATTTTTTTAAATATAATTTTTAGTTCATTTATTTATATTTGATGCTTGATATAATTATTTACTTGCTTAATATTTATTTCCTGTGATCTGATACTGATATTGTTGTTTGCATATCTATATTATGGTTCTATTGTGATTTAATGTGATTTTGTGAGACCTATTTATGGTTTTATTTGTTTTAACATTAAAGTTTTGCCCCTGAAGCAGCCTTTACTGGGTGAAATATGGCCATGTTGGGCTTTATTTTATATTTGATTCTTCAATAAAATATTTTCTACCCTCCATTAACCATATCTGCTTCTACAATTAAAATCCTAGCACTTATAGACATAAGAGTACATTTAAGGGAAAGGGGGAAATGGGACTTCATATATTGCCTTTCTGTGGGTTTTGCAACTACATTCAAAGCAGTTTATAGAATAGCACTTATCATTATTTTTTTCTGCGCCAGTTTTTTAGGCGCCATAGAATCTAGCTGAAAAAAATTAACTCTAAGCACTATTCTATAAACCATACTTAAAGATAGGTGCAGTTTAAGAACAGTGTGGTTATTTGCACCGACTGAAACATGGTACAATTCCTCCTGCCTAAATAAGGTTCATATTCCCCCTTATTCTATAACTAGGTGCATCAATTCTAGGAATGCCACATCCGCTTATGACCCTCCCATTTCCTCACCCCCTTTTCAGACTCACACATAAAATTTAGGTACGGATCCATCACCTAATTTTACAAGCGTAGCTGCTAATTAAATCCAAGTAGTGCTAATAATTGCTTGTTAGGATGCCAATTAGCAGCACTAATTGGCTCATTATTCATTTAAGTTGTACATACAAATTGGGTGCACGCCCAAATCTCTGCACACAACTCACAGTACCATATATAGAATCCTGAGATTAATGTCCTTGAAGGAGTATATGGTATTGCTAATTAACTGCAGGCTAAATTTAGGAAAATTACAATTTTAATTACACCAATTACCAGCAAATGTTACTAATATGCACTGCTATGTTAGTGTACATTGAGGTCCTTTACTTAGGCGCATAGGCACAAATTGGAACTATCGCCCGGCTACCATGTGCCTTTGGCGGTATTTCTATTTTTGACCTGCGTCCAAAACATGCAGTAGAAATTTTCTACCACGTGGTGCTTACCTGGCGGTAATCTGCAGCGTACGCGCGCTGACGATTACTGCCTGGTTAAGGCGTGAGACCTTACAGCTAAGTCAATGGATTGTGGTATGGTCTCATGCCGAAAATGTACACGTGCTGGTTTTAATATTCCTGCACGTTCATTTTTGGCTAAAAAAAAAAAGGCCTTTTTTGCAGGCGTGCTGAAAAATGAACCTATGCTGTTCAAAACATGCACCTACACCAGCACAGGTCATTTTTCGGCACACCTTAGTAAAAGGGCCCCTTCTTTTCTTTACAGGTTCTATCTTATGCAGTAGGACTCAGTCACCAATGATATGTGTTAAATAGCAATGCATACAGTAGCACACATTATTAACTAGCAGTTGTCCATGAAAAGGAAAGAATTTTTAAAAAGGTGAAATTTACCTAGCTAATACAGTAGTACTATAGCTAGGTACATTTTTTGAACATTGATTTCTAAGTTTTAGATCCTGTATTTTAAGGGATATCTTACATGTAGTTCTGAGTTGTTTCTTCAGAAAAAGACTGTTGTATATTTTCATAATTTAAGAATGCTTTCAGGGCTCAGCTACTCCAGTGTTAAAGTATAGCCTACAAATTTTTGCTCTAGTATCTCCCATCTGACAAAAATCATTTAGAAAGGTCGAAGTTCTAAATACCATACTCACTGAGGGATAAAATCTTCTTAAAATAGTACATTTGCAGCCAAAGCTACTATCTCTATAGCTTTCTTAGAAGAAAATTCAAAATCAATCTTATTGTATTTCTGACAAGCTGAGAAAGCCAAGTCTATCTCCTGAGGATTTTGATAGTCTATCATGTGATTTCTTTTAGATGCACTGTATAAAATGGGGGTTTTTTTGCCTGAGAAAGGGGCTATGTGCTAATAGTTATCATGCATACAAATGAGTATGCTGGGAACTAAGGGGAGAATTCTATACCTGGGAACCTTCCATTTAGATGCTCTGTGGATGCACAGTAGGATTCTGTTCTATGAAGGCACATGGATGCCCAAGTTCCATTATAGTATATTGGTGTAACCCAGTATCAGTGAATCTAACATTTACAGGCCCACAGCTACACCAGCCGTAGACCTAGCATAACTGTGGGCACCTAAATGCAGCAGGGATGCATGTAACTTATAGTTTTCTATAAGGTATGCATATATCTGGGAGCCCTGCCCATGTTCTACATATGCACCATCTGTGGTTCGCACCCTAACATTTGCATGCTTTATAGGTTAGTTGTGCGTTAAAGAATAGAGCGTAGGCATCCTGCTGGTACTTTCAAGAGTGGAGGAGTAGCTTAGTGGTTAGTGAAGTGGGCTTTGATCCAGGGGAGCTGAGTTTGATTCCCACAGCAGCTCGTTGTGACTCTGTGCAAGTCACTTAACCCTCCATTGCCCAAAGTACAAATAAATATATCTATATATGCATTTAGTGGAGGAGTGGCCTAGTGGTTAGGGTGGTGGACTTTGGTCCTGAGGAACTGAGTTCAATTCCCGGCACAGGCAGCTCCTTGTGACTCTGGGCAAGTCACTTAACCCTCCATTGCCTGCCGCATTGAGCCTGCCATGAGTGGGAAAGTGTGGGGTACAAATGTAACAAAAAAAAAATATATATATATATATTAGGTAAACCACTTTGAATGTAGTTGCAAAAAACACACACAAAGGCAGTATATCAAGTTCCCTTTCCCTATAAAAGTGTAAAAAAATAATATTCTGTTTGGCGTAAAGGTAGAAGGGTTTTTTAAGCCTACGATTGATGCAGCAGGATCTAACAAAACTGAAACTTGCATTTTCTGAGTCATTTTTCCTTCAAATTGCAGATCTGATAGTAAAACACTGAACACTATACTAGTGAAGTTTAGTTTAGTTTAGTTGAAACTTCACTCCTCTTTGTGATGATTAAAAAAAACCCAGAATGGGTAGGTGACAGTTCGGTGCTAAGCACAGGTCTGAGCAGAAAAAGATTGTATTGGCACACATGTTTTGGAATGATATTCTGAGTTTATTGTTAACATCACAAAAATGTTATGCACAGAAAAGCATTTCAGCGATACATGTTTTTGCTCAGACATGTGCACAGCGTTAGCTGTCCTTATGTAGAACCTTCTGGGCATGTATCCAGTATGCGCTCCCTGATTAGTACACAAGTTTTGTGCATAGCTCTAATGCAAGCTTTGAAAACACCTATGATAATGAGGGACAAAGGGGGGTCTTTTACTAAGTGGCAGTAAGCCCAATGTGGGCTTGATGCTCGCTAAACTGGAAGTATCGCTGGGCTACTGCAGTGGCCTGGCAGTAGTTCCCATCCCCAGTGCACCATTTTCAGTGCAACAAAAATATTCTTATTTTTGTAGTGCTGGTGTTTACACGGTAGTAATCGGGCAGTGACATGTGCTGCCTGGTTACCACCAGGTTAGCGTGGGAGCCCTTACCGCCACCTCAAAGGTCTGCCATTAGCAAAAGCAATATTTGAATCCTGGTTTCCCTGAGTCTCAGCTCATTACTCTAATCACTAGGCCCCTTCCTCTAGCTGTAGTCCATTGATCTTCATTTGTAACCCACAGAGCCTCATTGCAAGACAGAGGGTGCTGCTACAGTTGGATGACAAATTATGCTATAGTAGATATGCAGCAGTTCTGATCACCATGGTTTTACTTCATTTCATTTATTAAAATCTATATTCCACTAATCACAAGTTTCTCTCTGGATTAGAATAGAACACTGGCATTTCAGACATATACTGTCAGATAATATTACAAACTAAAAATAACACTAAAAACTGACAAATAAACTTTAACATGCACAGTATTCCCCATCCCCCTAATTCTATAAAAATTGCTAAAAAATATTGGCGCCAATGTGGGCACGCACCCAATTTGCACGTGCAATTTAATTGAATGAGCTATTTAGCACTGATTGGCTTCTTAACAAGCAATTATTGGCACTAACTTGATTTAATTGGAATATATGCAGGAAAATTTAGGCGCAAGATCCATGCCTAAATGACATACACAGTTGTGGAATTAGTTGTCGGGTCAATTGTGTTTATGTGCGAATGGGTTGTTATTTAAAGGACTATTAAAGACCCAGTTTTTGTGCAGGCCTCTGTTTTGAGAAGGGGGATCTTTAATATTTTATTATGCAGAGAGGTCTGTAATTGAGATGGGGTAAGTTATGGGATGGGGTGACTTTGAGACTGGCTTGTTTATGAGTGTGGTGGGTATTGAAGGTGGGTCAGCAGTTTTTATGTTGTTTGGTATTGTTTTGTAGATGTATGCTTTAGTATATAATTTATGTGAGTCACTTAGGTGTAAGCAGGTTAGAATCATTGTAATAAAGAAAAATAAATAAATAAATAGGAGGGACATGGGCGGATCAGGGTATTAAAATTAATGTGCATAGTTACAGAATAAGGGGAAAGCACACCTAATTTATGGGTCCTTTTACCAAGCTGTGGGAAAAAGGGCCCTGCGCTAGCGTTTTTTCCTGCATGCCAGGGCCCTTTATACCGCAGTGGGTAGAAAAGCCCCCATCACACATGGTCATGCGGTGAGAGAACTCTTACCACATGGCTATGCGGCAGTGAGCCCTTACTGCCACCCATTGAGGTGGTGATAAGGGCTCCCACGCTAACCTGATGGTAACCGGGCAGCGCATGGTGATGCCCAATTACTGCCGGAATATCATCACACAAGCCATTTCCATGGGTTTTCTTTTCTCCCGGAAATGGGGCACGCTCAGGGTGGGACTACCACCGATGGCCGAATTGGGCCAGAGGTAGTCCCGGAAGAGCAAGCAGTAAGCCCACATTGGGTTTACCGCCACTCTGTAAAAAGGCCCCTTAGGTGTGTACATTTGATCACATTTCAGTTGGTGTAAATGTCCATGCCTAAAATTGGGTGCAATTCTTGGGTGTAAGCGCTATTCTATAAACCGTGTCTAACTTTAAGCGCGGCTTATAGAATAGTGGGTTTTTTTGCATCAATTTTTTCAGTGGCATATATAGAATTCCCCCCATCCCCTGGATTCTATATATGGCGCCTGAAATTCCACATCGAAACGGAAGTATATTCTATAACATTGCACATAATTTAATTGGTTAACTGGCTAATCAGCACTGTTAATTGGATATTAACAGGTGACTATCAGCACTAATTGGCATTAATTGACAATCACATGCCCAACCCTGCAAAATGTATTCTGTAACATTGTGCACCTAAATTCTAAGTTGTATAATTGAAAAGAGGGCATGCCCATGGGCGGGACATGGGCATTTCTAAAATCTATGTGCATTATTATAGAATACATCCGCTCTGCATTTAATTTAGATGTTGGTATTTACATCAAGTAAAATGTGGCCTAAATGGATGCAACCAAATTTGGTCACGTGGTGAACTGCTCGGCATATTCTATATACCGTGCCAAACTTTAAGCCTATTCTATAAAACTGAGGTGTACTTTAGAGAATACACTTAAGCATAATTTTTTTCCACACAGACTTTACAGGCGCCATATGTAGAAGCTAGCCCTATATGCATACATGGGTATTTTATATAATACTAGACTTTGAGCCCGTAAAAACGGGCTATTATAGGAAGGGGGGGTTGAAAGGCCCGCCCCCACCGCCGAGTTCGCCGCTGCCCCTCCCCCTCCGAGTTCGCACCCCCCCCCCACCGAGCCGTCACCACCCACCTTCCACGTCGTCGAGGGCGGGACAGAGGCAGAGAAGAAGAAGGAAGGGCGATGTCGGCAGCTCAGCAGAGCTCAGTGCTGCATTCCCGGACCCTCGCTGTTTCAATAGTGGAGCGAGGGCCCGACCGGGTAGAAGGTGGGTGGCGGCGGCGACTCGGGTGGGGGGAGCGTTAGACGGCGGTGTCCCTCCCTCAGCAATGCGCAGTACAGACCCTCTGTGTTCCACCCCCCCCCCCGTCATCACGTATTGACGTGGGGGCGGGGCAGAGAAGGTCTGTACTGCGCATTTGTGAGTGAGTACGGTCACTCGCCGTTTATATGTTTGATATGCATATATCACAACTGCCCAAGCTTCATCAAGACAATACTCCCAGGATTACCAATGCACATATAAAAGAAAGCATAATCTTGTGGTGTGCCTCCTTTTAATACATGTATATTTCCGCACAGTTTTATTGGAGCCTTTTTCCATATGCAAAACAAGCTGTCTGTGCAGAATTGTTTAAAAATAAAATATACCCACAATATTTCCATCATTGTTACATTAGTTAAAGTTGGCTGTTAAAAAATGTATGTTAATGCTATATCCAAAAGATGGAAGTTCAGTTCGGTATACCATACCTAGAACTTTCCACCTTGGCTTGCCAGGCATTCTGTTGAACGTAGGAAATCTATGGTTCATAGTCAGGTCCACAGATTCTGGAACGTTTGTACCCTGAAGTCATAGTCGAGTTTTGGTATTATTCCCTGGATGCCATTGTGCCCGAGCAGGTGATGAACTTATTTATAGAGGTCATGCTCAAGTCCCATGGTATTCATCATAATTATTGTAGGCCAAGAGGCAACGAGGAAGGCAGAATACTAATGGCGAAAGAAACCAGTGCCTGAAACTAAAGAAATTTATTCTGATTTATTAAAGAATTACTCAAAATTAGTGTGACAAGGTAGAGGAGCTTTTATATATATATATATATATATACTTAATCAGATTCAAACTTCTCTTTGTTAGCCCAGAGAGTTTTATACCATAATTAAGAAGTTGTTTGGCAGGGGCAAAAAATAATTCAGAGTATCTTGTATATCACCTGAAGCTTTTGTCTCACAATGAGAAAGGTGAATAAATTGTGGGCTTCTATTCCTATATTTTAATTTTATCTGTTTAGATGCTTGAACTTCTATTTAGGTTACCTAGGCAGAATTGTGGATAGTTGCAGTAGGTGAAGTCATGTCAACCTTGATGAAATTTAAAGCAGAGTTGTGTGTTATAACCTTACCATTTTCCTTTATTTCATAATGTGAGAGAGTTTGGGCCAAAATCATTAATATTTCTCTGAATACAAGGGTTTTTTTTTTTTTTGTTTTGGAGGAATGGATCCTCAGGAGCTTAGTCAAGATCAGGAGGCGGGGCTGGTGGTTGGGAGGCGGGGATAGTGCTGGGCAGACTTATACGGTCTGTGCCAGAGCCGGTGGTGGGAAGCGGGACTGGTGGTTGGGAGGCGGGGATAGTGCTGGACAGACTTGTACGGTCTGTGCCAGAGCCGGTGGTTGGGAGGCAGGGCTGGTGGTTGGGAGGTGAGGATAGTGCTGGGCAGACTTATACGGTCTGTGCCCTGAAGAGCACAGGTACAAATCAAAGTAGGGTATACACAAAAAGCAGCAAATATGAGTTATCTTGTTAGGCAGACTGGATGGACCGTGCAGGTCTTTTTCTGCCGTCATCTACTATGTTACTATATTACTATGTTTTACAGCTGCAATGAGCTCTTTTGTAATGTGTGTTTTGGAGGAGATGAGAACCGTAACTGAATTCAATAAAGCTTGGGACAGGTACATAGGATCTCTAGGGAAGAGGATAGGATAGTTGAAGGCATGGGTGGACAAAGTGGATAGGCCCAGATTTGCAGCAGCAGTATTATAGATTTTTTTTCTCTTTTTTTTGTTTCAGATGTCTTCACTTTCAGTCGGTAATGTGATATTGTCAACACTGTGAAAGTTTTTGAGTCTTCCACCAATTTCCACACCTCAGATTTCTTCATGCAGTCCTGTTTATCTGATGATTATCTGATGATTATCTGACTTGTTCTGCATACACATTGATCAAGTATGGGGAAAGAATGCAGCCTTTTTATGTCTCTTTGCTGATTTAAAAACAATTTCTGTTTCTCCTTGTTTCCATTTGAACTATTGTTTATTGATCAATGTAAAGGTTGTGCGTGAGACTTATTAAGGGTTCTGGTATACTCATGCTTGCCGATGCGACTCATAATTGTTAATGATTTTTACAAAATGCTTGCTGTAGTCAATGAAACACATGTAAATATCTTTTATGTATTCTTTTGTCTTTTCAAGGATCTATCTCACATTCATGATAATGTCTCTTGTTCAGGGCTTAAACTGAAGACAAAAAGGAAGTGGAGCTGGGGGCAGGACCATGACCAGAAGTGGGGTGGGACAGGGACAGGATTGGAAGTGAACTTACTCCTACACACACAATGCTTAATTAGAAAGGAAACTGGTATGTACATATTCCTGTTACTCTATCTTACTTATCTATGGGACCCTTTGATTCTTGTGGGCTGGGGGGGGGGGGGGGTAAAGGGGGCTTTTGTGGATGTTGGGAGGAGGGTCTGGGACCCATATAGGCTCTTTCAGCCATCCCTACCAAATTTAGGCCACGGTATTCAGTGCTTGTGCGTGGACATGGTCCAGCAAATAATATTAGGGACTAATCCAGCTGGCAAAAATAAGCATTTAAAAAAATGCTAACCACTTCTGGCTGAATATTGGTTGGAATCTGCATTGTATAGAATTACTCTCCACATACTTTAAGATGTGGTTGCACCATGGATCTATACAGAAGCATTATGTCATCCTCTGTTTTCCTTTTCTTTCCATTTTTAGGGGCCCTTTTACAAAGGGCTTGCATGTGCCAATTTGGAACGACTGCTTGGCTACTACAGGAGCCCGGCAGTAATTCCCATCCCCACAATACACCATTTCTGGTGCTACAAAAATAATTTAAATTTTGTAGCACCGGGGCTTACCCGTCCGGAGTAGGTGGAGGTAAGGGCTCCCACGGACATGGCCGCACACCAATCCCTGTGATTAGCACATGGCCATTTCTTTTTTTAAGCAAAAACATACCTTTCACCCGCTGTGGTAACAGGGGGCCACATGGGAAATCCATGCACTGCCACCACAAGCCCCCTTTTACTGCAGCTTGGTAAAAGAGACCTTAATAATTTTTAACATTATATTTGTGTGTTTGTTTGTGCCACCACTGGACACTGAACTGAGGATTTCAACAAACTGTCCACAATACCCTCCAAATCGTTTTTTTTTTATTTTGCATGGTAATATCTAATATAGAAATCAGCATCATGCATCCTATAATCTGGATATGCATCACTTTTAACCTGTCCAGGTTAAATTCCATCTGCCATTTTGATGCCTCCTATAATTCTTCACAATTGATATAATTTAATCACAATGTGCTTTAACTACATAATATTATTTCACTCATCTCTCCCTTTTTCCAGATCATTTATGAATATATTAAAAAGTACCAGTACTAATATAGATCCCTGCAGTATTCCACAATTTTCTTTTCTTCACTGAAAGAAATACTTATTTAGTCCAACTCCCTGCCTAGATTTATTAAAAGGGGCTACTACATTACTGTACACTAGCATGAATTAACATAAGGGCCCTTTTACTAAGCCGCGTAAGCGTCTATGCGTGCCCAACAAGTGCCAAAATGGAGTTACCGTCCAACTACCACGTGGCTCTTGTGGTTATTTCATTTTTGGTGCACGTCCGATACGCGCGTCTGAAAAATATTTTTTTATTTTCAGACGCACATAACGGAAGCACATCAAGTGGCATTTGATGCACGTAGGCCATTACCGCCCGGATTCTTTACCGCTAGGTTAATGGCTGGTGGTAAGGTCTCAGACTCAAAATGGACGTGCAGCAATTTTGATTTAGCCGCACGTCCATTTTTGGCAAAAAAGCTCCTTTTTTACAGGCACGCTAAATGGATTGGCGCACACCCAAAACCTGTGCCTACACTACCTCAAGACATTTTTCAGCACACCTTTGTAAAAAGACCCCATACAATTTTATTTTGTTTTTTTACTACTGGTCCCATTTTATGCAGTAAGGCCTATTTACTATTATTTTTATTTTATTTGTACCATTTGTATCCCACATTTTCCCACCCATTAGCAGGCTCAATGTGGCTTACATTATACCGTAAAGGCGATCACCAAGTCCGGTAGATGTTAAACAAATACAGTTTAAAATAAGGGTCAGGTAAGGTTAGAGTAAACAGGTACAAAAAGGGACAAGGAAATAAAGGAATATATAATGTCCAATGCGATGTAAGGTATTGATGCATTGCAGAGTTGAGGCATTTAAGTAGGACCAGTAGGATAGGCATTGCAAAACAGATAGGTCTTTAATGATCATCTGAAGTTTTGATGGTCGTGAATCGTTTTCACACTCTTTGGTAGTGCATTCCACATTTGTGTACTTAAGTAAGAAAAATGTGATGCATATGTTGATTTGTATCTGAGTCCAATGCAGCTTGGATAGTGGAGGTTCAAATAGGTACGTGATGCTCTGGTTCTGTTTCTGGTCGGAAGATCTATCAAGTCAATCATATATTCAGGGGCATCACCGTAGACAATCTTGTGGACCAATGAGCAGATTTTGAAGGTAATGCGATCCTTGATTGGGAGCCAGTGCAATTTTAATCGGAAAGGTTTAGCGCTGTCGAATCGTGTTTTATCGAATATCAGCCTGGCAGCTGTGTTTTGGGCTGTCTGGAGATTCTTCATAAGCTGTACTTTACATCCTGCATATAATCCATTGCAGTAATCTGCATGGCTCAGAACACTTGATTGTATCAAGTTACGGAAAATTTCCCTCGGGAAATAAGGTCTTATACTTTTAAGTTTCCACATAGAATGAAACATTTTCTTTATAGTGGAGTTAACTTGGCTCTCAAGTGTAAGATTGCTATCAATAATAACACCTAAGATTTTGAGGTTATCAGAAATAGGAAGAGAATAAACAGGAGTGCTTAGGGTTGTGGGTTTATAATTATTGTATGGGGATGAGAGAATAAGACAATGTGTTTTTTCGGTGTTTAGTTTTAGTTGAAATGAGTTAGCCCAAGAATCCATGATGTTCAGACAGCGCGTGATTTCATTGGAGATTTCAGAAAGGTCATGTCTGAAAGGGATATAAATTGTAACATCATCTGCATAAATGAACGAGTGAAGTCTTTGACTGGATAAGAATTTGGCCAAAAGGGACATCATTATATTGAAGAGTATTGGTGATAATGGGGAACCTTGAGGTACTCTGCAATGTGCATTCCACGGTGATGAAATGTTTGTTTTTGATTTAACTTGGTTTGTTCTGGTGGTTAAGAAACCCTTGATCCAATTAAGTAAACCCAAAAGTATACTGTGGTTTATCGTGTCGAATGTGCTTGACATGTCGAATTGGAGGAGGAATATACTTTTACCTATGGCAATTTCATGTCTGAATTTAGGTAGAAGAGTGACTAGTACAGTTTCCGTACTATGGAAGGAGTGGAATCCTGACAGTGATTCATGTAATAATGAGAACTTGTCCATATATTCCATTAGTTGTTTGAACACCATGCTCGCCATCAATTTTACTACTAATGGGATGGATGCAACTGGGTGATAATTGGTAAGGTCGTTCGATTTTTTCTTAGCGTCTTTAGGTATTGGGGTAAGTAGGATGTTCTTCGGGGAAGAGACCCTGTTGGAGCATGTAATTTAGATAAGATGTAAGGTCTTCAATGAAGCAATTGGGGGCAGATTTAAGCAGATAGCTGGGGCAAGCGTCCAATTTACAATGTTTATTGGAGAATTTCCCAATCGCTTGGGTAACAGATTCTCTGAATTAATGGCAATAGTGTACACTAATGCAGTAGTGCACTTTAATAACCCCATGTTTTATGTTTTAGCCTGTTATATCTACAATAAAACATTACCTACTATCAAATTACTTTGTCATTTTGTGAAAGGTATCTTGTAGGGACTTTAATTCAATTTTTTCTGAAAATCCATATACAGTAAATCCACCAACTCACCCTTGTCCACATATCTCTTTGGTAAATCCATGTTAGCTTTACCCCATTAATCCAGATTGTCAGTAGGTTTGTTCTGCAGAACAGATTCTACCTTTTTATCTGGTACCAACTTTAGTCCCCTCTCCCTATTTTCAAAATGGTGTAGACTACTCTCCAATCTTCAACTAGCATAGCATAAGTTGAATAAGAGGTTAGTGATTACTAGTAATAAGTCTGCAATATAATTTGTGAGTGTATGCCACCTAGGCCCATTTATCTGTTACTCTTCAGTTTGACGGTTTGTTCTATTTCTTCTTCCTGGTTTATGATGATTTGCTTCAGGTCCTCTTCATGATGAGTTTCAAGTACCATTTGTAGCATAGATATTTAACTGATATTTCTCAGTAAGGACAGAAGCAAAGAATTCAGTTTGTTTTTGTGTGTGTGGCCATGTTCTCCTTGAGCACCATTTCTGCCCTTCAGTCATTCATTGGTCTAGATGACCTCGACATATAGGCTTCTTGTTTTGAATATACTCAGAAAAGGCTTTATTTTGAAGTTTTGCCTTTCCAAACTTTTTTTTTTGGCTTGCCTTATTAGAAGCTTTATATCTAACATACCAGTTCCTATGTTCTTTCCTCATTGTCATCCACTTTCCATTATTTGAAAGACCTATTCTTGTCTTCAGAAGCCTATTTTTTAAAAAATAATTCCTCAGTTTGTCATACAGTAGTTTCTCATTGTTAAAGTTAAATACTACTACTGAAGTAGTGTTCTTATTATTATTAGTTATGTTAAATTTGATGATATGATTGCTGCTGACAAGTAGGCCTACCATAGATATCTTGTGTGCCACATCTTGCATCAGAGTGAGAATTAGATCTAGATAAGTCCATACTTTCATTGATTTCAGTAACAGCAGCTCCATGAAGCAGTCATTCATGGCATCTAGAAACTTTGGGACCTTTTACTAAGCTGTGGTAAAAGGGGGCCTGTGCTAGTGTCAGTGCGTGTTTTTGATGTGCACTGAGGCCTCCTTTTACTGCAATGGGTAAAAGGCTGTCCATTTTTGACAAAAAGAAATGGCCACACGGTAAGTGAACCACTTACCACATAGCCATTTTGGTGGGGATCCCTTACCGCCACCCATTGAGATTGCAGTAGGGGCTTCTGCGCTATCCCGACAGTAACTGGGCAGTGTCGGGTGTGCCCGATTACTGCCAGTTAAGTTCCTGTTCTACAAAAATCGAAACATTTCTGTAGCACAGGAAATGGTGCGTGCTGGGGGGTGGGAACTAGTGCCGAGCTCGTGCAGTATCCCGGTGGTAGTTATGGATTGGCGTTGTAATAGGACAGGGTCCTTGAAGCCTCCCTTGAAGCAAGTAGTGTTAGAACTATTGTACCCAGAAGCCAGCAGGGAGGGGGTGGGACCCAAAACCTGGATAGGATTCCCTTACCGGGAGCCGGCCCAAGCATCAGCAGTAAGGGGGATGCAGAAACACCAGCGGCCAGGAGGGGGAGCAGGAACCAAGAGGACCAGTTTCCCTGGATTAGGAAGCAGTATGTAATTCCTGCCACCTGTGAGAGAGAGAGAGCTGCCTTCCTGAAGTCTTTGAGAAATGGAGGACTGGAGGAGATCTGTGGTGAGGAGAAAAAGGACAGGGAATAGGAGGAGAGTGGAGCCGATCTCCCTGCAGTTGCACCCTATGAGGAGGAACAGATGGACCTGGAGAGTTAAAGATAAGTGACTTTTTACAACTGTGGGAGAGACCAGTGTGTGGGAGGCCACAGAGTGTTTGTTGCTGTGCAGAGGGTGGAGCACTGCTCAGTCTGAGAACCAAAGTACTGTGGTTCCTGACTAAGGAGAGAAACTGAGTTGGACTTTGTGGAAGCCAAGGACTACTAACTGTAGAACACTTGAAAATAAAGGAACCTTTATTTGGAGGGAAGGGGGGGGGGGGAGGAATTGACCGAGGTTTGCTGGCTGAGAGAGGGATCTCAGCTCACCTGTTTTGTGCGCTGATATTTTTGGGGATTGTGGATTTCTGTTTTTAAGCTGCACTTGCTAAAAGCTGAGGACCTCAGAATTGTTTCCTCTGAGTTTAAAGGGGAAAGCGCCCAGTGAACAGCGCTCCTGTATTGGGGAGGATTGGAACTACAATAAAAAGGGCTTTTTGCTCAACTAGTGTGGTATATGTGCTGTGCCCACAGGTGCAGTTGCAGCTGGTGCTGCACCTGGGAGGAGGCCGCACCCTACGGAAGAAGGGAAGAGATTACAGCGTACAGCAAGCCCATTGCCACGTGCCAACCCTTTAATAAAATAACCCCTTTATCTCACCAGTGTGTACCAACCATAGACAATTGAAATTTCCCATTTTAATTGCTGGTTTTATTTGCTTTACTAATTTCTGCTAAGAAGGCAGAGATTAAAACTGTGCTTAAAGGGCAATTCCATAAACTAGGTGACCACATTTATCCATGTGTTACATGTATAAATATTTAGAATAATGACATAAGAGCTATTTTACATATATCTGCTTAATTTACAAAGTGTATATTTGCAAGGGTGGAGGGTAGTACACAGGGGTGGAGCATGGGTGCTCTGTCTATTTGAAGTTAAATCTTTGAGATCCATCCTTGTCTATCTCAGTTATTTCTAGTTTATAAAAATACTGAGGATTTGATATATAAAACTTTAAGGTGGGTAATTATTAAGACAAGAGTTTCACATTTGGGCCCTTTTGCTAAGCTGCATTAAGCACCTAATGTGGGTTAGTCTGTGTGCTAAAAACCAGAAGGTCCACAAAGTAATAAAGAAACAAGAAAAAAAAACAGCCTGTGCTAATATCTTCTGTGCTAAAAAGCAGCCAGGGTCCCTTTTACAAAGGCACGTAGGCGATTATGCGTGTCCAGTGCGCATCAAATTGGCACTATTGCCTGACTATTGTGTGCCCCGGCTGCTAATTACATTTTTGGCACACACTCAAAATACACGGCAGAAAATGCCTTTATTAAGCACCTGGGAACTTTCAGGCTTTGCCTTTGCAACAGAGGTCTTCAGATGAATTTTTGTTTGTGTGTGTTTGTTCCAGTTCCAGCCCTGCTAGTTCTTGTCCTGCAGCTTCAGCGCTAACCCTGCTTGTTCCTGCCCTGTCTGTCTTCAGCTTCAGTTCCTCCACTGCTTGTTCCAACACTGTCTGCTTTCAGCTTCCCTTCCAGCCTTGCCAGCCTACAGCTTCCGCTCCAGTTAGGGTTACCATATGTCCGGATTTACCCGGACATGTCCTCTTTTTGAGGACATGTCTGGGCAACCGGGCAATTTTTGCCAGCCTGCCAGTTTGTCCAGAAATCCGGACAAACGGGCAGATTGCTAGCCTCTCCTCCCCTTACGTACTACTGCCCTGGTGGTCTAGTGACCTCTTCCACCTTCGGGACAGGAAAAAGCCCCCCTCTTTCCTGCCCGGAGCGCTGCCCTGCATGCATCCTTCCTGTTTGTGATCGCGGTGCCGATTCAAAATGGCCGCCGAGAGTTGAAGTGACCTCGCGAGACTTCAACTCTCGGTGGCCATTTTGAATCGGAGCCGAGATCATGAACAGGAAGAATGCATGCAGGGCAGCGCTCCGGGAAGAGGTCACTAGACCACCAAGGCAGTAGTAAGGTAAGGGGAGGAGGTGACGGGGAGGGGGAGGGGGAGTGATGGGGTGTGTGGCAGGGGGGAGGGGAAAATGTGACAGGGGGCAGAGCAAAGGCGTGAAAGGGGGCGGGGTGGGCATGAAAGGGGACGGGTGGGACGTGAAAGGGGCGGGGTGGGGCATGAAAGGGGTGGGGCATGTGTTCTCCTTTTGGGGGGACAAATATGGTAACCCTAGCTCCAGTCCTGTTGTTCCTGTCCTGCTTATTCCAGCCCTGCCTATCTATAGCTTCAGCTCTAGTCCTGTTGTTCCAGTCCTGCTTATTCCAGCCTTGTCTGTTTTCAGCCTTGTTTCCTGTTTGGGTGGTTTGCATGCTGTCGCCGGTCACCAGCAGTGGCCCAAGGACTCACTACTCCTGACCCCGTGACACAATGCTTATGTCGAATTGTGATTGCTGGTGTTGTTGGAGACTGGATTTTATCTTTTTTGGAACAGCGTAAGTATTGTGTAGTACAAGGAGAAGGAAGATCAGAGATTATTGATTTAACTTCAGGTGTTCCACTTTTTCAGCAACTCTTTAATATTTTTCTTTTACCTCTATGCACTTTACAGAAGGATTTATGTCTTCATATTATAGGAGATATGCGGACATTATCCAATCTTTCTTTAAAATTGAGAATGCTGTTGCAGAAAGTATTCAGTTGCTATATCTGTACTTGAGGACAATTAAACAGTGGATGAAAGCAAATTCTCTTAGGAGCCCTTTTACTAAGCCGCGTAGGCACCTACGTGTGCCCAACGTGCGCCAAATTGGAGTTACCGGCAGGTTACAGCGTGGCTCTTGTTGTAATTCCCGGCGGAACTGCTTCTGTCCCTGCAGGAACCTCAAAGAGCTACTTCCATCCCCACGGGAACCCCGCTAGCCCCATTCCCGTGCAGCTCTCTACTACAGAGGAAATCAAACTTGGTTCTCCTAGTTCTCAGGCCACTGCACTGACCATTTGGCTACTCCTCCACTGACCTATTATATGACGGCTATAGTATGTACATCAGTATTTTCTTGTGGACCTGTAGGGACTGGCTGAAGATATTACTTCTCCTATGGGGGCTACTCTATATGAATGTGCAGAACCTGGAATCTGTGATTAACACCTGGAGACCTTGAGTCAATTTTAGCAGGCAATGTAAAAGATAGAGGTACTCAGTATTACTGAATATCCCTCTGAAAAATAGCCTCATTAACCATGATCTAGGTCAGTGCCCAGCTTAGAGATGTTAACCGTTCTCTGGGTCAGCTACTAGGTCTGGCTTTATTTATTTATTTGGCTTTAGCTTCTTCTTTTTTACACTTATTTCCATCCCTAGAATTAAAATAAAAAAGACCATTTGCTGTTATTAAGATAGACATGGTGAAAGTCGATGCTTATCTCTGGTGGTAAGTGGCATGGAATCTTGCCACTTTTATTTATTTATTTATGTATTTATTTGTTGCATTTGTATCCCACATTTTCCCACCTATTTGCAGGCTCAATGTGGCTTACATTGTTCCATCATGGCGGTCGCCATTTCCGGAGTGAGAGATACAAGTGGTATTGCATTCTGCCAGATATTTGTGACCTAGATTGGCCACTGTTAGAAACAAGATGCTAGGCTAGATTGGATTTTTGGTCTGGCCCAATATGTCTAATCTTATATTCTAATTAGCATATATATTTTTTTTTATTTCTTTACTATGCCTTTAAAACATTGCATAACAAATTCTAATGCACACAACCTGTGTATGAGGTTCAGGAATGTAAACTGTGAAGTTTGATTCAATTTATTGATCTATACTGGATAAAGAATTGCATCAAATCTACTTCAGTACTTAAAACAATAATTTTACCTAGAACACCAGCACTTTCCAGTATATCTGTCACTTTAAAATATGTTCTTTTCCACTTTCACAGAGGCAGACTCTTAAAGCATTCTTCTCCTGATAATGCACAGATTTCAAAGTGGCATTCTAAATCTATAAACAGTACCCGAGTGTTTTATATGGAAGCTGCAGTCTTTAATCAACTACTATAGATCTTTCTGATATCAAATAAAAAATGTAGGAAATAAAATAAGGTATAAATTTAAATACAAAAATGCACTCAAGCTAGGAATAATTTTAAACCATATAAGAGGCAAGCACTTAAAAAAAACTGCTGCATGGGTAAAATGACCATACATTCTTTGTGGATTTTGCTAGATTTTCAAAATGAAATATGTACATTCTTCTGCTTTCAGAATTACCCTTGGAAAACTATTCACTTATACTTACACCTGCTATTCTGAGTTAATTTATGCTCATACACTTAAATTTTCAAACTTATGATTGCAAATGCAAATCCTTCCTTTGGCTCTAGGAATGTCTCTGGTTTCAGAGAAGAAACATACACATGTAAAAGGCAATTCTATAAACGGAGTTCATCTTTTCTACAGGTGTGCTGAAAAATGGATTGACGTGCGTTCAAAACCCGCGCCTACACTACCGCAAGCCATTTTTCAGCACACCTTTGTAAACGGACCTCTAAGTTTTGTACTTGGGGGAATGAAGAGTTAAGTGATTTGTCCAGGTTAAAAAAATAAAAGGAGATTTAGTGGGAATTGAACCCAATCCCCCTGGATCGCAAAACACTACTCTAACCATTAGACTATACTTCTAATATAGCTGCTATTGTAACTAGTGTATATTCGGGCATGTCTTTAACATGCAATCTGCATGCCAGACATTTATTGAGTACATCTTAAGTGCTTGATTGCTGGTCCTACCTAGTGCATGCCCACTCTTAGCACCAAACACATTCCCTTTCAGGGTACATACATGTGTGTGGTATGCTGCACATGCTCAAACACTGTTTTGCCATTCTAGAATATCGCTGAGCACGTTCCTGGCTTTTGGACGGCCAGATATAGATTTTGGCCACACGAACGGTGCCTATCTTTTTATAAAATTGCCACCATATAGTCTATAAGTGCACTCTTTTACCCACATATAAGTTGAGAAATGTTGTAAAGCTCATTTCCTTGTTTTATCCAAGAAAATGGATTTGAGAATTACCCTCAAAGATGCAAAAGATTTCCTTCTGCTAAATGTGTCAATGTAAAAAGAAAAAAAACAAGAACAAAACATGCACATGGGAATTCAAGGTGATCAACCAGGTTATAAATTTGTTTTAGGACTTCAAAATAGGCCCAGAAAAAGTGTTTCATATTTCATAATCAGAGTTTACACATTACCACTGCTGGTTCTGCTCTGGAATCCATTACCATCTATATCTTAATATATCATTTCTAAGAATTCTGGTTCACATTTGTTATGGGGCATAGGTTCAGGCAGAAAATGGGAAAATATAGAATGTATTTTATATTTTTAGCACAAGATCTGCTTTTGGCTTCATGCCTGCCCTTTCTTCTTTTTGACATTAGAGCATGCCAGTGGCGTACCAAGGGGGGGACGGTCCGCCCCGGGTGAGGGTGCCGCGGCGCGTGCCTGTGAGCTCTGACTTTGCTAACCTCGCTCGTTTGCTGCAGCTCCCTCTGCCCCGGAACAGGTTACTTCCTGTTCTGGGGCAGAGGGAGCTGCAGCGAACGAGCGAAGTTAGCGAAGTCGGAAGCCCACAGGCGCGCACCGCGGCACCCCCCCCAGCGGCGTGCACCTGGGGGGGTGTCATTTTGCTGGGGGGGAGGTGTCATTTTGCAGGTGGGGGGGTGCGCTGCACCTGGGGGGGGCGCATCGGCGATCCGCCCCGGGTGCCATCCAGGCTAGGAACGCCACTGGAGCATGCAATAAAGCAATGGTTACCAAACCTGTTCTGGAAGCACTCCTCTCAGTAAGATTTTCAAGATATCCACAATTAATGTTCATGGGAGATATTTGTATGCAGTGGAGGCAGTAGATGCTAGTCTCTCTCATGAATATTCATTGTGGATATCCTAAAAACCTGATGGCTGGGGTGCCTCCAGGACCAGGTTTGGGAATCATTGCTATATCACATGTTCTAATGTCATTAAGAAGAAAGAGCATGAAGCCAAAAGCAGATCTTGTGCTAAAAATATAAAATGAATTCTATATTTTCCCATTTTCTGCCTGAACCTCGAGCTCACAATTCATAGCAAAGGAGCTTAAGGAAGGCTTTTCAGCTCCTTTCATGCACATAGCCCCTTTCTCTTTACGAAAAGGTGCCTTTTGAACTAACACACATTCATAAATCTCCCCTGAATCAGTTGATGGCATAAAGTTTAAAACAAAACTAAACAAAATAAAATCTACCATGATTTTAAGAGTTCTACAACTTTTAAGGACACAAATCCCCCTGTTTACTAAGCCGTGCGGCAACGCAGACACAGCCCATTCAAAATGCGGCTTAGTAAACAGGAGAGAACACAAAATTACAAACACAGTATTACAGATCTCACATCTTTTATGACTTTCTGACCCAGCTCTGAATACAGGAATTTGTCTGGGGGATCACAGTGTAGACAGAATAGCTTTATCACACATCAACTTACAAACTGATACATGCATTAAATAGTTCTAACATGTTAATTTTTTTAAATTTAAAACAAATGTGTGAAATTGAAAATAAAGTCCAAAAAGTTGGGGGAAAAAGACCAAAAGTTTGAAAATAAAATTATTTTTTTTCTGCACACATTCCTAGTTGATAACTTACTGAATATAGCACCTGGAGTATTGTGTTCAGTACTGGTCTCCGTATCTCAAAAAAGATATAGTAGAATTGGAAAAGGTACAGCGAAGGGCGACAAAAATGATAGTGGGGATGGGACGACTTTCCTATGAAGAGAGGCTGAGAAGGCTAGGGCTTTTCAGCTTGGAGAAGAGACGGCTGAGGGGAGATATGATAGAAGTGTATAAAATAATGAGTGGAATGGATCGGGTGGATGTGAAGCGACTGTTCACGCTATCCAAAAATACTAGGACTAGAGGGCATGAGTTGAAGCTACAGTGTGGTAAATTTAAAACGAATCGGAGAAAATTTTTCTTCACCCAACGTATAATTAGACTCTGGAATTCGTTGCCGGAGAACGTGGTACGGGCGGTTAGCTTGACGGAGTTTAAAAAGGGGTTAGATAGATTCCTAAAGGACAAGTCCATAGACCGCTATTAAATGGACTTGGAAAAATTCCGCATTTTTAGGTATAACTTGTCTGGAATGTTTTTACGTTTGGGGAGCGTGCCAGGTGCCCTTGACCTGGATTGGCCACTGTCGGTGACAGAATGCTTGGCTAGATGGACCTTTGGTCTTTCCCAGTATGGCACTACTTATGTACTTATGTACTTATATTCCCTCCCCCCCTTACAGAATACCTGCTCTGTACTTTTACTCATAGCAAAAAATAAACAAAGGGGCCCTTTTATTAACCTGTGGTAAAACGTGACCTGCGTTATGACTAGTGCATGGGTTTCTCATGTGCTGAGGTCACTTTTAGTGTGGCTTTAAAATGGACGCATTTCTTATTTCCCCATTAATGGCCACACACTAGTTTCCAAATTAGCAGGTAGCCATTAGCACGGCAGCCCTTAGCAACACCTGTTTACTAAGAGGTCCCATGCAAATCACTTGCTATTCAGTTAGTGTGTGGCGATTCAGCTGCACTAACCGATTAGCACTGGCAAGGCTACTCTTTTCCCCCAAACACAACCCCAGCACTAAAAAATAAAAAGTATTTTTAGCACATGGGAAGCACACACAGATCCGTAAACTACTGTGGGATTTTAACCTGTAATAAGGTAGGGTTACCATATTTGCTCCCCCCCAAAAAACAGGACACATGCCATGCCCTAGCTTGCCCCTTGTCACACACCCCACACCGCCCCTTTTACACAAACACCGACCCCCTATCATACACCCTAAAGGTGTCCTATCCTCTCCTCCCCTTATCTTACTATACTGCTCTGGTGGTCTTGTGATCTCTTTGAGGCAGGAAAGAGCCAGTTGTGTAGTAGATCTAGAAGTTCCCGTGATGTATTGGGCTCTGACTATGGGTGGGTAACCCTTAGTCGGTATTCCCAGTACTTCAGCAAAATATTTCCTTATCAAATCAGGAGCTGAAATAAGTGGTGACTTAGGAAAATTTAAAAATCTCAGGTTATTTTTTCTTCCTTTGTTCTCCAAGTACTCCAACTTACAAACTTGCACCTCTCTGTCCTTAATTGCCAATGAAAAACTTTGTAAATGGCTTATCTCCCCTTCTATTGATTCAGTTCTTTGAGAATAATTTTCAACTTTATCCAACAAAACTTGAAAATCCACAATCTCTCCTTTAAAGGTATTAGATACCTGAAGGAGGGAAGTATTTAAACCCTGAATTGTATCCCATAAAAGTTCTAATGTTACCACAGCAGGTCTTCTCAATTCTCCATTGCTTCTGGGAGTTGAACCCTGAGTAGGAGGGGAAGCAAGCTGAAACTCCTGGTTCTTCTCTGAAGATTCTCTTCTCAGGGTTTGCGTAGCCGCGGGTCCTCCTCTCACAACAATGGAAACCTGACCCTTATTGGGCACCCCAAGACGCTGTAACCCCGTTGGCACGTTTCCACTACCCGGCATTAGAGGAGCTGTGTTGGAGGGAGGGCTAAGTGAAACTCCCTCTATGCTACGGTCTGCTTCCAATACTGCGGATTCTGTCAAAATGTATTCCGAACTCCGAAGTTTTCCAGGGTGGTCTGGCGAGTGGCTAGGGTTTCTGCAGGACTAGAGGGGGTTAGTAACCTTGGTTTCCCTTTCCTTTTCCCCATGTCAAACACCGGGGAATTTCCAACCAGAACCCACACACTGGTGTTCAGGAGCTTCGTGAAGCCACGTCTGCTCAGGTCGTCATCTTGGATCTTCTGTGCTTTTTCTATTAATGCCAACCAGTAATTTTTCCCATTAGCACATGGCCATTGGAACGTAAGCCCCTTTTGCTACCCATTATATCGGTGGTAAGGGCTCATGTGCTAACCACTTCCTAATCAGTTAGAATGAAGCAACGTAACTGCAAAAAACAATTAGCATAGAATACACCTACTCTTCTCCCCCAGACTCATCCCCAGCATTAAAGAATAAAATCTATTTTTTAGCACTTGAGAAACATGCGCCAATGCCAAAATTACTACAGGACACCTTAGCGCACCCCAAGATAAGGCATTTAATCTACGGTAAACACACATGAGTGCTTACTGCAGTTTAGTAAAAGGACTTCTAAGTCTGCATTTACACATGCCCATTTAGGCGCTCCACTTACACTAGATCAAAGGCTGCTGTAAATGCAGGTGCCTAACTGTGCCAAATGTGCATGAATTCAGGTATTCTGTAACCTACATGCACATATTCTGGTGATGACCCTGACCCACCCATGCCCCTCCAACATCAAAGCCCCCTTTGAAGATGCACACCCTTGAATTTCCACCCAGATTATCAAGCAACTAATGGCAGATGCATCTATAAGTGAAAATTAGTGCCTATTAGTGTCAATTAACTCCAATTATAGCCAATAATTGGCTAAGTCCAACTGACAGCCGATTTTTATATTAATTTGCATGCACAACTTACCTTATTTTAATTGTATGCAAATTTGGGTGCTAAGCATCAATTTGTGTGTGTTGTTATTGTAGAATCCAGGGGATTATACCTCAGAATGCAGACTATAAGCTCCAAATTGGGAAATCTCTTTAAAGGGCCTGGTGATGAGATGCATTAAGCCCATTTCTCAACATCCCTGACAACAAATCTCCCCATTCCCCCCATCTCCAATATTCAAAATCACATATCCTCATACTTGAACCCCACCCCTTCCCAGCACCTACCAGGGGTTAGAGGATAGTGGAGGGGGCAGCAGTGATCCTCAGTTGCTTTAATGCCATTGGGTTGCTGGGTTCAAAATGGTGCTAGTTAATCCCTAGTGGTAATTTTGCAGTACTATGTCTAGAGATCAAGATGCTAAATAAGGGTCTTGCACCAGGGAAGGAGATAGAGTGAAGTAAATATTGCTGCTGTACCTTGGAGAGAAAATGTTGTGTCCCCTCTTGGACATGCAGAGCAAAGATTAATCACCGACATTGCTGTAGACCTCAGTGTAGTACTGCAAGTTGATTATTCACAACTATTTATATGGTGGCAGTGGTTATTTTTGTAAACTTGCAGTCATCTTTGTTGCTAGGGACCTTGACAGGCTGAACAAAAATTATCCATCTAAGCAGCGATATTTTGCTGCTAGAAGGATAACTTATTCATCCAAGTCCGGGCATATTAATAGCAGATATAACTTTAACTGATAAGTTATACATGTATAATAATAAATACATATATAACTGTGGCTCTAATACTTAATACCACTACTGAGTACATATATATCATATTATATCACTATCAGAAAATGTACTCCCTGATGTTTTAGTGCATGTATGGGTACATTAAAAGTTATCGCCTCAGTATATATTAAATAGGATAGCACATCTTTTCAGCCATTACCTTTTTAGGTTCTAAATCAATAGTATCAAAAATTACATTTCACATCTCTTACTTAACTGCTGATTTAGGGTAGTAGTAAACTTCTAGAATCTCAATGATGTGGCAGGGATGCATGCTAAGAATTTAGCACACGGATTGATTTATTTCCCCTCCCGGAAACTTCCCTATGCAACACACTGCTCCCCCCCTCCCCTCGTCGACCTTTCTACAGCTCTTGAACTTTCTCAAACATGCTGACCTCTAACCCACCTTCAAGCCTCCGTTGGTTGTTTTTAGCACATGCCTGTTAGTACATAAGCCCTGAAATAATAAGATTAGTAGTAGTTCATTGTAAAGAGCTATTTATACCAAGAGTGATTATGGTATGAAATCTGTTGCTGTTGGTGACAGTTTTAGACATGACAGCACATAGTGTGTATTTACAAATGAAGTTTACTGAGTTGGTAGTTTTGGATATGTGTTGAAGTTTAATTGATAGCTGCTGATGCAGAAACCTGCTTTGCTTAACTAATTGGATTCAGGGAGACAAGCTGTAGTCGGGAAATGGAATTGACTCTCATCACAGAGTTAAGGAAGCTGTATTGATTCAGGAAAAAACTTGAATTGTACAGTGTATTTTGATCCTTCATGTTGATCTCATCAAAGGTAGAGAGGTGCCCAGGTGAGAAAAGTGTGGTTAATCTTCAGTTTTTACATGAATATATATATCTGCTTGATGGTTTTCAAACATTTGTTGTAAAAGAGATTTCTTGGTCTGTGCTAAATTGATTTAATGTGCACTAACTGACAAATTAAACAATTAGTATGCATTTAAGTCAATTTAGCAGACATTAAAGCAAATGCACACCCATAATGAAATGGGGAATGAAGGTTTAATGCAAAGTTGTCTTTGTTTTTCTTTTAAATAAAAGAAACCAACACAAGTAACTGTTAAGCAAAATATATGCCTAAATGCCCAATATCCAAATGAAGGCACATTGGCAATTAGTTCACATTAACTAAACCAAATGCACACCCTAATTAAATGAGGAAAGATGATGTTTGCCTAATGGTTAGTGCAGTGATCTGCAATCTTGAGGAACTGGGTTTGAGTCCCACTACAGCTCCTTGTGATCTGGGGCAAGCCACTTAACCTTCCATTGCCTCAGGTATATAAAACACTTTATTTTATTGCATTGCATTTGTATCCCACATTTTCCTACCTCTTTGCAGGCTCAATGTGGCTTACAATACATCATGAATAGTGCAAATATATAAGAAAATAGACATTTAGTATTACATAAGGATCTTGGGTAGCATGATAATGATAAAGCATGATAGTGGTTTAACAAGCAAATATCGTAAGGCAATACTGGATATATATGTAGGAGTTCACATTTGTTGATCTTTGTGGTATGCCTTGTTAAAGAGATGGGTCTTCAGTAATTTGCGGAAGTTAGTTAGTTCATAGATCGTTTTTAAGTTGTGCGGCAGCGCGTTCCAGAATTGTGTGCTCAAGTAGGAGAAGGTTCACGCATGCGTTAGTTTGTATTTTAGACCTTTACAGTTGGGGAAGTGAAGATTGAGGAATGTGCGGGATGATTTTTTAGCATTCCTGGGTGGTAAGTCTATCAGGTCTGACATGTAGGCTGGGGCATCTCCATGAATGATTTTGTGAACTAGGGTACATATTTTGAACGTGATGCGTTCTTTAAGTGGGAGCCAGTGTAGCTTTTCTCGAAGCGGTTTAGCACTTTCATATTTTGTTTTAATGAATATGAGTCTAGCTTCAGTGTTCTGGGCTGTCTGAAGTTTCTTGATTATTTGCTCTTTGCAGCCAGCATAGAGTGCGTTGTAATAGTCTAGATGGCTGAGTACCATTGATTGTACCAGGTTACGGAAGACGGTCCTTGGGAAGAAAGGTCTTACTCTTTTTAATTTCCACATTGAGTGGAACATCTTCTTGGTTGTGTTTTTCGTGTGACTTTCAAGTGTTAGGTGTCGATCAGTGGTAACTCCAAGAATGTTTAGGGTGTCCAAAATTGGAAGATTCAGTTTTGGTGTGTCAATGGTGGTGAATTTGTTCGTGTTATGTTGAGATTGTGAAGCCCATTAGGGGCAGAGAAAGTACCTACATATACTGTGTACAATGCTGCATGCATCTTGTAGCACTATAGAAATGATTACTAGTAATAGTTTTTCTTTTAAATCAAATCAAATCAAAACAAGTAACTATTATTCAAAAGATTATTCAAAATGCTCAATATTCAAACATGTTTTTCATTGGCTGCCTGGTGGACAATCATTGCTTCCTTATCTGTTTATATTTTTTAAAAATATTGTGATAATTTAGAAATGTTTAATTCATTAAGGGGAACTTTTACTAACAAGCATTGAGTTTTGGGCTTAACACATTTTAATGCGGGATTTTAAAACTCAGCAATTCCCAAGCTAATGCTTCATCAAGAAGGGACATTCCTTGTATTTTCTATTTGCAAGTCATGTATTAATGTACCCACTGGCACATTGCACCTGCTCAGAGGTAACATGGGACCACTTACCACCTCCTATGTGGAGGGACATGTTTGAAAAAAAAAAAAAAAACCCATCCAAGTCAGAATTGAAATGTCCTGCTCATAACGTAAAAAAAAAAAAAAAGATCCATCTCACAACCATTTTCGAACAGAAAAATCATTGGAAGAGCCAGAAAATAGGTGGTCCTAAATATTATCCATTTAATGATGATACTCAGCAACAAAATTGGTAAGCTAGCCATTTAATTTGGGCCTGAATAATAGGCCTAAAATAGATGAATGGTGCCAATACAGTCACTGCACTAAAGGGCTCTTTTGCTAAAGTGTGGTACATTTTTACACTCACCGCAACTTAACTACAAAACTTAAGGTGCCATAAGTGCAAAGCCTGCATGCTAAATGCAGGGGGTGTGTCCAACGTCTGCCCTACATTTACCAAACAGCACCACATTACATGCACTAGAAGATAGCACAGGAGCACCTGTGTTATCTGTCACACAGTGGGGTCCCAACCCATCAATAAATAAATAAACATAAATAAATAGTGGAACACCACAGTGGTACATAACTTCCGCCCCTGAACACATTCCCCATGATCTGATCCCTGTAATATCTGATCCCCATCTCAGTCCTCCCCTTTCTGAGCACACTACCAGAACCCTTATCCACACTCTTATCACCTCTCGCTTAGACAGGTCTCCCACTTAGCTATCTCCTCTTCAATGTGTTCAAAATTCTGCTGCACAATTTATATTCCGCCAGTGTCTCTATGCACATATTAGCTCTCTCCTCAAGTCACTTCACTGGCTCTCTATCCATTTCCGCATACAGTTCAAACTCCTCTTATTGACTTACAAGTGCATTCACTCTGTAGCTCCTCAGTACCTCTCCACTCTCGTCTCTCCCTACACTTCTCCCCGGGAACTCCATTTACTGGGTAAATTTCTTATCTGCACCCTTCTCCTCCACCGCTAACTCCAGATTCCATTCCTTTTATCTTCCTTCACCCTATGCCTGGAATAGACTTCCTGAGCCGGTACGTCAAGCTCCATTTCTGGCCGTCTTCAAATCTAGGCTAAAAGCCCACCTTTTTGATGCTGCTTTTAATCCTAACCCTTACTCACTTGTTCAGTACCCATATTTTATCATTCCCACCTTAGTAATTCCCTTATCTCTTATTTCTCCTATTTGTCTGTCCTAATTAGATTATAAGCTCTCTCAAGCAGGGACTGTCTCTTCATGTTCAATTGTACAACGCTGCTTATGTTTAGTAGCACTATAGAAATGATAAGTAGTAGTAGTAGTAGTTGAAATGTGATTCCCAGTCCTTAAATTCCCCACCCAATCCGATCCTCCTTGCACTTAAACCAGGCCTCCCAACAGACAGACCCTTCCACAAAGAACAACTATGCTTCTCCAAAGGAATACACTCACCCTACCCTCTGACCCTGTCTGGATCAGCAGTGGTCAGTTCAACAGTCATGGGAAGCAGCAATCCCCCTCCACTGTCACCAAAGTCAGCATCATATAAGGAAGAATGACCTCTAGCAGTAGTATCACAAGACTACTGCTAGGGGGCAGAGATGCCATTTTGGATGTGGACTCTGACCTGAGTGGCAGCAGAAAGAAATTGATGCTACCCATGACTTCTGAACCTACCACTGCTGACTCTGGGTTAGGCCCCGGGTGGGGGTCAGGAGAATGGGGAGATTAGGGCTTTTGGGGTGGGGTTGTTCTGTTGGGGAGTGGGATTTGGCTATGAGGGGCAGGATTTGACTGTTGGTTGGATTGGACTGAGATAAATTTGAGGAGGTCTGACTTCCCAGGAAGGGGGTGCAAGAGAAGGATCAGACTTCAGGTTGAGTGGATATTGGGAAGGGATTAAAGTACAATGGCTACACCACTGCAGCACTGCATCTGTTGCCAGCCTCTTTATAGGACTGCTGATCATACAGATGCACTTGGTAGCTCCTCTTGAGGTCCACTAAGTGGAGATGCACTATTGGCCCTTTATAGAATCACGCTTAGTGCCAATTCCCATGCCTAATTTACATCTGCTGAAATCTGGTGTAAATACTGGTGCTCAAGTTAGGCATGCTGAGGGCACTAAAAACCAACCTATTCAAAAAGGCCTACCCCAACAATCCTACGTAAACTCCTTCACCCAGCAACACAGCATGACCAGTGATCGTACTGGACAACATACAATCTTCATCCCTCCTGACCCTTCACAACTACCTCATTCGATCACTATACAACCTTGTATTTGTTTTCAACCGACTTGGCGAACGCCTTGACGGTACTGTGTAAGTCACATTGAGCCTGCAAATAGGTGGGAAAATGTGGGGTACAAATGTAACAAATAAATACATAAATAAATATTCACTGTTCCCTCTAAGCTAAGCTGGAATCCCCCAACTGCACTGCTGTCAGTGGGTGCTGATGCTTCAATATTGTGTTTTCAATCACTAGAGACAGGCAGATTAGGCTCATTTTTGACTTAGCTAAGGAGGATTCTGTACTTCCTTTTTATTTAAAACTTCATTGGTTACTGATTGCAGCTAGAGTCTTGTTTAAATTTGCTTGTATTCTTTATAAAGCCTTGCACGGGATAATTCCTGCTTACTATTGGAAGTTTGATAGTGAACTGTAGGCGGAGGACTCCAGCTCAGCTTAGAGGGAACAGTGCATGTAACTTTTTGGAATGCCCCTGACATGCACCTGACCACGGCCCCTTTTGAGTTAGGCACCATGCCTTACAGAACATCACACAGCCAGGTGAGCATGCAGACTTTAATGAGTGCCAATTAACTTCAATAACTGGTAACACACAATTATTAATAACTAAGGGATCATTACTCAGGGGTCCTTTTACTAAGGTGCACTGAAAAATGGCTTGCGGTAGTATAGGCGCGGGTTTTGGGCGTGCGCCGATCTATTTTTCAGCGCACCTGGAAAAGAGGCCTTTTTAAAAAATTTTGCCGAAAATGGACATGCGGCAAAATAAAAATTGCCGCTCATCCATTTTGGGTCTGCAACCTTACCACCAGCCATTGACCTATCGGTAAAGTCTCACACGTTAACCAGACGGTAATGACCTACGCACGTCAAATGCCACTTGGCACGCATCTGATACACACATCCAAAAATAATATTTATTTTTCAGCTGTGCAAATCAGACGCAAGCCAAAAATGAAATTACCGCAAGAGACACGCAGTAGCCAGGTGGTAACTCCATTTTGGCACCCCGCTTATGTGGCTTAGTAAAAGGGCCCCTCAATAAATTGCACACACATTATGGATGTGCACACAAATCTGAGTTTCATAATCTGGAGGCTGTGTATACTTGCCTTTTTTCTGATATACATATTTACATTATAGCTTTATTCCAGCTCCACACAAACCGTGCCCCTGAGGATGCCTACACGTGATTAAGGTCAAAGCAGTCACACTCCTTCCTTTTGCCTATTTCTTACATGTATATGCTTGGCACGATTTTACAACTTCTTCCCACATGCAAAAGAAGCTTTAAACATGAAAAAGAGCTTTATAAACATGCAGTGTTGAGCACATCTGGTACGAGCTATACAAATTACTATAATCATAAACATAGAGAAGATGGTCTCCTTTCTGTGTTGGCATTTATCATTATTTTACATTTGAGTTCATGTGGTGCCCTAAATGAGTGCTCTGCACAACAAACAAAGACAAATTTGTGTCTTTGCAGCTTTACCATCTGAGTGGGAGGCTGAGACAATAGACAACTTTTCAAGGTCACAGCAAGCATTCATGCTGTGATTAGACAGTGCTTGTGCTATGTAATCAACATATACATGCAGAAGGCCCATAATAAACCTGTGTTATCATATCTTCTGATGCTGGCAAAAAGCAAACCTACCTATACTGTAATTTCTGGTTCAACAATTATATTGACCATGAATGTACCACCGTAGTACCATGTAATCAATATTGCTGTTTCTTCAGTGCTTTTACATTACTTTGCATTTACATTACATCAAGTTTGTAGCCTGCTAAAACCTCAGCAGTTCTAAGTGGGTTCCAATCAAAGAAGCCAGAACACAGTTCTGGGAAGCAATATCAATACCAATTTTAAACACAACATTTTCTGAAAACATATGTTTTAAAACTCTTCCTAAATGAGAAATAGGACAGTGATAGAGCTAATATCTTTGCTGTCTTTCATAAACATACTTCCTGCACTGCTAATAGCTTATAAAAAAGACCTAGCCTTTTTCTTGTGAGCCGAATGCCTCCGACCTCTGTTAAGAGATGCGAAACAAAAGTGATTTAGCATTTAAGCAGGAATTATCCCATGCAAGACTTTATAAAGAATACAAGCAAATTTAAACAAAACTCTAGCTGCAATCAGTAACCAATGAAATTATAAATAAAAAAGAAGTACAGAATCATCTTTGAATAAGACAAAAATGAGCCTGACTACAGTATTCTCCACCGTTTGTAATTTTCTTAATAGACCCTTCAAACAACCTAAGTAAATCAGATTACAGTAATCAAGAGTTGATAACAGTATGGGATGAACTAACCGTTCATATTGTTTAGAATCAATATATTTTCTTATGGTACAAAGTTTTTCAGTAAAACAAAAAAAAAAAACAAATTTTTGTAACTACTGAATTTACCTGTGATTCCAATGAAAGTGAACTAATCAATATAATCCCCCAGGATCTTAATTATAGAAGAAATCTAATAGTTAACATTATTGATAATAAGTGACTGAGGGGCCCTTTTACTAAGCCATGTAAGCATCTATGTGCATCCAACGTGTGCCAAAATGGAGTTACTGCCCAGCTACAGCGTGGCTCTTGTGTTAATTTCATTTTTGGCGAGCGGCCGATACGGGCGTATGAAAAACTTTTATTTTCAGAAGTGTGTATTGGGCATGCACCAAGTGGCATTTGATGCATGTAGGCCATTACCACCCGGTTACTGCCTGAGACTTTACCGCTAGGTCAATGGCTGGCAGTATTATTATTATTATTATTATTACATTTGTACCCCGCGCTTTCCCACACAATGCAGGCTGAATGCGGCTTACATAGTAATTTGAAATACAAAATTAATAGAATTTGAATAAACAGTAGTAAAAC
The DNA here is from genome assembly GCF_901765095.1 of Microcaecilia unicolor. Taxonomy (NCBI): domain Eukaryota; kingdom Metazoa; phylum Chordata; class Amphibia; order Gymnophiona; family Siphonopidae; genus Microcaecilia; species Microcaecilia unicolor. The sequence continues at coordinate 38,571,869 of NC_044037.1, forward strand.
AATGTAAAGTTGGGCTTAGTAGTGTATGATAAGTTGAGCTAGATAATATATGACTAGGATAAAAGAGGGTAGACAGGATAGGATAGTGTAATTTGGGAGAAAGGGTAAGGAGGGATAAAATTAAGGAGAGATGGAAAGAGAAGGATGGGAGGTTGGTATTTAAGTCAGAACAGAATTGGGAGTGGAAGTTGGCGAGATTAGGTTGGGGCATTTGGGTAGGCTTTCTTAAAGAGAGTAAGGTCTCAGACCCAAAATAGACGCTTGGCAGTTTTCATTTTGCCGCACGTCCATTTTCAGCAAAAATAAAAAAAGGCGTCTACACTACTGCAGGCCATTTTTCAGTGCAGCTTAGTAAAAGAACCCCTGAGGAATTTGTTCAGATCCTGAATGGACATATAGAAATGTTACAGCGTACCTTGTTAAATTATGAATGGTAAAAAAGTATATTTAGCTTGAGTCACCTGATTTTGTAACAACAAAGATAAAAGAGCTTTAGAAATGATACAAATTATAGGATAGTATTGTGAATATTTATACATTGCTGATCAGCTTTTTAAATCATAGTAACATTAAATAATCCAAGATCAACAATACAAATCTTCATAAGAATGAGTAGAGGGAACAAATGTACCCTTCTGAAATAAACATGATAAATGACTGGTCAATATTCAGCTGGGTCATCAGCGTCTTTTTGTTTAAACATTGGAGCTAAACTACATCTGGATATTTAGCACTGGTACCCACATAGGAGGAGATTTTATATATGGCGCCTAAACAATTGGTACTGAAATCAGTGCCAACTAAGTGTATTCTATAATCGGCACCTAGATTTAGGCACCGATTATAGAGTATGCTTAGTTGATATGTCAGCGCTGATATCGGCACGCATCCATTTATTACAACGAAAACAGGGTGTAAATCTCAATGTGTAGATTTAGGCACACTGGGCCATATTCTAAAACTAGGTGCCTAAATTTTGGAATGCCCATGAAATGCCTATTTCCCTGCCTATAACCACACCCCTTTTATCCTCTACACATTAGAAGTTCAGCGCACATCGTTACAGAATACACTTAGCGAGTTGTGCACCTATATTCTAATCAGTGCCAAATAGCGCTCATTATTGCTTGTTGAGTGCTGTTATCAGTGCTCATTAGTTTGTTAATTTAATTTAATTTTTATTTTATTGCATTTGTATCCCACATTTTCACACCTATCTGCAGGCTCAATGTGGCTTACATAGTTTTGTAACACAGTTAATCCTGGATGTCAGGTACAATTATTATTGTGCAGAGATTAATTAGGGAAGAGAGTAGAGAGAAGAGGGAAGGAATTTATTAGGTATAGTAGAGGAAAGACTTTCAGAAGTGGATTAGTGAGGTTCTGGGTTTTCATTGTAGGCTTTGTTGAAGAAATATGTCTTGAGGGATTTGCGAAAGATAGTTATTTCGTTGATTGTTTTCAGGTCTCTAGGTAGTGCGTTCCATAACTTTGTGCTCGTGTAAGAGAAGGTGGTAGCATGCATCTGCTTGTATTTTAGTCCTTTGCAGCTGGGGAAGTGTAGGTTGAGAAATTTGCGAGATGATTTCGTAGCGTTTCTGGGAGGTAGGTCCACGAGGTTTAGCATGTAGATTGGGGTGTCTGCGTGAATGATTTTGTGTACCATTGTGCAAATCTTGAATGCAATGCGTTCCTTAAGTGGGAGCCAGTGAAGTTTCTCTCTTAAGGGTTTTGCGCTTTCATATTTAGTTTTTCCAAATATGAGTCTGGCAGCAGTATTTTGGGCAGTTTTAAGCCAATTGAGGGGGTCTTTTATTAAGGTGCATTCACATTTTTAGCGTGTGCTAAAAAGAGGCGCGTGCTAAACGTTAGAGACGCCAATGCATTCCTATGGGCATCTCTAATGTTTAGCGCGTGCCTATTTTTAGCATGCGTTAAAAACATGAGCGAACCTTAGTAAAAGACCCCCTAAGTTATGCATGGTGTTATAGAATCTGTGCTGATTTCTGCACCTAAATCTAAGTACACTATATAAAATCCGGGGGCTAGTGACTCGCAATGAATATCCTGATGCACCAGTGACACCTGGTGCTATCCATACAGAACTGATATTCAGTCTGCTATCCAGATAGCTATGCTGGTAAAATGAGGACAGCTTTTTTACTGCCCTAATATTTTCTGGATAATTATCCATGTGAAAGGCAATTCTATAACATGACACTCAGATTTGCACATCCATTGCATGAGACCTCATTTAGTGTACTGTGTACAGTTCTGGAGACTGCACCTTCAAAAAGATATAAAAAGGACGGAGTTGGTCCAGAGAGCAGCTACTAACATGATCAGTGGTCTTCATCATAAAGGATATGGGAACTGACTTAAAGATCTCAATATATATATATTCTTTGGAAGAAAAGCAGGAGAGGGGAGATATGATAGAGATGTTTAAATACCTACATGGCATAAATGCACAGGAGGCGAGTCTCTTTCAATTGAAAGGAAGATCTGGAATGGCAGGCCATAGGATAAAGGTGAAAGAGAACAGACTCAGAAGTAACTTGAGGAAATACTTCTTCATGGAAAGGGTGATGAATTCGTGGAACAGCCTCCAAGTGGAGGTGGTGGAAATGAAAACAGTATCTATCCCCGGTACCTTTCAATTTATTTTTGGCCCCTTTAGTGTAACAAATTCAGGAGTTTTCAGTAGGCGTATACGTGTACGCTGATGATATTTTAGTGATGGGCTACTGTTCCCCATATAAGATGGATCTTTCTTCCTTGAATAATTGTTTACAGAGGGTGGCTGATTGGTTGCAGCAGCATAAATTGATCCTGAATGTGGCAAAGAAAGGAGCTTGCTGGCTTACAGACACCTCATAAGATCCGGTGTTTTACCAAAGTGTTTGGAGGGAAATGTTCAGCTGTGTGAGGACTTCTATTATTGGGGAGTCATTGAGGACATGGAATTGAGCTTTGAGCAGCAGTTGTATTGAGTTATTTGTTCAGATTTTGGTAATTTGCGGATGCTGCAGGCAGGCAGTGAAGCCTTATTTTGATCAGGAATCCCTGCATGTTTTTTTTTTTCCCATGCCCTAGTAATTTCCAAATTAGATTATGCCAATGTGGTTTATATGGGAATGGCACAGAGATTAAGGACTTTACAAAATGCAGCCATTGGGTTGTTGGGGGATGCAGTTAGGGGGCATCATGTCACTCATTTTTATTTTCATTTTCATTGGCTTTCAGTGGAATATAGGCCCTTGTATAAAGTGTTAATCATGACTCAGAAAGTTTTGTACCAGAGAATTTCTGAATATTTAGTACCTATGGTCCGTCCTTATGTTCCTGGCTGCTCATTATGGTCAACCTCTGTGCAGTTATTGACTTTGCTAGAAACAGGTCAGGCTCGCTTGTGAGTGACTCAACAGAGTGCTTTTTTTTTTTACAGTCTCTATTTTTATGGAATGGTCTTCCTCAGGATTTGAGATAGGAGGTGTCTTTTAAGTATTTTAAGCAAAAATTTAAATCATATTTATTTTTTCAGAAACCATTTGGGATAGGCAGCTGATCTGGGCGAATATTATCTCTGATGCAAGAATGTGATGGAATGTGATGATGTGTCTAAGGGATTGTTTTTGGAAGAATGTTTAGGTTTTTTTTTTTTTTTTACTGGCATTCCTTTCTGATTTTATAGATATTTTACTGTGAACCACTCTGATTAATTATTTTATAAGGGTGGTATATCAAAGCTATTACCTGTCTAAATTCAAGCAAGTTTGAGACAAATACATAGGATCTCTAAGAAAGAGGAAGGGATAGTTGATGACATGGATGTGCAGACTGGATAGGACATGTGGTCTTTATCTGCTTTCATTTTTTCTCTGTTTCTAAGTCTCTATCTATGTAAATATAGAGAATACTAGCAAATTCATTGGAAACTACACATTTATACATGCAAGTGCTAGCAAAATGACTAAGCACTATTCTGTGAGGACAGGCCTAAGTGGAATAGTGTGTAAATGTGAGGGGAGTGTTCACTTGGTCTGGGAATGGGCAATACATAGACATGTCTACAACTTATATATACAACTTTCAGGTTACGTGCACTCTTGCTGTATTTACATGACCACAATTATGCCAGATCTATGGCTGGGGTAACTGCAGCCACATAAATGTTAGGTGAACCAATGCCAGATTACGCTAGTCCTATATAATAATTTGCACCTCCAGCATTCTACGTCTGGATGCCTGGGTTCGTAACATCCATAACCACTCATTGCCCCACCCTCGCCAGCCTGCTTTCCCTTCTCTCTCAGCTCTGCCTCTGGTCCCGCCCTCATTTCTTGTTTCTGCAAGGGCTGGACCAGAGGCAGAGCTGAGAGAGAAGGAAAGGCAGGCTGAAGCGCCGAGCCTGCTCGCCTTTCACTGCTGCCACTGGACCCCGAGGTAAGAACTTTTAAATTCTGGGCACGCAGGAAGGCGAGGGGCAGGCGGAAGACTGGGAGAAGAGGGTGGGCAGCACAGTTCGGGCTGCCACTTAGAGGAGAGGGAGAGAGAGGGAGGGAGGCAGGGGGCCTGGAACTCAGAGGAGAGGGGGGCCTGGAACTCGGAGGGGAGGGGAGGAGAGGGAGGGAGGGGAGCATGGAACTCGGAGGAGAGGGGGGCCTGGAACTCAGAGGGAAGGAGAGGGGGGTCTGGAACTCGAAGGGAAGGAGAGGGGGGTCTGGAACTTGGAAGGGAGGAGAGGGAGGGAGGGAGGGAGGCATGGAACTCGGAGCCCGTACGCCATACACGTTAATGAGCGCAGTGTCAGGCTCAGAATGGCCACCAGGCAGGAACTCGAGCCACAACTGGCCATAGATGTCCAGACTCCTGCGCTGCTCAAACTCCATCGTAACCAGCAGGGTGGTGGGAAGCGGGTGAGCGCTGAACTCGCACCACAACTCGCCTCCTAACGGTTCCCTTAAAAACATAATCACCATTACATGATAACCTTGCTAGCGCCCGTTTCATTTGTGTGAGAAACGGGCCTTTTTTTACTAGTATTCTATAATGAAATCTGGGCAGATGCTAGTTATAGGCTCTCATTGTATAGTATCAAGGCAACTAGTTATAGAGTTGCCCCCTTTGTGGATTCAATATTATTGTTAACTAGATAACTGTGTCAGAGGCATTGTTCACACAATGTTGCCGAACATTTGCAGAGAACCTGACTAAGGGATCCTTTTACTAAGCTGTGGTAAAATGTGGCCTTAGCACAGTCATAAAAATGGTCTTTTTTCTATTTTTTTGCATTAATGGACTTCAATCACTAAGGAATTAAGTGGGTGACCTCCCTTATTCCCTCCAGTAGAAGGCTGCTCATTCAGAACACTTTTCTCTTTGGAAAAGGAAATCATAAAATTGGGATTAAAATATCTTCTGTATAGTTGGGGCCCACTCTAGTCCCACACAAAATATGCCCAGACCGTGACCCCTTGTCACATGGATGTCCTTCAGTTTTAGACATTTATATCCTGGATTTGTACAATTGGGATTTAGACTTCCATCCAATATAGACATGTAAATGCTCTTTTATGGATGTTTAAAACCTGAACAGGGCTTTTAATATAACAACCATATAAACTTTTTTTTTTTTGCTGTTGGAAAGCTTCAATGCTAGCACCTCATGGCTGAGCAGATGCTGTTTAGTCTGCCTCATTTCATATCAGTGCCTTTGCAATGCAAGCTGAGTGACATTTACAGTTTTGGATCATATCTGTCAATCACTAGTATGATTTATTTTTAGACTATGTAATGTAGTCTGCTGTTTTTTTTCCCCTACGGGCTTTATATGCTTGTAAATTGCTCCCTTATTATACGTTTCTCTGTCAGTTTTGTTTGTTTGCATTCACTTCTTTGCATATGGTATTCAGATGTACCTAAACTTGTAAAATGGGGGCCTATATGGGAACAGTAATCACATTCAGACCCCCATTTTACAAGCATCCCCATGTGTAAATAGCAGCTTTTAAAAAGTATGGCAGATTTAAAGGCCTGCTCAGCATTCCCCTCCCCCCCCCCCCCCCCCCCAGCATCCAATCCCTCCAGGCATAGCCCCTTCCCCTAATGGCCCCTGGGCAGAGTCCTCCTCAACCCAAGAGCTCTCCATTCCAGCTCTTATCAGCGTTCCTGGTATGGAGTAGGAACAGGAGTAATGCACAGTCATGTCTTTCCCTCCATGTCCTGGGTTCAAAATTATGTGCAGGACTCCTAAAGTTTAATGGGATTTGATATGCCACCTTTCTGTGGCACAATCAAAGCAGTTTATATATTATATACAGGTACTTCCTCTGTCCCTAGTGGGCTCATAATCTAAGTTTTTGTACCTGGGCCAATGATGGGTTAAGTGACTTACCCAGGGTCACCAGAAGCTGCAGTGGCAATCAAAGCCATTTCCCACCAATAATCCAATAACCCCCTACCAATAATCCTGTAAACTATCACATGGGATCAGGCTAATTTGTCTTTATTTGGCAGCCTGAGCCTAACGGTTATACCATATGATTACCATGATGAGTCGAAAGCACTATTTTGAACCTGGGGAGGTCTGCCTAGGGGACTATTTGGAGGCTTCTTTATACATGGGGGAAATTGGATGCTAGGGGAGGTTTGTGTTGCGGGGGAGGGGGGAGCAGGACAGGATACAAGTTGGGGGTGATTGAAGTGTACATGGAGAATGGAAGCAGCGATTTAGAAGATTGATTCCACACATAGATATTGAAACAAAATTTTCCCCATGCATAGCTTCCTAATATCGCTGCTTCTGCCAGTCATATTTTACACTAGGCTTCGCATTTATCAAAGCCTTCATAAAATACCAGGGGAACTGTGCACATCCTGACCCAGCTATCTCAATTCATATCTTCACAACCTTTCTAAAATGGGGCTTTTATTGTCAAGGGCAAAGTTGAAACTTTCAGAAATAAAGGCCTGGATTCGTTGATCTGCAAAGATTTCTAGTAAGGAAAAACGTAATAATGGTGCCACAATTTAAACCTTTCTGAGCCCTTAACTCGAAAAATCATGTTTCCTAACTATAATCAACTTTTCTGATTCATTATTGTACTTTAGTATGTGTAAATATACAATACAGTGTTTTAGCATCCATTCCTTTATTTTTCAGTTATCCATTTTCCCCAGGATCAAAATCCACTGCACTGACCACTAGGCAACTCCTCCACTAGCAACATTCCATGTAGAAGCCTGCCCTTGCAGATCAGCAATGCGGTTGCGCAGGCTTCTGTTTCTGTGAGTCTGACATGCTGCACGTATGTGCAGGACGTCAGACTCACAGAAACAGAAGCCTGTGCGGCCGTATTGCTGATCTGCAAGGGCAGGCTTCTACATGGAATGTTGCTATTGGAATAGTTACATTCCATGTAGAATCTCAAATAGTAGCAACAGAATCTCAATAGTAGCAACATTCCATGTAGAATCTCAAATAGGGATAGGGAACTGAGACTTGATATACCGCCTTTGTGAGGTTTTTGCAACTACATTCAAAGCGGTTTACATACATTCAGGTACTTATTTTGTACAGGGGCAATGGAGGGTTAAGTGACTTGCTCAGAGTCACAAGGAGCTGCAATGGGACTTGAACCCAGTTTCCCAGGATCAGAGTCCACTGCATTAACCACTAGGCTGTTGGAAGTAATATATAGCCCACTGGATCCTTTTAGACATTGTCTATTTAGCTGTAAATCTATTACTGTAGAGAATAGTGCACAATATGGGATTTTGTATGAATAAAAATCCCAAGAGCATCTTTTCAAATGCTATGGATCTGATTGTAATATTTGATTAAAATCATGGTACACTACAGGTTTGGTGCATAACTCATGAAATGAGCCCCAAATGAATAGTAAATTAAACTTGAACCAACCTGATGCTGTTTGCTTTCAAATTTTCCATGTCTTTGCCATTGTTGCCCAACTGTATCCTGGAAGCACACTTAGCTGCCGTTTTACCAAATGGTGGTAAAAGGTGGAACGCGGTGGTGTCGGCGTGGGAGATTGCCACATGCTGAGGCCACCTTTTACTGCTGCTGGTAAAAAGACTATTTTAAAGGGTCAGTAAATGGCTGTGCAGTAATTTAAAAATTGTCAGGTGGTCATTTACCGCTGGAGCCATTACCACTGGTATCCTAGCAGCAATCGGCAATCGGCATGGTGCTGCCCGATTACAGCTGGGACACCTCCTTGTGCTAGGAAATACTAAGATACTTTTTAGCACCTGAAATGGCAAACAGGAAAGCCAAAATTACCACCAGGCTCTTGGGTGAGCCCGGCGGTAGGTCCGATTTGCCGCATGCCAAACCGTCAGTAGCCCTACCGCCCTTGGTAAATGGGCCCCTTAGCCAGTCAAGTTTTCAGGATTGTCACCATAATGAACATGCATAGCATAGAAAAGAAAAAAAATATGGATGTTTTTCATGGATTCAAGTTTCTACGTTAGGTAGGATGTTTCAGCAATTTCCAAGGTGGTTGTTAGTGTTGCCAGATCTAAAAGGTTTGCTGTGGACACCCTACTGACAGTTCTTCAGCAGAAAGGGCAACTCTTTTCCCCTCAGCACTCAACTTATGTGTTAACACTACATGTTTTTTTTATTTGTTGACTAGATGTAAAGGCAAACATGCATGTTTGATTTCAGAAAAAGCTCTCCACAAGGTTGCTTTGTTTTTTAATTTATTTGCAGTGATACTGAGAGCATTACATTAATGAAGTGTTACTTGTCACACATGGAAAGGTACTTGCATGTAGAAGTCTCTGTTTCCCTCTTCCTTATTCATAGACATAGGTCAGGAATAACCTTTACAAATGCCTTCCAAGAGATATAAGCCATCAAAGAAATAGAAAACCTAGTAGTAGTGGGGGGGTGGGGGGGGGACTGATTTAGATGACTGTCCAAAAATACAAGCTTTTTCTTCTATCCCTCCATGGCCCCTTCCCAGGATCTACACCTTTCCTCTTGTGCTTGGATCTATATTGGGCCTAGCAGAGATCCTCAGAAAGTGACAATAGAAGAAAAATCAGCATGGATCTGGTGGTAAGCATCAGGTCTTTATAGACTCTTCAATGGTCACACCTCTTCTTCCTGCACAGGTTTCCTGTTGCCAAGGAAACCCAAATGGAGTGGAGGAGTAGCCTAGTGGTTAGTGCAGTGGACTTTGATCCTGGGGAACTGAGTTCAATTCCCACTGCAGCTCCTTGTGACTCTGGGCAAGTCACTTAACCCTCCATTGCCCCTGGTACAAAATAAGTACCTGAATATATGTAAACTGCTTTGAATGTAGTTGCAAAAACCTCAGGAAGGCGGTATATCAAGTCCCATTTCCCCCTTATGGTGAGCTTCCTAATCTGATGTCCCTCCTATTGCTGCCACTGAAGATCTCTAGTTGCTGGCCCTGAAATTGTGTACCTCTGATTAAAGTATATCTCAAATTCGTACATCTGGTATAAACAGTAAACATTTTTTTAGCGAAATGAATTCTCCAGAGCAAGATGTTTCAGTATGAAGTTCCAGAGAAGTAGGCTCAAAAGCAACACCAGAAAATACTTATGTACTATGGGCTCTAGAGTTAGAGGAGTAGAGACAAAAATAGCAGAAATAAAAAGCACAGAGGATTTCAGGTGACGTGGAAGGGCATAATTGAACGAAAACGTCTATCTCCATGGGCGTTTATCTCCGAGAACGGGTCCGTGAAGGGGCGGACAGAACCGTATTTTCGAAAAAAATAAACGTCCATGTTTTATTTGACAATTTGTGAGCTGGGCTTTTTTGTTTTTCAGTGATAATGGAAAATGAAAGTGCCCAGCTCAAAAACGAATAAATCCAAGGCATTTGTTCGTGGGAGGGGGCCAGGAGTCGTAGTGCACTGGTCCCCCTCACATGCCAGGACACCAACCGGGCACCCTAGGGGGCACTTTTACAAAAACAAACAAAAAAAAAAGGTAAAAGAGCTCCCAGGTGCATAGCACCCTTCCCTTGTGTGTTGAGCCCCCCCAAATCCCCCTCAAAATCCACTGCCCACAAGTCTACACCATTACTATAGCCCTAAGGGGTGAAGGGGGGCACCTACATGTGGGTACAGTGGGTTTGGGGGGGTTGGACGACTAAGCATTAAGCAGCACAATTGTAACAGGTGGGGGGGTGGATGGGCCTGGTTCCACCTGCCTGAAGTCCACTGCGCCCACTAACAACTGCTCCAGGGACCTGCATACTGCTGCCAGGGAGGTGGGTATGACATTTGAGGGTGAAAATAAAAAGTTGTGAAACATCATTTATTTGTGGTGGGAGGGGGTTAGTGACCACTGGGGGAGTCAGGGGAGGTCATCCCCGATTCCCTCTGGTGGTAATCTGGTCATTTAGGGCACTTTTGGGGGCCTTATTCATGAAAAAACAGGGTCCAGGAAAAGTGCCCTAAATTCTAGCTACTAACGCATACTTTTTTTCCATTATTGGCGAAAGGCGCCCATCTCTCCTCGGCCGATAACCACGCCCCAGTTCCACCTTCGCCACGCCTCCGACATGCCCCGTCAACTTTGTACGCTTCCGCGATGGAGTGCAGTTGAAAACGTCCAAAATCGGCTTTCCATTATACCGATTTATTCGTTTTTGTGAGATAAACGTCTATCCCGATTTGGGTCGAAATCTAGGCGTTTTTCTCTTTCAATTATAAGGTGGATAGAAGACAGAGGGGAACCAAAGATCAGCAATGGCCTGTGACATTGCACCAGGAGTAATATTGGGTGGAGTAGAGGTGTATTTTATATATTTTATAGCAGTTTATAGATTTTAGTACTACAGACGACCCACCCTTTACTCCTTAAAGAAGGAAAAAGACGATAAGGATAAAACAAAGAGCAAAGAAAGGAAGCATGTCAGTAATACAGCAGGATATAGGATAACTAGATCGTTCTCATCAAGCTACCACTCTTCAGATATCTACAAGGTCAGTATTAGTTTATATAGTGGTATTGGCTAAGTACAGGCCAGCAAGGTCACAAGAATCAAAGGTGCACTAGTGTGCACTAGTGTGCACTAACCATGTAGATGCCCATAGGAATATTATGGTAACCTACACAGCGCACGTTAATGCTTAGCATGCATTAAAAATGCTAGTGCGCCTCTAGCGTGGCTTAGTAAACAGGGCCCTAAGTATCTGATGTTTGGGCAACGGTGTCACAAGTTTTGATAGCTGTCTAGATTATTTGATGACTTGGTGGTAAGACATGGAGTGGGGCTACTCTAGTTATAGGATCATTCAAGATGCATTACATCATTGATGACGCAAGTGGAGAAGTTTTTGTAGCTAGTAGGTGAGGTATATCCTTATTTATATTTATTTGAAGAAATCATTACTGATACAAAATAGTTTACTTTAAAAATCAGCAGTAGAATCTTCAAGCACACCTGTTGCTCAATTGACAACCAATGTAATTTTTTAAAATATAGGCATGATGTGAGAAAATCGAGAGCACCCTGTATTGACTTTTGTGGTGGCATTTTGTGCCACCTGAAGTGCTTTTATAAAAATTTCTTGAGATACCAACCAACAAACCATTACAATAATAAAAGAGGGACGAACTAAACTCTACAACAGTTCGCAAAATTCCCTCAGTGAGGAAATCTCTAAGCTTTTTTATCAATCTAAGTTTATAGAAAACCAACATGTGCCTTCATTGATAGGGAAGTGTCTAATCTAACACTTAATTCCAAATATTCTGACTGACTGGGAGAGACACTGAAGCAACTGAAAAGTGGGAAGACACATCTTCTGATGGAAAACTTGAAAGCAAATTTATCTGAGCCATAGCAATATTTAGTTTAAATTGATTTCCCCTTCATCCACTGTTCAATAGCAGCCAGACAAAATCTTAGCATAGTAACATAGTAGATGACAGCAGAAAAAGACCTGCATGGTCCATCCAGTCTGCCCATCAAGATAAACTCATAAGTGCTACTTTTTGTGTATACCTTACCTTGATTTGTATCTGTCATTTTCAGGGCACAGACCGTAAAGGTCTGCCCAGCACTATCCCTGCCTCCCAACCACCGGCTCTGGCACAGACCGTATAAGTCTGCCCAGCAATATCCTCGCCTCCCAACCACCAGCCCCGCCTCCCACCACCGGCTCTGCCACCTAATCTCAGTAAGTTCTGGAAAAAATGAGGATGGAGCCTCTAGACTCATTTGGGAAAGAGCTTCCGCCCCTTTGAAGTAGTGCTAAAGATGTGAACCCTGTGGAAAGGAATCTGTTACCCAGCAGTTTTGTGGGAAACATTACAAAATCTTAACATAGAGAAACTATGCTCAAAAGAGGCATCAACGCTTAACAAAAATGTGTATGCCATCAGCGTAAATTCAAAATTGTACTCCCAAACAATGCAAGAATTTACATAATGGTAACAGAAAAATATTGAATAACACCAGAGATAGACATGACCCCTGTGGGACTCCTGTAGAACATTCCATCTCAGAAGATGACATTTTATCCTTAACCATGCAAACCATCCTTTCACTGAGGAAAGAGTGGAACCATTTCCATACAGTACCATTTAAACCAATCGCTCACAGGCGATTAAGCAAGATATCATGATTTATAGTGTTGAACGCAGCTGAAATATCAAGTGTAATTAACAAATACCAAGTTCCTTTATCAAAGCCTGCCTTAACCAAATCAAGCAGGGAAATGAGCAATGCCTCAGCATTAAAGTGTTCCCTAAACCCAAACTGGTTCTTGTCCAGCACTTCATGTGTATTCAAAAAAGGTCACTAATTGATTATACAATACTTTTTCATTAATTTAACAAAAAAGGGCAAAGATGAAATTGGCCTTCAATTATCCACTGTGTTATTATCAGATGTTTTATTTTTAAGCAGTAGTGGAACTGATTCAATTTTTAGGCTCAAAAGCATTATGCCTTCCCACAATGACTTATTTACAATCCCTAAATAGATACTAATAAATGGGTCCTTCAAAGATTTAATGATGGCACTTATGGGACTAATTGGACAGACTGAATGGCTTAATTGTTCTTTTTTCTGCAATCATGTACTGTATGTTTCATTTTTATGAAAGAGAGGGGAAGAAATGTGGAGGGGCATAAGTTTTCCTGGAGCTGTCCTCGCAGGACAGCTCTGTGAAGGGGTGGAGAAACCTGTATTATCGAAACAAGATGGGCATCCAGCTTTCATTTCGATAATACGGTCGGGGACGCCCAAATCTCAACATTTAGGTCGACCTTAGAGATGGTTGTCCTTACGTCATCCTTAGAGATGGTCGTCCCCGGTTTTCGGCGATAATTAAAACTGCGGACGCCCATCTCAGAAACGACCAAATCCAAGCCATTTGGTCGAGGGAGGAGCCAGCATTCATAGTGCACTGGTCCTCCTGACATGCCAGGACACCAACCAGGCACCCTAAGGGGCACTGCAGTGGACTTCACAAATTGCTCCCAGGTGCATATCTCCCTTACCTTGGGTGCTGAGCCCCCCAACCCCCACCCAAAAAAACCCCAGCCCCCACAACTGTGCATCACTACCATAGCCCTAAGGGGTGAAGGGGGGCATCTACATGTGGGCACAGTGGGTTTGTGGTGGGTTTTGAAGGGCTCACATTTACCACCACAAGTGTAACAGGTAGGGGGGATGGGCCTGGGTCTGCCTGCCTGAAGTGCACTGCACCCACTAAAACTGCTCCATGGACCTGCATAGTGCTGTCATGGAGCTGGGTATGACATTTGAGGCTGGCAAAAAATAAAATTTAAGTTTTTTTTAGGGTGGAAGGGGGTTGGTGCCCACTGGGGGAGTAAAGGGAGGTCATTCCCGATTCCCTCCGGTGGTCATCTGGTCAGTTTGGGCACCTTTTTGAGGCTTGGTCGCAAGAAAAAATGGACCAAGTAAAGTCAGCCAAGTGCTCGGCAGAGATGCCCTTCATTTTTCCATTATCGGCTGAGGACACCCATCTCTTAAGCATGCCACAGTCCTGCACTCGCTAGTTTGCCAACACGCCCCCATGAACTTTGGTCATCCCCGCGACGGAAAGCAGTTGAGGGCGCCCAAAATCGGCTTTCGATTATGCTGATTTGGGCGACCCTGAGAGAAGGACGCCCATCTCCTGATTTGTGTTGGAAGATGGGCGCCCTTCTTTTTCGAAAATAAGCCTGATAGGGGACCTTTTGCCAAACTACAGTAAAACGTGGACATACCCATGCACGAAAACATTTTTCTGCATGGGTAAAATGGCCGAATTTCTGAGTTTTTCTATTAATGACCACCTATTTTGCAGGAAGTAAGGGCTCATGCACGGCAATGTTGCTGTGCTAACCAATCAGTGCAAAACATGCCTACTCTGAGCCCCGATCCACCCCAGTGCTAAAAGCAGTGTCTATTTTAGTGCATTGGAAGTGTGCCCTAATGACAAAATTACCGCAGGATGGTTGAGCGTGCCCCATGGTAAGGTAATTTAAGCTGCGGTATACATGTGTTAGTAGTTACCACAGCTTAATAAAAGGATTGCAAAGTATTTCTTCAACTGTTGAGGAAAACAAGGTTTCAGGAACTAAAATATTAATAGGAATAAATATGTTAATTTTCCAAATATTATTGCTCTTTTGTGTTACTTTTTGTCTTGTGTGTGTAAAGTTTTTTGATGAAAGTTACAAAAGGTCAAGTAGTTGTTCTATCCACTTTAGCAACTACTAAGTACAATAAGCTCCTGAAATCATTGCTTTACAAGAACTAATTAGAAACAACATCCCTTTCAATAAGAATCTAAATCACAGAGCCTAGTCTTTCAAGAGAACAAAATGCCCAGACTTTTAAACTTAATTAAAATCTATATAGTCTCCCTCTGTCTCTCCATTTTATTCTTTTTCCCTCACTATATACATTTTCACAGTGATTGCTTTCAGAATGTTTGTCTAAGGTGTTCTTTTACTAAGCTGTGGTAAAACGTGGCTTTAGCACATCCTTGTGCAGGTTTTTCCTGTGCACTAAGGCTATTTTTACCACAGGAGTAAAATGATCCATTTTCCATTTTTTTTACATTCATGACCATGCACTAATGTTAAACAGTGGATGAAGGGGCAGTGGCGTAGGAAGGGGGGGTGGTTCGCCCCGGGTGCACGCCGCTGGGGGGTGTCGGCTCCACGCTGGTGCACTGCCCTCTCTGCCCCGGAACAGGTTACTTCTTGGTCTGGGACAGAGAGAGCAGTGAACCAGCGCGGAGCCAACACACCCCAGCAACGTGCAGTTGGGGCGGATCGGCCCTCCTGCCCGTCCCTCGCCGCAGGTATGCGCTCTGGGGGGGGGAGGTATGCGCTCCGGGGGGGGGGGGGTGTGCTCCAGCGGGAGGAGGGTGTGCCGTGCTGCACCCGGGGGGGGGGGGGGGGGGTGCGCAGCGGTGACCCGCCCCGGGGTCAGCTCCCCTCGCTACGGTTCTGTGTAGGGGTTGAGAGACCCGAAACTGCTTACAGGCACACTCTAGATTATGAGTTCTCTTAAAGTAGGAAACACACATAAGTGTGATATAGACGAAAAGCCTCGAGAAGCTCCTTGACTTTTAAATTGTCTCATGGGAGCGGGA
Source organism: Microcaecilia unicolor (assembly GCF_901765095.1). NCBI lineage: Eukaryota > Metazoa > Chordata > Amphibia > Gymnophiona > Siphonopidae > Microcaecilia > Microcaecilia unicolor. Next base: position 38,587,501 of record NC_044037.1, read on the forward strand.
CTTCATCATCATTGGCAAAAACCTCTATAGAGTAGCTTATTGCTAATCAAAACAAGGCAATAACTTGGTAGAAGAACTTAGCTTAGTATTTGGCTGGTCTCCCTTGTTCTTCCCTGGGCCCCTGTGTTACCTGTCACTATAATCTCATTTTCCTTGATGGGTAGATAGGCCTCACAATGACAGTGTGCAGGTGCACAGTGAAAACAGCTCTTGTTTTCTGATGTTTTCACTTCACTGCATGATTATCTCTTTCACATCAAATCTGGTTTCCTATCAGTGGTAGCTAATCATAGTAGGCAAAGGCTAACCTATCAATGCTTCATCCTCATATACCTTTTTATTTCTTCTATAGTCATTTCCAGGAAAGAAACTCTGTGCTCAGGTGCACAACATACTTTGACAGTTTAAATAGCAGCCTGTCTTCATGGCAATATGAGTAGGATGATTAGGAAAGCAGACTGTAGTTGAAAATAACAAAGGGCCCCTTTTACCAAGCTGCGGAAAAAGGGGGCTGGCGCTGGTGTTGGCACGTGTTTTACACGCACGCCAAGGTCCCCTTTTACCGCAGCTGGTAAAAGGAAAGTCTCACTTTCCTACAGGAAATGGCCAGGTGGCAAGTAAAGCACTTGCCGCATGGCCATTTCGGGGGGCGAGCCCTTACCGCTACTCATTGAGGTGGCAGTAAGGGCTCCCGCATTAATCCAGCGGTAACCGGGCAGCGCACAGTACTGCCTAATTACTGCCGGGTACACTCCAGCACTACAAAAATAACTACATTTTTATAGTGCCAGAAATGACGGCATGCTAGAGGTGGGAACTACCACTGGACTGCTGCAGTACCCCGGAGGTACTTCCTGTATAGCGAGCAGCAAGCCTGCGTTGGGCTTACCGCCGCTTAGTAAAAGGAGCCCTAAATATCCCCTAAACTGGGCAGTCTGTAAGTCAAATTATTTTTTTGAATGCATGCACAATTTTAAATTAAGGAGTCATTTTCAAAGGCAGTGGTCATCATTTTAATTTAAGCACCAGTCACAACATTTAAATTAATTCATATAAAACCCCATTTCACATAAGAGCACCATGTGGGAAATGAATTGTCCAAGTCAGCACATACGCATTTCCAGAGTACCTTGCAACAGACTCTGCTGAACACAGACCCTTTTGCAAAGTATGTATAAAGATGCCAGTAAATACACATGTACTTCAAAAGAGTTATTTCAAAACACTACAGGGTCATTTTACTAAGCCGCGCTAAAAAGTGGCCAGCGCGGTTGTCAGTGCATGGGTTTTCTGCGTGCTGTGGCTACTTTTAATGCGGTGTTAAAATGGTCACCTTGCATTATTTTTTGTAATGGTCACATGCTAATTTTCCTATTAGCATGTGGCCATTATCATAGGAACCTTTGTCGCCACCTATTTAGGAATTGGTAAGGGCATAGGCGGTCGGTAGCCCAACTGTCTGGGGAGGCTAAAAGGGGCGGGGTTAGGGGTGGGGCCAGGGGCGGGGTTTACATCCATAATTGTCTCACAACACACAGAAAAAAAATAAGTAAAAATAAAATAATCACAATTAATACTTTTTATTAAATTTAGATATTAGATATGTATCATATATCAAAGAATAAAGTGGTTGCTCAAAGCATATACTAACCACAATCGCTCAACCGCAAAACACTATGCACAACTTTGTGCAAAAACACACTCATAACCTTACTGTACCATAAATATTACACTGGGCAGACTTAATACACCAATATATCACCATACGGAAAATGCAGATCATCAACAATATTAAACAAGGGATCATAATACCACAATTCTCATGTAGAGCCACAAAACACCCTTTTAAGGTGGATAGTGTTCACAATGAGCTCCTTTTATTAATGACCATATATAGATCCTTCAAGAGGTAGTGTGTCATGATTTAGGCTCTACACCCTTTCTGATGTTTCGGTGCCACCTCAGTAAGGCCAACACACAATCTCTCCACTGCAAAACACTATACACAAACTTGTGCAAAAACACACTCATAACCTTACCAAACCATAACAGCACTAATTCAGTGGCGTAGCCAGACCTGACATTTTGGGTGGGCCCAGAGCTAATATGGGTGGGCGCTATGTATATAGATATGAGTAGTGTTTCTTGGGATAATACAAACTAATGCCTTAGAATGCACTTGACAAGGATTTCTAAGTAGTCTGCCCAACAGCTGCCCTGCATCAACATAAATGACATACAGTAGCTGGGCATCACCCCTTCCCTACCTCCCCCCATCCATTCCCATAGTCCGGCATCAAGCCCTTCCCTACCCTACTCTACTCATCCCATCCGTCCCCGTAGCTTGACATCAGCTTTAACTTTCCCTTCCCTATCCCCCCATCCATCCCCTTAGCCGAGCATCAGCCCTTCCCTTCCCCACCATCCATTCCGTATCTAGACATCAGCCCTACCCTACCCCCACCCCTCCCTGTAGCCTAGAGTCAGCCATGTCCTACCCCTTAACCATCCGCCCATAGTTTGGCATCACCACTCCCCCTCCCCACCACCACGAAGCACACCAGCATTAAATATAAAACTTTTGTTTTGTAATGTCCTGAGCACTGCAGAGCCCACGCCCACTTAGAAACCTACCTACATTAAAAATAAAACTTTTCTTTTTGTTTTAACATGGATATTGCAGAAACCATCCCTACCAATATTAAATACAAAACTTTTTTTTAATTTTAACCTGGGCACTGAGCCCACCCCCACCCAGAAAGAAAGCCACTAGCATTACATTAAATATACCTGTTTTCCCCTAGGCAGTGAAAAGCCCACCCCTAACTGTGGAGCCGCGAGGGCGGCAGATTTTTCTATTGATGTGCGACGTGTGCACTGGGGGGGGCACGGGGTAGCTGGGCAGCTGATGCTGGGTTAGAGCAGCTGCAGAGCACTAGCAGCCGCATTGCGCCGTCAGTGATGATGAACCAGTAAATTAATTGCTACCCTCGGAGCAACAGGTCCACTTTGCGTCTGCCTTGCGTGCATTGCAGAAGAAGGAAATCGCTTCGTCGTCTTCGGGCCTTCCTTCACTGTGTCCCGCCCACACGGAAGGAGGGTGGGACACAGTGAGGGAAGGCCCAAAGACGACGAGGCGATTTCCTTCTTCTGCAATGCATGCAGGGCAGACGTGAAGCGCTGCCTGCCCTGCGAAATGGCTTCACAGATTTTTTTTTAATGCCCGATTTTCCGAGCGCTGACTGGGTGGGCCTGAGTTGTGATTGGGTGGGCCTGTGCCCACCCAGGCCCACCCGTAGCTACACCCCTGCACTAATTCCAAGGACAGGACGAGCTACAACCATATGTGTGTGGAAAGGCAGCACTGTAATTACACCTAGCTCTAAAACACCAGTACACAACCTAGTGAAACAACAAAAAAAAAGGACTGCAAATACTACACACTAGCAGAATACTGCATCTTGATCACACATGAAAAACACATGACACAACAGATATGAAGGCAAAATACTGAACTGGAAAGTTACCTCAAGAAGCCAGACTCAGCATGCAGCAATACAAGAAAAATTGAAAATTGCATGCAAAATATCACAGATGCATATTTCCAAAAGCTGACATATTCCAATTAATAAATTCTGAATTAAAAAAATGTTTTCTACCTTTGCTGTCTGAGCATTTAGTTTTTCTATTAGCTTTGGTCCCAGTGTCTTCTGTTTTATGCAGTGTCTTCTTTCCATTTGATATTTTTTCTCTCACCATGTCCACCATCCTTCTGTGTCCTTATGCGTCCTGTCTACCATCTGGGGGGGGGAATGAGAGAGAGCGGAGAGCCTGTCAGTAGCGGTGGCGTCGCGAGCTGATCAAATTATAGGGACTGCGGCACGCCAACCTTATTACAACTTGCTTCGGGGCTTCTCGGCCTGACGGCATGACGTGCCCCGCCTCCTCTAACCAGCCTTCCTGCTTCCGCGAGGGCTGGACGTATCATAAGGAAAGCTGGTCAGAGGAGGCGGGGCACTCATGCCGTCAGGCCAAGAAGCCCCGAAGCAAGTTGTAATAAGGTTGGTGTGCCGCTACTGGCAGCGATGGGCGATCAAAATCACATTGGAGGGAGTGAGAGGGATAGGGACTGCACTGCAGGGAAGGAGTGCAAGGGATAAACGGTGCATCGGGGGCTTGCGGCTGGAGAGGCTTAGCCTCCCCAAGCCTCTTATACTGGGCGCCTATGGGTAAGGGGTCAAGTGCTACTCCCGCGCTAATTGATTAGAGTGTGGTAATGTGCCTGTGCTACCTGATTAGTGCAGGCATGCCTACTCTTCACTCATGGGCACTCCTGCAGTGCTGAAAAATACAAAATATTTTCTTGTGCCGGATTAGAGCACGCTAAGTGGAAAACTACTGCACGATGCCTCAGTGTGTCCCGCGGCAGTGCTCTTTTAGTGTGTGATAGATGTTCACATTAGGCCTACCATGCCTTATTAAAAATGCCCCTACATGTAGAAAAAAAGAGCAGCATCATTCATCTGTCTCCATATATAAACATAAGTACTTATGCATAGAAGTGGTCATTTCACAATATCTATGTATGGGTGCCATTGATTAAATATATAGTGGTCCTATTTCAGAGAACTATGGAGTCAATATTCAAAAGCACCTATTCAGATAACAGCACCTCTGAATATCCTGACAAGCTGTATCTGCACTATATAGTGCCAGGGTAGGGAGTGGGTGGAGCCAGGGCAGTCCTAGAACTTATCCAGATAGTGACGATATTCAGTCTGCTATCTGGATAACCTATCTAGGTAAATTAAGACAGATAGAAGGCTACCCTAAGTTATCCAGGAAAGATTTATATAGACAGCAGATTAAACATTACCACTATTGTCCAGATATTCAACGTTGGCAATGATCTGAATAGTGACGCTGAACTTCTGGACATTTTTTAATTTCTGCAGCCAGTGGTTTGTTTTTTTTTAAATGCTGACTGTGGCAATTGAATATTGACCCACATATGTTCAAGTGTTGCTAATTATACAATGAAACGACTACAGGTAAAAGTTAAAAAATAGGAAATTAAGGCATTAACTCCTACAATCCCTCATTTTAAATCATGGTCAAAATGAGCTACTTGACATTTCTAAAGCGCTACTAGGGTTATGCAGCGCTGTACAATTTAACATAGAAGGATAGTCCCTGCTCAAAGGAGCTTACAATCTAAAGGACAAATGTACAGTCAGTCAAATAGGGGCAGTCTAGATTTCCTGAAAGGTATAAAGGTTAGGTGCCGAAAGCAACATTGAAGAGGTGGGCTTTAAGCAAGGATTTGAAGATGGGTAGGGAGGGGGCTTGGCGTAAGGGCTCAGGAAGTTTATTCCAAGCATAGGGTGAGGCGAGGCAGAATGAGCGGAGCCTGGAGTTGGCGGTGGTGGAGAAGGGTACTGAGAGGAGGGATTTGTCCTGTGAGCGGATGTTACGGGCGGGAACGTAAGGGGAAATGAGGGTAGAGAGGTAATGAGGGGCTGCAGACTGAGTGCATTTGTAGGCAAGAAGGAGAAGCTTTCTGGAACTTCTTTTTAAATGTGTATCCAAAGTACGTGTGTAAATGCTGTGGGGTTGCTCCCTACCTCATGTTTTGCATGCCTGAAGTTTGACTAAGTCGTGAACCCTTTTTCTGACTAATATTATCATGGATGCTACTGGACTTCCTGCAGCACTGGTTTCTGGCTAACATCATCCAAAGGGGCTAAAAACCAAAACAACCTAAAATGTATTCACCACAAATAAAATAATAAAAACATAAAATAATTGACAGCTAGACATGGTCATGTTTCACCAACCAAGGGCTTTATCAAGGGCTGTTAAAACACTGTCAATACATGCATAAAAATGTCATTACTTCCCAAGTACTGGAGTTGCTTGCTAAGCATCAGTCCTGCTCATTACAACACATCAACAGCTATCAGGTCATTTAACTTTTGTTTTGATTCTATCCTCTTTCAGTTTAGGGATCCTTTGTGTTTATCACATGCTTTTTTTGTGAAATTTTTCATTATTTTACCACAACATTTGGTCATTTTATCATTGCTTTACTGTTGATACAATGTAAGTTGTTTATAGTAAACTGTACCTATACTGCCTTGGATGAAATCTCTTCATAAAGATGGTTAACAAATCCTATCAAATCAATAAATGTTGCAGCGATTAAGGACTGCCAATAATCTAACTTATTTTAGCTTAAAAAGTTGTAATTGCAGGGCTTAGGTAAACATCTCTTAGTGAAATCTGAAGTAGAGGAATTTGTACGTCTAGCCCCCGTCTTTGGCCATTTTCAAGTCCAGACTAAAAGCCCACCTCTTTACCACTGCTTTTGACTCCTAACCCTGTCCTTTTATCCCCACCTCTTTATTCCCTTGCCTCTTAGTTGTTCTGTCTGCTTACCTGTCTTATTTAGATTGTAAGCTCTTTGAGCAGGGACTGTCTTTGTGTATGGTGTACAGCGCTGCGTATGCCTTGTGGCGCTATAGAAGTGATAAGTAGTAGTAGTCCTTCCTGTTTAATATTTTGCAATTTGTCAATTTCCCTACAAAATAAGAACAAATACAATTTGAATACTGATAATTTGAAATGAAAAGATTGTACATATTTTTAGGAAACACAAATATTTGGACATATTTACCCCCCTGTTTACTAAGCTGCATGGCAATGCCGACACAGCCCATTCAAAGTAAATGGTCTGTGTCAGCATTCGTGAACGGCAGCTGCTATCGCGGCTTAGTAAACAAGGGGGTTAGATTTTTAATAGCTTGTAGATCTCACTTTTAGACATACACAAAATGTGGTTAACAATGAAAACTGGAGTACTCATCCCTTGCAAGCTAATTTTTCACCCCATGGAAGCATATAATAAATGAGAAATTGATTTAACTTTTTTCAGCATTTACCATATCTCCTAGACTCTGTAATACTAGCTTTAACTTCCCTCATAAAACCTTTTGTCACATTTTGACTGCTTATATAATAGATTTGGCATTAACGTCTACAATGAAAGCTTTCATGGAAAAATAAGTGACAGCATATTGATCCTAACAATCTTTATTGACAGAAACATTATTGGCAGTTTTCTCAAATGTTTCTCTGTAATTTTCTTTCATTCTAGTCATGAAAACAACTCATGATTCCCACTCTATGGAGGCAATAAGTTGGCGTCCTTTCTGGAGCCACTCGTAATATTTATATGTCGATCACGCAGATCTGGGCGTGTGAATACATGCATGTAATTTTTAATTAATGCAAATTAGCACCAATAATTGATTATAAGCTCCCAATTATTGGTGCCAATTAGCTTGTTATTCAATAAAATTACACCATTTAAAGAATTAGGAGGACAGTATGTGCCAATGGAACAACAAAATTGGCATGCAACTTTATAGAATTACCCCCATCCCCAAGATTCTATAAAGAATGCACAACATTGGTGTGGATCCCAGATCTGCACCCAAAATAATTAGTTAATGGGCTCCAATGATTTAATTATTGGAGTTGACAAGCACTTAATTGGCACTAATTATGATTTTTGTGCCGATTTGGCTGCACACTATTCTGCAACAATGGGTGCCGAAATTGGTCAAGTGCCAATTGGATTGCATGTCACTTAAAAAGGATGTGACCATGGAGAAAAATGGACGGGTCAGGGGTGTTGACAATACATGTATGCAGTGTTACAGAATAGTGAGGATCTGCGTCCAACTTGTATGCCAGGTTTTGCACCAGGTTTCCACTGGCATAATTCCATGTGCCCAAAGTTGAGTGTGGAATTTATCACTCAATGCTATTCTATAAAGATCATTCATCCATAGAGACCATTTATGGAATAGCTTTGAGCACTGATTTCACTGATTTCTGTGTCTAATTTTCAGCGCTACTTATAGACTATCCCCCTATATGTTACAATATTGTTATTGGAAAACACAGAAGTAACATTCTTCACAGCAGTATCAAGGAAAACAAAACAGCAGAGACATATTTTAATTGCACAACTTCACTTGATTAAAAACTTCACTTGACTCAAAACTTCACTTGACTCTACACTGGCCTGAATCAGGAGTCTAAAAACATATAAAAGATGTAAAAAATATAAGAAACAAGAAAGATATCAAACATGTCATACATAAACCAATAATATAAAATTATAAACATGCATAATGATGCCTAAAAGCTATATTTAACTTCTCTAAAGAGCTTATCACACTTTTTTTAGTGGTGACTTTTACAGATAAATATTAAATCAAAACACACATTGCAAATAAGTCTAGAAAATTAATGTAATACAAAATGTACATAAACCTTTTGACAGTATAAAAAAACATAAATATATGATAAAGCAATATTATGAAGCACATTATAAAATCTAGTATAAAAAAACTATAAACAGTTAATATGATTTAAAACACTGTTTGATTTTAAAAAAGAATGCATTTCTCATAAATATGCCTGAAAGGGACCTAAACATCTTAAAAAGCAAAGACTCAAACTACCCCTCCAAAATAGTAGCCTGATAAACATACCAACTAACATCTCAAACACATATGGGTCCTTTTACTAAGGTGCGCTGCAAAATGGCCTGCACTGTTATTGACGTGTGCATTGGACGCACCCAGGTCCATTTTTCAGCATGCTTGCAAAAAGGTCTTTTTTGGGGGGGGCCAAAATTGGATGTGCAGTAAAATTGGCGCACCTCCATTTTGGGCCTCAGAACTTACTGCCACCCATTGGCTTAGCGGTAAGGTCTCATGCGTTAACTGAGCGGTAATCATCTGCGCGTGTAGAATGCCAATTACCACCCATTTAGCGCCGTGCACCGGTAAATAAAATATATTTTACGGTGCACGTAGTGGACACACATAAAAAAATGAAATTACTGCCACGTGGTAGCCGGGCAGTAGTTCTGAATTAGCATACGTTGGGTGTGCATAGGCACCTATCCTGCTTATTTTCAAACGAGAAGGCCGGCCATCTTCCGACACAAATCGGGAGATGGCCGGCCATCTCCTAAACCCGGCCAAATTGGTATAATCGAAAGCTGATTTGGCCGCTTTCAACTGCTTTCCGTCGCAGGGCCGGCCAAAATTAAAGGGGACGTTTCAGCAGGGTACGGAAGGTGGGATGGAGGCGTGGTTACGAGATGGCTGGCTTCGGCCGGTAATGGAAAAAAGAAGGCTGGCTCTGACGAGCACTTGGCCGGCTTCACTTGGTCCATTTATTTTTAGGACCAAGCCTCAAAAAAGTGCCCCAACTGACCAGATGACCACTGGAGGGAATAGGGGATCACCTCCCTTTACTCCCCCAGTGGTCACCAACCCCCTCCCACCCTAAAACCATTTTTTGAACATTTTTGTGCCAGCTTCTATGCCAGCCTCAAATGTCATACCCAGCTCCATGACAGCAGTATGCAGGTCCCTGGAGCTGTTTTAGTGGGTGCTGCAGTGGACTTCAGGCAGGCGGACCCATGCCCATCCCCCCCTACCTGTTACACTTGTGGTGATAAATGTGAGCCCTCCAAAACCCACCAGAAACACACTATCATAGCCCTTCACCCATAAGGGCTATGATAGTGTTGTACAATTGTGGGGAGTGGGTTTGGGGGGTTTTGGGGGCTCAGCACACAAGGTAAGGGAGCTATGGATCTGGGAGCAATTTATGAAGTCCACTGCAGTGCCCCCTAGGGTGCCCGGTTGGTGTCCTGGCATGTGAGGGGGACCACTGCACTATAAATGCTGGCTCCTCCCACGACCAAATGCCTTGGATTTGGCCGGGTTTGAAATGGCCACTATTAGTTTCCATTATCGTCGGGAAACCAATGGCGGCGATCTCTAACGCTGGCCATCTCACCGTATTATCGAAACGAAAGATGACCGGCCATCTTGTTTCGATAATACGGTCAGGTATGCTGCTTTCCGGGGCCGGCCTTGGAGATGGCCGCCCATATAGATGGCTGGCCCCGTTCAATTATGCCCCTCCATGTGGCTTAGTAAAAGGGCCTCATAGTCTGTGGAATGTAAGAGAGAAAATTGCAACATTGACAACAAATATGATACCAGTCAAAAAGGCATGCTGTTACTCATCTCAGAGGCCATGTAATATAGCAGAGAGCAGACATCAAAATTATTTTATCAAAAAAGTGTGATGGAGTTGTACAATTAAAATATTTTTTATCCATTGCCGCCTCTACTGATTTGTTTTCCATAATATTATTCTGACTTAAATGCAGTGTGTTTTTTCTAGCAAAAAAGGTGTCGGTACTCAAATGCTAGGTCACCCTTCAGGGGTGAGGTGATCACTGAGGGACCCACCTCACAATGGCCAGGCCCCCCTGCAACCAGTCACAGAATCTATGACAAGGCAGAATTGGTGTGTAGAGCACGAGCTCTTTCATTAAAACTTGAGGTCCATAGGTCAATTTTAGCAGATAATAGAAAAGGTGCCGGTACTCTGTACCCCCAAGTACCCCGTCAAAAAAAGCCCTGCTTAAATGTTGATGTGAAAAAGAAACAGCAGAAAAACATATACTTCACAAAGCCCTGTAAATAAATACTGGCTGTAAATGATCATGCCATAACACAAGACTATAGCATTTTTCTCAGAGATTTTGCTGGACAGTTGCAGAGAAAACTAGTTATAACTGTCAGCACTGATTCTGCCAGCTTCAAAAACAATCAGACTATGGACAAAATTGTTTTATTTGTATCTTCTGCTAAAATGGACAAATTGCATTCTTTTTAGCTACAAGTCAGCTGAAATACAAACCGCCAAATTCTATATATGGCGCCTTAAGTTATGTTCACTAATTCGGCCATGTGGCCAAATTACACACACAACTTAATTGATTAACAAGTCAATCGGCGCTAATAATTGGTACTTAACCAATTAGCAGCACTAATTGGCTTTAATTAGAATTTACGTGCACAAACTTAGGCATACTATATAACAAGGTGTGTGTAAATTCTAATGCGCACAACTGAAAAGGGGGCGTGACCATCGATGTGGAATGGACGGGTTGTGAGCATTCCAAAAAACTATGTGCATTATTATGGAATACACCTGATCTGTGCCTAAGTTAGGCGCATGTATTTAGGCCTGATTTTAGGTGGCCTAAATGGGAGCGCCTAAATTTTAGGTGCAAGAACGGCACATGCACTTATTCTATAAAGTGTGGCTAATGTTCGGGGAAGTTTATAGATTAGCGTTTAATGCATGGTTTTTGGCCCAACTTTTCAGCTGCCATATGTACAATTTTGCCCAATATGTCAACACATGTTTTATTTTCTCATAACTGTTTTAAGTCACACAATCCTTTATAAAAAAAATTGTGTAAGTGTTTTCATATAAAAATATTTCTATCTAATTTTATGAAAAATGAAAGGAAGAAAATTAAACAAAATAGTATAGTATTTTATAGAGATTTGGAGATGACTGGATTTGGTGTTTTTGGTGATGACTGAAATTGAACCTAATCTCCTTAAATCCAAAATTGAATTGTAGTTTTACATGAATCAAATTATATCATTATCTGGAAGATCCTACTAAAATTTTGCAAGTATGATCAGGATAGCATTTTTTGAGGTTTGGGGAGTTTTCCTCAATGCCAAAAACAGAACTCTCTTCTAATGGCTGAATTGTCCACACCCATACATAATAGCCCACTGCGATGAGAGAGAATGGGTAACCTAGAACTAAACACAGAAACTTCAGGCACTCTCTAAGCCCATAAAGAGCAGGAAGAGGTGAAAAGGCTACAGGAAACTGTCACATGTTAGCAAAACCCAATTTAGACCTATTCATTGATTTTCAAATGCTATTATCTGTGCCAAATGAACATTCATTTATCTCTGCTTCTCATCAGATCCTCATTGACAAGGTTAAGAAAAGAAACATTGGCAGGCCAAAGTTGAATATCATCACTAAGGACCATATTTACTCATTTGCATTGGCTTTTACTGTGGTAATTAATGAGTGCTACTAATTAACACAACACCTTAGCACTCACCATGTAGTAATTTTTATGTTAACAGTTGACATAGAGAAAGGCAGAAAATGGTCAGAGAATTGTGCTTTACAGTTAATGCATGGGAATTACTAAGAATGTGCATCTGATTGGAAACAACACAATTTTATTTTTCCCCTACGTCAATAGTTTACACTCTTCCGAAACATACATACTTTTCATAGAGAGTGCGAACCATTGTGCATGCACACACTATTGGGAAAGAGTGTGCAATCTTTCCAAAAGAGTGTGCCCACCTTGCAAATAATATAAATTCTTGCCAAATAGACCCTAGGAGGAGGCAAAAACAGGCTGACAACAAGTTAGGATTGACAATGGAATTTTAAAGCTACATAGCACTCCCGTTTGGTGTTCTCTCATCAACTTATTGCCATTAGAGAAAAAGTTATCAATATCGGTAACTGTCAAGAAAGACAAGCTATTTTACTAAAGTTGTGCTATTCTAACACAGGGTCTCATTTTACACAATTAAGCCTTGTGCTAAAATAGCATGAAATGTGATAAAATAACCTGCCTTAACATTAGTCCACTTTGATAGCTTCCTCTTCTTAGTGAAACTTCCAACAGCATCTGGACTTCAACTGTTGCTTCCTTTTCAGGCCAAATTCGGTGCCAAAATTGATATAATCTGTAACTACATCTCCAAGGTTAATAATTGGTTAACTGCTTATCAAGCTGGAACTGAAATTTAAAAAATAATGGGGTCAGTTCTGGATCAATTTGATTTAATACATTTGTGAGTGACATTGAGGGGAATAATCGAACGGTGCCGGCCATCTATATGGCCGGCCATCTTCGGGGCCGGCTCCGCAAAGGGGCGGTGCCAACCGTATTATCGAAAAAGATGGCTGGCCATCTTTTCTTTCGATAATACGGTTGGGGCCGGCTAAATCTCAACATTTAGGTCAAATGTTGAGATCACCGAGTTTACAAATGGCCGGCTTCAAAAAAGTGGGAAAAAAAATCATAGTGCTTGTCAGGAGTACCAGTGAGATTTGAACCATCCACCTCTGGATTACAAGACTGGTGCTCTAACCACTTGGCCACAGCTCTACTTACTTAGATGTCCCTCCCTTTTGGTTATGCCCCTTCAAGTCTCTCTCAGCCACTCACAGACAGGGGTCTCTCTCAGCCACTCACAGAAACCTAAACGCGATTTGTGTGAGAAGATCGCCGGCGATCTCTTTTGAAAATAAGCCTGATTGCTGAAGGGTTAGGAGGAAAAGTTTGCATTTTTGCAGATGACATGAAAATTACAGAGTGGTACCCCGGGGGGGTATATCCTGGTTTACGCATGTCTCAAACAAAAACAGGGTTTGTAAAATGAGGTTCTTAACATAGCAGAAGCAAAAGTCATATCAAAATGGTTTATAATTAGAAATTATACAACAAAGATAATAAAAAAACAAATTAGTAATTAATCTACAAATTAACTTGTATAAAAAGGCAATAATACCATATTACAGTTAACCTTCTTCACAAATAATCAAGCAAATATTCAATGCCTTGTGTAGTTTTCTGAAACGAAGAAATTGTATTTCTTCACTAATACAAAAGGAACATTGTTGTACAGCCTAGAGGTGATGTAACTAAAAGTCTGTTTTTCAGTTGATATTAGCCTAATCATGGTTAGCTCTGGTCCATTCCAAGAACCATACATTTTCCAAGAACATTTTTTTCTGCAGCTTCTGAACTGAACCCTTTATTATCTAGTAGGAATCTGGGTTCCCACAACAAATTGTAGTTACCTTTATAACATTTGCTTTTGTTTATTTTGGGGCTCTTTTCCCAAACAGCAATAAAATATGGCCTTAGCATGTCTTGCATGATAAGGCCATTTTTACCACCAGAGTAAAATGGCCAATTTTTGTATTTCCCCGTGCATGACCATGCATTAATGTGACCATTAGTGCATGAGCCCCTACTGCCACTGATTATATAGGCAGGCTTATACGCTAAGCACACACTAATCAGTTAGCACATGATATTGTAACTGCACTCACTGATTAAACACAGAACATGCCCACTCTCTGCCTCCAGACACACCCCCAGCACTACAAAATAAATTTTATTTTTTAGCGCATGGGTAGCTCACACACACATGCAAAAATTAATAGAGGATGCATGAGTGTATTCCACGGTAAGGCTTTTTTTTTTTTTTTGCTGCGGTAAGCATGCCTTAGAATTTAATGCAGCTTAGTAAAAAGACCCCTTGGGATTTCATTTTATTCTTTTAACTTATTCCTTCGCTTCATTGTCTTTTCTCTCTTCCTTCCAATTTTTTTCTATGCTCTCCAACCACTTTGTACAACTCCCCTTCAATTCCCTCCAGTCTTTTTCTTTCACTCTCCCCTTTCTCTTCCTTCAGAGACTTTTGCTCTCCTTCCCCATCTCCATTTTTTCTGTCCTTCTAGAAGTTGTTCTCCATTAGAGAGCTGAATGGGGTTAGAGAGAATCCTGTGGTATCCACAAGACATCCACAGGGATCCCATGGGGATGGACGCAGGTCCTGCAGAGTTCCCATGGAAGTGTAGTGCCAGGCCAGCCTACCTGTCATTTCCTTGTATTTCTAAGCTAGCTTAGCAATTAAAATAACACTAAAAAAAATTATGGATACGGTTGATAGCATTGAAATCCCCATAAGCACTGAGAAGAGAAGTTATCAACATGGGCTAGTTAAGTTGGGTTATTTTAGCATGGGGGACGGGGTGGGGATGGAGCGATTCCAGTGGGGACTGGTGGGGATGGGTTAGATCAGTGTTTCCCAAGTCCACTCCTGGAGTACCCCTTGCCAGTCAGGTTTTTAGGATATCCACAATGAATATGCATAAATTTGGTTTGTATACACTGCCTCCATTATATGCAAATCTCTTTCATGCATATTCATTGTGATTATCCTGAAAACCTGACGGGCAGATAGATTTTCATACATACTGTATATGATGTACATCCTCCGTCAGAGTTTACCAGTACATCATGCCCTCACTTTTATAAATCCTCATTTCTGTATGTCTGGGGGTCAGGGTTTCTTTATGTTAGGGGTTTGGAACATTGGGGGGGGGGGGGGTGCTATAAGTTTATCTTGTTGGGAAGATTGCTATCATCTACTACGTTACTATATGATATGCCGATAAAGCACTGGTTTACATGAAAATGTCATTGAAAATCATTATTTTCGGTTATGAGTTTAGGCAAGTGTAATGTACGTACGTGATGAAGTAAATGGAGACCATGCAATTAGAAAAAGGTTTAAATTATTTCTGTGAGTCAGCTCCAGTTTCATTTTTTAATTTATTTACCACAAATTTAAAAAAAAAACTTTATTTGGGTAACAATTCAATATCAATATGAAATTTACAGAAAATGAATATGAGAGCTGAGTGGGCTGAAAGAATTGGAAAAGTTGCTAAGGCAGGGGTTGAAAAGTCTAGTTCTGTAGCCTGTTTGTAGAGCGAAGGTTGGGAGGCAGCAGCTGTTAGTCTGCCATATGTGAAAGTCAAGACAAGAAATTAAGGTACTGCTAGTTTTTTTATGTAGTTAAACTGTTTTAGGAGCCACTGCCAAATGCAGTCTGGAAGTATTAGACTGTGACTGTGAAGTCCCAGAGGATGGCGATTGATGCTCTCTAGAAAAAGAGATAGCTTCTGAGTTGTTTGCTGTTTGCCAAAGATAAAAAGAAACAATTTCTCAAAAGCTTTCATTTACTCAGTTTTGAAGGTAAAGTCCTGGTTTAAATTAAACTGAGCTTTCTTGGTAAATTTTTGGGGGGTTTTGTGTTTTGTTTTTTTTTTTTCAGATTTTAGATTTGATTTTTCACCTATCCACACCCAACCTTAAACCAAGTTGTATACAGTTGCAATAGGGATCTGTTTGCCTAAGAAGGCTCACAGTCTTAGGGATAGATTTGCTTATGCGCATTAACATGTTAGCACATTTCTAATGTATGTTAATAGGAGTTATGGAAATCAGCCCTATTGGCAATAATGGGGCTTGCATTAATTAAAATGCATTAAATTGCATATGGGCTAACATGCATGTAAATTATTATTATTTATTTAGCTCACACCTTTTTCAGTAGTAGCTCAAGGTGTGTTACATTCAGGTACACTGGCTATTTCCCTGTCCCTGGAGGGCTCATAAGCTAAGTTTGTACCTGAGGCAATGGAGGGTTAAGTGACTTGCCCAAGATCACAAGGAGCAGCAGTGGGATTTGAGCTGGCCACCTCTGGCTGTCAAGGTTGGTGATCTAACCACTAGGCCAGTCCTCCACTCCATATACAGGTAATCATCCCCATTGGCAATACTATGGCTTGCAATAAAACAACACACATTGCATTGCATCGCATTAATGAACTCTAGTGTGTATTAATATGCGTTAACACATTCATACATATTTGTAAATCTAGCTCTAGGTTTTATATTTGAGACAATGGAAGGATGATGCGACTTGTCCTCAGAAGAGGAAATTGGAGGGTCATGGGATAGGAGGAAATGTCCTATTGTGGATTAAAAACTGGTTGAAGGATAGGAAACAGAGAGTGGGGTTAAATGGGTAGTATTCACAATGGAGAAGGGTAGTTAGTGGGGTTCCTCAGGGGTCTGTGCTAGGACCGCTGCTTTTTAATATATTTATAAATGATTTAGAGATGGGAGTAACTAGCGAGGTAATTAAATTTGCTGATGACACAAAGTTATTCAAAGTTGTTAAATCGCGACAGGATTGTGAAAAATTACAAGAGGACCTTACGAGACTGGGAGACTGGGCGGCTAAATGGCAGATGACGTTTAATGTGAGCAAGTGCAAGGTGATGCATGTGGGAAAAAAGAACCCGAATTATAGCTACGTCATGCAAGGTTCCACGTTAGGAGTTACGGACCAAGAAAGGGATCTGGGTGTCGTCGTCGATAATACGCTGAAACCTTCTCCTCAGTGTGTTGCTGCGGCTAGGAAAGCGAATAGAATGTTGGGTATTATTAGGAAAGGTATGGAAAACAGGTGTGAGGATGTTATAATGCCATTGTATCACTCCATGGTGCGACCGCACCTTGAGTATTGTGTTCAATTCTGGTCGCCGCATCTCAAGAAAGATATAGTAGAATTGGAAAAGGTGCAGAGAAGGGCGACTAAAATGATAGCGGGGATGGGACGACTTCTCTATGAAGAAAGATTAAGGAGGCTAGGGCTATTCAGCTTGGAGAAGAGACGGCTGAGGGGAGACATGATAGAGGTATATAAAGTAATGAGTGGAGTGGAACAAGTGGATGTGAAGCGTCTGTTCATGCTTTCCAAAAATACTAGGACTAGGGAGCATGCGATGAAACTACAGTGTAATAAATTTAAAACAAATCGGAGAAAATGTTTCTTCACCCAACGTATAATTAAACTCTGGAATTCGTTGCCGGAGAAAGTGGTGAAGGTGGTTAGCTTAGCAGAGTTTAAAAGGGGTTGGACGGTTTCCTAAAGGAGAAGTCCATAAACCGCTACTAAATGGACTTGGGAAAAATCCACAATTCCAGGAATAACATGTATAGAATGTTTGTACATTTGGGAAGCTTGCCAGGTGCCCTTGGCCTGGATTGGCCGCTGTCGTGGACAGGATGCTGGGCTCGATGGACCCTTGGTCTTTTCCCAGTATGGCATTACTTATGTACTTAAGATCACAAGGAGCATCAATAGGAGAAGCAAAATTTGAACAATGGCTTCCTTGATTCTGATGTAAACAAAAAGGGGAAAGGAGAGAAGAATAATTCATCCATGAACAAATGATACCAGCAACAAACAAATTGAAGACACAGATAAATATCAAAATACTTGTCAAAAATATATATTTTTTACATATATATAGAACAACTGAACAAACATGGTATATAATATGCAGATTAGAATAAAGACATAACAGTGTTTCATAGTTCAATTGAGGCCTTGGCAAAGTGCTGATTTAATAATGTACCATTTATATCAGATGAGAACAAACAACATACATAACCAGACAAGGTAATTATCTAATAAAAGGAAGAAGAAGAAGAAGGTAATATCAAGGAGAAATTCAAACTCAGCTAGCAATTTAAAGAATCATTTGATGATTTATTACAAATAACTCTCTGCCTGACATCGATAACATGATGATGGTAGAAAAGGGCCCAATCTCAAGCTCATTGAGGGACTCTAAGAAGGGGTTAGTATGTTAAAGAATGATGTTCCGTGATTTTCTAGATAGATACATATTTTTTACATTTCTAAGCCTTCTTTATTTTCTAATTCAAGAAGCCTTTGTTGTTTGTGTCCTGAGACCCTTAGCTCAATTTTTGGGCTATGGTAGTTTAGTGTTTGAGGTGGTTTGTTGAGGCTGCAATACAGCGTTCCCTGTCCTGCCTCTTTTTTCCCCCTTCTTTCCTATCCTGTATTGTAGTACTTTCCCTTGTTGATTTATAATTTTTAAGATTTAATTTTTATTATTTCTGGACTTGGGAAAAATCCACAATTCCAGGAATAACATGTATAGAATGTTTGTACGTTTGGGAAGCTTGCCAGGTGCCCTTGGCCTGGATTGGCCGCTGTTGTGGACAGGATGCTGGGCTCAATGGACCCTTGGACTTTTCCCAGTGTGGCATTACTTATGTACTTATGTAAAAACCACTCAGATGGTTTGTACTTATAGGGGCCCTTTTACTAAAGGGTTGCCATCCCAACGTGCCTGCCAGCAGTAGTTCCACCTCCAGTGCACATCATTTCCAACACTGCTGGATTTTTTAAAAAAATACACTTCAGCGGGTTACCCAGCAGTAATTGGGCAGCACCGCACGCTGCCCAGTTACTGCCAGAGTAGCGCAGGAGCCCTTACTGCCATCTCAATGGGTGGTGGTAAGTGTTCTACCCCGCCCCCCCCCCCCCTTCCAACATGGCCATTTGATAAGTGCAAGCTTATTGCATGGCAATGTGTTTTCTCAGGCTTTTTACCTGCTGTGGTAAAAAGGTCCCTTGCGTGCAGCAAAAAAGGCCGCTGCTGCTGCCGCAGGACCCTTTTCACTGCAGCTTGGTAAAAGGACCTCTTAATGCTGTAGATCAAGAATAAAGTAAACTTGAAACTTAATTCTCAGCCTGAATCTCCAGCCTCCTGACCCTTGTTGACCGGGAAATATGAATTGATAATATATGCGTGCTTAAAAGAGTGTGGAAAGCATGCAGAACATGGTTTGTGGAATTCTTTCTAACCCCTCTGCATGTGCGTGTACTGGAAGGGAGGATTGGTGGATGTGTCTATGCTAGTGTATTTGATTGTTGGTATATGTGTGTAGGAATGCATGCATGTGTGTGTTTGCTTTTGGAAGAGGCGATGAGAGAGGAAGGCAGTTTAAAATGCACAATTCATTAATCGCTTTGTTATAGTGAAACAGTGTATATGTATTGCAGTTCTTGGAACTGCTTCTCCTCTAAAAATGTATTTTTTGGAGGTAGTTGATTTATCTTTTGCTCCTTTACATATGCAGGAACGACAACACTGAAACTTCCTTTAGTTTGCCTCCTCCATTCCTGTGATTAGAACTGCCTTCCAATCTTCCACGCCCACTACTTTTCCATCATCTGGATCCTTTTTACAGTCTCTGCTGCTAGTTACCTTGGAAGCAAGCAGGAAAGCTCACTTGTATGAGGGAGGGGGGAGTGTGAAGAACTAAAGAATTGTAGATAGAGTTTTTAAAATCAGAAAAATGTCCAAACATATTATCTATCTTTCTGCCTTCTGGACATTAATGGAATATTCTGCTGACTTCTGTATAAATCTAGACAGGTGGTAATCTTAATGCCCTGAGTCCTGAACACATCTAGTTCAAGTTCAAGTTTATTTTGATATGCTGAAAAAAAAACTCTAAGTGGTGTACAACGCTAAAATGGGGGGAGACTAGGAGGTAGATAAGGACAGACACACGGGAAGGAAAAAAGGAGATGATTAGAATAACGCTACAGAGGGAGCAAGGTGGGGGGTGGGGGGAAGAAGTGGCCAAGGGGTAAAGACGCTCACTCACTGTCCAGCTGCCAAACTACAGTTAGCTACTGTAAGTGAAATGAAAACCAGAAAGGAAAAATTATTCAGCCTACAGGAAAATCTGCAAGAAGTGGGCTTCAAGTATTTATTTATTTATTTATTTATTTTATTTATTTGCATTTGTATCCCACATTTTCCCACCTATTTGCAGGCTTAATGTGGCTTACATAGTTTTGTTAGGACATTGTTATTCCAGGGTGTCAGATACCATTAATAATGTGCAAAGATTAAGTAAAGGAAGAAAGAAGGAAAGTATTAAGCGGGTAAGTGTAGAGGTGGACTTTCATAGTTGGGTGGGTTAATGAAGTGGATTAGTAGTACTGTAGGTTCTCTTTGTAAGCTTTGCTGAAGAAATATGTCTTCAGAGATTTGCGAAAGTTGGTTATTTCGTTGATTGTTTTCAAGTCTGTTGGAAGTGCATTCCATAACTGAGTGCTCATGTAAGAGAAGGTAGTGGCGTGCATCAGCTTGTATTTTAGTCCTTTACAGCTGGGGAAGTGCAAATTAAGAAATTTGCGGGATGACTTTGTGGTGTTTCTGGGAGGTAGGTCCATGAGGTTTAGCATGTAGATTGGGGCGTCTGCGTGAATGATTTTGTGTACAATCATGCAGATCTTGAACGCAATGCGTTCTTTAAGTGGGAGCCAGTGAAGTTTCTCTCTTAGGGGTTTTGCACTTTCGTATTTAGTTTTTCCAAATATGAGTCTGGCGGCAGTGTTCTGGGCTGTATGGAATTTTTTGATAGTCTGTTCTTTGCAGCCAGCGTACAGTGCGTTACAGTAGTCCAGATGACTTATTACCATTGACTGTACCAGGGTACGGAAGATGTATCTTGGGAAGAAAGGTTTTACTCTTTTGAGCTTCCACATGGAGTGGAACATCTTTTTCGTCGTATTCTTCACGTGGGTATCGAGAGTGAGGTTTCAATCAATGGTAACTCCAAGAATTTTAAAGTTTTATGAGATGGGAAGAGAACAGTATGGTGTGATTATGGTGGAGAAGTTTTTTGAGTTATGTTGTGAGGTGAGTACAAGGCATTGTGTTTTTTCTGCGTTAAGTTTTAGTTGGAATGCATCCACCCAGGTGTGCTTGATCTGGAGGCTTTGGTTGATTTCGTAGGTGATTTCATTTAGATCATGTTTGAGCGGGATGTAAATTGTAACATCATCTGCATATATGTAGGAATGAAGGTTTTGATTGGCTAGAAGTTTGGCTAAAGGTATCATAATTAGGTTAAATAGAGTTGGTGAGAGGGGGGATCCTTGGGGGACTCCACATTCAGCTATCCATGGGGGTGATCTGTCCACATTCGTTGTTACTTGGTATGATCTTGTGGTCAGGAATCCTTTAAGCCATTTGAGAACTGTGCCTCCTACTCCGAAGTATTCTAGTATGTGTAATAGTATTCCATGATTGACCATGTCAAAGGCACTGGACATGTCAAATTGTAGGAAGAGTATGTTATTACCAGTTTCAATTGCTTGTTTGAATGAGTTCATTGTGGATACTAGAACAGTTTCGGTGCTGTGATTTGACTGAAATCCTGATTGAGACTCGTGTAGAATTGAGTGTTTATTTAGGTATTCAGTGAGTTGTTTCGTCACTATGCCTTCCATGAGTTTGGTTATGAGCAGGATAGATGCTACTGGGCGATAATTGGTTAGGTCCAAAGTAGCCTTACATTTGTTAAATGAGGACCTGATCCTGATATAGAGGGGGAAGCTGTTCAACAGAGTCAACAACACGAGTGTCCTTTGCTTCTTTGACCTCTTTCCCCTTCTTTCAGTTATACTACTTTATCATCCTTTCTTCTCCTCTTAGGCCCTCTCTATTTTCCCCTGCTCCCTCTCCTCCTCCCTCTCGTTTCTTCTGGCCTTTCCCTCTTATTCTACTCATTCTATAGCCCTAGTTTTCTGCCTTTCCTCTCCGTTACTCATATCCTCTGTTTCTGGGTATGGCTGTGTATATCTTTGTATGAATGGGTGTTTCTATGTACAGGTGTCTGAATGTAGGTGGGTCTGGGTTTGGGCCTGGTGTTGGTACAGGTAATATGTAGGCCAGCTATAATGGAGGACATGTACCTGGGGATCCTGTGTGCTTTGGCTCAGAGGAGGAAGAGGTACCCTCTGCATAGGATATAAAAGCCAAGGAACAGTGAGAAGCAATGCATACAGATATTTAGATTTTACAGAAAAAAATTTACAACTTTCAGAAGGGACATGCCTTGCGAATGTACATAAAAGTCACTTCTGCTCTCACCTTCCTTGACCCTAGAAGCTTCAAGACATCTCTCAGGGCATAGTCATCTCAAGCTACATAGCTCATTTTCTGAGTGTTTTTCTCCATAGATCCTTCCTTGAGAAAGAATAACATGTACATGAAACCACGACAGAACTGTGTGAGATGGAACACTTTCCATAGGTGTTGGGGCTATTGATTGCACCCACATATCTATTAGGCTACTTGAAGGAAAAGGGAGCACATGCAAAAACAGAAAGTCATTTCACTCTCTAAATATGCAGATGGTCCACAACATTTCTCACATCATAATCAATTTATGCCCACACTTTCCAGGTTCCCAGCCAGTGAAGCGACTTAAGGAGAGGGGTAGTATGAGTAAAGCGACCCGGGGCGGAAGACGAGACGGGCAGCAGAGTTTTGAACCGACTGGAGAGGGGAGAGGTGACTAAGTGGGAGGCCAGCAAGAAGCAGATTGCAGTAGTCCAAACGAGAGGTGACAAGGGTGTGGATGAGGGTTTTGGTAGAGTGCTCAGAAAGAAAGGGGCAGATTTTATGTATGTTGTAAAGAAAGAAACGACAGGTGACACAATGGTGACACAACCTCTAGCAGTAGTTTTATACTAAACTAGTAAAAAAGGCCCGTTTCTGACACAAATGAAACGGGCACTAGCAAGGTTTTCCTCGGCTCCCCAGCAGCCACCCATGCCCAGCGACCCTCCTCTCCCCCTGCAGCCACCCATGTCCAGTGAACCTCCTCTCTCCCCTGCCCCCCCTCCAGCCACCCATGTCCAGCGACCCTCCTCTGGACATGGATCATCTGTGAGGCATGTTTTTCCCCCCGGGTTCTGAAGGTGACATCATAATGGCTACGGTGATGTCAGCCTGATCTATGGAGCCCAGCAGACCAACTCGGAATGAGCCACGGTCCCAGGCAGCAAGTCAGAACGTTGGAGGTGAGGATTATTATATAGGACTAGGTGTAGAACTGCCATATAAGGAATTATTGCCTCATATGGCAGTCAGGTCCAAAAGAATATTTAACTGACACCTATGGATTGCCTCAGAGCAGATGTAACTGACAACATCTAGATTTTATGTGGTTGCCCCATATTCTCTATATCGTGCCTAAAGTTGCGTGTGCAAATTTGGCAGTGCAGCCAAACTGCGCACACAACTTAATGGCTAACGAGCAAATCAATGCTGATAATTGGCCACTGACAAGCAATTATCAGCATTAATTTGCTCTAATTAGAATGTGGATGCTCAACTTTCTAAGCGTATTCTGTGAAGTAGTGCACGTAAATTCTAACATGCGGATCTCAAAAGAGGGTGTGGCATGGGTTGGGCATGGGCATTCCTAAAAATTACACATAATTATAGAATATGCCCAATCCATACCTAAGTTAGGCGCAGGCATTTACACCAGGTTTTAGTTAAACATAAGAAGTGTTGCCATACTGGGACAGACTGAAAGTTCATCAAGCCCAGTATCCTGTTTCCAACAGTGGCCAATCCAGGTCACAAGTACCTGGCAAGATCCCAGAACAGTAAAATAGATTTTTATGCTGCTTATCCTGGAAATAAGCAGTGGAATTTCCCCCCAGTCCATCTTAATAATGGCTTATTGACTTTTCTTTCAGGAAGTTATCCAAATGCAAATGGCTGTGCCTAAATTTTAGCCATAGGAACGTGCACTACACATATTTTATAAATTGTGACTTACTTTAGGTGAGGTTTATAGACTAGCAAGAAGCACAGGTTTTTTCTGCACTGATTTTATTGATGCTATATATAGAATTCACCCCTTTATGTGTATTTCCATTGAAAAATAGGAAATACACACCGTAGACATACACATCTAAGTAGCAGCTTTTCTAAAACTGGTGCTTAGACATGTTGGGTCACTTGCTTGCGTTAATCCATTATGTGCAAATAGAAATGTAATAGAAGGCTTCTAAAATGGCCTTCTTCTGTCTTCTGCCTTACAATCTTATTTATATTTTCACTTACATATAATATTAAATAAAAACCACTACAAGTACCAAATATCTATGCATGATGAAGACTAATCACAGAGGCCTATATATTAGGATATGTATTTGTTAGCGCTTCTCTGTTGGATATGCAGAATTGACACGACTCTAAAATATTGCATTAAGGAAGATGGGTTATTTATTAACTCTGCAACGGTCCCTTTATTCAATGCAAGACCAGGGTAGGATTTTATGAGTCACCTTAATTTATCGCTATTAAATGGGTGTCATGTATCTGCTGTTTTTGTCAGCCAGAAAAATATTGTGACACCATATGAATACCTGCATAATGTCTGTAATTACCTTGTAGCCCTGGCAGAAAAATATAATTTAGTAGATTGACAAGAATAGTTTATAAATCAAATGTTTGTGTAGCTTCTTGAAAATAAAAAGAATTACTGGAGCTTTATGAGAGACAAATTCATGAAACTCATGAATTATGACAAATGAAAGACTAATTTAGACAATTAGGGGAGGTTCTATATATGGGGCCTAAAAATAGCAGTGTGGAAAACATTTCCACCTAAGCGTATTCTGTAAGCAGCACCTAGATTTAGGCAAGGTATATAGAATACACTTATTTGATATCCTAGCACCTAAAACTACATGCATCCATTTACAGCAATGAAAATATGTAAATTCAGCATGTCGATTTATGCACACTGGACCATATTATGTGAGTAATTTTTGGAACATCCTACAAAACACGTATTTCCCCGCCTATAACCATGCCTCTTTTTGCCTGCATGTATTAAAAATTAGGTGCAGTGAATTACAGAATATGCTTAGGGAGTTGTGTACATAAATTCTAATTATTGTCAATTGTTGCTCATTATTGCTTGTTAAGTGCTTTTAACAACACTGATTGGCTTGTTAAGCCAATTAAGTTACGCGTGTTGTTACAGAATATGCTTGGAGTTTGGTGTGGAACACCAGGCATGCTATATAGAATCCAGGAGTTAATATTTAGCCCATGATGGTCAGCTGTTTGTAAGTTGACATCGAATGTCCGGTTACAGCAACCAGTCGGAAGCTAACTGGGCTTCTGCTGATATTCAGACTGGTGAGTGATTAGCTTGGTGGATAAAGTCAGAACAACCTTTTGGCTGTCCTAACTGTATCCACTTATTTAACATGGTCTGAATATCGCTGATAACTGGTTAAGTTCCAACTATGTCTACAGACCACCATGACACTAACTGTACTGTGCAGGGGCAGTTAATGCTGATATTCAATGGCAATGTCCAATTAAATGCTGCTGAATATCAGCTTTGACTATCGAACCCATAGTTAATAACAAAACAGGGCACAACTAACATGTTGGAGAAATAGCAGAGACTCTTGTTAATTGCCCTGTCAGATTTCATAGTCTGCAACTTCTGCAGTACATGACTCATTGAAAGTGGCCTCAAACAGCCCACTGACTCTTCTGATAGTACTGACACTAAGTCAACACATTAGAATGCAGTGGTGATCATTCTGAAGTTTTTGATCACTGCTTGAAAGAATACAATACCTATATACTTACTTTCTAATGATAACAAGCATTTAGGTAAATAAGTCTCTTTTCTAAAGATCTTACAAAACAAGTGGGTACTTGAGGCAATGGAAGGTAGACGGGAATTGGAAAGTCATGGGATAGGGGGTAGTGTTCTGTTGTGGATGAAAAACAGAGGATAGAGTTAAATGGTCAGTATTCTCAAAGGAGAAGAGTTGATAGTGGGGTTCCGCAGAGGTCTGTGCTGGGACTGCTGCTTTATAACATATTTATAAATGATCTAGATATGGGAATAATTAGTGAGGTAATTAAATATGCTGATGACACATATGTATTCAAAGTTGTTAAATCGAAGAGGATTGTGAAAAATTACAAGAGGACATTATGAGACTGGGAGACTGGACATCCAAATGGCAGATGTTGTTTAATGTTAGCAAGTACAAAGTGATGCATGTGGGAAAGAGGAACCCCAACTATAGCTACATGATGCAAAGTTCCACATTAGGAGTCACCAACTAGGACAGGGATCTAGGTGTCATTGTTGATGATATGTTGAAACCCCTTGCTCATTATGCACCGGTAGCGAAGAAAACAAATAGAATGTTAGGTATTATATACACTGTCAGCCAGCACATTTGCTTATTTCCGATCTGACGAAGAAGGGCAACCTTCGAAAGCTAATCAAGAAATGTATTAAGTTATGTCCAATAAAAAAGGTATTATTAGGAAAGGAATGGAAAAAAAAATGAGGATGTCATAATGCCTTTGTATCATTCCATGGTGCGACTGCACCTTGAATACTCTGTGTAATTCTGGTCACCGCATCTCAAAAAAGATATCTTGGAATTAGAAAAGGTACAGAGAAGGTCGGCAAAAATATTAAAGGGATTGGGACAAATTCCCTGTGAGGAAAGGCTGAAGTGTCCAGGGCTCCTCAGTTTGGAGAAAAGACTGCTGAGGGGAAATATGATAGATGTATATAAAATATTGAGTGGAGTGGAACGGATAGACGTGAATCGCTTGTTTACTCTTTCCAAAACAAAAAGTCCAAAGGGGCACTGCAGTGGACTTCAAAAATTGCTCCCAGATGCATACCTCCCTTACCTTGGGTGCTGAGCCACCCAAATCCACCCCAAAACCCACTCCCCACAATTGTACAGCATTACCATAGCCCTTAGGGGTGAAGGGGGGCACCTACATGTGGGTAGAGTGGGTTTTGGGGGGTTTGGAGGGCTTATTTACCACCACAAGTGTAACAGGTAGGGGGGGTGGGCCTGGGTCCACCTGCCTGAAGTGCATTGCACCCACTAAATAGTGCTTTAGGGACCTGCATACTGCTGTCAGGGAGCTGGGTATGACAATTCAGGCTGGCATAGAGGCTGGCAAAAAATATATATTTTTTTAATTTTTTTTTGGGTGGGAGGGGGTTGGTGACCACTGGGGGAGTAAGGGAAGGTCATCCCCGATTCCCTCCGGTGGTCATTTGGTCAGTTAGGGCACCTTTTTGAAGCTTGGTCCTAAAAAAAAAGGGACCAAGTGAAGCCGGCGAAATGATCGCCAAGGCCGGCTTTCTTTTTTCCATTATCGGCCAAAGCCGGCCATCTCAAAGCACGCCTCCATCCCACCTTTGCTACCCTACTGAAACGCCCCCTTGAAGTTTGGCCGGCTCCGTGACGGAAAACAGTTGGTGCCGGCCAAAATCGGCTTTCGATTATACCGATTTGGCCGGCTTTAGGAGATCGCCGGCCATCTCCCGATTTGTGGCGGAAGATGGCCGGCGATCTCCCTCGAAAATAAGCTGATGGTGACCAGAACTGAACACAATACTCAATGAAGAAAAACAACCTTGACCAGGACAAACCTGAAAGTTACAGGCCAGTATCCAACATCCCGTTTCTAGGGAAACTCATAGAACAAACAGTCTGTGTTCAACTTAATGAATGGCTAGAAAAGAGTAACTGGCTAGATCCATGTCAATCTGGATTCAGACCTGGTTATAGAACAGAAAAGGTCCTCGTATCCCTGCTAAATGATCTTCACAGAACCCGAGACGAGGGATTTGCCTCGATGTTAGTATTGCTAGATTTCTCAGCAGCTATTGACACTGTGGAAAATGATATCTTGCTAGCATGACTGACAGAAACAGGTATCAATAGAATAGTACTTGCCTGGTTCAGATCCTATCTATCAAACAGGCAACAATTCATAATGTTTGGCAGCAACTCTTCACCACCATGGACACTGACCTGCGGGGTACCACAAGGATCAATACTGTCACCTATTCTGTTCAATATCTACCTCAAGCCACTAGCTGAGCTGATTCGGTCAATTGACACTCAGTTCTACATCTATGCGGATGATGTGCAGCTACTCATATCCATTGAACATGACTTACCTACAGCCTTGAATAAACTGATCACTTGTCTAACATCAATTCAAGAATGGACTAAACACAACAAACGTCGCCTGAACCCAAGTAAAACCGAGCTTTTCTGGGTCCCTAAGACAAGTGGATACATACCTGACATCAAAATCCCTTTTGGGAAGTATGAACTCCCCCTCAAATCACAAGTCAGGAACCTTGGAATACAGTTAGATTCAACACTTACTCTGATTCCCCAAATCCAAACAACCTTCAAGAGCTGCTTCTACTATTTGCGACAGCTACACTGCCTCTCTCCTTACATCGAGAAGGTAAATCTTATCCCACTTGTGCATGCCATAGTAACATCAAGACTGGATTACTGTAATGCACTATATAATGGTGTGACTACAAAGGGCCTGCACCAGCTCCAGTTGATTCAGAATGCAGCAGCAAGACTCATAGAAGGTTGCAAGTGACGTGACCACATCACACCATTTTTGCAAAAACTCCATTGGCTACCAGTACAATACAGGGCTAAATTTAAAACACTATGTCTGATCTTCAAGACCCTGAAAGGAAATGGCCCCAGTATGTGAAGAATAGGATGATCCTCCACACAACGCCAAGGACACTAAGGTCCTCCCAAGGACTTTCACTAACTACACCCTCTCCAAAAGACATTACATGATGTGATACCCGCAAGCGAGCCTTCTCCGGAGTAGCCCCCACACTCTGGAATGCATTGCCTGAAAGGCTCCGCTTAACACAAGACTACCTCTACTTCAGGAAGCAGGTGAAAGCTTGGCTCTCCAACCAAACCTTTAATGGAAGAAGTAACTAACTTGTTAGTCTCACTCACACACACAAGAATTGACTCGGGCTGCACATACTGCAGTGGGACATGTTTATCTACTCCTACCCTAGCTGAGATAATATTTAACCATCTCTCTGAACTCACGTGCAACTTTCTTCAAATCAATCACCTTACTTTCTAATTTCTTCCTACTTTCTTACTCATCTATATGTTACAACTTTGCCTTACCCTTCACTACCAATTATAATGGTTCTAGTACATATTCAGGCTTATTTTTGAAAGAGAAGGGGGCCCATCTTTCAACACAAAATGGGAGATGGGCGTCCTTTTCCCAGGGTTGCCCAAATCGGCATAATCGAAAGCCGATTTGGGGCATCCTCAACTGCTTTCCATTGCGGGGACGACTAAAGTTCGCGGGGGCATGTTGGAAGCATAGCGAAGGCGGGACTGGGGCATGCCTAACACATGGTCGTCCTCGACCGATAATGGAAAAAAGAAGGGCGTCCCTGACGAGCATTTGGGCGACTTTTCTTGGTCCAATTTTTGTTATGACCAAGCCTCTAAAAAGGTGCTCGAACTGACCAGATGGCCACCGGAGGGAATCGGGGATGACTTCCTCTTACTCCCCCAATGGTCACCAACCCCCTCCCACACTAAAAAAATAAAAATACAAATCTTTTTTGCCAGCCTGTATGCCAGCCTCAAATGTCATACCCAGCTCCATGACAGCAGTATGCAGGTCCCTGGAGCAGTTTTAGTGGGTGCAGTGCACTTCAGGCAGGCGAGCTCAGGCCCATCCCCCCCTACCTGTTACACTTGTGTTGGTAAATGTGAGCCCTTCAAAACCCACCAGAAACCCACTGTACCCACAAGTGGGTGGCCCCCTTCACCCCTTAGGGCTATGGTAGTGTTGTACAGTTGTGGGGAATGGGTTTGGGGGGATTTGGGGGGCTCAGCACCAAAGGTAAGGGAGCTATGCACCTGGGAGCAATTTCTGAAGTCCACTGCAGTGCCCCCTAGGGTGCCCGGTTGGTGTCCTGGCATGTCAGGGGGACCAGTGCATTATGAATGTTGACTCCTCCCACGACCAAATGGCTTGGATTTGGTCATTTCTGAGATGGGCGTTCTTGGTTTCCATTATGGCCGAAAATCAGGCACAACCATCTCTAAGGACGACCATCTCTAAGGTCGACCTATATTTTACAATTTGGGCGTCTCTGACCGTATTATCGAAACGAAAGATGGACGCCCATCTTGTTTTGATAATACGGGTTTCTCTGCCCCTTTGCCAGGACATCCTGCGAGGACGTACTCAGGAAAACTTGGGCGCCCCTTTCGATTATGCCCCTCATTGTGTTGTCATTGCGAGTAGTATACCATGCCATACTTTTTATTGTTGTTCGAATATTTTTACTGCTCTAATTGCCTATTGCTCATGTTTGATTTATTCTTACTGTACACCGCCTTGAATGAATTCCTTCAAAAAGGCGGTAAATAAATCCTAATAAATAAATGAATGTGAAGTCACAACGTGGAGTGATATAGAGACATTATATTATTCTTGATCTTAGTTACCATCCTTTTCCTAATAATTCCTAGTATCCAGTTTGCTTTTTTGGCCACCGTTACACACCAGGCAGAAGATTTCAATGTATTGTCTACAATGAGATCTCAATCTTTTTCTTGGGTGCTGCCTCTCAAGGTGGACCCTAGCATCAGATAACTATGATTTGGACTATTCTTCCCAATGCGCATCGATTTGTTTTTGCCCACATTAAATTTCATCTCTATCATATCCTCCCTCAGTCATCTCTATTCCAAGCCTAAGAAGCCTACCCTCTTAAACCTATCCTCAGTTGAGAGGAGTTCTATCCCCTTAATCATTTTGGCCACCCTTCCTTGAAGCTTTTCCAATTTCGCTATATCTGCCGATATTTGCTATGTAACTATGCTAAATGCAACATTATCATACAATATGTAATTAAAACAATAAAAAGCCCTGAAAGAATGTCACATTCAGTCTGTGCTTAGTGCATAGGAAAATCCTTTGTTAAGCCCAGATTTTACCACAGCTTAGAAAAATGACCCCTTAGAAAACATTTAGAAACTTGTCTTTTCTCTCATCTTTTAAACTGGTGTAAAAACAGCAACAAATGGTTTGCAAATGGTCTTTGATCTGCTTGTTTTTAATTTAGTCTTGTTGCTAATTTTGTGGCCCTTTTACAAAGATGCAGGAAGAACGAATGTGTGCTTACTGCAGCTTATAATGGCATACCGCAGGGCATGCTGAGATATGCCATTATGTGGAGGATCTGTGCTGGTGCATGTTATGAATGCAAGGTCTCAGCAGCGTGCTTAATATATATACAGTTTCCCCTGTAGAAGCCTGTGGCAGTAAAACAGGTCCTCGTTGGGACCACAATGAAGCTGGAGCACAATTAAGTGCTTTTTTTTGCTGTGTGACCATATATTAGTGGGCTACAATGTGAATAAATTACATGTTTGATCATAATTTTGAAGGAATCATAAATGATTGATGGGAGGATTTTGGCCAATGATTGGTCTAAGTCAGAAGGTGCTGAGGTCCTCATGTTAAGTGATTTGCTGGATTATACGAAAAGCACCCAGTTTCCACAGCATTAACCTGTGACTGCTGAGGCTCCTCCTTTTTTAATTAAAAATGTTTTTTTTTTTTAATATAAAAGAGAAAGGAGAAATAAAGTGGTATCAATAAGGGGAAAGGGCATAATATAGGTGTTTAAAATTAAATTAATTGACATTTTACAATTATAAACTTGACATTGCTATATCTAGAAGAGGTGTGTGATAACATTTACAGTAGTTGATTCAATAAATGTGCCAAATATTGAGTCTTTTACTACAGTTTAGCTCGAGTTATGTGCAGCAGGTCCAGGGCTTTTTTTGAGGGGGTACTTGGGGGGTACTGAGTACTGGAACCTTTTCCATTGTCTGCTAAAATTGACCCATGATCCCCAAATTATAATGGAAGAGCTCAGGCTCTACACACCAAATCTGCCTTGTCATAGATTCTGTGACTAGTTGCAGGGGGGCTGGCTATTGTGGGGTGGGTCCCTCAGTGATCACCCCACCCCTGAAGGGTGGTCTGGCATTTGAGTAATGCACTGAGCAGGTCCCATTTTACTCCTATGGGTCCTGCTGCAGATAACTCGAGCTAATCTTTAGTAAAAGACCCCTTCACTCTTTTGGGCTGAAATGGTGGTGCAGCTTTTTGAACAACCATGTCCTTCGTGCTTCAAACAGGTTCAGTTAACAAGCTCCCAGTCACTGTTGTTTTGGGCTGAACTGATGGTTCAATTAACAGCTTTGTGGAAATGGTCATTTAAACTGAAATTTATTTCCTTTTGTTGTTGTTTGTGGTTTTGTTTTTATTTTGTTTAGAAAATGCTCAATGGTCTCATAGAATTTTGTATTTGACTTTAAGGTCAAGAACAAGTCTTTTTTCTATTGATATTTTTGCTGGAGATGAAAGCGATTTTGTCTCCATTGTATTCCTGTATTAGTTCTTAATTCTTTATAAAACCAAGAAAAATCTTATTTCACTGTGCTGTTGTGCTCAAAATTCTAAGAATACGCAAGTATACATATATACACATCACTGTCAGCTCATTTTTAAGTCCTGCAAAGTCAAACTATCGACCGTACTTTTCCTTCAAAGTAGAGTGTGCGTCCTCTGGGAAAGCCTTAGGATGTGTTATAAATTTCAAAGGAAGAACAGACTGGAAGAACTGCAAAATTCTTTTTTTTCCCATTTAAATTTTATTATGATTTATATCAATTATATAAAAACAAAACAAAATACAATCTCTTGCAACAGAGAAACAACAAACTGTGACTTCAAATAACATTTAAAAAATAAACATTAAAGTTACAATGGTGCTCATTTTCATAGCACATAGACATCTCAAAATGCTCCCCCCCCCCCAAAAAAAAAAAAAAAAAAAAAAAAAATCTGCCAAAAATGTTCAAATAGCAATTTAGGAAAGTCAAGAAAAAAAGGCCAATACTGCAGTTTGTCCAAATAGGAAGGGGGCCGGTTGGGTGCAGGCAGGAGGTGTGTTTTGGGTGGGACTAAGGAGGGCCCAAAACCAGGACATCAATAATCAAACAGGAACAAACATACAAGTCTTAGATTTGGGACGTCCTAAGTTAGGTCTGTTTCAATCATGCCCAGGGTTAAAAAAAATACTCTGATTGAGCAGCTGACCACTGCAGGGATTAGGACATGACACCTCCATAATTCATCAGTGGTTACTGTCACCCCCCTCCCTCTACTCTGAAAGTGAAGCTAGAAAGGAATATCAGGTTCTATGATAGACTCAGGTATTACAGGCATTCTGACTAAAGCAGGAAGCAAGTGTGGGGAGTAGCTTAGTGGCTAGTGCATTGGGCTTTAAACCCATGAGATCCAGATTCAAATTCCGCTTTAACTCATTTTTTTTTTGTGAGCCCTCCAGAAACAGAATTATAACTGCTATAGCTAAATATATGTCGCCTGCAAGCCTGAAGGCAATTGAAGTGGTGTACATTCAGGTACAATAGATATTTTTCTGTTCCTGAAGGGCTCACAATTACAAACTAATCATGTTAAAGTGGGATTTCAACCAGGGTCTCTTGGTGTAAAGTCACCTGCACTAACCACAAGGCTACCCCTCTACTCCGCATGGACATCTGTGTAGCCATTTTTCTGAAAATGATGCCAGACAGATGTCCCTATCCCTGGTTTTTATCTGTTCATAAGTTAGACATTTCATTTTGGAAAGTGGCTGTTCAAAAATGTGCATCTCACAGCCTTTCGCAAACAGAAAGTCTGGATATTTTTCCTGTCTGAAATTGACTGTGAGATAGACATTTTTTTAGAC
The DNA here is from genome assembly GCF_901765095.1 of Microcaecilia unicolor. Classification (NCBI taxonomy): domain Eukaryota; kingdom Metazoa; phylum Chordata; class Amphibia; order Gymnophiona; family Siphonopidae; genus Microcaecilia; species Microcaecilia unicolor. The sequence continues at coordinate 38,621,456 of NC_044037.1, forward strand.
GTTATGAGAAAGGATGTCCCAATTCTGACTTAGACTACTTTTTGGAAATGTCCCTCTAAGTTACTTAGGGGTCTTTTTACAAAGGCGTACTGAAAAATGGCTTGCTGTAGTGTAGGTACGGAATTTAGGCATGTGCCGATCCGTTTTTTAGCGCGCCTGTAAAAAAAGGCCTTTTTTGCCAAAAATGGACATGTGGCAAAATGAAAATTGCCGCACGCCCATTTTGGGTCTGAGACCTTACTGCCAGCCATTGACCTAGCGGTAAAGACTCACACGGTAACTGAGCGGTAATGACCTATGCGTGCCAAATGCCACTCGGCACGTGTCCATTACGCATGCCAGAAAATAACAAATATTTTCCAGATACGCTTAGTGGACACGCGCCAAACATGAAATTACCGCAAGAGCCACGTGGTGCTCGGATGGTAACTCCATTTTGGCGCACATTAGCCACTTGTAGACACTTACGCGGCTTAGTAAAAGGACCCCTATGTCTATGTTACATACCTGTCACTACTGTCTCAGAGATCAGTCATAACACTGTGGTAGAAAAATTAAGGGGTCCTTTTACTAAGCCGCGTAAGTATCTATGTGTGCCCAACGGGTGCCAAAATGGTGCTACTGCCTGACTACCATGTGGATATTGCGCTAATTTCATTTTTGGCACGCATCTGAAAAATATGTTTTTTTTTCTGGTGTGCATAACAGATGCGCGCCACGTGGCATTTGGTGCGTGTAGGTCATTACTGCCCAGTTACCTCGTCAATCTTTACAGCTAGGTCGATGGCTGACGGTAAGGTCTCAGATCCAAAATGGACGTGCAGCAATTTTCATTTTGCCGCACGCCCATTTTTGGCCAAAAAAAAGGCCTTTTTATAGGTGCACTAAAAAATGGATTGGCACACGTCCAAAACCTGCGCTTACACTACCGCAAGCCATTTTTCAGCGCGCCTTTGTAAAAGGACCCCTAAATGATAGGAAACAATCTGAAGAAAAGCATCCCAATTCCAAAAAGGGGTCCTTTTACTAAGTTGCAATAAAAAGTTGCCTTAGTTCGCCCTTGTGCGGATTTTTCCTGTGCATTAATTTTTGACAACAAAACAGCGAAGATGACTCAAAAAATTAGAAAGGACGACGTTTCAAATATAAATGCAGTAAAAACAAATTTATTGGTCGTAAAACAAAAAAATAATTAAAAAGGTTAAAAATTGCTATAAGAAGGTAGGTGAGTGAGACTCGACACAGCTGTGTTTCGGCCTGTCAGGCCTGCATCAGAAGTCTTTTCACCATAGGAAAGCTCAATTCTTATATTTACATCATCTAATCCAGCAATCTTTATTTTCGTCTCTCAAAGATGTTTCTTATGGTTGTACTGGAGCGTCTATTCGATCGACTTCTCAATGTTCTCTCAACAAACGTCTAACCGCAAGTGTGAACCCGGATCGGGAGAAATTTGAGGCTGGCAAAAAATATTTTTAAAGATATTTCTGAGGGTGGGAGGGGGTTAGTGACCACTGGGGGAGTAATGGGAGGTCATCCCCAATTCTCTCCGGTGGTCATCTGGTCAGTTTGGGCACCTTTTTGTGCCTTGGTCGTAAAAAAAATAGAACCAGGTAAAGTCGTCCAAGTGCTCTTCAGGGACACCCTTTTTTTTCCATTATGGGTCGAGGACGTCCATGTGTTAGGCATGCCCAAGTCCTGCCTTTGCTATGCCTCCAACAGACCCCCATGAACTTTGGTCGTCCCTGCGACGGAAAGCAGTTGAGGACACCCAAAATCGGCTTTTGATTATACCGATTTGGGCGACCCTGTGAGAAAGACGCCCATCTTCCGATTTGTGTTGAAAAATGGGTGTCCTTCTCTTTCGAAAATGAGCCTGTTAGCCACTCACATTTGCACTAGCTTTCTGGTGCTAGCATTTATGCATGCATATTCCCCCAGATTCTATATTGCACGTCTAGCATTCTGCACCAAAATCCAGGCATATTCTATAATAATGCCTATAACTTAATTGGCATAACTACTACTACTACTACTTAACAAACCAATCAGCGTTGTTAACAGCAGTTAACAAGCAATAATGAGCATTCACAATAATTAGAATTTATATGCACAACTCCCTGAGCATATTCTGCAACTCACTGAGCCTAAATTTTAATGTACGCAGCAAAATGGGGTGTGCTTATGGGAGGAAAAATGTGCATTTAATGGGTGTTCCAAAATTTACATGTGTTGTTATAGAATATGGCCCTCTGTGCCTAAATCTACATGCTTGGATTTACGATGCATTTTTATTGGTGTAAATGGATGCATGTAGTTTTAGATGCTAGGATAGCGACAAAGTGTATAAAATATACAGTGCCTAAATCTAGGCGCCATTTATAGAATACGCTTAGGCAGAAATGTTTTCTGCATGGATTTTTCAGTGTCATATATAGAATCTGGCCCATTATGGGTCAGACTCAGTAAATGGCACCCAAAGTTACATGACGTTATGATCCTTACTACGATAGTGTTCTGTAAAGGGCATTCTGCACAAAGTGCTTCTTAATGAATAGTAGCTTGGCATACTTCCTGAACCTAACTTTGGATATGAGCACTTAAGCCTGCCAATACTTAGAATACATGATTGCACCCTACTGATGGCAGTTGGGCACACAAATCCAAGTATTCAATAACATTACACCTAATTTCTGGGATCACCCTGATCCACCTGTGACCTTCTGTAGAAATATGGTGCAGCTAAGGGCCACTACTGGAATGGTGGGAGCCCAAGCTTAAAGGACCAGGCCTTTTGGAAACTTAGGCCAGGCTAAAAATCAGATGGCTTGTACAGCCGGAAGCCTGCTGAAGCAAGGCCTGGCCTACAGCCTAGACTGAGGCCTAATTGGAAAAAGAATGATCAAGGAATCTGAAATCAAAATGGAATCTCTCATCTGTGAAATGGTTTCCTTCATCTCTGTATTAAAGTTAAAAGAGGCTTCTTTTCATAGTTGACAGTTGATAAATTGTGAAATATCCTAACTCAAGAAAACAAATTGGAAAGTACCCAAGATCATCAGGTAGCAACAGGAGAATAGGGAAGTCCCAAAATAAGATAGGGGAACAGTGTTGGACCATCTGTCCGAAAGGGAGGGAGACATTCCTGAGGAGCATCTGCGGTTGGGCATGAAAAGGGGGGTCATCTTCATAAACAAGCTTATCATAGAATGTATGAGAGCCTATTGATTTGAATGCGAGCCAGAGAGTATAAAAGCTGACAGCAAATTTAGGCAAGGTGGAGATCTCCATAGGTATGCCATGCTGTCCGTCGGTCCTCCACACCTGCTCGTGTAACTAATCATCTTGTATTACTTTGGTAAGTTGACAAATAAACTTATATATCTTTGAAACCTATCTTCTTTCTTTATCATATAACATTTAAAGGTGTAACTATTCTCTGGGGTTGGAATGGGTATTAGGGAGCACTCCTATTCCCCAACACAAACACTGAGTCAGATGATAACATGGTTAAGCCTTCTAGAAGTTCTCTCTGGTGAGTGGAACACCAAATGGCACTACCAGACTGAACCGGGGGGCAGCTAACCCCTAAATAAATTCACTTCCCATGGCCATATCCCCTTTGGAGTTGTGCATTATGGGGCCCTTTCATTAAGATGTGTAGGTGCCTACATGCGTACAACACATGTCAAATTAGAACTACCACAGAGGCTACCGCATACCCCAGGCAGTAATTCTAATTTTGACGTACATCCAAAATGCACGGCAGAAACTAATTTCTATTTTCTACCACATAGCGCTAACCGGCGCTGATAATTACTGCCCGGTTAACGCATGAGACCTTACCATTATGTCAATGGGTGGCAATAAGGTCTCAGGCTCCAAAATGGACATGCGCTGATTTTTGCTTTCAACCAAAAAAAAAGGCCTTTTTTTGCAGGCATGCTGAAAATAGGTCCTGCGCGCATCCAATACATGTGCCTACACCAGCGCAGGCCATTTTTTGGTGCACCTTAGTAAAAGGGCCCCTGCAACATTTATGTGCATATGTCATAGTGCCAATTAACTCCAATAATTTATTGTGCATGCCAAATTAACTAATTCGTTTACATGCACAGCTGTGATCCATGTCCAAATTTGGACAACCTATACAGAATTTGGGGGGGGGGGGGGTGGTATACGCATAATTGTTTAGAATACTAGTGTAGAAGTGGTTATAGGCCAGCATGCTGCCTAAGAACTAGTCTGCAAATACCCACTTAACTAATTTAGCGCATATTTACAAGGTGGGCCTAATCATAGAGACCTGATTATAGAATTTCCCCATATATGATTGCATACTAAGTTTTAGTGAACACTGAAATTCTTTAAGAATTTGAGGAAGTGTTGAAATCCGTTGTGTACTTCTATCGTTCAGCCTTACAAATCCCTGAAATCTCTCCTTTGGCTCATCATCACATCAATGTGCTTGAATGTGTTAAAGATCTTTAGCACGTCTCAAGGATGCAGCAGTCAGAAAAAAAGTTTGCTATATCAGAAGTTTCATCAAGCAACACAGCAACAAATGTTAATTTCTGCAATTTTTACATAATTGAAGAATCAGTCATCCTGAATGATGGCCATTATGTCATTTTGTGATAAATAAATAAATTCTGGACATGGTTTGATGTTCCTGGGAAAACTATAACTGTTTTCAAGTGCTGACAGTAAACTGAATTATAACTTGACAGAAACTGTAGTGGTTGCATATAATTCCCTCTGGTGAATGACTGCACAGACTCATCAGGATACTGAAACACTAGCTCTTGATGATTGAGGAAATAAACCACATCAATTTGTCTCCTCATAACATCTATGCATTTCAAAATTACAAGACTGTGCTGTTTATCTGTTTTAAGATCAATATGAGTTTAGCCAAGCATTTTTAACTGCAAAGTAGCTGGTAAATGTGCCTCAGGATAGTCATGTTTCTGACATGTTTATGCAACTTATTCAGTTCAGAAAATGCACTATTGCTTCATGTACCCTTGCTCAGTATTGAAAATTAGGAAATGTCCAGAAGAAGAGTTTATACAAAATAGCACTTCAGGTTAATACTCGGTTGCATCTCTGGAAATGGTGGATTAAATATTTTCTACCTTGCATTGACGTCAGAAGGTGTGGAATGCATCTTCCTTTGTAAATCATGTTTTGCTTGGCATAGCTTCAAAAGTCAACCTACAGCAAGGAACTACGACCAAATATTGCAAAATATCATTGTCACTATCATTGCTGCTGACATTCATGAGTTCTATATAGTAACTGATTCATTCTACAGTGTAGTTCCTTCATACTGTTAAAGAGAATAGGAGTAGTAGAGAACAACCAGATGGCCACTTCTTCTCAGTGATGCACTGGGAGGTGGTGGAAATCCACTGCTTTCTGCTTGCTATGAGTGGAGGAGGTGATGGAACTCTGCTGCAGTCTGCCCCCGTGTCTGCGTAATGGGTAGATGTTGTAAAGGAGATGTGATGCTGTCTGCTCCCACATTTGCAACACTGAAAGATTCCGTCATTTCAACTTCTTAGTTTGATAATGGATTTTAAATGCATATGTTTATAGCAGTATAAATAAAAGCTTTTTGCATATTTTGTATATGTATTACCAGTAACAAAAATGGTTTGAGTTATACTATTTACATAGTAATGAGCTGTTTTATATGCATTTGCATGTTTTGCATCTCATGGATCCTCAGAAGCTTAGCCGAGATTGGGAGGCGGGGCTGGTGTTTGGGAGGTGGGGCTAGTGCTGGGCAAGACTTCTACGTTCTGTGCCCTGAAAATGGCAGATACAAATCAAGGTAAGGTATACACAAGAAGTAGCACATATGAGTTTATCTTGTTGGGCAGACTAGATGCACCATGCAGGTCTTTTTCTGCCGTCATCTACTATGTTACTATACAGCTTATTTTCGAAAGTGATCGCCGGCCATCTTCCGACATAAATCGGGAGATGGCCGGTGATCTCGGAAATGCGGCAAAATCGGTATAATCGAAAGCTGCTTTTTTGACAGCATCGCCGCTTTCACGTCGCCTGGTCAGCAAAGGTTCAAAGGGGCGTGTCACCGGTGAAGCAAAGGTGGGACATGGGCGGGCATGGGCATGGCTACCAGATGGCCGGCTTTTGCGGATAATGGAAAAAAAGCGGCGTTAAGCAGTATTTCGCCGGGTTTACTTGGTCCTTTTATTTTCAAGACCAAGCCTCAAAAAGGTGCCCCAACTGACCAGATGACCACTGGAGGGAATGGGGGATGACCTTCCCGTAGTCCCCCAGTGGTCACCAACCCCCTCCTACATGAAAAAAAATAAAAATAAAGCACTTTTTTGCCAGCCTCTATGCCAGCCTCAAATGTCATACCTAGCTCCCTGACAGCAGTAGGCAAGTCCCTGGAGCAGTTTTTAATGGGTGCAGTGCACTTCAGGCAGGCAGACCCAGGTCCATTCCCCCCCCCCCCCCACCTGTGGTGCTAAGTGTTGAGCCCTCCAAACCCCCCAACACCCACTGTACCCACATGTAGGTGCCCCCGTTCACCCATAAGGAAAGGAGGAAAGGAGAAACAGGGGTGATATGATACAGACGTTCAAATATTTGAAAGGTATTAATCTGCAAACTAACCTTTTCCGGAGGTGCGAAGGCAGTAGAACGAGAGGACATGAAATGAGATTGAAGGGGGGCAGACTCAAGAAAAATGTCAGGAAGTATTTTTTCACGGAGAGAGTAGTGGATGCTTGGAATGCTCTCCCGCGGGAGGTGGTGGAAACGAAAACGGTAACGGAATTCAAACATGCGTGGGATAAATATAATGGAATCCTGCTCAGAAGGAATGGATCCTAAAGAGCTTAGACGAGATTGGGTGGCAAAGCCGGTGGCGGGAGACGGAGATGGTGCTAGGCAGACTTATACGGTCTGTGCCAGAACCGGTGGTAGGAGGCGGGGCTGGTGGTTGGAAGGCGGGGATAGTCAAAAGTGGCCATCTCGTCAAAAGTGCAAGATGGCCGACAGGTAAGGAGCCTCGTAACGAGCTCCTGAGGTTCTGGGGATTTGGACCTACCTGGACCATCCTGGGCCATCCTCTGCCGTGCCGGACGGCGCCGGAGCTGTGTGGAACCAGGTGGTGGATCGCTGGACCGCGACTGCCTCGCCGACCTCCGGCGCGAGAAACTGACCCGAGGCTGATCGCGTGGCTGCGTGGTCGCGACCTGTCCCTCGCCTTGCCGTCCGGCCATCCCAGGTCTCCCGCCGCCTCTCTCTGCCGGGGCCCTAGCACCCGAGAAACCCCGGACTTCGGAGTCCTGCGTCGGCGTCTGCAGTGCACGCTGATCCCGAGGTCCTGTGTGCCGCCGCTGTGCTCCCCGGCCGGAACGGCCCGGGCGCGCGCTGCGGTTCACAGGGCCTGGACGCAGTGCACGGACCGAGACGCTTGCTGGCCGACCAGGGCGCTGGGGACGGCGGCCGAGTTCGGCGGCCCTTGTGTGGACGGCTGTGCTCGGCGGCCCTACACTGCGGGCGATCCCCGTGTTTCAGCAGGGCCAGTGCACGGAGGTCGGGAACCACAGGACGGCGTCTGTCTGGGAGGCTGGTTCCCCCAGAGCTGCTGCTGCGCAGCCATCGAGATGCTCGAGCCCAGCCGGTTTCTGCAACTTGCCTCCACCTGATCCGGCTTTACCCTGCGTGTTCCAGTCCGCCTGATCCGGCCTCACCCTGCGTGTTCCAGTCCGCCTGATCTGGCTTCACCCTGCATCTTCCAGTCCGCCTGATCCGGCTTCTCCCTGCGTGACGCAGATTCTTCCTGCATGCTCCAGTCCGCCTGATCCAGCTTCTTCCTGCCTGCTCCAGTCTGCTTGATCCAGCATCTCCCTGCTTGCTCCAGTCCGCCTGATACAGCTTCTTCCTGCCTGCTCCAGTCTGCCTGATCCTGTGTCTTCCTGAGTGCTCCAGTCCGCCTGATGCAGCTTCCTTCTGCCTGCTCCAGTCCGCCTGATGCACCTTCCCCCTGCCTGCTCCAGTCCGCCAGGTTCAGCTTCTTCCTGCCTGCTCCAGTCCGCCTGATCCAGCTTCTTCCTGCTTGCTCCAGTCCGCCTGGTACAGCTTCTTCCTGCCCGCTCCAGTCCGCCTGGTACAGCCTCTTCCTGCCTGCTCCAGTCCGCCTGATCCAGCTTCTTCCTGCCCGCTCCAGTCCGCCTGGTACTGCTTCTTCCTGCCAGCTCCAGTCCGCCTGCTCCAGCTTCCTGACTGCCTACTCCAGTTCGCCTGATCCAGCTTCTTCCTGTCTGCTCCAGTCTGCCTGATCCAGCTTCCTGCTTGCTCGTTCCAGTTCACCTGATCCAGCTGTTCCAGTCCGCCCGATCCTACTCTCCCTGCTTGCTCCAGTCCATCTGCCTGATCTAGCTGTTCCAGTCCGCCCGATCCTGCTCTCCCTGCTTGCTCCAGTCCATCTGCCTCAACCTGTTCCAGTCTACTTAATCCAGCGTGTTACAGCCTGCCTGCACCAGCTACTCCCTTACTCCAGGCCCTATCCTCCAGCCAGCTTACTCCAGTCTGCTTGATACAGCCTGTTCCAGTCCGTCTGCTTCAGCTTGTCCCAGCCTGTTCCAGTCTGTCTGCATCAGCTTGTCCTAGTCCACCAGCTCCTGCTTCAAACCACTCCAGCCTGCCACTCAACCTGACTACTAGCCTATCATTGACTTACCATCAATCACCTGACTACTAGACAATCATTGACTTACCACCAATCACCTGACTGTCTACCACCCACCCTGAAACCCGCCTGCCTCCCAGCCCATCCTCCTACCAGCTCTTCACTCTCCTGCCCAACTGCTTACCATCACTTGCCTGTCTCCCAGCCCACCTACCTTCCCTTTGAACACCTCAGTCACTACCCATGGCCCCCATTCACATCCTATTCTTTGCCCTGTCCCTCCCTAATCTTTTCCCCCTCTCACCGCTGTCTTCCACACGATCTCACTACCCATCCCTGTCCTCTTCCGCCCTCCCCTACCTACCCCTGTCCCCCACCACCTCTAAATCCCTACTGTCTTCCTCCTCCTTCCTAGCTCTCAACCTTCAACACCTCCTTCCTGCCATGAACCCTTCCCCTTTCCTCCTAAGCACATCCCGTCTTCATCGCCTTCGTCGACCTTCCTCACCCACCCTTCTCCGCACTCTCTTGCTCCTTCTCCTGCTATCCGCGGGTGACATCAATCCCAACCCAGGTCCCCCACACCTGTCCTCGTCCTCATCTCATCTATGCAAACGATCCCGCGATATCTCCAATCTCATCCCTATTCCCCTCCTCCCCCCTCCTCCCTCCCCTTCTCGTGTGCCCTGTGGAACGCCCACTCAATCTGCAACAAACTTCCCTTCACCCACGATCTCTTCATCTCCCATTCCCTTCATCTGCTCGCCCTAACTGAAACCTGGCTCACCCCGGACAACTCTGCTTCAATCGCAGCCCTATGCCACGGAGGTTATCTTTTCTCCCATTCGCCCCGCCCAGTCGGCCGCAGTGGCGGCGTCGGACTACTACTTTCCCCCGCCTGCAGCTTCCAACCTCTCCACCTACCTCAGTCTCACAGCTTCTCATCCTTTGAAGTTCACTCCATCCGTCTATTCCACCCACTGCCACTCAGAGTTGCAGTCATTTACCGCCCCCCCTGATAAATCCCTCCCATCCTTCCTTACCGACTTCGATGCCTGGCTCTCCGTCTTTCTTGAGCCCTCATCCCCATCCCTCATTCTCGGTGACTTCAACATCCACACTGATAACCCTTCCGATTCATATGTTGCTCAGTTCCTCACTCTTACCTCCTCCTTCAACCTCCAACTGAGCCCCACCACCCCTACTCACAAATCTGGCCACTGTCTTGATCTCGTCCTCTCTTCTACTTGCTCACCCTCCACTTTCTGCGTTTCACCTCTTCCTCTCTCCGACCACCACCTTATCACATTCACACTTCAGCACCCTCCCCCTCACTCTTGCCCAACACTAACTACTACGTCCAGAAATCTCCAGGCTGTTGACCCCTCCACCTTATCCTCTACTATCTCTGATCTCCTCCCTTCCATCTTGTCCTCCACATCCGTTGACAAAGCTGTCTCCACTTACAATGCCACTCTTTCCTCTGCTCTAGACACCCTTGCACCATCCACCTCCCGGCCCACAAGACGTACCAATCCCTAACCCTGGCTGACCCCTTGCACCCGATACTTTCGCTCCTGCGCCCGTTCGGCTGAACGTCTCTGGAGGAAATCTCGTACCCTTACTGACTTCATTCACTTCAAATTCATGCTATCCTCCTTCCAATCCTCCCTATTCCTCGCTAAGCAGGACTATTATATCCAATTGACCAATTCCCTTAGCTCTAACCCTCGTCGTCTATTCGCCACCCTCAACTCCCTCCTCAAAGTGCCCTCTGCTCCCACCACCCCTTCACTCTCTCCTCAATCTCTGGCCCACTACTTCTGTGACAAGGTCCAGAAGATCAACCTCGAATTCACCACTACTCCCTCTCCTCCTCTTCAGCCTATATCTCACTCTCTCATCCAACCTACCCAGGCCTCCTTCTCCTCCTTTCCTGCTATCACCGAAGAGGAAATCGCCCATCTCCTCTCCTCCTCAAAAGCCACCACCTGTTCCTCTGACCCCATCCCCACTAACCTACTCAACACCATCACTCCTACCATCACCCCCACCATCTGTCATATACTTAACCTCTCTCTCTCCACTGCATCTGTCCCGGACACCTTCAAGCATGCTGTGGTCACTCCACTCCTCAAAAAACCATCACTTGACCCTACCTGTCCCTCCAACTACCTGCCCCATTTCCCTCCTACCCTTCCTCTCCAAGATACTTGAACGCGCCGTTCACAGCCGCTGTATTGATTTTCTCTCCTCTCATGCCATCCTCGATCCACTCCAATCCGGCTTTCGCCCCCTACACTCAACAGAAACGGCACTATCTAAAGTCTGCAATGACCTATTCCTCGCCAAATCCAAAGGTCACTACTCCATCCTCATCCTCCTCGACCTCTCTGCCGCTTTTGACACTGTCAATCACAACCTACTTCTTGACACACTGTCCTCCCTTGGGTTCCAGGGCTCTGTCCTCTCCTGGTTCTCCTCTTATCTCTCCCATCGTACCTTCAGAGTACACTCTCATGGTTCGTCCTCCTCCCCTATCCCGCTCTCTGTTGGAGTTCCTCAGGGATCTGTCCTTGGGCCCCTTCTTTTTTCAATCTACACCTCTTCCTTAGGCTCCCTGATTTCTTCTCATGGTTTCCACTATCATCTTTATGCCGACGACACCCAGCTTTATCTCTCCACACCAGAAATCACTGCGGATACCCAGGCCAAAGTCTCGGCCTGCTTATCCGACATTGCTGCCTGGATGTCCAACCGCCACCTGAAACTGAATATGTCTAAGACTGAACTTATTGTCTTCCCACCCAAACCCACTTCCCCTCTCCCTTCACTCTCTATCTCAGTTGAGAACACCCTCATCGTCCCCGTCTCATCTGCCCGCAACCTCGGTGTCATCTTCGACTCCTCCCTCTCCTTTTCTGCGCACATCCAGCAGATAGCCAAGACCTGTCGCTTCTTCCTCTATAACATCAGCAAAAGTCGCCCCTCCTCTCCGAGCACACCACCCGAACTATCATCCACTCTCTCATTACCTCTCGCCTTGACTACTGCAACCTACTCCTGACCGGCCTCCCACGTAGCCATCTACTCCCCCTTCAGTCCATCCAGAACTCTGCCGCACGTCTTATCTTCCGCCTTAACCGATATACTCATATCACCCCTCTCCTCAAGTCACTTCACTGGCTCCCGGTCAGATGCCGCATACAGTTCAAGCTTCTCTTACTCACCTACAAATGCACTCGATCTGCGGCCCCTCCGTACCTCTCTACCCTCATCTCCCCTTACGTCCCTACCCGTAACCTCTGCTCTCAAGACAGGTCCCTCCTTTCAGTACCCTTCTCCACCACCTCCAACTCCAGGCTCCGTCCCTTCTATCTCGCCTCACCCCATGCCTGGAACAAACTCCCTGAGCCCATACGCCGTGCCCCCTCCCTACCCATCTTCAAATCAATGCTCAAAGCCCACCTCTTCAATGTCGCCTTCGGCTCCTAATCACTACACCTCTTCTCAGAAAACTTATCTAACCCAACTTGACATTTCGTCCTTTAGATTGTAAGCTCTTCCGAGCAGGGACCGTCCTTAATTGTTAATTTGTACAGCGCTGCGTAACCCTAGTAGCGCTCTAGAAATGTTAAGTAGTAGCAGTAGTAGATAGTGCTGGGCAGACTTATACGGTCTGTGCCGGGAAAAGGACAGGTACAAATCAAGGTAAGGTATACACAAAAAGTAGCACATGTGAGTTTATCTTGTTGGGCAGACTGGATGGACCTTGCAGATTTTTTTCTGCCGTCATCTACTATGTTACTATGTTACTGTGTATAAGGGCTATGGTAATGGTGTAGAGTTGTGGGGAGTGGGTTTGGGAGGGATTTGGGGGGCTCAGCTCCCAAGGTAAGGGAGCTATGCACCTGGGAGCTTTTTTGTAATTTTTAAACATTTTTAGAAGTGCCCCCTAGGGTGCCCTGGCATGTGAGAGGGACCAGTGCATTACAAATGCTGGCCCCTCCCACAACCAAATGCCTTGGATTTCGCCGGGTTTGAGATGGCCGACATTTTTTTTCCATTAACGCTGAAATATAAAACCGGCGAACTCTGGTATTTGGCCGGGCTAAACCGTATTATTGAAAAAGAGATGGCTGGCCATCTTTTCCGCCGCCACCAAAATAGATCGCCGGCGACTTTCGATTATGCCCCTCCATGTTACTATTACTTTGTATCCTGTGGTGACTTAAAAGAACATACAAGAGAAACTGCATTAGTGCCCTTTCAGTTGTGTTAAGGGGCAAATAACTTGGGTTATTGCCCAAATGCAGCTTTATAACTTTCCCCTTATAGAAAAAAAATTTGAACTTGCTAAAAAATAATATCTGAAAAGTCCAAAAATGAACCAGATTCTTTTCTGTTCACATCCCTAAAACTTTCATTTGAATTTCATATAAATTTAAGAGTATAAAGTCAAGTTTTAACTTATACATGGATGTTACTTTTGATTTGACCTTGAATGATGTGTCATCTAAACTGTTTTAGGAAATTTGGGGGTCCTTTTACAAAGGTGCACTGAAAATGGCTTGCGGTAGTGTAGGCGTGGGCAGTGGCGTTCCTAGGGGCGCTGACACCCGGGGCGGTCACCGATGCGCCCCGCCCCCTGGGTGCAGCGCCCCGCCCCCCCCGGTGCAGCGCGAACCCCCTCATCACCCCCCCACCCTGGTGAAAGAACCCCCCTGGGTGCACGCCGCTGGGGGGGGGGGTGCCGCGCGCCGGTCAGCTTTGTTGTTTCCATGCTCCCTCTGCCCCGGAACAGGAAGTAACCTGTTCCGGGGCAGAGGGAGCATGGAAACAACAAAGCTGACCGGCACGCAGCACCCCCCCAGCGGCATGCACCCGGGGCGGGCCGCACCCACCGCCCCCCCCCCCCCCCATTAGTACGCCACTGGGCGTGTGTTTTGGGCATGTGCCAATCCATTTTTCAGCTCAAATGTAAAAAAGGCCTTTTTAAAATTTTGCCAAAAATGGACGTGCAGCAAAATCAAAATTGCCGCGTGTCCGTTTTGGGTCTGAGACCTTACCGCCAGCCATTGACCCAGCAGTAAGAACTCATATGGTAACAGGCCAATAATGACCTATACGCGTCAAATGCCACTTGGGTGCGTCTGATACGCATGTCCAAAAATAAAACACACGCCATAAATGAAATTACCGCAAGAGCCACATGGTAGCCGTGCGGTAACTCCACTTTGGCGAACGTTGAGCATGCATAGATGCTTACATGGCTTAGTAAAAGGGCCCCTATGTCATTATCCACCACTTTGTCTAGGTAGCCAGAGCACTTCTTGCTGAAATTCTATATCAGGTACTACACAGTGAACAGTAACCTACCAAAAGGCACATTTACTGTCATGATTACTTGATTGAACAATTGAGCTTTATTATGCTGTTGTTAATGTTCTTTCCTGCCATAGACAAGCAGTGCACTATTTTGTGACACTTCAGACAGCACCTTTTTCAGTTGACTTAATTTAAAAAATCTATTTTCTGTTTCTCCAGACGATGGCTAGTAATCACTAGTACATGACTGAGTGTCGATTTTTATTAAATTGCATTTTGATTGCTGAGATCGCTAATTGACATTACTTTAAAAAAGGATTTGATTCATCCAGTTTTAGGATAGACATTGTCTATTAGACAGTTAATACCAATTTTGAATAAAACTAATCACATCTAATGTTGAAATAAAATCTGGAACAAAGGAACTGTATATCTTAGAAAAACTGCATACATTTCCTTTACCGAACCCCACTTTTTTTTTACCTTGCCCACTCTGAATTAAATAATCCATAACGAGCTTCATTACAATATGTATAATCTATATTAGCACTTCCCTGACATACAGTCACTGGTATGATGTCACCAACATGGAATCTGACTGAGGGCATACAATGTAAAGGTGAAGGGTAAAGGGTCACGGTCTTTTTATGGGTACCACTAAAGCGGTTTACATATATATTATATGCAGGTACTTTGTCCCTAGTGGGCTCACAATCTAAGGGCCCCCTTTACTAAGCCACTCTATAGGCATGCTAGTGTTTCTAGCATGCTCTATAATTAGCGTGTGCTAATGCTAGAGACGCCCATAGGAATATATGGGTTCCTCTAGTGTGTAGCGTGCACTAGAAATGCTAGCACACCTTAGTAAACAGGGCCCTAAGTTTTGTACCTGGGGCAATGGAAGGTTAAGTGACTTGCCCAGGGTCACAAGGAGCCATACACACTTGTGTCATGATGTCAACTCAAAATAAGGGCAAAGAGCTAAAATAATTGCCCACAATGCTTCATCAAATATATTTAAACACACCTGTCCTTATTCCATTGCAAGCCAGAAGAAGATTTACATGTTTCTATTATCATTTTCCTTTCACTCCCAGCCAAAAAAAAGCCTCTCATAATTAGAAGCTAAGGCCCTAGAGTTGGATAGAAGTATTCACTTGGAAGGAGAATAGAAACAAGCAGTGTTGTTCAAAGTACTAGGCCAAAGTAGTTAAGTAAAAGTAAAAATAAATGTATATTTTAATACTTAAGTAAAACTACAGTGAAGAACATATTAAAAAAACTTAGGGGTCCTTTTACAAAGCTGCAGTGAAAAGTGGCCTGTGCTAGTGTGGGCGCATCTTTTAGGCACGTGCTGGGCCATTTTTTACCACAGCTGGGGAAAAGGCCTTTTTTTTTAATGGGCCCGGAAATGGGCCTGTGCTAATATTAAAACTAGCATGCACCTATTTACGGCCTAAGCTCTTACCACCACCCACTGACCTAGTGCTAAGGGCTCATGCGCTACCCAATGCGGTAACCATGTAGCGTGTTGCTGCCGGGAATGCTCCCCGTGGTAGAAAATTTTAAATTATTTTCTACCGTGGGATTCGGCACAGCAAAAATCAGAATTACTGTCTGGCACATGTGCTACTCCAACGGTAGTGCTGATTGGGTGTGCAGTACTTGTGCGTTAGCCCTCCTGCACCTTTGTAAAAGGGTCCCTTAAGTGAAAGTAAAAACATTATTGCCTAATATAATGCATCGATTGTCAATGTTTTTATCTCAAGCATTTTATTGCTCTACAATTCAATCCACATTGCTTTTGGTAAAACTACATTTTTGAAAATGACTGTCACTCGTATGAATGCATTTGTGAATCATTTATCCAGCACACCTAAAAAGGTGATCAACAATTGCACTAGCAGGAAGTGAATTTCAGTTTGATAAAAAGTTCCTTCAAATCAGGCCAGGCTTCAATATTACTGATGTTTTCTGACTGGGACTGCAGGTTTTGATCAAGGGAATCTCTGAAACACTTGACTTCCATATAGAAAAGAATACTTTATCATCATTATTGTCATTATTATCTGCATTAGAAGTAGTGCTGTCTAAGTCATCACTTGCATCATCTTTGTTATCATCATCATGCTGTTCAATTGCCTTTTTTTAATCTGTTGAGTATCTTCAAGAACTGATGCAAGAACGTCAAATGTGTGGGAACCTTCCAGTCTTAAGACTAGACAAGCAGACTTCCTCTTGAAAGACTATGAACCCAGTGGACCGTCACCCCGATGTAAAATTTTCCATGGGTTGACCAGCAGTCTGTTGTGATAGAGACATATGTTTGTTTTCCAAGAATTGCAACCAGCTTCAGCTTCAGCTTCATCTCCACTTTAAAGTGACCCAACTTATCACTGTTCTGTTTGGCTGGAGACCAGTAACCAGTTCAACAACCACAGGCAACTCCACCGTTCTTATAGGCTATATTCACTGAACAGCAAAATTTAAGATGAGATGATCCACTGTTTGTATGACGAGGTTTGCAATAGCAAAATCCTGTTCCCAATATTGCTGTTTCATTTGGTTTACTGAGGAATCATCATTTATGTCTTGATTCCACTTTTACTTTTTACTTTTAACAGCAAACATCAGATGTCACTATCAGATGTCACTATGTAAAAGTAGTAAAAATTGACAAAGTTGTTACTTTAGTAAAAGTAACAAATGTTACCCTGTGGTTCTTTATAAGTAAAAGTAACTAGTTGCATTTAATTAGTTACTATACAACACCAGAAACACGTCCTTTGATATTCAACCTGTGGCAGTCAGAATTTTTAAGCGCAGTTGTTATACCTGGATACTGGTGCTGAATATTCAGGTATAAAACAGCTACTGGCACTTATCAGGGTACAAGTGACATAGACCGGTACCGGGATAGCAATCAAGATAAACATCGCTGTTCACAAAGATGTGCTAGTGCCCATTATCGAATGCTAAAAATTAGCACGCTCTAACTGTGTAGGTGCCCACAATATTCCTATGGGTGCCTGCACAGTTAGCGCATGCTAACGAAAGCTAGCGAGCCTTTGTAAACAGGGCCCGAAGTTAAAAAAGCTTTTTTACTATCCTAACTTTGTGCCCTGGTTACTAAGGTGCACTAGCATTTTTAGCACATGCTAAAATTAGTGAGTGCTAAATGCTTGAGTCACCCATATGTTTCCATGAATGACTTGGTGTTTAGCGCGTGCTAATTATTAGAGCCTGCTAAAATCACTAGCACACCCTTAGCGTGGCTTAATAAACAGGGCCTTTTATCTATATAATTACTTGTTTAGCAAACTGAATATCACTGCTAACCAGGCATTGCTGGATGCCTGGATCCAGTGAACAGCACTTTCAACATAGGATCCGTTCCAACTTGGATAAGTGCTGCTGAATATTGACCCCAATGTTAATAAAAAGTCTCTCCCTATTTAATCCTCACTGCCTTTTCTGACACACTACAAGTCAAGGAGGATCAATAGTAACAATGGGTTCAATATTCAAAGCAATTTAATCAGGTAGGAGAGGCTCCTGCTGGCTTATATTGGTCTTCTTGGCCCAAACTATTATATTCAGCAGCACTTTACTTGAGAGTCCCACCACATTACTTATAAAATCCTGCTCCTTGTTTCCAAAATTAGGTCCACCGGGGATACTGCTTTTCTTTCCTGCCTACTGTTTACTTATGTCCCAGTGGGATCCCTCCGTTCCTCCATGCAGCATCGACTGATCACCCCTACATTCAGAGATATCACTCATGCTAAAATTAGGCATTCTGTTTCTCTGTACAAGGCCCTGAGCTCTGGAATCAGCTTCTAGAGCACCTCAGACTTCAACCATCCCCAAAACGGTTTAAGGTTGAGCTTACAGCTTACCTTTTCACGAGGCATTTCGCTGTCCTCTGCCACCCCACCAGCAGGTGCAGGCACCTTAGGTTTCTGAAGATGCTCCCCCTCTTGATTGTGTTCTCCCCACACTTTCCTGTCATGATTATTGTAGTTCTCCCCCCTGACCTTTCTTTCTTGTCTGTTTTTACTCATTTTTCTCTTTTCTTCTATCCTCTTTTAGGGCCTGTTCACAAAGGTGCGCTAGCATTTTTAGCATGCGCTTAAAAATTGTGCATGCTAACCGTGTAGATGCCCATAATATTCATATGGGCATCTATACCATTAGCACGTTATAATCTTTAGCTTGTGTTAAAAATGCTGGTGAGCCTTTGTAAACAAGGCCTTTAGTCTGTAAGCCACCTAGTTGGCATTGTTGATGGATGGGATAGCAAGTCATAAATAAACTTGAATATTAGTTCTGACTGCAAGAGCGCTCTTCAGTTACTCCAGGGGCTTCCAGAGTCAGGGTGGACCTGGAAGTTATTTGGGCACCACATTCAATGCCAATTCCTGGATAGCTAACCGGGCAAGTAAAACGACCAAATCCTGACTTAGATGTTATATCAAAAGTGTCCCATCCACGTTACTAAGGTAGATCAGAAGATCTGGCCTGTCCCAAGGAAAGGATTCAGGTGCAGCATTCTAGGATTCCTTGAAAGCATAACCATCAGTCTTCTGGCAGAAGGAGGAATTCAGTTTCTCTGGGTAACTATAACCAAAGAGAAGTTGGGAAGGGCAGTGAAATGCATTTTGGGAAAAAAGCCTTCAGACAGGTAGCAGAGCAGCAGCCTGGAAACAGTTCCCTTGAGTTGCTACAGGAAAACATAGAAGTTGTGGAGGAACAGGAGCTCTGCCCTGCGGAACCAATGGAGGTTAAAGCAGAGTGAGTCTTAGCTTAAACTGTGATTCTGGATTTCTGTTTGTTATTATTTAACAACCAGCCCAGTGGATGGCTGCCAGGTAACCATAACTGTAAAGTCCTAGCAAGTGGGTGGTGGGCTGCAGGTACAACTCTATATGGTTGTGACCCAGAGTTTCTGTTGGGAAAGAACTTGTTTTTTTGAATTTGTAAGTAACCCTGGAATTGGGAGCTTCTATTCAGGGCAGCAAGTATTAAAGGCATTAAGAGTGCTTCGGATTTGGTGCTTAAGATAGACTTGAACTCAGCCAAGTGAATCTAGAACTCTTTGCTGAACGTTTGCTTCTGGCTTAAGGAGAATAAGGAAACAAAGGACTTGCTTGTGGGATTATCCTGCCCCTTAGGAAATATTGTTTGGCCTCTCTATATTTTTTGAAAAACATTATCTGAGATAAAGAAGGCTTTTTTGTTTGTTTGTTTGCTTTTATGTTTGAAACTGGCCATTTTGGGCTGGGACTTACTGGGAATAAGAAAACCCTGGTGTGGATTGTTGTGGAGATTTGAACTGTGGAGAAAAGTGTTGTTTTTGTGAAGCTCCAGGACCACAGACCCCTTGAGCAACATGACAGCATGTATGCATGTACATATGATTTGATCTGATGCATTTAGCTCAGGCCTTTTTTCCAAGCTGTGTTATATTCATATGAGCGTACGTGTCAATATTCCAACTAGGTGTTATTCTCTAAATTAACACTTCACATAGTGCATATTTTGGGGCATATTCATGGGTGGGATATAGGTGTGGCTCTTACTTAGGGGTCAGTTAAATAAAGGGTGCTAAAGTTTAGGCTTATTGCTAAAATTTGGAGGCTCAGCTAGTATTCTATAATGGCACATTTGTGGGCCAAATCTATTATAGAATATTAGCACAAGTACACAGTAACTAGAACCGTAAAGCTGCCATTAGAGGTCATGGCAGCCATTTTAGGGAGGTAGTCATAACAGGTAGGAGTGAGTGGGCATTGCTCCTACCCATTTTCCCACTGGACAAACAGGGGATCGAGCATGGGAGGGGATCTTGCTGTACTTCCAGAGGGTGAGAGGGAGATCAGGCATAGGAAGGAGGCATAGCATTCAGGGAGGGGTGGGAGGGAGAAGGGTCTTATTATGCTTTTGGGAGGGAAGAAGGGAGTGAGGGATGGGGATCAGAAGGGGCAGTTCTGGATGTTCATGGGGGGAGGTGAAGGAGGGAAGGGAATGGCAGCACTTCATACTTTGACCTGGAAGTTAACCTTTCACCACATTATATTCAGACTGGTGCCCAGCTGACTTTACTGCATATATGAGAGAAATAGGACTGTACGTATGTGTGTATATATATGTATGTATGTGTATATATATATATAGATATAGATAGATAGATAAAAGAGAGGACTGGTGAGGGCCCTTGAGACTTCTGTCAGGTTGTACCTCAAATCAAGGTATGCTTCTGAGGGGGCATTATATTTTCTTTTTTCTATTGAGCAGGAGTCTTTGAATCATTTCCTGTCTCCACAAAATAGTTCTATAACATCACTTTTTCCTCACTGTGGTATTAGCAAGTACACATTTTGCTGAATTGGGGGTGGGGTGGGGTTCGATGGTATGGGAAACGTTTTTTCTTATATGTATATTTGAAATTTTGTGGACTTGCCATTTATATTGCTTTGCAGCTGTGTACAGTTGTGTGCAGTTAAATACAAATCTTATGAATCTTACACACACAAACAGAAAGTTTTTTTTAAGGAAGAGGATTCATATGTGCCTGTAGTTTTTAATATACAAATCTTCAATTATGCAACATGTTTGTATAACCTTTCATATTATGGTTAGCATACCATATTAAACATTTTAAATTCAAAAATAACAGTAGCATCTTAAAATATGAACTGCAAGGGTGCTTATCACATGAACACACAACTCAAACTAAGCCATTCAGATGACAACAGCAATGCAGAGAATTAGGGGTTATTTAAGAGGTGAGCAAGTAAGAGCAAAATGGCTCAGAAGAGCATCTGAAATCTGTAATGGTTATTCACATAAATAACACTACCATTTCCCATCTGTCATCCTCCATGAAGATTTGCAATACCCTTTGATCAGGTGACTTGTCCTTGAAGTACAGTTAGCATTCTACTGTGAAATATCAACTGTTCTGCTGTGACAGAATGAGTTCAGTCACCAGGCATCAAAAGCTGTATGACACTTATCATAGTAGCTAAGACTGAAATGTAGTCAAAGCCCTATGGTTGAAAACCCATTGCTAATCTGAGAACTCCTATATTAGGGTAATTAAAGTTTATTTTTTTTCCAAACAAACAAATTTAGATGAGAATGGTATTAGTAAGCTAATTTATTTTGGCAAGCAAATCAATGAACAATCATATTTGTTTAGGATTCATGTTTCGAGGATTTTAAGGTTATCAATAGAAATCAAACAAAATAAAACATGGAAAAGAAAATAAGATGATACCTTTTTTATTGGACATAACTTAATACATTTCTTGATTAGCTTTTGAAGGTTGCCCTTCTTCGTCAGATCGGAAATAAGCAAATGTGCTAGCTGACAGTGTATATAAGTGAAAACATTCAAGCATTACTATGACAGTCTGACAAGGTGGGAGGATGGGGGTGGGTCGGAGGTATGCATGGGGACATCAAAGCATATCATGTTTTATTTTGTTTGATTTCTATTGATCACCTTAAGAGTGGACTAACACGGCTACCACACTCCTCTACTTAAGATGGAGGATTTTTAAGACATGAAGTAGGTTGTGAACAGTACTGTTTCTTGCATGACATTTTCTTGGAGAGCTTCCTCTTCAACCAAAACTAGCTTCTGTTGGTGCTATAAGCATATATTTGTTACTATCCAGGGTTTTTATTTGTCTAAGCATCTGTTTGTTTAAAATGCTTTTATTCGGCTTTCCCATTTCCCCAAAATGTCAAAAGCATTATGCAGCGCTATCAAATCAACACACAACAATTTAAACCAAAACTGATACTCCTGCCCTCCATTATTTAAATATTTGGATTTATATCCTGTATTTTACTTTATTTTTGTCGTTCAAGGCAAATTACATTCATGCACATAGATGTTTCCCTGTCGCTGAAGGGTTCATAAACTGTATTTCAAGCAACAAAGGGCTGACCGCTGGATTCTGTATAGGTCACCCAAAGTTGGGCGCGCACATTTCGGCACGGATTGCTGATCTACACATAAACAAATTAGCTGATTAGGTGCTAACAATTAGTAATTGGTTTTGTGAAGCACTTAGGGGTCCTTTTACTAAGGCGCGCCTAAAAATGTCCTGCGCTGGTGTAGGCACATGGACGCGCGCAGGTCCATTTTTCAGCACGCCTGAAAAAAAGGGCATATTTTTGTGGCCAAAAATGGACATGTAGCAAAATTAAAACCAGCGCGCATCTATTTTTGGCCTGAGACCATACTGCCATCCATTGACTTAGCGGTAAGGTCTTATGCGCTAACTGGGCGGTAAGCAGCCAGCGTGCGTGTAAACTGCCGGTTACCACAGGCTAAGCACCATGCGGTAGAAAATAGAAAATATTTTCTATCATGTGTTTTGGGCGCGCATCAAAAATGGAATTACTGCCTGGGGCATGCAGTAGCCGGGCAGTCGTTGCAATTTGACATGCGTTGTACATGTGTAGGCACCTACATGCCTTTGTAAAAGGGCCCCTCAGTTAGCAGTAATTAGGAGTTACACATGGATCTGCCCTACTCCCTATTCTATAACCTGTGGACCTAAATTTTATAGCGTGTCACTCCAAAGGGGGTGTGGCCATGGGAGGAGCATGGTCATTCACGGAATTTAGGTTTGATGTTATAGAATACTTTTACTTACATGCCTAACTGTCTTTACTTGGGTGCCAGCATTTACACCAGCCTTTGCCAGGCATAAATGCTCACTTCCAAAGTTAGATGTGAAATGCATGCTAAGCTAATATTCTGTAAATGTCATTCCGCAAATTTGATCCTGGCTACTCTAGTTCTCCGTCTACTGCTGTAACCATTAGACCACTCCACTACAGAGTGAAAAGAAAACAACATAAGCCAGCAAAAGAGAGATTCCACCTCTCTCATCCACAACTTATGTGGGGAAGAGCCGGGTTTTTTTTACACTCTTCTACTGTCCAGACAATCATTTTAATGAGAAGACTTGGCAAGGTCTCAGAAACCAACTTTGCTTCAGAATCCAGTACATAAGCACTCAAGACTAAGAAGGTTATGCTCAAAATCATTTCTCTTGGTAAACAGTTCTTTAGCCATGGGCTTTTCTATACAATTGAATTTGCATGGTGGCAATTCTATAAATTGGTGCTTCATTTTAGGCATCTCAAAGGGACATGTATACCCCTAATTCTGTAACAGCTTAAGAGTGTGCCTAAGCCGTTATAGAATATTAGTTCAAAGATGCATTGGCACACCTATTTATGACAGGTAAATAGCTGGCTTAATTGAACCTGCCTAAATATGCCATTCAGTGTGTACAAATGTTGCAATTCTGTAAGCTGTGTGCATTGCTTGGTGACACACCCATACTCTGCTCACATCTACACCCCCTGACAAAAAAAAATTCAAAGCTATTTAACCGGCCAGAAATGGTCGCTGACTGGTTAAATAGCATTTCAGCACCTAACCATGAATATTCAACATGAGAATACTAGTAATCTCTATTGAATGTTTGTGGCAGTGGCGTTCCTAGGGTTCCCCCGGCAAAAGGACAACCCCCTGGATGCAGCGCAACCCCACCCCGGCGAAAGGACACCCCCCCCCCGGGTGCGTTTTTACCTGCTGGGGGGTGCCACGTGCCTGTTGGCTTTGTTCGTTCCATGCTCCCTCTGCCCTGGAACAGGAAGTAACCTGTTCCGGGGCAGAGGGAGCACAGAATGAGCGAAGCCGGCAGGCGCGTGGCACTCCCCCCAGTGGCGTGCACCCAGGGCAGACCACCCCCACCGCCCCCCCTTGGTACGCCACTGGTTTGCGGTCAGCGCCAAAATGTTATCCAGCTATATCATGCAATAACTAGCAATAATAAATGCTGACCGGCTAAGTTCAGTGAACAAATCAGACTGCATAAATAGCAGTCTATCTTTGCCCGCAATTAACTTAACTAGCCAGTGTTAAATAGTAGCTTAACTGGTTAAGTTAGTACCAGCCAACCCCTGCCCACCCCCTACCCCCTGGTATTCAATGCTGGTCACTGTAAATGGCCTGAAATTGAATATCTGGGGTCAGCGCTGAACACGGCACTTATGCAGGCGGTGGTCATTCAACCAGCTGAATGTAGACCTTGTTTATAGAATAGCATTTAGGCCTGGATTTAGTAAATACTGCCCAGTGCTAGTCTATTAATGGTGCTCCAGGGTGAGAGCTTTTCATAGAATATCATTTGTTACCAAACTCTGCGCCCAACTTTGGACATGAGGAATTACACCAACTGAAACCAGATATAAATCCTGGTGCACATCTGTAGTCTTCTGTAATACTGTATGCAATTTTCCAACCCACCCATGCCCCTCCCATGAGAATGCCCCCTTTGCCATTGCATGCGGACACCCTTAGGTGCTATACTATAACTGGAATTGTAAGTATATTACAATCTGCCATTTCAACCCTGTTTCACGTTGAAATTTGGGCGCAGAATTAGTGTCTAACTTTAGGCACCATTTATAGAATTCTCCAGTTAGTGCTTATGCATGTAACTATCAATTATTGGTGCCAATCAGATGCATAAGTTCTACTATTTTATAAACTAGCTGAAGTATTGGTGCTACCTAAGAGTAGCCATACTGGGTCAGACCAATGATCCATCTAACCCAGTATCCTGGTTCCAACAGTGGCCAAGCCAGGTCGCAAGTACTTGGCAGAAACCCAAATCATGGCAACATTCCATGCTAGATTATGTAATTTCCTATCTTATGGATAAACAAAAAGAAAGTCATTCATAGGATCTGTTCATATATATTTTTATGCTCTGCAAGTGAAAACATTCCTGAGGGGCACTGTTTAAAGCATTGTTTGAATCAGCATGCATGCTTTTGAACTTTCAAAAGCATGCATGTGTTTTTACTCAGAAAAGATATCCATATAAACTACCTGGAGTGGATTTGTGCTAGTACTTTTCCTGTGTGTGCTCTTGCTTTGAACATTCTGCAAAATCTGTGGAATGATAAGTGGGCAAATATTTTTCAGGAATGTGGACAGATAAAATGACCCCATACAGAGGCGAGCCTAGGGGGGGCTGACACCTGGGGTGGATCGCCAATGTGCCCAGCCACCCGGGCGCACGCCGCTGGGGGGGGTGCCGCACACACCTGTCCTCCGTTCGTTCCATGCTTCTTCTCTGCCCCGGAACAGGGGCAGAGAAGAAGCGTGGAACGAACGGAGGACAGGCGCATGCGGCACCCCCCCCCCCCCCAGCGGCGTGCACCCGGGGCGGACCGCACCCACCGCCCCACCCCACCCCCAGGAATGCCACTGACCCCCATACCTTATCCAATTACTGATCCTCTCTCTTCCCCCTCCAGCCTACTATTACTACCACTTTTAATTTCTATAGCACTATTAGAGGCCCTTTTACTAAGGCGCATAGGCCCTTACGCACGTCCAATGCATGTCAAAATAGATCTACTGCCTGGCTACTGCATGCCTCGGTTGGTAATTCTATTTTTTGATGCACATCCAAAATGCGCGGCAGAAAATATTTTCTATTTTCTACCGCGTGGTGCTAACCGGGCGGTAATCGGCAGTGTATACTGACAATTACCGCCACGCGTGAGACCGTACCGCTAAGTCAGTGGGTAGTGGTAATGTCTTAGGCCCAAAATGGATGCCTATTATATTCCTAAGGGCGTCTCGGCATTTACTGCCAGCTGATTTCTACCACGAGCTAAAAACACTACCGCGGCTTAGTAAAAGACATTCTTAAGGTGGTGTACAGCAAGACTAAATCAAACATAAGCGGCAGACTGTTACAGCCGTAAAAATAATCAAACAACAGTAGAAATTATGGCATAGTATGCTACATTACAATGTCAATACAATACACAATAAAACATTTTAATAGATAGCATAGGGTGTAAGCAGAGGGAACATATAGATAGATATGAGAGAGTAACAGAAAGAAGAAAATAGGGGTCTAATTTAAAGGAAGTTGGAAATGAGATCAGAAAGATGCTTGAATATTATCTTAGCTAGGGTAGGAGTGGATAAACATGTCCTGCTATAGTACGTGCAATGTATAATGCTGTTCAGTCTCTTGATTCCTTACTCAATCTCCCATTAAGATACAGGGGTCAATATTCTGCCGTGCGGATTAATGTGTACTGGTAATTTGAAAATTTGTGTATAGGACATCTAAACAGAGACAGAGAAATGGACATTCAAGTCAGAATGTTTACAGATTAAAAAGATATTTTACACAAGCTTCCCTGAACATACATATGTATTTGGAAGCATACACAGTGGGAACAGCTGTTTTGCAATGAAACATATTCTGAAAAACAGCATCACTCTGGGTTACGCATGTATAAGTGCCAGCACCTACACATGTAAGTGGCATTTTTTTTACAACATACGTGTGTAGGTGATAGATTTCAGAAAACTGGTTGTCCATGAAGAGTCAATTAAGGACTGAGTGCAAAACAAACAAACAAAAACTTGTTCATGAAATTTTGAAGTGGGTCTTAACACCTGAGAGGTAAATACAATTGCCCCTCAATCACTGGTATAAATCCTAAGTCCAAATCAGTGGTTAGCTGACATGTGGAGAACATGAGTGGAGGAGTGGCCTAGTGATTAGAGTACCAGTCTTGCAATCCAGAGATGGCCGGTTTAAATCCCACTGCTACTCCTTGTGATCTTGGGCAAGTCATTTAACCCTCCGTTGCCTCAGGTATAGAATTAGATTGTGAGCCCTCCTGGGACAGAGAAATATCCGGTGTACCTGAATGTAAAACAAGATAAAATAGCCACATGATCACATATTAAAAAGAGCACATTAGTCACTTCTCAAAAATACAGTTGCCACTAATATCACAATAATCATTTTATGACTATTAACATAAGAACAAGCCATGGGTCATGCACGCTGACTCATGACCTATTTAATTGACAAAACCAGTGGCCCAAGTCCCATCCATTATGTGACCCATTATCTACTCGCAATATATTGAATTTAATCATATCTTGAATATAATCAATGACAATTCTGTAAGAGTTTAACAAGGGGAATGGCATTCTCAAGCACTCTGCCAGCTTGCTAACCATGAGAATGTCATTTCCACGTGTCCCCCATTTGAAATGACCACTGTAATTGATGACTGTAAAGTTATATTTGAAATTGACCTTCAATAGGTAGATGTTACGTTTTGAATACATGAACCCATGACTCATCCATATTTCCTGACACACAGCCCCTTGACCTACGGCTTGCTCTGATTAACATGTGCAACTTACTGTACCTCATAACTAACAAAATTATTCTGTTTTCACAGCAATATGTTATTTATGCAATAGTTTCAATTTCCTTCTCAGTGCTTTCCAATCTGTATCTTCTGGGAACACCCCTCCTCAAAGATTGTGAACATTGCACTGGTAGCATGCCCATGGGCTTCAGAACACCTGTTTTTTTTTTTGTTTTTGTTTGTTTGTTTGTTTTTGCATGGCACTGCACAACACTAGCACTATGCAATCAAATCAACTCATTGTGTCATCTTTTGAGTATGGAAGTGGAGTCATTTGCACAGTGTTTTTGTTTGCATAGCCTAGCCTGACTCATTGATTATCTGAGCAGAACAGATGTAGCAATAATGTTCCACTCTGCAAAAAGTAACCACTATATTAGGCATAGGGTTATTTTGTAGAGTGACGAGCAATATTAGTAGCATTAGCCAGGCATCTTGAGACTATTTATGTCTCACATAATTTCCAAAACGCCATAAGGTATGTCATTGCTATTGATTTTTATATTCTCTCCCATTCGACAACTTAAGTGAAGAGTGTTTCAGTGATGTGACATGATTTTACAATGTGCTATAGTAAAGATCAAAGACTCCATGGAATATATATAATACAAGTACTGAATACTTAGGGGTTTTTTTTTGTTTGTTTGTTTTATTTTCTTAACAGAATGAGAAGCACAGTCTTGGAGAATTAAAAAAAAAAAAAAACCAAGAGGTTTGTTGTGTTAAGAAAGTAACTTATAATAACATTATACTTTTGTTATTTACCAAGGATTTAAGCAGAATTTTATAACCTACATAGGTCTAAGTAATGCAAAATTAACCTTCTGGAAGAAAGACAGTGACAGAGGTTAAATGTTATGGATTTTACTTACCACCTTTCCGTGATACAACCAAAGCAATTTACATATATTAAATGCAGATACTTTCTTTATCCCTATTGTGCTAACAATGGAAGGTTGGGTAACTTGCTCAGGGTCAAATGAGCTGCAGTGGGAATTGAACCCATATTCCCAGGTGCTCAGTTCACTGCACTAACCAAAATGATAAAGGGGATGGAACTTCTCTCCTGTGAGGAAAGGCTTAAAAGGTTACAACTCTTCAGCTTGGAAAAGAGATGGATGATGGGAGATATAATTGAGGTCTACAAAATCCTCAATGGTATCGAACAAGTAAAAGTGAATCAATTTTTCACTCTTTCAAAAAGTACAAAGACTAGGGGGCACTCAAGGAAGTTACATGGTACTACTTTTAAAATGAACAGGAGAAAATATTTCTTCACTTAACAAATAGTTAAGCTCTGGAACTCATTGCCAGAGGATGTGATATCAGCGGTTAGTGTATCTGGGTTTAAAAAAAGATTTGTACAAGTTCATGGAGGAAAAGTCCATAGGCTGCTATTGAGATAGACATGGGGAATCAGTCATATGAATCTTGCTAATATTTGGGATTCTGTCAGGTATTTTGTGACCAAAAAGGATACTGGGCTAGATGGACCATTGGTCTGACCCAGTATGGCTATTCTTATGTTATGTATTGTGTAAATAGCATATTGTGACTTACAGTGTGCAATGGGTACATATCCAAGCTAAAAGCTGGAGCTTTTTATGGTCCAGGAGCACTGGCCTGCCAAGCTGTGACCTGATACTCCTGGGCCTCATTGCACAGGAATTGACACCAACCAAAAATGTAGGTGGCAAAGACCCCTCCCCCCAAAAAAAGACAAAACAAAAGCAAATGACGCTCTCTAGGACACACCACAAGATCTACCCCACAAAGTGACCCCTAGCCCAAGTACTCCTTCCCCTCCCAGTGATGGGGCTCAGGCCTCTCCCCAGGCAACCCCCTCCAAAGGCAAAACCCCCTTTTTTCCACACTCCCAAAGACTCAACTTGGCTGCCTATATGAAATCGATAGTGGTTAGTGGTGTGGGCAGGAGCAATGCCCACTCACTCCTGCTCATGCTGGCACTCAAATCCAAAATGGCACCAGGAATCCCTAGCAGTAGTCTCACAATACTAATGCTAGGGGTCATATTTCCACAGAAATAACCCCCTAGAGTATCACTAGGGTTTGTTAGTGCCATTCTGGATTTAGGCATCAACAAGGGAAGGAGTGAGTGGACAGGTACAGAAATGACATAAAAACAGTGCTCTCTTGTGCTGGGGTCACAGCTGACTGATGTCATCAGAAATATGACTATGCTTGCGCTTTTGCATTTATCTCCCCAAGGAAGGAAGTTTGCTCATTCTCCCCCTGATTTTATAAAAAAACTGTTGCGTAACTTAGGCTCTGGCAGACCTTTTTGACACTGAAAAGATGTTTAGGTAGACCAGGGGTGTGCCTTGAAAACTGGCATGGAATCTGGGTTCAGTAAATCATGTGGAATAAGATAACTGATATCAGTGCCGATTTCTGAACCTGTTATAAACAGTGCTCAAGTGCAGGCATCTTCATCTTTAGGACTCGGAGAGAGTGTTTGCATGCTCCTACTGTGCTTCTGATGATATTTTGCAATCGTGGTGTGTGCTCTGACCCTACCCCATAACCATATCATTTAATTTCTGTCCTTGCTGCTCCTGCTTACTCCCTTCTCACTATACCTGCTCCACATCTGTCTGTCCATCCTGTCCCACTAACCTGCTGTCTCTATCCCCCTCCCTTGTTACCCCCCAACCCTGTATACCATCTCTGTTTGCAAGCTGGTGTGTTGTGTGTGTGTGTGGAGCTGCAGCCACTTGTGTCTATTTTGGGTGTGTCCCTGTTAGTGTTGGTATCCAATTGTGTATGGGTATATTTGTGAATGCAGCAGGGAGTGATGGCTGAGCTCTTCATGGGCTGGTTGATGGCATGTCAGGGACAGGGCGACTGGAAGAGAGACAGACAGACAGAGACACAAAGGCTGAGACCAGGCGCATAGGGTCAGTGGCGTAGCAAGGGTGGGGCGGTCCGCCCGGGGGGCCAATGGGTGGGGGGCGTGCCCCGCTGGCGAGTCCCTACCAGCTCCATCCACCCCCCCTCTCGACACAGTTCCCACCTGCCTACCAGCTCCGTCCACCCGGCACTGTGCAGCTTGGCGCCTCACATCTGCAGTGCTGCTGTAAAAGAAGGAAATCTCCTAGTCGTCGGCCCTTCCTTCACTGTGTCCCACCCTCTGATGTAACTTCCTATTTCCTCGAGGGCAAGACACAGTGCGGGAAGGGCCGACGACGAGGCGATTTTCTTCTTTTACAGCAGCACTGCAGATGCGAGGCGCCAAGCTGCACAGTGCCGGGTGGACGGAGCTGGTAGGCAGGTGGGGACTGTGTCGAGGGGGTGCCATGGGGGGTGCGCCGATGCCAGGGGGGGTGCCATGTTGCCGTCAGCCATAGGGTGCAGAGGTCTAGGTCCTGACTATGAACAATGTGTAGTTGTTATAGATTCTCCTGTGGCCAGGGAACATGAAATATCTCCCCTCTCTGGCCATCATGAACCTGGCAAGCAGGAGTTTGTCTTCGTCCAAAAGATTTGCCTGCTTCCTGCTCATTTCCATTTTTCTCACTGTCCCCACGTGCATGACATTAACATGCATTTCATGTTTACATTGACATGCTATGCATGACATCTTCATGTATTGCATGCCAGTGTTGGCACCAAAACTTGTGTGTGTGGATTGATCTGGGTTCAATAAAGGGCGCAAAACAAACAGTGTATAATTTTCCACATTGAACGCTATTCTACAAACAGCTCTCATTTCGACCCATTGAACGCTATTCTATAATGGGCGCACAACTTGACTCGCTCTATATAGAATAGCGTTCAAGGCTGAATATTTTTGGTATCAAAAAGTAAAATCAATCCCTCTGGATCTATGATAACAGAAAAAAACTAAGTAGCAGCTAAATTTGAAAACAAGAAAAATACAGGGGAGGATTCACTATAAGGCAAGAAAGTTTTGTTTTGTTTTTCTTTAAAGGGGGAAGCTCATGATTTATAGAGCTAATTAAGTGAGACAAAATCATCGGCATTTCTCACTAAAAGCAAGCTCGGATGATTCATATATACAGCCTATACTGAATCCTCCCCATACTTTCCTTGTTTTTAAATGTAGCTGCTTCTTAGTTTCCTCTTATTGTTATAGATACAGAGGGATAGATTTTACTTTTTGATATTTGATTATATCCCTCTCCCTTTTGGGGTTCCTTTAAGCTTTAGTGAATATTTTTGGTGCTGAATTTTGAGCGCCATATATAGAATTCCCTACATTATGTATTTTTAATGTTTTGGGTTTTTCTATTGATGCATAATTGTTTAAATGAACCTAAGAGTTAAAAAAAAAAAAAAGAAAGAAAGAAAGAAACTAATACAGCTAAAGATCATTACAAGTTGACCGAATGCTATCTGGATAGTGCCAGAATAGACCCAACATGTTATCCAGAGACCAACAATATTCAGTTCTAGTATCTGGACAATTAACTGGGGTAACTTAGGAGAGGGAAAAAAAAAGCTGTCCTAAGTTTTCCAGATTCATATCCAAATAATGGCTCATTTATTATCCAACTATTTAGGTTAGCCTTCACCAGTGGTTCCCAAACCTGGTCCTGGAAGCACCCCAGCCAAACGGGATTTTGGGATTTCCACAATGAATATTCATCAGAGATATTTGCATGCATTGCCTTCACTGTATGCAAATCTCTCTCATGAATAGTCATTGTGGATATTCCAAAAACCTAACTGGCTGGGGTGCCTCCAGGATCAGGTTTGGGAACCACTGGCCTACACAATAACCAGATATTAAGTGCTGATATCCAGATATAGGCCAGTACTAAAACCATGGCCACTGTTTAAAATAAATGCCAGTTTGCATACGGGCCTGTACGTCTTCAAGCTGAAGATGTTTATGAATGTAGCCCACCTTGAACCACCACCAAAAAGGCATGAACTAAATTAAAACAATTAAAAAGGGTTAATCTCAATGATAAAAGTTCCTGGGTTATTTAGGTAGTGTATTTTTTTTTACTCTGGATTATTCTTTCAATAATTATATTTCTCAATTATCTATTTTAGAAAATGCATTAAAAGAGAAACAACTAAGAAATTAGAAAAAAGATGATGTTTACACATGCATCAGATTGACAAAATCAATGCCTGGCCTCAGGAATGGATCTTTTAATTTTAATGTTTTCCTCCTGAATGTACAAAAGAAGTATTGTTTTCTTTTAAGAAATGTTATGTTCTGGTTTTGTTTTTTTTACAACATTCTTGTGATACCTTCTTTCCTTCTCTCCATTTCAATAAAAGCATTGTCACCCATTTCTGAATGTCTTTCAGTAGTTTTGTCATAGTCTGCATTTGAAAAGATTTGCTTGTTCAATCATATGTCTTACAATGGATGCCAGATTATGCACCAAGAGAGACTGATTACTCTGTCAGGTTTCCATTGTTTGAAGAAGCATAGTTATATAATGAAAAGAAAAACATCTTTGTTTTCTTGGTTTCTCTAGTAAGATTCCCTCTTGTTCTTTTGATTGTGATGCCATTAGGGACCCATTTGATAGATTTTATTTTCTACAAAAATTTTAAAGGAATACTTACAATTAATGTAATATTTTGTAGGATGTCCTCTACATGAGGATGACTTGCCTATCTTTATATGTATTTCAGCCAATTATCCACATACATTGTACCATTGAAAATGCAGTCCTAACTTATATGGATAAGTTATCTGTACAAAGCTAAAACTGCTATGAATGCAGTCCACTTATGTGAATATCTAAATAGCGACTGAATACTTGTCCCTTTCTATATATACATAGGCCCAATACCCAGTACGCCGTGGTCTCTCAAATTAAACAGATATATATCAAGTTACAGACAGATGTTGTTTGTGTGGAGGGGCATAATCGAACGGGGCGCCCAAGTTTTCCTGAGGACGTCCTTACAGAACATCCCAGCGAAGAGGTTATGTTACATCACTGATTAGAGAAACCTGTTGCATAGGGCATACCCAGGGATAGGATGGACTATACATCAGCCCTCACCTTTACCTTGCCAACACAGCTGACAAGGTCTTTAGCTTATGTCAGTGGGAATGCTATCAACCTCGGTGTCAATGCACACATCACTATGGATGTCTGTATGGAGGGACCTGCAAAGAGAACTCGGCTAAATGACATTGGAGGAAAGGTCTATGGATCCAATACAATACCAGGGCCCCCTGTGCCGAGATATCCATCAGTGCTGACTGGAAATAACAGCTGCCTTGGACCCTTGTCACCATTATTGTTCCCTGACTTCAAAGGGGCTGCATCGGCTACAGGGTTCCCGGATGAGGAATGGTCAGAGGGTTCCATGGGGGATAGTGATGACATTATATCCACTCCTGATAGACCAGATACATTACCAGTGCCCCAGCAGAGGAATGAAAAAGTGGGTGACCACTATGAAGTGTACTATTAGCCACAAATAAATGATGTAGAGGTTGCATTGCTGTTTACGTTACATAAGTGGGGGAAAGGGCACTAACTATGGCTGGGGAGAGGTTGACCAGTATGTACTGATGTGGTGAAAGGTGCTGAGCTAGGAAGCACAGAGGAGATTGGATAAGAGATAGAGGGAGTCATTGTGTATTGTAGAATGCTGAGGGAAGGTGGTAGTGGTGGGGGATAGATAGAGGTAGTGGAGGAGGGCTAACAATGAGTATATTCACAATAAAATTTGATACCTTCATTGAAAATGTCTGTATAAGAGGGTGATCAAAAATGGGGTTCTCTGTTTTACTGAAACTGAAAAAGCAGTTGAAATGATCTGTTAAGTTTCAGCTGAAGCTGAAGATGGCATCTCCCCCCCCCCCCTCACCTGGCAGAGAGTGGGTCCTTCCAGCCTCCCTCACCAAGCAGGGAATGGATCCTCCAGCCCACCCCCAGTAGAGAGCAGGTCCTGGAGGGTCCTCCCTGGCCCCCTTTACCACAACCTCTACTGCCCTCCTACCACCCAAAGGCTTTAAATGCCTTGATGATCTAAGTAAGAGTGATCCTCAGTCGCTCCTGCTCCCACCAGTTCGTCAGTCAAAATGGCTGCCAAGACATCCCATGGCCGCTCTGGAAGATTGCTGCAGAAGGTCTCAGTGCCCATTTTGAGACTAGAACCAGCTTGGGCAGGAGCAATCCCACTTAGGTTGTAGGTCCATTTGGACAGTGAAATAATACATGTATGTGACTGTTAGTTGTCTTGAGCTCAGATTTCGAGTGAAAAAGGCAAGCAACAAAATGCAAATTCAACTTTGCTTATATAGGGGGTCAATATAGAAACACATATCAGGTGCTAATCACATACTAGTGTTTTGCTTTAAATTTCCTGGGTCACTATCAGGCTTATTTTCAAAAGAGAAGAGCACCCATCTTTCGACACAAATCAGGAGATGGGCGTCCTTCTCCCAGGGTCGCCCAAATCGGCATAATCGAAAGCTGATTTTGGGCGTCTTCAACTGCTTTCCGTCGCGGGGACAACCAAAGTTCACGGGGGGTGTCGGAAGCATAGCGAAGGCGGGACTGGGGAGTGCTTAACACATGGGCGTCCTTGGACGATAATGGAAAAAAGAAGGAAGTCCCTGATGAACACTTGGCTGACTTTACTTTGTCCTTTTATTTTTTTTATGACCAAGCCACAAAAATGTGCCCTAAATGACCAGATGACCACTGGTGGGAATCGG
The DNA here is from genome assembly GCF_901765095.1 of Microcaecilia unicolor. Classification (NCBI taxonomy): domain Eukaryota; kingdom Metazoa; phylum Chordata; class Amphibia; order Gymnophiona; family Siphonopidae; genus Microcaecilia; species Microcaecilia unicolor. Next base: position 38,656,447 of record NC_044037.1, read on the forward strand.
AGATGACCTCCCCTTACTCCCCCAGTGGTCACTAACCCCCTCCCAGCCTAAAAAATCTTTAAAAATATTTTGTGCCAGCCTCTATGCCAGCCTCAATATTATACCCAGCTCCATGACAGCAGTATGCAGGTCCCTGGAGCAGTTTTAGTGGGTACTGCAGTGCACTTCAGGCAGGCGGACCCAGGCCCATCCCCCCTACCTATTACACTTGTGGTGGTAAATGGGAGCCCTACAAAACCAACCATACACCCACTGTACCCACATCTAGGTGCCCCCCGTTACCCTTTAAGGGCTATGGTAATGGTGTACAGTTGTGGGAAGTGGGTTTGGGAGGGGGGGTTGGGGGGCTCAGTGCACAAGATAAGGGAGCTTTGCACCTGGGAGCAATTTCTGAAGTCCACTGCAGTGCCCCCTAGGGTGCCCGGTTGGTGTCCTGGCATGTGAGGGTGACCAGTGCACTACAAATGTTGGCTCCTCCCACGACCAAATGGCTTGGATTTGGTTGTTTCTGAGATGGGTGTCCTCAGTTTCCGTTATCACCGAAAACTGGGGATGACCATCTCTAAAGATGACCATCTCTAGGATTGACCTAAATATTGAGATATGAGCGTCCCCGGCCGTATTATTGAAACGAAAGACGGCTGCCCATCTTGTTTCGATAATACGGTTGGGTAAGCTGCTTTACGGGGCCGTCATTAGAGATGGGTGCCCTTATAGATGGGCGCCCCTGTTCGATTATGCCCCTCTATATTTACAGATGAAGCAAAATTATTCAAAGTTGTCAAAACACATGTGGATTGTGAAAGATTGCAGAAAGACCTTAGGAAACTGGAAGACCAGATATCGAAATGGAAGATGAAATTTAATGCGGATAAAGGCATAGTGATGCATATTGGGAAGAATAATCCAAATCATGATGCTAGGGTCTACCTTCGGAGTCGGAACTGAAAAAAAAGATCTAGGTATCATTGCAGCCAATTTTTAAGAGTAAAAAAATTATGTTCAGAGGATCGTGATTGTAAAGGGCAAATAGGAGAAATGGCTTATAGATTCACGCAAAGAGGCTATCCTGTAAAATATATTGAAAAGGGTATAGCAAGAGCAAAACAGGTCCATAGAAAAGACCTTTTGCAGAATAAGGAAAAGAAACATAATGACCAAAAGGTTATTTGCACTTTATATTATGATTATCTATCCTCTGATATCATTAAAATATTAAGATCTCATTGGCCATTGATCCAGAACATTCCATCTTTTGCAAATAAAGAATTGATGATTGCATACAAAAGAAATAAGAATTTGAAGGATTTTTTGTCACCATCAGCATTACCAGTCCCACTTCATAAGGATAGAGTAAGGGGTCATTACCCATGCTTAAATTGTTCCGTTTGTCCAGTCAATTTGAAAACAAAATGTTTTGAACACCCTGTTACAGGAGAAATATATCAGTTGAAACATTACTCAAATTGTAAGACTTCACAAGTAATATATGCAGCAATTTGCCCATGCGGGCTTATTTACATTGGTAAAACTATAAGAGCATTTAATAAGCGCATCTTAGAACATAAAAGCGCAATAAAGAGAGAGGTATTAGATAAACCTTTAGTGGCACACATGTGTGAATTTAAACATGATTTTAACCAGTTAAGATTTTTAGTTCTCTTAAGAATATATTCAAATTGGAGAGGTGGAGATGTGAACAAATTGCTATTGCAAGCTGAACAACGTTTGATTTATAGATTTAAGACTGTTAAACCTTTTGGGTTGAATCAAGAAACTGATCTCTCAGTGTTTTTATAGTACTACCAGCAGATTGCCATTATGTACTGCTCAATCCAATGTTTGACCAAATCAGCCACCTGGTGGTCAGTATATGTTACTACATGTCTCCAATGCTTGTTCCATATCCTTTGCCTGGAAATGTCACATGACAGATTTTTTAAAAATAATTATCTCTGTTTCTTAAAGTTTTAAAGTTTTTTTTGTTTTTTCCATTTTTACTTTTACTTATCTGTTTTTGAGATGTCCATAGTATTTTATATACACTTTTATTTGGATTAGTGGGTTCTTGTTCTAGAATTTTCTTTGACCTTTGAACTCTCAAAGGGGATATTTAAAGGACTAATCAGAGTGTTTGTTATAATGCTGCCAGTCAACATAGCATTGTGAAGTTTGCTGAGTAAGCTTGGGAAGTACTTATGTAAGGTAAGATATAAGATACTCCATATGGAATTTAGATGGTGGTGTTTATTGTTTAAACAGTTTGGCTTGCTTTAAATATGTTTTGTCAGTGCAAATTCTAAGTCAGTTATTTTTTCTAAGCCAGTTGCTTGTTGCTCCATGTCTGTTTTATTGAAGTTTGTGTAATCTGATCAGCTTAGTTCTGTTAGTTTCAATACTTAGAGGGGGTTTAGGATGTTGCCACAGTTATGATTGAAACAGATGATTGTATATCTACCTATTCAAGTGTCAGTAAAGAACACTGCATTACATGCCAGTTGTGCTGAGTGGGATTGCTAAATTCTTTTTAATGTTAAAATCATTAGGGTTTATGTATGGATATCAACCCATTTAAATAGCAACATAAGGCACTGGATTGCCTGTGAGTTTGGCTGAGCGCCTCTGAATCAGTTTTGCTACATCCATTACAAAGTTTTTTCTAATGGCAGCAGCACAATTTCAATTGATGTTTGTACATTCAAACAACAGCAATGAGTGCTGGATTGCCTGTGAGTTGTAATCAGTTTTTTGTTTTTTTCATGGCCACTGTGGAGTTCTTTTGAATGATATCATCATCAGGATACATGTGATTGTCATAGAACAGTATGATGTTTTTAGGTACTTTGTATTAATTTCTATTGATTTGAGTTGCTATCTATTAGAACATGGAAACCCACTGATTCTCACTTTTTAACAAAGTGAATATTAATTTCAATATTTTTAGATCATTGAATGTGCTTAAAAGACGGCAATTGAGGCCAAGCATTGTGAGATTTTATTTATTTATTTTATTTTGTATTTTTAGGTGGTTGTAAGACTACTTTTAGGGGTTCACTTTGCTTTTTACCCCTATTAGGTAGGTGATATTTAGTATGTATGGTCATTTAGTTATTTTAGTGTTGTATATCTCCACCTATTTGTCCGATGCAGTTCTATTGATATACATTTAGTGTTGATATTATTATATTTTGTGTTGATATCATGTCTTGTATTAAAATTATTATTTTATTGCATGCATATTTAATCTGAATGTTTTTAACTGATATTGATTTGATATTATATTTTATTGTATTATGTTTTTAGATTTGATCTGTTTTTATTTTATATGATGTGATAGTGTTTTTAGATATGTTTTATTATCAAATATACAATGGTGAAGTTTATGTTTTACTCATTATGTATTTTTATTTTGTAGTTTTTTTACCCCTGACGCAGCCTGAGGGCGAAACGTGGCCACGTCGGGTAACTTGTAATAAACCACTTCTTCTGTTACCCTCCTGTTCTATTTTTTTGTCTTTTTTGATCTGCTTTTTTTCTTTTGATTTGCCATTTCTGTGGCAGATCTTTGCCTTTTTTTTGTTTCTATTGGGAAGAATAATCCAAATCATGATGCTAGGGTCTACCTTCGGAGTCGGAACTGAAAAAAAAGATCTAGGTATCATTGCAGACAATACACTAAAATGTTCTATTCCGTGTGTGCGTCGGCAGCCAAAAAAGCACATAGGATACTAGGAATTATTAGGAAAGGGTTGGTAAATAAGACCAAGAATACTATAATGCCTCTGTATTGCTCCATGATGCAACCTCACCTTGAGTATAACATTCAATTCTGGTTGCCATAGCTCAAAAAAGATATATAGCAGAATTACAAAAAGAATCAAAGAAGAGCAACCAAAATGATAAAGTATATGGAATTCCTCCATTATGAGAAAAGGCTACAGAAGTTAGGGCTCTTCAGCTTGTAAAAGAGAAGCCTAATGTGGGGTATGATTAGTGGTTAGGGTGGTGGACTTTGGTCCTGGGGAACTGAGGAACTGAGTTCAATTCCCGGCACAGGCAGCTCCTTGTGACTCTGGGCAAGTCACTTAACCCTCCATTGCCCCATGTAAGCCACATTGAGCCTGCCATGAGTGGGAAAGCACGGGGTACAAATGTAACAAAAATAAAAAAATAAAATCTATAAAATCCTGAGTGGTGTAGAACAGGTAAAAGTGAATCAATTTTTTCACTCTTTCAGAATGTACAAAGACTAGGAGACAGTGAATGAAATTACATGTAAATAGTTTTACAACAAACAGAAGGAAATATTTGTTCATTCAAAGAATAGTTAAGTTCTGAAACTCGCTGCCAGAGGATGTGGTACCAGAGGTTAGCATATCTGGGTTTAAAAATGGGTTAGTCAGGTTAGTCCATAGTCTGTTATTGAGATGGACATGGGGGAAGTCACTGTTTGCCCCAGAATTGGAAGCATGGAATGTTACTACTATGTGGGTTTCTTCCTGGTGCTTGTGACCTGGATTGGCCACTGTTGGAAGCAGAATACTGGGCTTGATATACCATTGGTCTGTATGACTCCTCTTCAGTTCTTATGAAACGGGAAAAGGTACAAAGAAAGCAAACAAAATGGATAAAACAACTCTCATAAGAAGATGAAGAGGCAGTGTCGTAGCGAGGGCAGCTGACACCTGGGGCGGGTTGCCGCTGCGCACCCTCGCCCCCCGGGTGCAGCACGGCGCACTCCCCCCCCCCGGAGTGCATACTTACGAGGGAAAGCAACGAGGGAAAGCGGCGAGGGATGGGCGGGAGGGCCGAACCGCCCCATGTGCATGTCGCTGGGAGCTGCATTGGCTCCGCTGATTCCCTGCTCTCTCTGCCCCAGAACAGGAAGTAACCTGTTCCCGGGCAGAGGGAGCAGGGAACCAGCAGAACCAACACCCCCCTAGCGGCGTGCACCTGGGGCGGACCGGCCCACCGCCCCCCCTTCCTACGCCACTGTGAAGAGGTTAGGGTTGTTTATCTTGGAGAAGAGATGGCTGAGGGGAGTTTAATGGGTAGATATGAACCTATTGTTTACTCTTTAAAAAAGTACAGACTAGGGGACATTCCATGAGATTACTTGGTAACACATTTAAAAGAAGTAGGAGAAAATATCTTTTCACTCTGGAATTCTGTGCTGGAGCAAGTAGTAAATGCAGTTAACCTAGCTGGGTTTAAAAAAAAAGAGATTTAGACAAATTTCTGGAGAAAATGTCCATAAACCTTTATTAAGGTAGACCTGGTGAAAGGCATTACTTATCCCTGAGGCAAGGTAGCATGAAATTTTGCTACTTATTGGGACTCTACCAGATACTTGTGACCTTGACTGGCAACCGTTGGAAACAGGGTACTAGGCTAGTTGGACCCCTTGGTCTGACCCAGTAGGGTAACTCATGTTCTAAAGAAACATGACATCTTTCCAAGGCTTTTTTCATATAGGAATTATCTTTATTGACTGCTGTTAATATGTTTTTGACAGAAATTATTTCTAAATCCTGAATGTGGGTCAGTAGAACCTAACATTAGCTTAATAAAATATTCATTGCAGACTATACTTTGTGTGCTGCAATAACATAAACTGTCTTCCTTGCTTATTTAGATTACAATATCACCAGAAAGAAAATACACAGAACAAAGAGAGAGTTTTATGCTTTTTCTTCCTGCAATTAGTGGATTTTTTTTCAATCTTAATAAACTTGAAGCAGAAAACTTGCCTTACAAAATAGCCTTACAAAATAAGTAGCAACTGAATAATTGATGCATTAATGCATGATGGGTGAATCTCTTCATAAAGATGGTTAATATATCCCTATAAATAAATGAATAAAATGATAGTACTTGAATTTCAATAGTTTAACTGGCTTTTTCCAACTTAAGTCGCACTGACATTTTAAACAATTAAAGTACATGTTGAAGTAGAATAATGGAATACGAACAGCCTATACTGATTTTTCAGTATGAATTAAGGGAGGTCCCTGTGATGTGCATTTCTGCCAGTTTTCATGTTGTCAGTTTCTATTGTGATTTCAGAGAAGCTAATGTAAATTAATGTATAAATAAAAAATATTTAGGAAACTGCTATCTCAGAGAACACTTTAAACTAAGGGTCCCTTTTACTGAAGTGCATTTAATGCTCGAATTAGCATGCTCTAATTATAACCATGTGAACATAGTAACTGTTATTCTAGTGGCATGAAAGCACTCATGAATTCACATGTTAACTGGATGCTTGTTAGGGGGATTAAACTAGGTGGGTTGTGGGTGCAGAATGAGTGTCCACTACAGAATGGGTACATGGTACTTATCGACCTCCTGAAGTAGATAATGGGCATGGACTGCATATGCATGGATGCATTTGCTGCTTCCTCAAGTAAGGGACATTTCAGTATGGCATCTGCAGAGAACTTGCTGGGCATACCTTCAACAATTACTGCACAGCCTTTGCACTCACAAGTTTTGCAATTATAGCGCAGTAAGTGCAAATACTTAGAGCACTTTAGTAAAAGGGCACATAAGTCTCTAGAAGTTATAATTGCTTGATTTAATGGCTCCTGGCTGGTTAAATAGCACTAAACTGGCTATCCGCAAATATTTAGTGCTTTGCTGAGTTAAGTTGCCATATCTGACCCTGTAAGTAACAGACCTATCTTTGGCCGCTATAAATTTAACTAGCCAGCTCTGAATATTAACTTAGCTGATTAAGTTTATAGTGACCAAAAAAAACCCCAGATATTCAATGCCGGTCACTGGAAATAGCCCTGCATTAAATATCCAGGTGGCACTAACCATGGGACTTAACCAGCCAGCCTGCCTTCTGTGCGCTGAATATCGGTCCCATAGACTTTAGATCACTGACCACTCACTGTGTATTAACAGTGAAAGTTAAAGTGTATTAAGTACAAAGTCTATGCAGTAACTGTTTGGTGCTTCTTCAGAATATCATTTGCAGTTAACAGCAGGGAAATGTTTTCCCTTATTGAGGATGCACTTAGGGTCCTTTTACTAAGCAGGTACAGAAATACAATTTTTGAAACAAATATATTACATTTAGCCATCTACTTCTTTTATAATTGATCCTAGATATCTTTTTAGACACATGAGTACTAGATAGATTTCTTTATTTTTGTTATTCATAAGTTTGAGATAAATATTTCTTTATTCATAAGTTTTAGATTTCTATGACTTACCATTTATCACATTTTTTTTTCATTTTTATACATGGTATTGATGTGGTTTATAGTTTGTATTGCATTTTTTCCATTTATGTACACAATATTTATGTATGCCCTTTTATATGCGAATGTCATTTCTCAGATAATTAGGTTTTTTACTCATATGTATACTATTAATATTATTTATCGTTATTATTATTTTTTAATATGTTGTTGAATATGTGTTTCAATTACATTTGATCTGCGCATCACATAACTGTGTCTTTTAATGGAAGTGAAATCTGTTTTTCTGCTTATTTTTTATGGTTGTTTATACAATGCATATTTTTGTATTGTTTAGGGACTCCCGAGGCAGGCCGTAGTGGCCGAAACACGATTCGTGTTGAGTCCAGTTTTTAGCATTATACTTTTGATGAGAACTATGAGTCCATCAGACTCTTTTTGTCATTATCCTTCTTGTCTCTTTTGCTGTGTTTGTTTGGCTGGCTGGAAAGGAGGCCATCGATTTCCTTCCTGCTGTGGCAGCACTGGGGTAGTGGCGGGCAGCAGATCCCATTGGCTGGTGGGGATTGGGCATCCTTGCCAAGAAAGGTAAAATTATTAATGCGGCAGTAGGGGGAGGGGGGGAAGAAAAAATGCATTGCTCTTCCAGTCCACCCCTCCCCCCTCCCCCCCAAAAAAATGTAATCCTGGCTACTTCCCTGGTGCATGAATATCGCAAAAAGAATAAACACTCTTTGTAACTCTTTATAAATTGTGCACAATCTTTTGAAAGAGCACGCACTCAACAATTTTGCTCCCCTGATAACAAAATGACCGAACAAAAATGAATGAAATGAACATTTCCAGAAATAACACAAACATTTTTCTGGCTGCCCATCTCTAATTTCATTACAGAAAGCTGAATGAAAGTCGCAGATAGCAAGCAAAATGTGCCATGAACCAAGGCTGGTCATTTGCTCTGTTATGAGAGGCACCCTAGTAGGCCAGTGGTGACGCTGAGAGGGTTTATTCAAAACTTTAACATTTTCTTCAAAAAATCTTTACCTATAACCATTTATTAACAATGTCCAATTAAGTATCATACAGAGTATGTCATATTTTACATAAAGCAGTGTGCAAACATTATTTATGACACATAGATCACACAGATGCCTATTTAAGGGGGGAGAGGAGTGCTGCGTGCTTGATCTCCTTATGAGGCCGTGTGAGCTGACACATTCTGTGTGGCTGTTGCATCCTTGTGATCATACCTGGGAGACCTTGGCCTCTTGACAATGTGGTTTGCCTCTACAGTGTACCTACCCTAATGTTTTCAAGACCCTAAGACATCATAGCACTATTTTGTGGGAAGGGGAGAATCTCTGTTGCAGGAGGTCAGATGAAGTCTGACAATTCTGTACTTTGCTGACAACCCCATAGGTGTTTTAGTTCTGCTAGAAGTATATGTAGCAGGTGTTTGAAAAGGTGTACAGTTAAATAATTTTGGCTTACTTTTTAGTCAGGGCAAACCAGATACATTCCCATACCCTCTATTCTGCAGCGTGGTCTTAGCATTGCCCACTGAGGTGGAAGAGAGTGCCCTTGATTAGAGCATCAGATATACCAGGAGGTCACTCTCAGTATCCAACAAGTTCCTTTCCCTCTGGGATCCCACTTTGGTGCTTTCTAACAATGTCTACTAGTGGCAGCTGCAATATATGGGACAGGAAACACATCAACAAGGTTCCACGGGACAGTTCATGCCATGGACATCTTAAGAGCAGGTAGGCATAGGTAAGTAGCACCCAAACTGACCTTGCACACACAACGTACCAAAATGACCTAGTTCAACAGTCAAATATCCATAGTGACTGGCACCTTTTACACAAACAGACACCAACCTGTGCCAAGGTGCACTTGTATGTGCATTTTCAATGTAACATGTATGTGCTTACTACTACTACTATTTAGCATTTCTATAGTGCTACAAGGCGTACGCAGCGCTGCACAAACATAGAAGAAAGACAGTCCCTGCTCAAAGAGCTTACCCCTTCTCCTCCTCCTCCTCTCTGAATGCTGGGGCATAGTACACATGGAAGTAGTCCTATTTGGGATCCCTTCCACATAATATCTTCAGCAGGACTTTTATTATTATTTATGTAATTTGGGAGGCAGAGATGTCAAATTTAATAGGCAGTCCTGCTCTTCTAAAATGGTGCTGCTGGTCTCCACTTGGACACTTCCACTTGGATCCCAGCACATAAATGAACTGTGTAAAATGTGCCTTCGTATCTTGCTTCTGAGTTGCAGCAATGAAGTCAGTGCAAACTGTTGTATATTTCTAAGTGAATGTGCAGTTCAAGGGTTGGCCTCCAGTCACATGAAAACCATAATCTCTGATGAGCTGCATCAATTGAAGGTTCAGTTCAGGAGGAAGGAACATCACGCATCACAGAGCTGTAACCTTAAAGTCCTTTCTAAATCCTGTCAGTTCTTAAAGACAAGAAAAGTAGCCAAATGATGATGATAATATAGATCAATTTACAACAAGTATGGTGGATAACTATAATGATGTAAGCAATTAACTAGTTTAAATGAGAATAAACTAATTTTATAATCACCAATTGACATGCTAACAGACTTTATAACATAAACCGTTTCCAATTATAACAGCAGGAATGAAGTTTAAGTGCAGACTGGTGTCTGATAAACCATTTCAGCAGACATAATAAGTTTACAAATAATTACACCTTGCAAATGAATCCTAGATGATGAAACAAGTCCAGCATTTAAGCTGCACAAACTAGTTTACCTCTAAAAGATAATTACATAAATCATATTTTTAATATATGCACAACAGATCAGGAATATAAATTAGTTTCACATCATTTCATTGTTAAATCGTGTACTATTTTGTGCAAGGTTCAGGCATAATTAACTTCATTCTCTCGCACTATCTACTGACTTAGGAAACAATTGAAAAAAACTTTAAAAGCATGATAGAAGTGCTGTACACAAATACTATAAAAATCAGGCCTTGTCATCTATTTAACAATAATTTGAATGATTTAATTTAAAACCAACAAATACATGCAAGAAACTGATCTAACCTTTTGGCAGGGAATGCTATAAATGGTGCTCGAAATTCAGTGCTGAAGAAAATTGGCGCTAAGCGTGATTCTATAAAGGGTGCACTCCTTTTTATACAATTGCGCTTGACGATGATTCCAAAGCATAACTTTAAGCATCACCCTTTATGTCTGCTTACATCTGGTATATAATTACTCACACTTTTTGGAGCATCCATGACCATGCCCCCTTCTGAGTTACACACTGTCCCCAGGATTCTACATATCGCACCGCAATTTCTGTGGGGAAATCAAAGCATATTTTATAACGATATGCATAACTTAATTAGTTAAGCTAATCAGTGCTGGTAAATGGATGTTAACAACCAATTAGCACTAATTGGCATTAATTAGAATTTATATGCACTACTTGCTAAGCATATTCTGTAACATGATGTGTGTAAATAGAAGTTGCATAGTTGAAAAGTGGGTGTGGTTACAGGCATGGAATGGGCAGGTCATGGGCGTTTCTAAAATCTATGTGCATTGTTATAGAATGCACCCACTCCGCACTTAACTTAGGTGTCAGAATTTATACCAGGTTTTACTTGGCGTAATTGACCATGACTAAATTTAGTTGTGTGGACTGACATTCGGCATATTCTATAAACCGCATGAGAATTTAGGCTTATTCTATAAGTATGCCTAAATTAAAGCACTCTTTATAGAATATACCTAAGTAACTTTCATTTGGGTGCCAAATTGTTAGGCATGATATATAGAATCTAGTCCTATGGGAGTCAGTCACCATGCCTTATAGAATAGTGCACAGCCAGATGTGCGCATAAATTTTAGAGTGCCAATTAACATCAATAATTGGTTGTTAGCACCAAAGTATTGATAGTTAAGGGTTTGTTACTTAAATAAGTTGTGCACACATCTTAGCCTCATGACCAAAGTTCAGTGTTGAATTTTAGGCACCATATATAGTATCTGGAGATTAAAGACAAAGGTGGTCACCAAAGGGAAATCAGCAACAAAAATGTAGTTTGGGGGATGTAGGTAAGATAAGTTCTTCATGGAGAAGGGTCAAGTGTGGGCAGAGATGGGAAGGAATAAAATATGATGGAAATTATAAAAGGTATTTCTAGTTTCAATATGCCTTGCCTCCTTGCTGGATGGATAAATGATCCCCTTTAACTCCTGCTTCTAGTCTTAGGAGTAATTATCAACTCAGGCTGATCTTTTGAACCTGTGTTTTTGTTTTTATATGCTTCATCAAATTAGATTCATTTGGCCGTTGCTGGACAGAGACTCATTTAATTGTTCTCATGCATGTTTTAATAGTCACCTTGACCAGGGCTAGTGTCAAACTTGCTCGGGCCAAGGGAAGAAATTTGGGAGGTGACCCAAAGCCCACCACCAGACTGTGTCTCTTTTAGTTTCAGATAGGCTTGGAGCCCCCTGCAGCATGGGAACCCAGAGCAATTGCCCTATTTGCATACCGCCCTAATGTCAATCCTGGTCTTGACTACTTGCCCTTTATAATGGTGTCTGTTTGCTTGCATTGAATAGACAATCTATTACTCAATTACCTCCTTCAAAACAGCCTTTGATTCACTTTAGTTACATTTCTTATCTTATGTTTTGAATTTTGTTTTGTAAACCACTGTGACCTCTTTTGAGATGGCGGTATATCAAATTTAATAATAAACATAAACAAAGCAAATATTAAGATAATTGGTCATCTTTCAATACATCCACCACTGATCACTATTCCAACAAAGTTTACCTATCTGTGGATGATGTAGGACAATACCTAGAACACTCAATTTAGCCTTAGATGTCATTGCACCATTGAAGGCAATTAAAGTTCCCATTTTTATCTATTCTCCTTGGTATTAAACGGTCCAATGTCTCCTTAAACAACAGGCCAAAAAAGCAGAGAAGATTTAAATAAACACTTCAATAAAAATAAATAAATAAGTAAAAAATAACTTTATGTATTGAGGGCCGCCATGATTATCATCAGGTAGTAAAAAAGGCAAAGAAGTCCTATTACACCTTACTAAGGGGTTGTTTTACTAAGCTACAATAAGCACTAATGTATGCTTACCTCAGCAAGAAAAGGCCTTACCGCTGGGCATTCTCAGTTGTCTTACAGTAATTGTGTGATCAGTGTGCGCTTCCAACGCATTAAAAAATAGATTTTAGTAGTCACCCTCTGGACTGACTCCATCCTGTTTATGTCTTTTTGAAGGTGCAGTTTCCAGAATTGTACACAATATTCTAAATGAAGTCTCACCAGAGTCTTATTCAGGGGCATTATCACATCTTTTCCCCTACTGGTCATTCCTCTCCCTATGCACCCAATCATCCTTCTAGCTTCACCATTGTCTTTTCTACCTGTTTGGCCACCTTAAGATTATCACATACGATCATACGTGTTAAGTGCAATACACACTATTCTATAAGATACCATATAAGTGTTATGGTGTGTAATTGCAAGGGTGTATACAAATGGGTGAAGAGCGGGGGGGGGGGGGCATGAGCATGTGTTCAAATTATGCATGGAACTTATGGAATGCTGTACTGTGCTGCATGGTATACACAGGCATACCCATTTACACCTGCCATTGAGCTGGCATAAGTGGTCATGCCTGAGTGTCAATGCAGGTTTATTCTAGCATTCTATAATGGAATTGAGCCCAGATGTAATTATAACAGTGGCTTCCAAACCTGGTCCTGGAGGCACCCTAGCCAGTCAGGTTTTTGGGATATCCACCATGAATATTCATGAAAGAGATTTGCATGCACTGCCTTGACTGCATGAAAACCTCTCTCATGAATATTGGTGGTGGGTATCCCTGGCTGGGGTGCTTCCAGGACCAGGTTTGAGAACCACTGCATTGTAGAATAGGTGCGCTCCATGCAGGCTTGGGGCACCTAAATGGAGGTGCCCTGTTACAGAATTGCCCACCGTTTTCTTTCATTTAACAAGGTCTTTTATTGAAGGAATGTATAGCATAATACAATATGTAAGCATAAACAAAGTAACAAACAGAGGTACACAATGTACACCTGTGGCCACACAAAACTAGGAAAACACTCCCAATATGAAAGAGCAAACAGTAATATAGCAAAAGGTGGAAGCTCAGTAGAACTTTCTTTTTAAGAATATTTATCACCCCCTCTCCAAGTGTAAACCGTGCTATAAGAACAGCCCTGTCCCCCTCCCAGAACAACATCCATTTCCCATCAAGGAGGAGACAGCCCAAACTCAAACATCTTTAATACAACGGAGAGAGGAAAAGAGAGAAATAAAAATATACTTCTTCTTCTCCCCCCTCCCTCCTGGCACACTACAAAAAAAGCAAATGTTCCCATAATGTAGGTGAGTCAAAATAAAAGAAGAAAAAAAAAATCTCCCATCATTCCAAGAACATAGAGCTGCAAGATGACCCCACAATTTCTCACATTTCCCCAATGCCGTATAATGGGTTGTCCCAAGTTTGCCTGTTGCACCAATATACTGTAGACTGCACTTCCAACCCTGGAGTGAACAGGGATCTGACTGCATCTAAAATTGGACCTATATTTTGATATATTCAGGCCTGGTCAGGTCTGCTCAACAAAAGAAAAAACAGGATCCCACAAAACATTATCCTCCAGGTTCTATACAGTGCGACTTGAGTTGTGTGCACAATTCTGATCGTTTTCTATATTATGCATAAAAATCTTAAAAACAAATCAGCACCGATAATTTCCATTTAACAAGCAATTATTGATACTAATTGGTTTTAATTAGAATTTACGCGTACAACTTGATAAGCGTATTCTAATGTGTGCTGCCAAAAAGAAGGCAGGGAATGGGCAGTTTGTGAGCATTTCTAAAAATTATGTACACTGTTATAGAATACACCTGGCATAAATTCCCACAACTAGATTTAGTCGTGCAGATGGACCCTAGGCATATTCTAAAAACAATACCTAAATTTGCGCATTTACGGCATGATAATGTTCATAGATAAGAATTTTGAGATGGAAGGTAGCACTAAGATAAGTACAACAGTTTCCGATGCATGAGTGTTTGTTTATTTTATTTTATTTTTTTATTTGTTACATCTATATCCCACATTTTCCCACCTATTTGTAGGTTCAATGTGGCTTACATAGTACCGGAGAGGCATTATAGACTCCGGTGTAAACAAATACAAAGTGATGTTGTGGTAAGATACAGTTCATGTGGTACAGCCACACTAGGGAATTGTACAACGAAAGAGTTATATTATGTCTATTACACTCTTTAGTTTTGTTGTGTTGCAAAGATCAGGCATTTATGTTGGATCGGTAGGGTATGCCTTTTTAAACAGGTGGGTTTTTAGTGTTTTCCAGAAGTTTAGGTGGTCGTTCGTAGTTTTCAAGGCTTTTGGTAATGCATTCCACAGTTGTGTGCTTATGTAGGGAAAAACTGGCCGCGTAAGTTGATTTGTATTTGAGTCTTTATCAGCTTGGGTAGTGCAGATTTAGGTACGTTCGTGTTGATTCGGATGTGTTTCTAGTTGGTAGGTCGATCAAGTCTGTCATGTATCCCAGGGCTTCATCGTAGATAATTTTGTGAACTAGAGTGCAGATTTTGAAAGCAATGCATTCTTTGATTGGGAGCCAGTGTAGTTTTCGCGAAGGGGTTTTGCACTTTCAAATTGCGTTTTTCCGAAGATAAGCCTAGCTGCCGTGTTTTGAGCGGTCTGAAGTTTCTTTAAGGTTTCTTCTTTGCATACCGCATAAATTCCATTGCAGTAGTCTAATGGCTTAGTACCATTGACTGTATCAGGTTGCAAAATGTTCCCCTCGGGAAGAATTGTTTCAGGCGTTTGAGTTTCCACATTGAGTGGAACATTTTCTTTGTTGTGGATGTCACTTCGCTCTCTAGTGTTAAGTTGTGGAAGTGTTTGTGGAGCCCCCCCCCACCCCTTCCAAAAGAAGTGATTAAGGGGAACGGAAGAATTGCGTTAAATTAAACTCAGAAAAACCGGTGCAATGTCACAGAGGACTGCTGGCATAATAAAACGGGAGTTACATTCTGTAATCTGATACATCACTGAGGGTCTAGGGCAAAGGGCACAGCAAGGGGTGGAACATATAAATTGCTGGTTTCACAGTGAGAGAAGGATCACTCTTCTATTGTTTTCACATTTTACATGAAAATAATTGTCAAAGCTGAAGGGGAAAAACATGTGTGATAGGGTATACTTATTACACAGAGATGATAGGAATGTGTTCAGGTGTCAAGATAAACTCCTCACCATAACTAGACAAGGAAGGATGTTGCTTAACCCAAATTTGGTCCAAAAATAGGGCTCTATCTATCGGCTGAAAAGAAAAGTGGTTTCTCCAGGCTAAGAAATTTGAACTGCAGATCACAGGCTCTAGAAGGCTAAAATCTAAAAAAAAAAGCTAGACTTGCAAAAAAGCTGTGGGCCAGACTGACCCAATTTAAAGGAAGAGGGGGAACAGTGGGAGGTTTTAGATGGCCTCAGGCAGTGGTGTGCTGGAGCCGGCTCGCACCGGCTCGCAAGAGCCGCTTGTTAAATTTTGACAGCTCTTGCGAGCCGGTTGTTGTATGGGGCGAGCCGGCTCCATTGCATGAGGTAAGCATGGCAGGAGGGCGCCTTAGTCCCGCCTTCTGACGTCATTTCTGACGTCATTTCCTTTTCCCGCGGCGGGACTAAGGGCGCGAACCAACTCCTGAGAAGCAAGCAGGGAAGGCAGGCAACTAGAGACGGGCAGCAGGCAGGCTTTAGATAATGCGGCGCTTCGAGGCAGGTAATTAACGGACGGATGGGAGCGGCAGGGGAGGATGGGGGGCGAAGGACATCGCTACACATGGATGGAAGCGGGAGGGCAGGGGAAGGAGGAGAACTGCTGGGTATGGATGGATAGAGAGGGGCAGGGGAGAGAATTGCTGGGCATGGATGGGCAGAGGGAGGCAGGGGAGAGAACTGCTGGCATGGATGGGCAGGGGAGAGAATTGCTGGGCATGGATGGGCAGAGGGAGGCAAGGGAGAGAATTGCTGGGCATAGGTGGGCAGAGGGGGGCAGGGGAGAGAATTGCTGAGCATGGATGGGCAGAGGGAAGCAGGGGAGAGAATTGCTGGGCATGGATTGGCAGAGGGAGGCAGGGGAGAGAACTGCTGGGCATGGGTGGGCAGAGGGTGGCAGGGGAGAGAACTGCTGGGCATGGATGGGCAGGGGAGAGAATTGCTGGGCATGGATGGGCAGAGGGAGGCAGGGGAGAGAATTGCTGGGCATGGGTGGGCAGAGAGGGCAGGGGAGAGAATTGCTGAGCATGGATGGGCAGAGGGAAGCAGGGGAGAGAACTGCTGGGCATGGGTGGGCAGAGGGAGGCAGGGGAGAGAACTGCTGGGCATGGGTGGGCAGAGGGCAGCAGGGGAGAGAACTGCTGGGCATGGATGGGCAGAGGGAGGCAGGGGAGAGAATTGTTGGGCATGGATGGGCAGAGGGCAGCAGGGGAGAGAACTGCTGGGCATGGATGGGCAGAGGGAAGCAGGGGAGAGAATTGCTGGGCATGGGTGGACAGAGGGAGGCAGGGGAGAGAACTGCTGGGCATGAGTGGGCAGAAAGCGGCAAGGGAGAGAACTGCTGGGCATGGATGGGCAGGGGAGAGAATTGCTGAGCATGGATGGGCAGAGGGAAGCAGGGGAGAGAATTGCTGGGCATTGGTGGGCAGAGGGAGGCAGGGGAGAGAATTGCTGGGCATTGGTGGGCAGAGGGCGGCAGGGGAGAGAACTGCTGGGCATGGATGGGCAGGGGAGAGAATTGCTGGGCATGGATGGGCAGAGGGAAGCAGGGGAGAGAATTGCTGGGCATGGGTGGGCAGAGGGCGGCAGGGGAGAGAACTGCTGGGCATGGATGGGCAGGAGAGAGAATTGCTGGGCATGGATGGGCAGAGGGAAGCAGGGGAGAGAATTGCTGGGCATGGGTGGGCAGAGGGCGGCAGGGGAGAGAACTGCTGGGCATGGATGGGCAGGGGAGAGAATTGCTGGGCATGGATGGGCAGAGGGAAGCAGGGGAGAGAATTGCTGGGCATGGGTGGGCAGAGGGAGGCAGGGGAGAGAACTGCTGGGCATGGATGGGCAGAGGGGGCAGGGGAGAGAAGAGAATTGCTGGGTATGGATGGATAGAGAGGGGCAGGGGAGAGAGGAGAGTTTCAGGACATGGATGGCGAGGAGAGCAAGAGAAATTCTGGACATGGAGGGAAGATAGAGGAAGGAGATTAGATGAGGGAAAAGGAAGTGAGGAGAGAAACTGCACATGGATGGAGAAAATAGGCAGAAGCTGGATCCACTGTACAGTCAAGTATGCGGAGGACCAGAAATGAAGAAGAAAGGAGGAAAGAAAAGAAATAAATGGAAAGGAAGCCCTGGAAACGGAGTCAAGGGAACAGATAGAGAGCAGCAGAATCAGATACTGGACCAGCATGATCAGAGAAACAAAGTCACCAGACAACAAAGGTAGAAAAAAAATTATTTTATTTTCATTATAGTGTTTGGAATATGTCCACTTTGAGAATCAGGTGCTGAACGTTAAAAGTTTATGTTTATTTACTTATTTATGGCATTTTATCCCATATTAAACATGAATTAGATTGGAACGTGGGATCATTTAATTTTTTTTTCCTGGAGAGTAATGTGTTGGCTGCTGCCCCCCCCCCCCCCCCAGGGTATAGCCAGCTCTGCAATTTTTTGGGGGGGGCGCAGAGGTGGGTGGGGGGCGCAGTGGTGGATGGGGGGTGCCGAGGTGGACCGGGGGGGGGCGCCGAGGTGGACCGGGGAGAGAGCCTGTTAAAAATTTACCAGCACACCACTAGCCTCAGGCAGCTCAGGAAGAGCTGCATAGTGCAGTGGGGGTGGGGGGGGGGGGGGGGGACAGCTCAGACAGAGCTATGGGAGGGAGGGCCCTCGGCAACCAGGTAGCTCCTTCTGGCAAGAGGCCAAGTGACAAGAAGTCAGAGACCCACAGACCAAAAGAGCACTGTTCCTTTTGAGCTGAGCGGGAGTCCTCCACTCACAATCCTGTCAGTGGGGGGTGCTGTTTCTCTATCACGGTTCCGATAGTGAGGGATGGCGAGCTCTGTAGAACTCCAAGGAACCTGCTTGTCCCTAGTGATTGAAAACACAATATTGAAGCACCATCCTCCACTGGCAGCAATGCAGTTGGAGGCCTCTTGCTCAGCATAGAGGAAACAGTGCAAAAAAAGGCAACATTTGGGAGAGGCAGAGTTTGAGATTTTACAGACAAGCGTGGTGTATGGAGAGCATTAGTGAAGGGATGGGAAGAAAAATTTTCTTCAATCAACGTGTAATTAAACTCTGGAATTCGTTGCCAGAGAATGTGGTAAAAGCGGAGTTTAAAAAAAGGTTTGGATGGCTTCCTAAAGGAAAAGTCCATAGACTGGGGAAAATCCACTATTTCTGGGATAAGCAGTATAAAATGTTTTGTATTTTTTAAGGGATCTTTCCAGGTACTTGTGGCCTAGATTGGCCACTGTTGGAAACGGGATGCTGGGATTGATGGACCTTTGGTCTGTCCCAGTATGACAAAACTTATGTACTTATGGGGAAATATAATTTGGTTAGAGGTACTGTGCAGGGAAGAATATATAACAGACTGGTTAATCAGAGGATTATAGACTTTATGGGCTAAGAGATGTTGTTATTCTGCTTACTGAACATATTTCATAAAATTGATGCTTGTATTGTTTTAAATACATGATCAGAAAAGCTATATCACTTGAATAAATTGCTCAGTGTTTTAGCCAGCCTTGATTTGGATTTTCACTTGGAGTAGGGATGGAAATCCTACCCACCAACACCTTTCTTCCCCAGATGAAGGCACCAGGTGCCAAATAATCAACAGACCGACAAAACCTGTCCGAGGGGGATTCCTGCCAGGTCAGCCCTGGGTCCAGGGACACTCAGAAGGGAGTGTTATATTTATAGTATTTTTTCATGAAAAATTATTAAAAAAAAATAAAATAATGAACTGATTATAATAGTTTATGTGCAGTATAGAACAGTACTGATTACAAGAAGTAAACCAATGATTGATAAGAGTGGTTCAGAAGTTTGGCTGTTTACTGCAGTTTACGCAGTTAGGGGTCCTTTTAGCAAGCTGCGGGAAAAGTGCCCTGCACTAGCGGTGGAGGTCGTTTTTCCCACGCATCAGGGCCCTTTTTACTGCAGTGGATAAAAATCCCCCAGACACACATGGAGGGGCATAATTGAACGAAAACATCTATCTCCATGGGCGTTTATCTCCGAGAACGGGTCCGTGAAGAGGCGGACCGAACCGTATTTTCGAAAAAAATAGACGTCCATGTTTTATTCGACAATTTGTGAGCTGGGCATTTTTGTTTTTCAGTGATAATGGAAAATGAAAGCGCCCAGCTCAAAAACGAATAAATCCAAGGCATTTGTTCGTGGGAGGGGCCAGGAGTCGTAGTGCACTGGTCCCCCTCACATGCCAGGACACCAACCGGGCACCCTAGGGGGCACTTTTACAAAAACAAAAAAAAGGTAAAAGAGCTCCCAGGTGCATAGCACCCTTCCCTTGTGTGTTGAGCCCCCCAAATCCCCCTCAAAACCCACTGCCCACAAGTCTACACCATTACTATAGCCCTAAGGGGTGAAGGGGGGCACCTACATGTGGGTACAGTGGGTTTGGGGGGGGGTTGGACGACTAAGCATTAAGCAGCACAATTGTAACAGGTAGGGGGGGGATGGGCCTGGGTCCACCTGCCTGAAGTCCACTGCACCCCCTAACAACTGCTCCAGGGACCTGCATACTGCTGCCAGGGAGGTGGGTATGACATTTGAGGTGAAAATAAAAAGTTGTGAAACATCATGTTTTGTGGTGGGAGGGGGTTAGTGACCACTGGGGGAGTCAGGGGAGGTCATTCCTGATTCCCTCTGGTGGTAATCTGGTCATTTAGGGCACTTTTTGGGGTCCTATTCGTGAAAAAACAGGGTCCAGGAAAAGTGCCCTAAATTCTAGCTACAAACGCATACTTTTTTTCCATTATTGGCGAAAGGCGCCCATCTCTTCTCGGCCGATAACCATACCCCAGTTGCACCTTCGCCATGCCTCCGACACGCCCACGTCAACTTTGTACGCTTCCGCAATGGAGTGCAGTTGAAAACGTCCAAAATCAGCTTTCCATTATACCGATTTATTCGTTTTTGTGAGATAAACGTCTATCTCCCGATTTGGGTCGAAATCTAGGCATTTTCTCTTTCAATTATAAGGTGGATGGTCATGCAGTAAGAGACCTGCCATGCGGCGGGGAGCTCTTACCGCCACCCACTGAGGTGGCGATAAAGGCTCCCGTGATAATACGGCAGTAACCAGGTAGGACGTGGTTATGCCGAGTTACCACCATGCAAGCCATTTCGGGGGGGGTTTCTTTTTCTCCCGGAAATGGCACATGCTTGGGTAGGGACTAGTCCCAGAAGAGCGAGCAGTAAGCCCATGTTGGGCTTACCGCAGCTCTGTAAAAAAGGCCCTCATTGTCTGAAGTCTGTTTCTTATATTTATTGCTGCTATGTGAAGAGTGATTTGGGTTTTTTTTTTTTTCCTACTTTGGTTCACTGCACTCTTGGAGGTTTTTTTTTTTTTTTTTAGTGATGTCCCTTTTTAAAACAGGCTTAGTACTTATTTCTGCCTCATTAAAGTCTGCACCCTGTTAAAGAGCTATCCTCCAAAAGGAATTTTTAATGTGAGATCTGGAAGTTAGTTACAATTGTCTTGGGTGAAAAGTATAAATCAGTCTGTGTTTCCCAGCTGTGTCTACCACAGATACATAGTTGAAAAGAAATTTCCTTTTTCAAAAGCATAAATCTTTGAACAATTGGCAGAGCTGAGAATTCATGTCAGCCATTTATACACTTATTTTTTGAAAACTATAACATTATTAATTTCAGATAATAGAAAACCTTAACAAGATGATGTACAGACAAAATTACAGTTAATTAGTACTTTTGAAAATAGACCAGCTGAAGTAGGCAGGAAAGGCTGGGGCTGCCCAACTGCCAATATTCAGGAGCACTTCAACAGGCAGTACCACTGAATATTGGCTCTGACTGCCATAAAAAAGAAATGGCAGGTCAGGGGCAGTACAGGGTGGGGCGTTGGGGAGGAGCTAACAGTTATGTGGGTGTTGCCAATATTCAGTGCTGGGACTCTCATAGCTAACTCTGCCAAGTTAGGACAGCTCAAAAGCTGTTGAATTAACTATGCAATCCTGGCACTGAATATCGGCCAGAACCCGCGTAACTTTTTTTTTTTAATTTCCGCGATCCCCCTCCCACCCTCCAATGCAACCCTTCTCACCTTACCCTCTTTTCAGCCAGTGATAATCACCCACCCCTCCTCCTGGAACCCCCCCCCCCCCCCCCCACACACACACACACACACCCAACCTCCAACCACCCAAGATTTAGATAGAGGCCTAATTGATATCCATGGTGATCCAGTGGAGGTGATGGGTAAAGAAGAGTGAAGCCCACTCACTCCTGCCCCTTGCATCTATTTTCACAAAATGGCCGCTATGACCTCTCAGAAGCTGCTGCAAGAGGTCACAGCAGCCAGTTTGTGAATGCTGCTGCAAGATGCAGAAGCAAGTGGGTCTTGCTCCATCGCCCCTACTGAACCAACACGATATTGAGTGGGACAATCATCGCTGGCTGGGGGGAGGGAGAAGGCAAGGAGGGGGCTGCATTGGGAGTGAGAAGGATCATGGAGGATTTTTTAAAAATGAGTTATGTGGGAATATTCATCCAGGTCCCACATAACGCGGGCCCCGGCTGAATATTGGCTGGGACCTGCAAAAGCTCCGATGACCAGTCCCACTGAAATTGGCCCTGATATTCAGTGCCAGTGCCCAGATATGGCCCAGCAGTGAATATCGGGGGCTAATTCTACCCACAGGTAAAAAAAAAATGCTGACCACCACAGGCTTCATATCAGCAGGAGAATGTTCAAGGTTCAGGGCCAGATTATAGATTATGGTGTCCATGGACAGGATTCTGAGGTTCCCTTTGGAGGTTAGAAAGCAGAGGAGTGAGGTGGATGGTGTTGTAGTTTCTGGGCAAAACAGATATTCTGTGTGTTCCTAACATATGTGGACAGATACCAAATATTATTTTGAAGTCAGGTAAGTATAAATTTAGGAATTTTTAATATACTGCTAGACCCATCACGTATTTGATCCCACAAATTCAAACAACATTTAAAATCTATTTCTATCCTCTATGCAACTCCTCTTTTCAATATATATATATATATATATATATATATTGAAAAGATGAGTCTGACTACAGTGGTCCATACTTTGATAATGATTGCACCACTAATATTCTGTATATTGATCAAACCAAAAAGAGTTTGCACCAGCTTTAACTAATTCACAATGCTGCAGCACTGTTGATAAAGGGCTGCAATCTCTGTGACCACATCACACCTTCCCTACAAAACATGCACTGGCTACCTTACTAGGCCATATTTAAAATTATATCTTTGAATTCCTAGACAAAATGGTCCTCCAAGGAGCATCACTATCTGTACCCTCATCAAAAGAAATTGCATGATATGATACACACCAGTAAGCCTTCTTAGGAGTAGCCCTCACACTCTGGAATTCACTCCCAGAGGGGCTATTTCAGACTCAAGTCTGTGTCTACTTCAGGAAGCAGGGGAAAGACTGGCTCCTCTCCCAAGCCTTTAATACATGTGGCAACTGACTACCTATTCATTGCACACCTGAACTAACTTTCTGTACACCATGGAACATCCGGGGAACACTCTGAAGACGTGTTACCACCAGATTGTGAAGGTATGTGCAGGAAGCCCATCATCTCCCCTCCAATTTCTCTATCATATGCAGTAGCGTAGGAAGGGGGGGGGGGGCGGTGGGGTGGTATGCCCCGGATGCACGCTGCTGGGGGTGTGTAGGCTTCGCTGGTTCCCTGCTCGCTCTGCCCCGGAACAGGTTACTTCCTGTTCCGGGGCAGAGAGAGCAGGGAACCAGCGGAGCCAACGCAGCTCCCAGCAACATGCAGTCGGGGCGGATCGGCCCTGCCGCCCGTCCCTCGCCGCTTTGGGATGTAAGTACGCGCTCCAGAGGGGGGAGGGTGCACCGTGCTGCACCCGGGGGGGGTGCAGCGGCGACCCACCCCGGGTGTCAGCTGCCCTCGCTACAGCACTGATCATATGCAGGGCAAATGAGAGCAGATGTTCAGTTTACAGTGCTTTGAATTCTGGGGCCAGTGGATTCAGAGTGATTAGGCATTATTCCTGCCGTTGAAACTTCAGACAGCCCTTGGTTATGGAGGGACAGAAAGCCTAAGGGTGATATAGGAATGAGGCTACCACCTATTTTGATAGATAGGAGAGATGTACTTGTGCTGGAGGTGGGAGCATGCAAAGTTTTTTTTTTTTCTTCGGGAAGGCAATATTTGGCACTGGTAGGGTCAACTCAGAAAAATTTGTTCCTTTAGGATTTGCAGTCCAAAGGGTCCAAGAACTTAAAACATACTTTTTAAATCGGGTATTTAATGTTTTTTTTTAACCAGTAATACCTAGCTTATATTCGTTTCCGCGGGGTTTCTGTATTGGAGATACATATTTTGTTGCTTACCATGTTTTTCATATGAAATCTGAGTGTATGCTGCTCTGTTCTATTTAGCTATGGTTTGCCTTTCCTACTTATTTTAATTTTATTTTATTGTACCCCACCTTGATTTGCTTTAGCGATAAAGGCAGATTTAGTGAATGTTAACAAAACATGGCCTGCATGCCTCGGAAGAAGTCAAGCTCATCATAATATACCACTGAGTTACTGAATCAAAGAGCTATAAACTCTTCTTTCAGTATTATCATTGCTTAACTCGGATCTTAAAATATGTAAACTGCTAAATATCAACAAACTGAACTTACCTGAAATGTATTTTGAGCAGTGGTTTCTGTTTTTATATACATAGATTGAAGTTCTTCCTTCTATTGGAAATGCAATCTTCTTTTCTTTTCTTCTATTCATTTATTCTTCATCTGCTGTAATCTATCTACTGCAGAGATAATGCACATAGGGGCTCATGTTCAAAGCACTTAGACTTACAAAGTTCCATAGGTTACTATGGAACAAGGTCTAAGTGCTTTGAAAATACGCTTCCTAGTAAATTAATTTCTGATCATGTATTTCCTCAGTGTTGGAATGGTCTACATCTAAAGAAATGCCTTCTATGTGCAGATTCAATCATTTCCGTCAAGAAGATGTAGAGGATGAGGACTTTGTGGAAACCACTAAAGTTGAAATGGTAGACTATTCTTGATTTAATGACCCTTGTGATTTTACTCAGTCCATTAAATGAGATGTTTTAAAAGCCACATTAAATGGTATAATAGATTTTATGGCTAAAAACAACAAAGAAGCTTAGAGCTGAATCATTTAGAAATGAAAATCGTGTAATTAGAGAAACAAATGATATCCCAATTCAATACAATATAATAACTTGCTAAATCAGAGAACAAGTGCGCTCATTTTTATGCAGAAATATATAATTCTAGTAACAAAGATATCACCTTCTCTCACAATAGTTAAAAAGTAAGAAAGCAGAGGCCAAATAAAAAGAATGTAATGCTATCAATCAAAATATTTTAATTCAGGACCCAGAAATCCTCCAGGCTTTTCACTTCTACTACTTTAATCTTTTCTTGTCTAAGGTACAAGATGATAAATCTGTATAGTGCATTAAGCTTCTAATTTCATTGGTAGGCCTTTCACTCAAGGAAGATGATAAGAATTTCTTATTGATTAACTTTCCCCAGCAAAATCGTTAAGTCAATGTAGGTCACCTGGTATAGATAGACTGTTAAATTTTTAAGTGTTTTATCTCATTACTACCTTCTAAACTTCTGGATAGAGCCCTTTTTTTGGATAAATCTGGGCATGATCCACTGCTTTATAAAACTATCAACCTATATCATTTATTAAAGTACATTGTTAGACATGCACTAATTCTGGTATTCAAGTTTAATTTGGTAATGGATACATTTGTTCATCAGATCAAGTTGGGTTCACAGAAGCCAGATATTTTTCTGATAGTTGTGTATTTTATCACATATACAGCTAAAATATTTGATTTTGGTTTTTTTTCCCCCTCTTTGTTGCAAAAATGATTCACTGGATCAGATATGTGTGCATTTATTTGATTATGACATGATTTTTTTTCTGGTATTCATAATATAAAAATGGTGAAAGGTATACTGTAATCCTTTGGCTAAATTTTCAATCAATAGCCTTTCTGTCAGGTTCATTTTCCTTTGGCTGTGGCACTAGAAAAGGGTGCCATTAACCACTTAGAATTCTAAGACAGATGGACTACAAATTACATATTTTTTAAGTAATCATATTTTTTACGCCTATTCATACTACTTTCTTCCCCTGACCTAATTATGCTTCATGGTATATCGACTTGCAACTCACAGGAGGTCAATATTGTAGAAGAGAAAAAAAAAAAGAAAGATTATCTGCTTTAAGAGGGCATGAGGCCTTAAGAATAAAACTATGCTTTAAACCCTTCAGAAATGTAACTTGGTAGTTAAAATTGCAAGGCTTGAGCAAGTCCATTTTTAGATAGAACAGTAGCGCTAGCAGTTAGCCCACCACCAGCTGAGCTAGACCTGCACCAAGATAGAAAAGCAGATTGTTTCCAGAAATAAGAAGTAAAGAAAACCACAAAAATAGCATGTTTCCCTAGAAAAAAAAGTAGATGGGAGATCTGACCAGATTGTGAAAGCTAACTGTGGAGGTACAAAGGATTCTGACCTGTTGAATCAATACTATGCAAGATGGACATATGTATCCTGCTTTCCACTCCCTGATATCGGTTCGTTTATTAGTTCTGCATTTTCCCTATAAAAAGCTGGCTTTGCAGACTGTAAATCTAAAGAACATCAGAACTGTTGGGACTGACAGCAGCAACTCTTAAAGTTACATTTATTTTGCAACCTGATAGAGACTGGATACTTAAGCAATATTTTCTTCATAGAGAACAGAATTGCCTTGGTTGCAAAATAAAAATGTATCCTGATGTCTCTAAGGTTACACAAAAGAAAAGACACAAATTTCTTAAACTTCGCCCGAAAGCCTTGCAATTGGGCGCATTATTTTGGTTAAACTTTCCTTGCAAATGTGTTATAAAGTTAAATTCTGTAAAATATATATTTTTTGTTTCTAAACAATTGAACTCTTTCCTGGAATCTAAGTTAGCTAGTTCACTTGTACCGCAACCAAGACCTGTAATAACTTTGGTTCTCTGGCTCTTAACTAGCCACACTAACCATTAGGCTACTACTCAACTCTACATGGAAGTCTTTTAAGAGGTATATTTAAAAAAGATTTTAGTACTATGAACATTCACAGTTTCTCAATTTATCAGATAAACCTGTATCCCCCTGCTAGTTTTACATTTGGGGTAAGAACTGAGACAGCAACCACTGAGGAATAAAGGAAGTGATCTGCCTTAATCCCCCCAGTGGACAGCTGCTCAATCAGAGCACCTTTCTGTAATCTGGAAGTGCCAAGTATTAGGTCTAAATAACAACATTCATCATCCATCATTTTGGACATGGATGGCCCTTCTCCTTCTAAAATGACTGTTGCACATCCATATTTTGGTTCCTCCTTAGTCTCATCCAAAACACACCCATACCCCACCACCTTGCCATGTAGACATACTGCAGTTTTAGACATCCATATTGTGACTTTAAAGTTGGGATTTGGATGTCCATTCAATTCTAAATGGTGGTTTTCATGTGTCCAAAACATGACTAGAGTTTTTAAACAAGGGCTATTTATATATGACTTGCCTGTAATACAGCAAGCAAAGCAAGACCATTTCTTCACACATTAATAGAAATTTTCAGCAGAAGGGAAATGTTGCACTGGGCTCAACTTGTTTCCTGCTCCAAGCCATCTACTCTCGCAGAAGTCAGCAAAGTAAGCCCCGTTTCAGCACTTCAAACCACAAACCTCTCTATGGGTCTTACTGGAGGGATTGAGGAGGACTCAATCAGGTAAGTCCTGACCCCTCCCTTCCTTTTCCTCATAGTGGTGGAAGCTCACTCAGAGCAACAAGACACCCATCCTCTGTCACAGGCAGCCATCTTGCTTCTCCTCTCACACTATTATTTTTCATGTCATAAAGCTACTTTGCATGAGTTTAATATTTTCCATGGATTGGAGTATTGTTTTTTCTTATTATTTGTTTTTATATTGGCAAGGCTTGCATAAGCATTGTCAGTATTATGTGAAAAAGTAATTTTAATGCATGTTAAGCATGTTGCAATATTAGAAAATAGGCCTCAATGTTAAGAATCTTTATTGTTTGATTATCATTCAGCAAAAATGTTGATGAATATATAGCTACTGTATATATGGAACTGTTAATAAACCATACACATAATTTGCATAAGATTGTGACACAGACAATGATTTTGAATTGCGTCTGGCATTTACTGAGGTTATAATAAATAGACTGTCATGAAGAGTTCTTTGCATGCAGTGTGATTATGAAAATGACATAATGAATGATAAGCACATCTGTTTGAGCCTTACATTCTGCATGCTACATTTTAAGTCATCAAAATTTTTACTACAGTTTTTACTGAATTACCATAGTTTTAGTTATGATACAAGAAAAATGTGGAAATCGATAATAAACTAGTATGAGAGATGGGCTAGTGAGTTAGTGAATGTTATTGAGTTCAGTGCTAATTGATATTGTATACTGTAGTTTAATCAGTTTCTACTGAATGTAAAGTACTGAATAAGCTATATCTGTGTCACTTGTAAACTCAGGATGTAATTTTCATTATATCACTGGCTGCAGTGTTTAACTCAGTACATATAGGGAATTGCTTTAGAAGCTTTATTCACAATTTCCACATGGAAATCCCACATATGGAAATAATAGCCATGTATGAATGTAAATTTTAAGAAAGGGCTCAGTTTACATATGAATGTCCACAATTTATAGAAATTGCAAGGGGGAGTGTTGGGGTGTGGCCTATGTGGGGCAAAAATCTACACATGTAGTCTCCATTTCAGAAAGAAAATGATTATGTATGATCTAATATTTCCAGATAGGGATTTACTGCTGCTCCCTGGCAAATATAGGTTTTTTAAAAATACTCATTTCAGTCAGCCAGGGTCGTGCCAACACGGTAAGCGGGGTAAGCAACACAGGGGGGCACCAACCTCTGGAGGGCACCTACCATTTCCTGAAGTCAGCTCACTTGCAAAATGTTTTACCTGTAGCTGTGATTCTCCTCTCACCCCTGCCCTCCCCTCTTCGACCCTCCAGTGGACAGCTGCTCAATCAGAGCACCTTTCTGTAATCTGGAAGTGCCAAGAATCAGGTCTAAATAACAACATCCATCCTTTTGGACATGGATGGCCCTTCTTCTTCTAAAGCTGATTGAGCAGCTGTCCACTGGAGGGATTAAGGCAGATCACTTCCTTTATTCCTCAGTGGTTGCTGTCTCAGTCCCTACCCCAAATGTGAAACTAGCAGGGGGATACAGGAACTTGAACCGAAGATCATTGAAGAAGCAACGGCGTGAAGGCCAGCACAGGACTTGCTTTGGTATCAGCTGTCACTGATGTCAGTGCGTGCCTACCTAGCAGACCACCTCCGAGGGAGGCACGGTCCCAGGCACATCCTGTTGGAGGTGAGAATTATTATATAGGATTATTTGCGATCAAGTATTTTGCAAGAAAGGCTTGTAAGCCTTGCCAATATTGCTATTGAGAATGATATATGTGCCCAGTTAGATATCAAAGATTTAATTACTAATTTTGTGAACATGAAAGCATGAAAGCTAAGTGGTTGTAAACCCTCTATTTGTTCAGCAATCCCACAAAGATGCATTCCATCCTTCAGCTCCGATTTCCTTTGCATCTTGTGCCACATGGGGGGGGGGGGGGGGGTGCAGCGCCAACTGATAGTCTGCAGGGGGGCACCAGAGACCCTAGACACAGCCCTGCAGTCAGCCTTTCACAAGAAAGATTAAGGGACTTATTCTCCTTAACCCCCTCCCCCCATTATTATTTCCTCCTCCAAATTGATAATAAACATTAAACCTCTGTATTTAACAGACAACATTCACATGCATAGATTCACAAAATGGCTGACACACATGGTTGGCACATGGACATGAGATGCACTACATAAGTACATAAGTATTGCCATGCTGGGACAGACCGAAGGTCCATCAAGCCCAGCATCCTGTTTCCAACAGTGGCAAATCCAGATTACAAGTACCTGGCAAGATCCCAGCACATTACAATACATTTTATGCTGCATATCCTAGAAACAAGCAGTGGATTTTCCCCAAGTCCATTTTAATAATGGTCTACGGACTTTTCTTAAACTGAAATCTTAACCTGTGCTCCCGCTAGTGACACATGTTGGACAGTCATGGCTGCCAGGAGGGTGAGAAACATTTCTGATGCAGAAAACCTCCTTCTGTTATTCCTGGTGCTCTCTAATGAGGATATGTTATACAAGCCCAGTGGCTGGAAGCCTGATCACAAAACTGCTAGAAGGACTTGGATTCCATCAGAATGATGATGGCAAAGCAAGACTTTTATCAACAGATCAGGTACTGCCCAGTTGCTTTCCCACCTATTTAAGGACCTACTGAGCTTTGCTGTAGGATCTGAGTTGGACACTAAGCCAATAACCTCTCTGTGAGGGTCTATCTATTACAACCCAAACTATGATAACTAAGGCAGTATCACTGATACAGACAGGGTCCCTAACCGCTGGACCATCTCACAAAGTTGACAGGCTATCTTGCAGGGCTTCCATGACACCCTGGACATCATAAGTCATATGATGTACCATCTGGGACCATACAATTAGAGTTATGTGCCCTATTGGATTCTGTCTTGTTGCAGTCTAGGCTCACACCAATAGGGGCAGTCATACTCAAATTCTATAATGGAATCTGGGTGGCCAGAAGATGATATAGAATTGCCCAAACAGAACACTGTAGGTGATAAAGATTGCCCAAACAGCACCCTGCAGTTTGGGCAATCTTTATAGAATTGTCCCCTTTACATTTATACACAGCAATTTATAATTGTCTTTTTTACTGCTTCCTTTTCACTTGCAATCAACAGATTATAGCAAACTGAACAAATCAGCTATACTCATGAAAATGTTCCCTTTGGATACATGAAAATTCTTTTGTTAGCTGTAGCATTCACCACTTTACTTGTAATGGCATGATCATTATGTTACTTGACACCTCAGAGTTGAGTCACCAATCAATAACATAAAATGTCATTGGCCATACTGTGAACCATGACATTCTTCTGCTTCTTTTCATTTTTAAATGTTTTTCTTCAAAATTGTTGACATATTGCAGACGTACCCAAATCATGAAATTTGTGTTATTGAACATCCTCCAAGACAAAATTGTAACTGCAATCAGGATTATCTATCTCAGAGGTCATGCATATTACTTTTAAGTAGGTGACTGCCTTGAACTGAGACTATAAACATAAAGAATTCATTAAGAATTAAGGATTTTTAGTTATTATACAGTTAGATTCAGGCATACAGTCTCAAGACAAAACATCTTAATTTATTGGGACAATTCAACATGCCGTCCAATGTTCTGACTAACTTGTTTTTCTCCTACACTGTCCTTCCTATAGTAACTTGCTCACCATACACATTTGTTAATCACTTACTGAAGTGCACACCATATTTCAGAAGGTACAGGTCTTTTGTTTGAAACATTTAAACTGTGCAAAATAGCTGAAAGATTGTATGCAATATCACATGGCTCTTGGGTAAATCAGATAAATATAAACTCTCTACTCATATGCCTAAGGCTAATGTAATCAACCATAGCTCTCTGAGACAATGGATTTTGACAGCTCTTTTCTGTCTTCTTGGCATTTTACAGTTTACAGTTTTATTAGACTTAGGGGCTCAAGCTCATTTTCAAAGTACATAGACTTACAAAGTTCCATAGGTTACTATGCAACTTTGTAAGTCTTAAGTGCTTTGAAAATACGTCTGTATACATAATTCAATATCAGAGGTTTACAATGAAATACATAAATTGAAAGTTCAGAAAAGAACTACAGTGGTTAAAGGAAAGCTAACAACACTCAAGACACATACACACATTAAAAACGAAAAAGAAAAGCCTATTCAATTAATCTCCCAACTAACAACCTGGAAAACGCATTAGCAAACAAATATGCTTTTAACAAGTATTTAAAATGCTGTGAACTTTTCTCCGCTCTTACAGCTGTAGGAATCTTGTTCCACAAAACAGGGGCAACTACAAAAAAAGGCCCATTTACATGTAATACTCAAGCGAGCTTCCTTAAGCCCAGGTACCACTAAACTAGAGGAGTCCCCAGAACGTACATCCCAATGTGGGATTTAAGTTTGTATCAGTGATGCAATTGGTGACGGAATATGTTGATGATAGGCTTTATGGGTTAAAGCTAATATTTTTAATTCTAATCTGTAATAAATGGACAAACAGTGATACTGGACATACAGTGGAGTAACATGTATTCACTTTAAGTATTTCACCAAGTGGATTATTAATATACACCTTTGATATTATTAGCATTGCTATTGCTTATGAAGTATAACTCTTTAGAGTCAATTATGTAATGTGGCATATAGCTTAGATATCTCTGGGATCTTGCATATACTAATTTCCTACTTGATTTATTTGTGTATTATAGAGCACATCAATTTAATTCTATCTTCAAACCATAGACTTTTATGACTCTGGATCTTTGTAAAAGTAAAACAATTGTATGTACGAATATGGCATTGTATTATTTTAGCTCACAACATTTTAATAGTAGTTCAAGCTGAATTACATTCAGGTACAGCAAGCATTTCCCTGTCCCCAGAGGGCTTATAATCTACATTGGTACCTGAGCTAATCAAGGGTTATGAGGGAAAGTTATCTTCATGGGCTGCTATTAAGATGTATTATTTAACCACTAACTTATGCTATTTTAACACAGATCCAGTTTTATGCAATGAGACCTAGTTACTAAAAATTGGGATTAACAATAAAATGGCACGTCTTAAAGGTAGCCAGTACTGATAACTAACTACTCCACTATGGGGATCATTTTCAAAGCCCTTAGACCTACAAAGTTCCATAGAGAAAAACGTCCAAAAAGTGACATGTCAAATTCGAACATATCATCACCATGGAAAGCAGACTGTGGAGTACCTGAAGGTCATCCCAATATAACACGAACAAACCCACCAACATAACCACTCCAGATTACACTCTCCCTATCTCAGACAGCCTGAAAATTCTCGGAGTTGCAATTGACTGAAACCTCACACTTGTGAGTCAAGTGAAAGCTACAACAAAGAAAATGTTCCACTCAATGTGGAAGCTCAAACAAGTGAAACCATTTTTTCCCCGAGGGAAATATTCCGTAACTTGGTACAATCCGTGATACTAAGCCATTTGGACTACTGCAATGGAATCTATGCAGGATGCAAAGAACAAATAATAAAGAAACTCCAGACAGCACAAAACACAGCAGTCAGGCTTATATATGGAAAAATGAGATTCGAAAGTGCCAAACCACTACAAGAAAAACTTCACTGGCTCCCAATCAAAGAACGTATTGCATGCAAAATCTGCACCCTGGTTCACAAAATCATCTACGGAGATACATGACTGACCTCATAGACCTACCAACCAGAAACACATTTAGATCAACAAGAACATATCTAAATCTCCATTACCCAATCTGCAAAGGACTCAAATACAAATCAACCTATGCGTCCAGTTTCTCCTATATAAGCACACAACTATGGAACACATACCAAGCGCCTTGAAAAACAACATACCACCTAAACTTCGGGAAACTACTAAAAACTAACTTGTTCAAAAAAGCATACCCTAACGATGCAACACAAATGCCTTAACCCAGCGGCATGACGAAACCAAAGCTAGTACTGGACATAATTTAACTCTTCCTCCTTACGATTCCCAATGTGTCTATCACACATTGACCTCTACTCTATCACAACCTCACTCTGTATTTGTTAAACCGATACTGGTGACCGCCTCTACGGTACTATGTAAGCCACATTAAGCCTGCAAATAGGTGGGGAAATGTGGGATACACAGTGGCGTAGGAAGGGGGGGGGGGCGGTGGGGCGGTCCGCCCCGGGTGCACGCCGCTGGGGGGTGTCGGTGTCTCGCTGGTTCCGTGCTCTCTCTGCCCCAGAACAGGTTACTTCCTGTTCCGGGGCAGAGAGAGCAAGGAACCAGCGAGGCGCCGACACCCTCCCAGCGGCGTGCTCTCGGCGGATTGGCCCGCCCACCCGCCCCTCTACCGCCTTCCAGGTATGTTCTCGCGGGCGGGGGGGGGTGTTGCGCTACGGAGGGGGGAGGGTGCATTGCGCTGCACCCAGGGGGGGGGGGTGCGCAGCGGCGACCCGCCCCGGGTGTCAGCTGCCCTCGCGACGCCACTGGGGATACAAATGTAACAAATAAATAAATACATTTGGAAGTTTATCTCACAAAAACATCTAAATCAGTATTTTCGAAACTTCGTTTTAGACGTTGTTCTCTGAAGTCGATCAGAAGGACATCTAAATCTCAAGGGGCGTGTGAGGCGTGTGTTCAAGGCAGGACTTGGATGTTCCTAAGACTTAGATGTTTTTCAGCCATAATGGAACAAAACAAAAACTTCCAAGACTAGAACTTAGATGTTTTGAGCTAGACCTCTTTTTATTACGAATAAGGCACAAAAAGGTGCCCCAAATGACCACTGGAGGGAATCAGGGATGACCTTGCCTTACTCCCCCTGTGGTCACTAACCCCCTCCCACCCCCCAAAATTGTGATTAAGAACATTACTTGCCAGCCTCTATGCCATTGTCAGATGTCATATTCAGGCCCATTACAGCAGCATGCAGGTCCCTGGAGTAGTTTAGTAGTAGATGCAGTGCACTTGAGACAGGTGGACCCAGGCTCCTACCTCCCTCTAACTGTTACACTTGTGGAGGAATCTGTGAGCCTTCCAAAACCCGCCAGTAACCCACTGTACCCACATATAGGTGCCACCTTCACCCGTAAGGGCTATGATAGTGGTGTACAGTTGGGGGTAGTGGGTTGGGGTGGGTTTTGGGGGGCTCATCACACAAGATAAGGGAGCAATGGTTAGATATGTATCTGGGAGCAGTTTATGAAGTCCACTGCAATACCTCCTAGGGTACCCTATTGCTGTCCTGGAATTTTAGGGGGACCAGTCTACTAAAACTGCTGGCTCCTCCTACATCCCAATGACTTGATTTTGGATGTTTTACACTTTGGTGTTTTTTTTATTGCCCCCCCCCCCCCCAAAAAAAAAAAATGTCCAAATCACAAAATGTCCATAGGATTTTTGAAAACAAAAGATAGACATCTATCTTTTTCAAAAATGACTTTCTTTCCTGTTCAGAATTTGGATGTTTTATGTAAAACGTCCAAATTCTGATTG
This sequence comes from Microcaecilia unicolor, assembly GCF_901765095.1. Classification (NCBI taxonomy): domain Eukaryota; kingdom Metazoa; phylum Chordata; class Amphibia; order Gymnophiona; family Siphonopidae; genus Microcaecilia; species Microcaecilia unicolor. The sequence goes on from NC_044037.1 coordinate 38,691,347, forward strand.
TCGTTCTATCGAAAATGCCCCTCTATGTAACTTTGTAATTCTAAGTACTTTGAAAATATGCCTCTAAGTGTCTTGTCTGATGCCACAAAGGGCATCAGTAGGAACTGAATTCTGGTTTCTTTGGTTATTAGCCTACTACACTAGCCACTAGGCTTCTCCTCCATTCCAGCAATATGATTCTAAATTATCTTAGAACCATAGGGAGCTCTTAGCACTTTCTAAAGAAAATTAATTACATTTATTTAAATATTTGAATTAACCAGCAGTCCACATCATATTGCCCAAAATCATGTATATGACTGAATAAGAAGGCATTAAATAAAAGATGTGGGTGGATGCGTAAATTGAAAACTCATGTGCTCTCGAGTTCCCTCACAAAAAAACTTCTCCTTTCCCTGAGCTTATTTGGACTATGAATGTTGTTTTGTTTTTTGTTTTTTTTACCACCAAGTGCCAATCACATTCTTTTCCTTCTAGTCATGCTACAAATCACTTCCCCTCCCCCATCCTCACATTAGCCTACTAGAAAGTTTTCCCTAAAGTGAAGATAAGGGAGCTGGGCAGCTCAGCAATGTTAAATCACCTCAGACTAATTTACCGGGGAGATTTGCTTATCACTAGTTGGTATTCTAGAAGAAGTCATTTAAATTGGGTGGCCACTTAAATTACTAGAATACCACCATTTATGCACATTCCTGCAGGTAAAACTAGTGGTTAAAGCACCAGTTTTGACATCCAGATGTACCAAGTTCAAATCCCACTGCTGCTCCTTGTGATCTTTAGCAAGTCACTTAACCCTCCATTGCATCAGGTGCAAAATCAGATTGTGAGCCCTACAGGGACAGGAACATACCCAGTGTACCTGAATGTAACTCACCTTGAGCTACTAGTACTGAAAAAAGTGTAAGCAAAATCCAGAAAAAAACAAAAAAGGAAATATTTAGAATACTCTAGCACTTATGCATCTAAGTATACACATTCTCGGAAAAGTGTGAGCAGGGTTGCCTAAGAGCTATTAAGGGTGGACAAGGAATGAATGGAACTCCCACTTATGCAAAAACTGTTCTACACCTTACAGGATGGCGTAAAATTTACAGCAGATATAGGGGCCCTTTTACCAAACTGGGGTAAAAAGTGGCCTCAGTGTGTGCTTACTCGGGTCATTCCCTCATAGTAAGGACATATTTTCTGCATCGGTAAAATGGCTGAATTTCTGCTTTTTTCCATTAATGGCTAAGCTCTCATTTTCCCATTAACGTGTGGCCATTGTGTAAGCCCCTACCACCACCTATTTTGTAGGCGGTAAGGGCTCACACACTAACCACATGCTAATCGGTTAGCACGAGGCAATGTAGCTACACTAACCGATTAGTGCAAAACAGGCCTACTCTCCACCCCCAGTGCTAAAACATAAAATCTATCTTTTAGCACGTACCAATGTCAAACTGCCGTGTGACGCCTAAGCAGTCTCCAAGGTAACGCATTTTAAGCAACGGTATGTACATGTTTGTGCTTACCTCAGCTTAGTAAAAAGGACTCCATAGAGTGAAACATGGAAAAAAAATTAACACTAAAATTAATCTTCTTATAATTAATATAAGATATTTAATGCAAAGATAAAGCACTATATGCTGCACATGTCCCTGCTGCATTTACATGACTGCAGTTATGCCAGGTCTACTACTACTTATCATTTCTATAGCGCTACTAGATGTATGCAGCGCTGTACACTTGAACATGAAGAGACAGTCCCTGCTCGACAGAGCTTACAATCTAATTAGGACAGACAAACAAGACAAACAAGAGATAAGGGAATATTAAAGTGAGGATGATAAAGTAAGGCTTCTGAACAAATTAATAAGGGTTAGGAGTTAAAAGCAGCATCAAAAAGGTGGGTTTTTAGCTTAGATTTGAAGACGGCCAGAGATGGAGCTTGACGTACCAGCTCAGGAAGTCTATTCCAGGCATATGGTACAGCAAGATAAAAGGAATGGAGTCTAGAGTTAGCGGTAGAGGAGAAGGGTGCAGGTAAGAGAGATTTACCCAGTGAACGGAGTTCCCGGAAAGGAGTGTAGGGAGAGATGAGAGTGGAGAGGTACTGAGGAGCTGCAGAGTGAATGCACTTATAAGTCAATAAGAGGAGTTTGAACTGTATACGGAAGGTCTATGGCTGGTATAACTGCAGATGTGTAAATCTAAAGTGCACCGATACCAGATTACACTATTATTATTATTATTATTAATGACATCTGGGCACTCACGTGTTGTGTTAGAATATGTTCCTATCACAATGTTATCAGGGTGTTGATCTGGAGGTACCCAATATAGAATTTCCCCTAGTCCCCATATTAATATATAGTATGTGCAAAGCCTGCAAATTCATTGTCGAGGCGTTCCCAATAATTCTTGTGCCATTACCACACAGAAAAACTTTACCACATCAAAACTATACCAACAGTACAGATGAGCTTACGGTCTCCTATTTAGTAGGGATATACAGGCAAAAAAAAATGTTTTGTTTAGTTTTCCTGTGTTTGTAGCTTTTTTTAATAATTATTATTTTAAAACATTTTACAACAATTTTAATAATTAAGAGGCGGATTTTTCTACTGTTGAATAAGAGCAGCCCATTTCTGTGCAATATGAAAGACTTTGTAACTGCCATGATCCTCAGTTTCTGAATGCCTTCAACTGTTCCAAAGGCTCCTAAGACTGTGACTGTAAGTCTTGTTTCAAAACCTTCTGCTTCTAAAACTTAAGTGCATCAATTTTGTATTACTTCCAAGGCTTCAGCTACCTTTGGGATTCTAACCCGAGCTTCAGGGGTTCTGATACTGCAGATTCCAGTTCCATAGAGACATGCCCTGGTAGCTACTGTTTCTGCAGATAGCTCATTTCTAGAAATTCCATATTCTGTGGTTGTCTCTGCTTCTGCACCAGAGAATTTGGCTCCAGAAACTCCAATTTCAATGGTTTTGAACCTTGCCTTAAGGGATCCTGCATTTTTGAAACCAACTTCTCTGATCTCAAGGCTGACTCCAAAGACTCTGGTAGTGTATCTTAGCTCCTACTGGCAGTACCATCCCATGACTGCTAGAGTTCAGTCACAATTTTGAACCCAGGTGACAACAGGGCTGGAAACGAAGGGAATTGTTCCTGACTCAATACTATACCACCGATTATATTCCCAGGAGGTTCCAAGGGAGATCAGCTGCCTTTCCAGTTGGGGATTGGGGTGATGCTGATGCTGGGAGGAGGGGGGAGAGGTCTTGGGGGGAGGGGGTGATTTGCACAAGCAGAATTTCTTATTCCTTGGGCAGTAGCTGCAGCCACCTCATAATTTACAAAATTGTCTTGAAATAAAATGTATATACATAAAACTGAAAAATCTGTAAATTACACAAGAGACTAAACTAAACAAAATAGAATATTTTATGCCTACACACCTTCAGAAGCGATCTCACAGTGAAACTACCCAGATTATAAAAACCCTAACGTGCTGCTGTTTAGCAGGTTTAGAAAAACAAAGTCCTTTGAATGTGATGTGGCTATAGAAGGGTAATTCTAATTAGATTAATTTATAAAAGAGGATTTTATAATTCAGTGAGGGATCACTGTCAAATCAGAGCCTCGGAATAATTAAAGTCATCAAATGAGGTGAGACAATGGAAGGGGAAAGAGGATTTGCAATTAGGTCACACATTTTCAGTGGTAGCTCAAGGTGAGAAAAAAAAATCTTGTTAGGATTTAAGACTAAAAACAAATGATCAAACCTTTTCTCTCTCTTTTTTTTTTGCTTTCCAGACCCCCACACCACAGGTGAGGCTTTCTTCCCTCAGCATCAGTTCTACAGTTGTTCTCTAAAACTGAAACAAATAAAAAGCAATAACAAAAACAAAATAAAATAAAAACCGAATTAACTAGAAGCAACTTCAGAGCACAAAAATAAACCAAAACTGAACATTGATCTTGCTTTCCTGTTTCAGGAATTCTATCAAATTGCAACAAGGATGCTTCTTGGAGTTTAAGGAATTACAAAACAACTCCTCCTATTCAACTAGAATGGTGTAATTAGTTCAAATGCAAACTCTTATCACAGTGACACTAGCTTCAATCCAGGGCTTCCTGATATAAAAAAAAAACAGCCACTGCACATACTTTTCTCCTCTTAGAGGCACCAGCTGCTGCTCCCCATCATACGGCAGACCTCAGCCAGTGCTGCCACCACAAACCATCCCATTGTACGACACAAGGCTCCAACCTTGGTTATGCCTACCAAGTTCTGTTAGTGTACTCCCCGGGGGGGGGGGGGGGGTCTTGATTTTCTCCCTCTGATGGAATATACTAACCATCAATGTAAATATGAATATTTGTATAGTGTATCAGGGCAATTCTATAAGGAGGCTCTCCTTTTAGGCACCATGACAGGATGTGATGAGATCTATTCTAGAATGTCATCTAGGCTTCTGGGATTCCTTTGTAGTATCAATATATATAAATGGCGAGTGTCGTACTCACTCGCAAATGCGCAGTAGAGACCCTCTCTGCCCCGCCCCCGCGTCAATACATGATGATGGGGACGGAACAGAGAGGGTCTCTACTGCGCATTTGCGAGGGACACTGCCATCGCTAACGCTCCCCCCACCCGGAGTCGCCGCCACCCACCTTTCACCCGGTCGGTCCCTCGCTCCGCTATTGAAACAGCGAGGGCACGCAGCACACAGCTCTGCTAAGCTGCCGTCGGCCTTCCTTCTTCTTCTCTGCCTGTGTCCCACCCTCGACGACATTACGTCACACGAGGGCAGGACACAGGCAGAGAAGAAGAAGGAAGGCCACGGCAGCTCAGCAGTAGAGCTGTGTGCTGTGTGCCCTCGCTGTTTCAATAGCGGAGCGAGGGCCCGACCGGGTGGAAGGTGGGTGGCGGATTGGTAATTCAAGATGGCGGCTGTGTGAGAAGCACAGCTAGACGCGACCCACTCTTCTCCTTAAACGCCGAACAAGTTCGCTCCTTACCTGACCCTTGAGATGGGGAAAAGGAGAGGCAAAGTCAGGGAGATTCCCTCTCTCCCTGGCGGGTCAAGCCAACTTCGTCAGGCAAAAATGGAGGATTTTGGAATCGCGCCAGGTCCCGGACAAACTTCTACTCCTGGAGCTGAGGCTAACGTATTGACGTCGGCCGACAGTATAGACGGGGCTTCCCTTAGCTCCGTCGAACGTGCGGCTCCTCCACAACCGGGAAGTGGTTGTCTGCTGCTGAGTCCTGACGATCTGATCCGAAGTGGCTTACAGACCGAGCAGGGAGGGAGCTGGCGGCAGACTGAGGGAGAACAATGTGCTGGCAGCCTGAAAGTATCAGAGGTGATTCCTGTTTCTATGCTGTCGTTACAGACCGTGAGTATTTTGGAAAACGCTGCCAAAGCACCCCTTCCCGATTTGAACCTGGAGAAAATGAAAAAACCAGCCGTAGTGACACTTGAGTCACTATGGGACTTGACTTTCACTGCCCATACCTCTCTACAAGCTGCAATTAGTAAAAATGTTGAGACTATTAAAACTTTATCAGAAACTGCTCTATCCCAAATGCAATTGACTGAATTTCAAACTACCGCAGTAAAATCTCTTACGGAAAGAACTCAAAAAATGGAACTTGTGGGACAAACTTTGATAAAGGATAAGAATTTTACTCAAAGGCGGTTGGAATACCTTGAAAACCAGTCTAAGCGTTTAAATCTGAGACTAATAAATTTTCCAAGTTCACCATTGGTTACCCCGGTACAAATGGTTAAGAAATACCTTATCGAAATATTAGGTATGTCAGAAACCTCACTACCACCTATAACTAGAGCTTATTACTTGCAGATTGAATCAAAGTTTCCTCAAGGTGGAGAAGTGATGAATCTGACATCCTTTTTGGAGTCCTCTTTGGAGGTTATTACTAAAAGAGCAACTTTATTAGTCTCTTTCGCATTGGAGATGGATAGGGACGCAGTTTTGAGACTTTCTCTGAGACATTTAAATTCTATGTTTTTGGGATCAAAAATAAGGATATTCCCGGATCTATCAAGAGAGACTCAACAGAGACGCAGGGCCTTTTTGACCCTGCGCCCTAGAACTGTGGCGATAGGAGCCAGTTTCCTATTGAAATTTCCCTGTGTGTGCAGAATTATGTTTCAGTCTAAACAATTTCAGTTTTTTGACCCCAAGCAATTAGAGGAATTCTTGCTTAGTAGAGAGGAAGTTCAGGTGGTGGTATAGACCCATATGTATACTGTTTAACAGCTTTTGAGAGAAGTGTCCGGGACAAGTGCTTCATGGATAAAGATATTAATATGTTAATAATTTCCTTTAGATTAATTAAGTAATCTTACATCTTGTTTTGATTTTCTCAATATTGAGGTCGATAAATTGTTGAAATTTACTAGTTCTATTACATGTTTAAAATTTTATTTCTAATTTGTGTATTATTATTCATGAAGGTGAAATTATGTATGTTAAAAAGCTTAATAAAAATGAGAATTAAAAAAAAAAAAAAAAAAAAAAAAAGAAGGTGGGTGGCGATGGCTCCGGGGGGGCGAACTTGGAGGGGGAACAGCAGCAGCGAACTCGACAGCGGGGTGGGGGGCCTTTCAACCCCCCCCCCCCCATACTAGCCCGTTTTTACGGGCTGAATGGCTAGTACTAGCATAACCTGGCATGGTTGTGCTTTACATTTCTGTGCCCACAGTTGCACCTGCAAAAGACCTGGCATAACTGCAGGCACCTAAATGTGGCAGATATCTATTTAATTTAGGATGCATGCAAGTGGCATCCCCACTGCTTACTTGCATTGTTGCAATTTCTGTGCATAAGTATATATCTTCCCACAAAAGTGCCAGTGTTCTGTATCTTTATGCACCCAAAAGGCATGTAAATATGGATGCCCAGTTACACAATCGATATTTATAGTCCCAATTACATAAGCATGACTGCACTTCCCCAATCCCCTCATCACAACAATCAATAGTTGGACAACTGAGTACCTCAGGGTAGGCATGGCCATGTTGAGTGCTGAATGCCAATTCTATAAAGACATCTGTGCACCAAGATGCTGTTATAGAATACTAGTGGAGTGGAGTGGAGGAGTAGCCTAATGGTTAGTACAGTGGGCTGAGATCCTGGGGAACTCAGTTTGATCTCACCGCAGCTCCTTGTGACCCTGAGCAAGTCACTTAGGGGTCCTTTTACTAAGCTGTGGGAAAAAGGGCCCAGCGTTAGCGGCAGGGGCCAATTTTCCTGTGCACCAAGGCCTTTTATACTGCAGCAGGTAAAATGCCCCGTAAAAAAATGACCACACGGTAGGATAACCCTTACTACGTGGCCATGCGGAGGGCAGCACTTACCGCCACCCATTGCAAAGGGCTCCTGCGGTAACCGAGCAGTGCTCTGCTTCAGAAAAAAGAAAAATTCTGTAGTGCCAGAAATGGTGTGTGCTCCAGCCGGAACTACCACCAGTGGCTGCATTGGGCGGGTGGTAGTTCTGGATTAATGAGGGCTTACTGTCACTTTGTAAAGGACCCCCTCAACCCTCTATTTCTCAAGAGAGCTGCTGCTGGCTCTCATAGTTTTCTGAAGTGAGTTAGTCTTCAACTGGCAGGGCTTGGGGGTCCCTGCTAGCTACATGAATCACATAAGCTTCTGGGTGGGTCTGAGGTGAAAGTGGATGGGTTCAGGCCCACCCATGACTATGGCAATGATGTGACCACCTCTGCAACAGACCCCTATAGTAACATCTAACTTGTCAGAAGCTCTCCTACCCACACTGTTGTGGCCATGCATAAAAATCAAACATTCAATCGTGTCCTGCAGGTTGCTGTTAAATATGCCCTTGCTACAGAGATGTAGTCCATCTGGCCTACATATTCTGTGGCAATCTTTCTTTGTTAAATCATGTATGATAAATGGGCCCCACATTTTTGAAGAGCAGATTTTATAGCTCTAAAAGAATTTATTCTGTTTGGTAAATGATTATTGGCATGTTTAATGATTCAATTCCACCTTAATAAGCTGACCAAGCATATATAACAATTTTTTCCACACATAAATCAAATAGCAAAAAAAAAAAAATCTTTTTGATTAATTAAGCTAGCAGTTTCATGAAGCAATCTTTTCTGGCCTCCAGAAACTTAGCCTTCCAGGCTGATGGTTAGAGCAGTAAGCCATATCTTTGAGAAACAAGAGTTCAAAACCCATTAATTTTTTTTAATGTTAAGCAAATTAATGTATAGTCTCTTGCCTCAGGTAAAGAAAGACTGTGAGCTCCTTATGGATGAAAAAAATACTTAATATATCTGAATGTAACTCATCGTGAACTACCGATGAAAAGATATGGTCTAAATGAATGAAAATCCACTAGAATGACTAAAATAAGGGTGTGGAATTATAAATTTGTTAGAATAATGATACAACAAAGATAATCCACAGTATGAAAATGGTAGAGAACTATTGGTGAGTATTCAAAATTGCTTATAAATATTCATAAAGGGGAAGGAAAAAGCCTCAAAGAGTTCAAAATCCTATAGATTTGTAGAGCTGACCAGATCATCATTGGCAAAAAACCTTCAGCACAAAATTATCCCTTCTGACATAATTTCTTTTAGTATTTTTTAACCTCATCATTAATGAGAAAATACATCACATATTTGTATGAACACTTATATTTATAGGCACTTCTAGAACTTGTGCTGCTCTTTCTCCACTCGCCCCCAGGCTGACGATGGCCAGCATTTTGCTTTGCTGCTTCAGGGTCCTGGTTATCAGGGCTACTGCGCAATGACAGCACATCAGATGTGCTTTCTTCCTGCCCTTTCCCTGTGGTTTCTGCTCCTTTCAGCTCCTGGTGTTTCCCAGGATTCTGTCAGCGTTACTTCCTGGGTGAGTTTTTCTATTTTTTTTTTCTTTCCTCGGAGATAAGGGAAACTGCTAAGCTTTTTCTGCTTGCTTACCTTTCACGTCCCATTCTCCTTAATCTAGTGAGTTATTTTGGAACAGGCTTCTGCTAGGTTAATAGTGTCATAAATTTTCATTTGTAGCTACAGGCTTCCACCCTAGATTCCGGGGGGGTTAATATTCAGCCGGCAGCATTCAACATTTTGTTGACCTGTCCAGGCTTCAGCATTCAATATCTGGTTTTATGCAACCAGCTAATGCAGCTAAGTCCGATATTCAGCACTTAACCAGCTATGGGTTTGTGTATAAAGATAGGACTGACTTTTATGATGTCTTATTTATACAGTTACCCTGCTGGATAAGTACTGAATATTGGCACTTAACCAACCAAATGCCAACTCCACTCCGGGAACACTCCCAAAATAGCCAATTTGCACTTTGGCGCTCACCCGTTATTTTCAGTGGCACCAACCGGTGCCAGGAGCCATTTCTGGCCAGTTAAATTGCTGTGAATATCAACCTGCAGGTTTTTATCTTCTTTTCTCTAATCCAGCTATCATGGTAAATGACCATAGTGAATGCACCTTTCTGAACACTGTAAATATACATGTAGTTTGGCTGGAAGGTGTTGTTGAATAATGGAGCTCCCTCTCCAAAGAGACATGAATGTTGCCTATGAAATGTTTTCACACAAATCTTGTCCAATAATCAGAATCTGGATTCAGTAGTTCCATATAGCAATGTTTAACAGTACTTTAGAGCCATCAGACTAGTTTAATAAAGGCAAACGTTGGTTAACAGTGTGGAGGAGTGGCCTAGTGGTTAGGGTGCCGGGGCTTGTAATCCAGAGGTGGCCTGTTCAAATCACACTGCTGCTCCTTGTGATCTTGGGCAAGTCACTTAATTCTCCATTGCCTTAGGTACAAACCTAGATTGTGAGCCCTCCTGGGACAGAGAAATATCCAGAGTACCTGAATGTAACTCACCTTGAACTACTACTGAAAAAGGTGTGAGCAAAATTGTACCTTTTTTTCACTCCAAATCTATCTCAACAAGTATAACATTTTACAAAACATCTGCATTATTGCTATGGTATGGTTCTACCTACCTTAAACACAGCCCAACCCAGATTGACAGAAAGCCTGTCCAACAGACAGTTTGAGGAAATAGAAAGAAGAGGGCTGGATTCCAGGCGGTGTTGCACGTTTGAACATCCCTTTTTCTACCTAGATGACCTACACAAAATCAGTGTATAGCAAGCCATTTTTGTTATGAGGTTGGCAGATGTAGTATTCCTTCCTTGAGATCACCCTTCCTCTTCCTCATATTAGTTGACACAATATGCCCTTTGACTGTGACCTATTTAACTGAAGCTCTAACATGTAGCACTTTTATTTAGACTGAAGGGACATATTCCTTAATTTCTTTATACATAAGACTGTGCTGTTGCTTTTACGGCATTTTTTTCTTTATTTTAAAGTCCTATGACACAAGGAACCGAATGATGATAAATGATGATAAAATAAAACTGAGGGGATAGTCCGCAGTTGAAAAAGTGTAATTAGTTTAGAACTGTGCTGTGGAACTGGTGCCAAGAATCCTCTGAAGGTTCATAAAATCGGGCAAAACCTACTGTCATACTCTCCAGGGAATAATTGCATTTACTTACTTTACTATTGACACTAAAACTGCCCTTATAAAAACTCATCATTCTTCAATGAAAGGTATATAAATAGTTATCTGCATTTTCATATTACTGGGATAGTTTTATAAAGCCATTTTCATGTGTATATGCTAATATTGCATGTAAAGTGCCTTTTTATATGATTACTCTGTGTGGATGATAAGAACATGTCTATACTTGTCTATGACTTTCATGTAGGCATGAATGAGGGTGGATTTGGCTGAGCATGGATGGAATAGTGATTTATGAGCATTCATTATAAAATAGATAGTCATGTGTATTGTATGTGTGTATATGTGTACCAGTTCACAAGTTGGTGTAAATATACATGGGTTCATTTTATCTGAATTTGTGCTTCTTTGGCGGGGGGGGGGGGGGGGGGGACAGTTTTTTTAATTGATTAGGATTTATTAAAGACAGAATTTATTAAATAAGAGCTCATGCTTGTAACTTGATCCAGTAGGAATGTGATTTATAATCCTGTTGTGTGGAAAGAGATGCAGATCCCAATTAAGAATCAGATTACAAGTCTGGGTGTTATTATTGATTCACAATTGACCATGCAAGTGCAAGTTTCTAAGGGGCCCCTTTACAGAGTGGCAGTAAGCCCATCGTGGGCTTACCGCTTGCTATTCCGGGACTAATGCCGGCCCAATGCAGATGCCGGCGGTAGCTCTGGGTCGAGCACACACCATTTATGGGGGGGGGGGGGGAACAGAAATGGTAATCACAGCGGTAAATTGGTAATCGAGCATCACCGCGTGCTGCCCAGTTACCACTGGGTTACGCAGGAGCCCTTACCACCACTGGTGGCAGTAAGGGCTCCTCACCGCATGGCCACATGGTAAGAGTTTTCTTACCACGTGGCCATTTTGTTTTGGGGACTTTTTGCCCACTGCGGTCCCACCACTACCGCAGGGCCCTTTTCCCACAGCTTGATAAAGGGACCACTAATGTATAGACGTGGTTTTTTTTCAGTTGAAAATTCTGAGTAAGTTAAAACCATTATTGCCAAAGTATAATTTTTCAGATTGTGGTTCAGAGTTTAGTGCTTACAAAATTGGACTATTGTAATAACCTTTTCTTGGGCATTACAGGGGCTAGAATTCATGCATTGCAAGTCGTTCAGCAAGCTGCTGTATGAATGATTTTTGGTTTATATACATAATTTCAACAAAGAAAGAAAAGAACTCCAAGGGATTCATGTTCAAAGCTTAAAGTTCTACAGATTAGTATCCTCCCTGTTTACAAAGTCACACTGGTGGCTGCCGGTGCAGTAATGCTGACACGGCCCATTCACTTTGAATGAGCTGTGCCGGCATTCCAGTGGCTTTATAAACAGGGGGGTTTGTAATTTTGTAAGTCTAAGAGCTTTGAAAATACATCATATGGTCATAGCTCTAGTGCTGCTGATCTTTACTTGTAAGTAGCTATTGTCTGATTTTGTGATGTTTGTATATAGGAATAATGTTTGTTAGTATATTCTGGAGTATTATATGTTTTTGTATTAGGAATTTCACTCCTGAGGATGGCAAATGCTTAGTGGAGGAGTAGCCTAGCAGTGGTGGAGAAGCCTCATGGTTAGTGCAGTGGACTTTGATCCTAGGGAACTGAGTTCAATTCCCACTGCAGCTCCTTGTGACTGTGGGCAAGTCACTTAACCCTCCATTGCCCCTGGTACAAAATAAGTACCTAAATATATGTAAACTGCTTTGAATGTAATTGCAAAAATCTCAGAAAGGCAATATATCAAGTCCCATTTCCCTTATATATTTATGGTGGCTGCTAGTCCATGCTCTTTTGGGTTTGACATTTTCCAGGAAATGGGAAGTGAGCATCAGCTGAAGATACTTATCTGATTTCTCTACTTGTTGTTATCTACATTTGAGTGAAGGAACTGATTTTATTTCTGATTGGAACTTTGCTCTATTCCAGTGGAGTTTTTTTTAGTCTTGGACTATTTAAGGAGTTCCTTTGGAGCAACTGAGATGAGTTATTACTAATTGGGTGCTATGCTCTGTTAAATTTGATTTATTTAGTACCCTCCTCTCCCCGTATGTTCCCACCCGTAACCTCCGCTCTCAGGAAAAATCACTCCTATCTGTACCCTTCTCCACCACCGCTAACTCCAGACTCCGCCCCTTCTGCCTCGCATCACCTTATGCCTGGAACAGACTTCCTGAGCCCATACGCCGTGCGCCCTCCCTGCCCATTTTCAAGTCCTTACTCAAGGCCCATCTCTTCTCCCTTGCTTTTGGCGCCTAACCACCTTCCCCTTTCCTGATACCTACACTGGCTACATAGCTTGTTACCGTTAGATTGTAAGATCTCTTGAGCAGGGACTGTCCTTCCCCATGTCTAAACTTGTACAGGGCTGTGTAACCCTGGCAGCGCTATAGAAATGCTAAGTAGTAGTAGTAGTAGTAGTATTTCACTGGTCTATTTTGTTGTGCTCAAAGGATTTTTAGTTGCATTTATATATATTTTTTGTATAATTGAATAAAGTTTGTATCATTGGTCTTTTGACTGTAGCCTTTACTAATTCTTGTATGTATTCATTTTTAGGTTTGTTTGTTTTTGTAGGCTGTAAGGGCTCACACGCTAAACCATGCTAATCATTTAGCACACAACAATGTAGATTAGCACAGAAACATCAAATCTCTGACCCAGATATACCCCCTCCCAGAAAAATGTTAAAAACATTTAATTGCATGTGGCTTGTATGCGCACATTCCGAGTTTACTGTAGGATGCCTCAATGCGTCCTGTGGTAAGCTCTTTTTTAAGCTATGGTAAGCATGCACTAGTTCTTATTGCAACTTACTAAAAGGAACTCTTAGGGATTGAGTACACAAGGGGGAACGTTAAAAAGAACCAAGGAAAAGAGATGTTGAAGACTAAAGAATTTAGTGTGTGAAAGTGAGAATCTTACACTGGACCTTGATTTGAACAGGAGACAGGGCCGTACCAATGCAGTAAGCGGGGTAAGCAAGGCAGGGAGGCGCTCACTTGCAAAATCTTTTACCTGAAGTTGCGATTTATGGCAAACCGGAAGTGAAAGCAACACAGCAGTATTCACTGAGGCAGGCAGCCTCTTCAAGTTATTTGAAATAATTCAACCAGATTGCTATATATGCTTTGGTTTGGGGATAACTCCTCACTCAGGGTGAGCTTCAGAGCTTGAACAGCATTCAAATTAAAGAGAACATGAAATTTTAAAAGTGCTAAAAATACGTTTTAAAAGTATTTGCATTAAATCTAATTGCAGAATTCAGGTGCTGGGAGTCTGTACTTGGTAGTCATATGCTCAGATTTGTTTAAATCATATGCAAATTAGTCAGTTTTTGGGAGGTTCTCATTTGCATATTTATGGATAAAAAATGATGGAATGTTTACAGCCTTAATGTTAGGTCATGGCTCTGATCAAAAGTGTGGAGTTTGATCCAAAAAACGAAGGGTTTATCTAGTGTTTTTCACTAAAAATCCCCATGAGTGTCTGTATGTGAATCTGCATTCAAATAGAGCTCTCTGATTGGATGATCAGCTTCTGTTAGAAATCTGCAGGGAAGGGAACAGAGTGAGACAGCAACTGACCATCGGTTTGGCCAAGAGAGACATGCAGCTGTGAGTTCCTGTGTGTGTTGACTGAAATTATAAAAGAGTGCCTGATTATGTGGTAAATGAGAAAATATGAATGAAAAGAGGTTGGTGGAGATTGAAGTTTCTCTAGTGAGAAAAGGATCTGAATATTTCAGGATTACTTGAAGTTTATGAAGAATAGAAAAGGGTGAATTTCAGTTTAAGAGTGTTTAAATCCTATAAGCTATATAAAGGCTAGGTCACTTACAGTAAGTGACTGTAAGCAAGGAAACCTTAATATTTGATCTGAAATAAATATTTGATCTGAAATAGTTGATCAGAGATAAATGTTTGATCTGAATTATATCCTTTGGTGCAAAGGAGATTAGAAAAAGAATCTTTGGAAACTAAGAGGACTTTGCTCACATTTTGAATTAGCATTCCTATTTTGAGTTGGAAATCTTTGAAGTGTTATGAAAATACATTTTGCTTTAATGAAAATGCTAAACTTTAGAGTCAGAGTTATCAATGAGGGATACATACAGTGCTATTTTTTCCTGAGGTCCGGCTTACTTGCCTACTCCCTTCTGTTCCTGCTCTGCTTGATGGAGGGGGGGTGGGCACCAACTGATAGTCTGCAGGGGGGCACCAGAGACCCTAGGCACGGCTCTGACAGGAGACATCAGTGCTAGTATGAACCACTGTGATAAGACACACCTTCTTGATGTATGGAGAGACACTTATAAAATAAAAAGGCAGATAACGCTAAAACTCTAAAACTATCATAATACTAAACAATAAAAAAAAAACCCACAGTAAATTGATAACATAACAAACAGAAAAAAAAAACAACAAATGTTGCCACAACTCACATCAATATTAATCATCTGTTTCAATTTAAGGAAAAAACCTGGAAAACTAGATGTCTTTAAATACTTCTTAAATTAGTCAAGAGGGTGCGCAAATGCAAATGCCTTGATAATGAATTGCACAATAAAGGGACAGCTACCAAGAATGCAACCGCCCTGATCTCTGGGCAACACTGGTATGCTAACGGTTTAGCAATGCCATGCGTCTTATGCGAGGACTTGGAAATGCACTAAAATACTGACCCAATGAATGCTGTTCTAAATAGGGTAGATTTTGACAGTATTGGGGGTTATATCTTTTAAATTTAAAATTTCAAGTATTTTGGACGTTCGCCTGCATGCCATATGGTCTCTCAAATATCCCCCCTCTCCTGCACACCTTTTAAATAGCAGATTTTCACCGGCAGTAAGCAGCAACTAATACACAGTACTCATGTTGGCCCCACATCCTTCCCACTGATGCAGCTTCCTCTTTCTGCATAGGCGGGAATAAGTCAGTGTGGAAGGCTTTGGGGCCGGTGTGAGCAGTATATATCAGTCGCTGCTTCCTGCAGGCGAAGATCTGCTATTTATAAGGTATGCAGGAGGGACAGTTGTTGGGAGTTTTCAGCTTGGGAATCTCTGCCAGCCACATCATAGGTGTGCTGCTACTGGTGGGCCTGAGCTCAAAGTGGGTGGGCCTGGGCCCACCCAAGCCCACCCTTGGCTACGCCACTGCATCAGAGGGGAAGGCTTTGGGACCAGTTTGAGCAGTATGTATCAGTCTCTACTTCCTGCAGGCGAAGATCTGCTATTTATAAGGTATGCAGGAGGGACAGTTGTTGGGAGTTTTCAGCTTGGGAATCTCTGCCGGCCACATCATAGGTGTGCTGCTATTGGTGGGCCTGAGCTCAAAGTGGGTGGGCCTGGGCCCATCCTTGGCTATGCCACTGGTCCAAGTACCCGTCAGTTTATATTTTAAAGTCCCATACCTGTTCATTTTCTATAACCTTTTTCAGTGGCAAGATCCCAGTAGTTGTTTGCTACAGTCAAATCGTACTTTATGCAGAAATTCAAGTGAATTAATTTAGCTACATGTTCTTGGCATTGTTTATAATCAGTTTTAGCTATTTTGCTATAGGCACTGATTAGATGGTTTATAGCTTTGGCTTTGCTTTAATTGGTACTTGTTGTCATTTGACCTTTTTTTCTATATTAGCTTTCATAGCATTTGTTTATAATATTTCTGTGATCCTGCTGTGACTCCCAGGAGCACACAACTGCTTCAAAGAAGGTGCAAATATATGTATATACTCCATGGGGGTAATTTTATAAAGGTTTTTTCTTGTGCATAAAGGGGCTCATTTTTAAACAGAAAAATATCCAAAACGTTGCACAAATCAGCAGATGGACATTTTCCCTGAGATGGACATTTTCCCGGAAATCAAAGTGTATTCTATAATAATGTGTGTTACTTAATTGTTTAGCTAATCACTATTGTAATTGGATGTTAAGCAATTATTAGCTTTAATTGGCATTAATTAAGATTTACATGCACAACTCGCTAAATGTTCTGTAATGTGGTGCACGTAAATTCTAAGTTGTATAGTTGAAAAGAGGGCGTGACTATGGGCGAGACATGGGAGTTTCTGAAATCAATGCAAGTTGTTCTAGAATACACCCGCTCTGCGCCTAATTTAGGTGTTGGGATTTATTCCAAGTAAAACATGGTGTAAATGGCTGCAACTAAATTTGGTTGCATAGAGAGGCGCTTGGTGTATTTAATATACAGCACGGAAATATAAGCCTATTCTATATTTAAATTTGTTTTACTTACACCCAAAGAAATTACAAAGAAAGCCTGAACAACTAGCAATACAAACCCCCAGAATAACTTCCCCTACCCCCAGCGGCGTAGCGAGGCCGGCTGACACTTGGGGCGGGTCGCCGCTGCGCACCCCCCCCCCGGGTGCAGCACGGCACACACACCCCCTCGGCGCACGCACCCCCCCCCCCGGAGTGCATCTTTACCGCTGGCGCTCCGCCCCGTCGAGTGCACGTCGTCTCTGGGAGCTGCGTCGGCTCCGTTGGTTCCCTGCTTTCTCTGCGTTGACACCCTCCCAGCACGTGCACCCGGGGCGGACCGCCCCCCCCTTCCTACGCCATTGCCTACCCCCACTCCCATCCTCCCTTCCCTTACTACTACTACTACTTCTACTTATCATTTCTAAAGCACTACTAGACATACACAGCGCTGTACACTTGAACATGAAGAGACAGTCCCTGCTCGACAGAGTTTACAATCTGATTAGGACAGACAAACAGGACAAACAAGAGAAGAGAATATTAAAGTGAGGATGATAAAAAAAGAAATTACAAAGAAAACCTGAACAACTAGAATAACTTCCCCTACCCCTACCCCCACTCCCATCTTCCCTTCCCTTCCCCCTCAAGTTTAAGCCTATCCTATGAAATGTAGGTGTACTTTAGAGAATCTGCCTAGGCGTTTTTTTCCACATGGAATTTGCAGGCACCGTATATAGAATCTAGCCCTTTTTTGTCCAAAATGTCCAAATTGCTATGTTTAAAACACATTTTAATATGTTTTTCCAAGCAGTTCATCTGCAATGCATCAAAATCATAAGGGGGAAAGTTGGGAACATGTTGAGGGCTGGATTTGGGCATTCTCAAAACTTGGATGTTTTTTCTGCCATAATGGAACAAAGCAAAAACTTTCAGGGCTAAAAACATTTTGGTCTAAACCAATTTCAATCACAACTAAGTCACAAAAAGGTGCCCTAAATGACCAAATGACTACTGGAAGAATTAAGACATGGCCTCCTTACTCCCCTAGTAGTCACTGACCCCCCCCTCCCACCCACCAAAATGTGAAAGAAACAGTACATACCAGCCTCTATGACAACTTTAGATGTTATGGTTTAGTCCTATTAGAACAGCGAGCATGTCCCTGGAGTAGCCTAGTGGTCGATGCACTGTACTCAGGCCTATAACCCACTCTTGTGGTGGAAAGTGTGAGCCCTCCAAAATCCTACTGTAGCCACATATAGGTGACACCTGCAGAGATATAAGGGATATTATAGTGTGTTATAGTTGGGTATAGTTGACTTTTGGTGGGTTTGGAAGGCTCGCCATACAATAAAATGTGGTAACAGTGAAATGTGTACCTGGGCCCTTTTATGTGAAGTCCACTGCACCACTGCTCTGCTGGAATGCTGTCCCCCCACCCCATATGTCCCAATATCTTATTTTTGTGTGCTGTTCCCTTGGACTTTTTTTTTTAATGCTCGCAAAAGAAAAATGCACTGAGCTCAAAATGTCTACAAAATGAAACAAAATTGATAGATGTTTTTGTGGTTCGAAAATCGCTTATGTTCGCCACTTTTGCTTTCCCAACATTTTCAGCAAAACGTCCAAAACTGGATTTAGACGTCATATTGAAAATGCCCCTCAAAGTGTCTCAAAAATACCCTCAGTGATAAGTAGATCTTTTTTTTTATTATTATTATTTTTTTTTATGATTTCAACATATTACACAAGCATTCAATCTTGTTCCAGAAAAACAGAGCATATATGATACAATTAGGAAACAACATAATCTTTCCCCTCTTACTCTGAGAGAGGTAAAGAAAACATAGCAATTTAATCTCTTTCTTAGACCACCTATTCAAACCAACAAGGGGGGGGGGGGGTTAGGTATAAATGGTGGAGAAACAACAAAGTAACTATCTTAATCATAGATGGCCTGGTTAACTTCACGCTACTTTAATATTAATCCTGATTTTCTCATTGTTCAGAAACTATCTGGTTACTTTCTTCATTTCTAGGAAAACGTTTAACTGTTCCGGTTCAAAAAACACATATTTTTTTATCTAAGTAATTTATCAAACATTTACATGGATAAGACAAAATAAATCTTGCCCCCAACAGTCGAGTTTCTTCTCTAAAGGCTAGGAAAGCCTTCCTTCTATCTTGTGTGGTTTTCACCACATCTGGGTAAATCCATATCTTGTCTCCAAGAAAAGTTTTAGCTGCGTTTTTAAAATACATTTTCAATATGGCATTCACATCCTGTTCGAAGACTAATGAAACAAGCAAGGTCTTCCTAGCTAAGATTTCAGTTGCTGATTGTTCTAAGAAGGCAGTTAAATTTTGCAAATCCCCAGCAACCTTCAATTTTTCTCCCTTTTTTAAATCTGGTAAATAATATATTTTGTTAACTGGGGGGATCAACTCTGGGGAGTATAGAAGGTTTTCCATCAGGAGCTTTTTAAACAAATCCTTCACGTTGATTTCAGAGGAAACTGGAAAGTTCAAGAACCTCAGGTTTAAACGTCTATTATAATTTTCAAACTGTTCTATCTTTTGATGTATTACCAGTTTATCCTTTATAAGCAAATCGGATTTTTCTTTTAAAGTCAATAAATCCTGTTGGACGGCTATATTAGTTTTTTCAGATTTTTTTTTAAATGTGTCCAACGCTGATGTTACCAAAGCTAATTTACTCACAATTGGAGCCACAAAAGAAGTCAACGTCTGTATCGCCTCCCAGATAGTGTCCAAAGTTACCACCTCGGGAGCCTTTAGCTCCACTTTGTTCTACTCTCCCAGCGTCTCGTCTCGGGTTCCGGTGGACAGATCTTCTGTTGCGCCATCTTCAGACGCCTCTAGAAGTCCTAACCCGCTTCTGAGGCCTGCTGGACAAGGCGGGGGATTAATCTCCGGCGAGGATAATGATGTCTCCGCTCCCCGTGGGAAAGATGATCCACCCGCGTCTCCCACTGCGGGAGGCTGACTCGAGCCGGTCTGTCGTGGAGTACTGGTGGCATATTTCTTCATCGTCGTCTGCACCAGAGCGGTTTCGGAATTCACCACTGGTAAACCCCTTACTACCCCTTTCCTTTTGGTGTGTGGCATTTTTCAGGTAACTTTGCTGCACTAATCGTCTTCACCTTGGGAAAAGTCAGCAATGGTGTTGAGCGTCCACCAGTCTGTCCGCCATCTTGACATGCTCCCCTTGTTTGCAGCCGATAAGTAGATCTTATATACTTTCACACAGCTCAGGTACAGGTATGATTGAGGACAGATTTTGGTTAGAGTGCAGATGGAGTTGTCAATTTCATATATCTATATCCAAAAGAATAAAAGTTGTTTGACAGTACAAATAATAATAAGGTTTACACGGAAAATGTAATAGAAATTGAAAACCAAGAGGCTAGCTTCTTGGAGCATTTCATGAAATATCTTCCTCATCTCTTGCATAGCCCTAAATAGGCCAGGAAAAAAAATCCTGATTCAGCCTTTATCAAAGAACAAAAGCAGAACATGGCCTCTATCCTGGGAAAAGGCAAAGGATATCATTGTGCCCCAACCCAACCCACCACACCCCAACATCAGAATGTTCCAGAAACTGGGCACAAACTAAACTGTCATTAGATAGTGGATCTTGTTTACCTTTACTCCTCATCAAACATAGCCTGGACGTTGAAATACAGGCAGCAACAATTTGTTTGTGACATAGGGAGGCTGTCAATAGTTTATGTGGTTAGTTGTAGAATAGTTTGAATAGATAGGCTTTCATAGCTTTTCTGAACAGGAGATAGTCAGTGATACTTCTTATGGCTTTTGGTATTGAGGTCCACCATTTGGAACTCAGGTAGCTGATTCCTGCTGTGTATATGGTTTTGTAAGTTGTGTTTCGGCAGTTGGGTAGGTGGAGGAATAGGTAGCTTCTGGTTTCTGGGCTTGAATTTCTTAGAGATAATTCAATCACATATTGCATGTATTCTGGTGCTATTCCAAATATTATCTTGAAAATGAAGGTACTGGCTTTCAAGATTTGTCTTGCCTTGATTGACAGCCAGTGTAGTTTCTCAAGTAGAGGAGTTGCTCTTTCATATTTCAACTTTTTGAATTACTAGTCTCGCCGCTGAGTTTTGGATGGTTTGTAGTGATTGTATTGTGCTTTCCTTGCACCCTGCGTATGCTGCATTGCAGTAGTCTAAGTAATCCCCAAATAATAGGGGATAAGTCAGTGGCAGGCAGGATCAGAAGTTTGCCAAAACTGTTGCAGGAAAATATTTCAGGATCTGGATGGAAAGCATGTACTTTTCCTTTGTGCTTCCCCAATGCATTTGACAAGGGAGCATAAGAATATAGAGCTTCCATCTTTTACTCAAAATGCTATCTTGTTTTGCTCCCTAGTACTAGGTCAAAGTACTTAAGAAAAGTGAAAATAAATGTGTAATAATACTTAAGTAATACTTAATAATACTTAAGTAAAAATACAGAGAACACCTTTAAAAATTTACTTAAGTGAAAGTAAAAAGGTTATTGCCTAATATAAGGCTTTTTGAGAACAAAGTAAAGGCACTGCAACTACAAAGAATGCAACTATTGTCAATGTTTTTATCCCAACTTTATTTCTCTACAATTCAATCCACTTTGCTTTTAGTAAAACTAAATTTTGAAAAGGACTGTCATTCATGTGAATGTGCTCCTTAGTCATTAATCCAGCAGAGCTAAAAAGGTGTTCAACGGTTGCACTAGCAGAAAGTGGATTGCTCAATCTGATAAAAGTTCCTTCAAATCAGGCCAGATTGCAATATTATTGATGTCTTCTGACTGGGTCTACAGGGTTTAATAAAGGGAATCTCTGAAATACTTGAGTTCTGTATAACAAAGAATATGTTATCATCATTATTATCATTATCATCTGCATTAGAAGTAGCATTGTTTAATTCATCACTTACATCTTCATATTTATCTTCATTATCATTATCAGGTTGTCCAATTACAAAGAAGGCGTTCACAAAGTTGGAATCATTGTCTGTTGTTCTAATAATTTTGAGAACTGATGCAAGAACATTTAATGTATGGGAGCCCTTCAATCCTAAGGCAAGACAAGCAGACTTACTCTCTAAAGATCATCAATCCGGCGGACAGTCAACCTAATGTACAATTTTCCATGGGATGATCAGCAGTCTGTTGGGATAGTGACATGGGTCTTTTCAATAAGAATTGTTAACAGTTTCTGCTTCTTCTCCATTTCAAAGTGACAAAACTCATCACTGTTCTGTGTGGGTGGAGACCAGTAGCCAGTTCAACCAACACAAGTAACTCCACTATTCTTATGTTCAAAATGTTTACTGTTTGTGATGAGGTTTGCAATAGCAAAATCCTCTTCTCGGCTTATTGAGGAACATCATTTACATCGTATTTCCACTTTTACCTTTTACTTTTAACATTGAGCATCAGATATATCTGAGTAAAAGTAGTAAAAAGTGATGAAATTATTGTTTCAGTAAAAGTAAAAAATAACAAACGCTATCCTGTACTTCTTTACAAGTAAAAGTGACAAAAGTTTTACTTAAGTACAGCAACTAGTTACATTTACTTAGTTACTATACAACACTTCCCTAGTATTACACTCTTTAACTTGTTATTATACCATCTAAAATAGAATCACACAATGTGCTAACACATAAGGCCTATTTTGTCTGCTCAGTTCATTTCATGCGGCAATGGCTTAGACGTTGTTCTCTGGGTTTTCTTTCCCTATTTCATAGAAACATATATAGTAAATGATGGCAGATAAAGACCTGTATGGTCCATCCAGTCTGCCCAACAAGATAAACTCATTTTACATGGTATGTAATACTTTATATGTATTCTCGAGTTTGATTTGTTCTTGCCATTTTCAAGGCACAGACTGTAGAAATCTGCCCACTGTTCTTGTACTAAAAGTTCTGAAGCTAATGTTGAAGCCCCTTGAAATTTACACTCCAGCCCATCCATATCTATTCGGTCATGATCAGGGCGTAGACCATAGAAGTCTGCCCAGCACTGGTTTTGCTTCCCAATTGCCGGTGTTGCCACCTAATCTCCGCTAAAATTCAGTGGATCCATTCCTTCTAAACAGGATTTCTTTGTGTTTATCCCACGCACGTTTGAATTCCATTACCGTTTTTATCCCCACCACCTTCCGCGGGAGGGCATTTCATATATCCACAATCCTCTCCATGAAAAAAATATTTCCTGACATTACTCCTGAGTCTGCCCACCTTCAACCTCAGTTCATGTCCTAAGAACAGCTTTTAAACTAGAATGAAGGGGGGGAGGGGGTGCCAACAGTCTCCCAGGAGCGTATGTTTCAGCGTGGAGTATCCTTGGATACTATTGAAACAAGACATTTAGGAAATCCCAGTAGAGAAGATTCAACAATGCTGAAAGTAAGCCAGGTATGCTTAATGAAAGAGCAGGATAAAAATGTTAGAATCACTAAATGATGAGGTAGATATAATAGGCATCTCAGAGACTTGGGACTTGGTGGAAAGAGGACAATCAATGGGACACTATCCAGCTTATTTTCGAAAGAGATCGCCGGACATCTTTTGACACAAATTGGGAGATGGCTGGCGATCTCCTGATCCTGGCCAACTCGATATAATCGAAAGCCGTTTTTTTACCGGCCCCAACTGCTTTCTGTTGCGGAGCCATCCAACCTTCAAGGGAGGGTACAGAAGGCGGGTTGGGGGCGGGGTGGGGGTGAGACGGGGTGTGGTTACAAGATAGCCGGCTTCACCCCATAATGGAAAAAAGATGGCTGGCTCACTTGGTCCATGTCTTTTTAGGTCCAAGTCACAAAAAAGTGCCCTAATTGACCAGATGACCACCAGAGGGAAACGGGGATGACCTCCTCTTACTCACCCAGTGGTAACCAACCCCTTCCCACCTAAAACAAAAATTAAAAAAAAAGTTTTTTGCCAGCCTGTATGCCAGCCTGAAATGTCATACCCAGCTCCCTGACAGCAGTATGCAGGTCCCTGGAGCAGTATTTAGTGGGTGCAGTGCACATCAGGCAGGTGGACCCAGGCCCACCCCCTACCTGTTCCACTTGTGGTGGTTAATGTTGAGCCCTCCAAACCCCCCCAAACCCACTGTACCCACATGTAGGTTCCCCCTTCACCCCTTAAGGCTATGGTAGTGGTGTAGAGTTATGGGGAGTGGTTTTGGGTGGGATTTGGGGGGCTCAGCACCCAAGGTAAAGGAGCTATGCACCTGGGAGCTATTTAAAATTTTTTTTAATTTTTAGAAGTGCCTCCTAGGGTGCCCGGTTGGTGTCCTGGCATGGGAGGGGGGCCAGTGCACTACAAATGCTGGCTTCTCCCACAACCAAATGCCTTGCATTTTGCCGGGTTTGAGATGGCCGAGCCCGGTTTCCATTATGGCTGAAAAACAAAACCGGCCATCTCCTCTACACCCGGCGATCGATTTAGCCGGCCCCAACCGTATTTCAAAAATACGGTTGCGGAGCTGGCCCCGAAGATGGCCGGCTAGCTATTTGGCTGGCGCCGTTCGATTATTCCCCTCCACATTAACAGGGTACAAACTGTATTGCAATGATAGAAAGGATAAAATTGGAGGGGGAGGAGTTGTGCTATATGTTAAAGAGTGAATTGAGTCAAACAAAACAAACATTCCACATGAAACAGATAGCAACGTGGGATCATTATGGATTGAAATTCCATGTGTGAAGGGAAGGAGTATTCATGTACAGCTGTACTACAGTCTGCTGGGACAGAACAAACAGACAGATAAAGAAATGTTTACAGAGATTAAGAAAGCTACTACTACTACTACTACTACTACTATTTAGCATTTTTATAGCGCTTTTCTATATCTGTCTGTACTCACTCTGCTGCTCCCCAGTATCTCTCCACACTCGTCCTTCCCTACACCCCTTCCCGTGCACTCCGCTCCATGGATAAATCCTTCTTATCTGTTCCCTGCTCCACTACTGCCAACTCCAGACTTCGCGCCTTCTGTCTCGCTGCACCCTACGCCTGGAATAAACTTACTGAGCCCCTACGTCTTGCCCCTTCCTTGGCCACCTTTAAATCTAGACTGAAAGCTCACCTCTTTAACATTGCTTTTGACTCGTAACCACTTGTAACCACTCGCCTTCACCTACCCTCCTCTCTTCCTTCCCGTTCACATTAATTGATTTGATGTGCTTACTTTATTTATTTTTTTGTCTATTAGATTGTAAGCTCTTTGAGCAGGGACTGTCTTTCTTCTATGTTTGTGCAGCACTGCGTACGCCTTGTAGCGCTATAGAAATGCTAAATAGTAGTAGTAGTGGCATACGCAGCGCTGCACAAACATAGAAGAAAGACAGTCCCTGCTCAAAGAGCTTACAGTCTAATAGACAAAAAATAAAGTAATCAAATCAATTATTGTGTACAGGAAGGAGGAGGGTAGGTGGAGGCAAGTGGTTACAAGTGGTTACGAGTCAAAAGCAATGTTAAAGAGGTGGGCTTTCAGTCTAGATTTAAAGATGGCCAAGGAAGGGGCAAGACGTAGGGGCTCAGGAAGTTTATTCCAGGCGTAGGGTGCAGCGAGACAGAAGGCGCGAAGTCTGGAGTTGGCAGTAGTGGAGAAGGGAACAGATAAGAAGGATTTATCCATGGAGCGGAGTGCACGGGAAGGGGTGTAGGGAAGGACGAGTGTGGAGAGATACTGGGGAGCAGCAGAGTGAGTACATTTATAGGTTAGTAGAAGAAGTTTGAACAGGATGCGAAAACGGATAGGGAGCCAGTGAAGCGACTTGAGGAGAGGGGTAGTAGGAGTAAAGCAACCCTGGCGGAAGATGAGACGGGCAGCAGAGTTTTGAACCGATTGGAGAGGGGAGAGGTGACTAAGTGGGAGGCCAGCAAGAAGCAGATTGCAGTAGTCTAAACGAGAGGTGACAAGGGTGTGGATGAGGGTTTTGGTAGAGTGCTCGGAAAGAAAGGAGCGGATTTTACGGATGTTGTAAAGAAAGAAACAACAGGTCTTGGCGGTCTGCTGGCAAATTGGGCAACACTTTAATAATGGGTGATTTCAATTACTAATGCTTTATATTAAAATGAATCGGTAGAATACTATATAATATATCTACATTTAATTTCTACCTTAAAACATTTTCTATATATCTAGGCTTGCCGTTTATTTCCTTAACCAGATGTATGTATATATAGCAATGTATGTAAAAAGTGGAGAAAAAATACTTCCCAGTGAATAGCAGAGTCACTCCTATTTGTAAGGCAGACACCTTCAGGAGGCTCTTTTGAATCATAAGTCACAAAAAAACTCCTTTAACTTTATCAATATCTATAAATGACAAAAACCTTCTTTAGATGTAGAATGAGCTGAACAAGACCAAATAAATGTTGCCCACGCTAATATATTTTCTTGGATCTTGCCAACACTTTATTTTCTCCATGTGCTGTATCTGACATCTCTTTGTAAACTGCACATCTTTAAATTCCAACAGGGGTTCCCTGTTTCACCTTTGTAGGCTGCTTCAGGGGAAAACTGGTTAACAATACACACCACCCAAGAATTGACCAAAAACTTATAGAGTAACTGTCAAAAACAAAAAGCTTCTCAGCTGGCTGCACAATACAAAATGGCCACCAGCTGAGAAGCTTTTTGTTTTTGATAGTTGCTCTGAAAGTACTCAAGCATGAAATTGTTGATCTGCTGTTAGCAATATGTAACCTGTCATTAAAATCATCCGTAGTACCTGAAGACTTGGAAGGTGGCCAATGTGATGCCAATTTTTAAAAAGGGTTCTAGGGGTGAATGAGAAATTACAGACCGTTAAGTCTGACATCCTTGCTGGGCAAAAGAGTGGAAAATATTATAAAGAATAACATTACAGAACACATAGACAAACATGGTTTAATAGGACAGAGTCAGCATGGGCTCGGCCAAGGGAAGTCTTGCCTCACCACTATGCTTCATTTCCTTGAAGGCATGAATAAACATGTGGATAAAGGCAATCCAGTTGATGTAGTGTATCTAGATTTTCAGAATTCTTTTAATAAATTTCCTCATGAGAGACTCCTTAGAAAATTAAAGAGTCATGGGATAGGAGGCAAGGTGTGGATTAAGAACTGGTTATTGGACAGAAAACAGGATGTAGGGCTAAATGGTCATTTCTCTCAATGGAGGAGGGTAAACAGTGGAGTGCCGCAGGGATCAGTACTGGGACCATTGCTATTTAGCATACTTTATAACTGATATGGAAATTGGAATGATGAGTGAGGTGATTAAATTTACAGATGTCACAAAACTATTTAAGGTTGTTAAAACACATGTGGACTGTGAAATATTACAGAAAACCTTAGGAAATTGGAAGACATCCAAATGGCAGATTACATTTAATGCGGACAAATGCAATGTGATGCACATTGGAAAAATTAATCTAAATCATAGTTACCTGAAGCTAGGGTCCACCTTGTGGTTCAGCACTCAAGAAAAAGATCTAGGTGTCATTGTAGATAAACTGAGATCTTCTGCTCAGTGTGCTGTGTCAGCCAAAAAAGCAAACAAGATGCTAGGAATTATTAGGAAAGGGATGGTGAATAACACCGGAAATATTATAATGCCTCCGTATTGCTCCATGGTGCTACTGCATCTTGAGTATTGCATTCTATTCTGTTCACCTTTTTTTCAAAAAAAGATATAGTAGAATTAGAAAAGGTTCAAAGAAGAGCAACCAAAATAATAAAGGGGATGGAACTCCTCTCGTATGAGGAAAAGCTAAAGAGATTATTGCTCTTTAGCTTGGAAAATAGACGGATGAAGGGACATACGATTGAGGTCTGCTTGCCATGATTTGGGTTTCTGCCAGGTACTTGTGACTTGATTGGCCACTGTTGGAAACAGGATACTGGGCTAGATGGACCATTGGTCCGACCCAGTATGGCTACTTGTATGTTCTTATATACTTTAATGGAGCATAAAGGCCACACCTCTCAGAACAATTCACAAACATTTAGCCATCTAACAAGGAGGTATTCTGTGGCGTGTGTAGTTCAGGGATGGAAAACAATGTGCATAGATTATATTCTGAAAAGATACCCATTTGTGCATAATTTTGCTTTGAAAACCAGGGCAAAACCTCTGGGTAAAAAATATCGGTGGGCCTTGTTTCCATGCCAGCAGTGCCAAAGGGAAATGAACAACTTTCATCATGGAGCTGTCTGTATGAGATTACGTGAGCACATCAAAAAGATTATCATTAATGAAGCTTTGTTTTTCGCAAGATATGGGGGACAGGATACAAGAAATGGGCTCAGGATGATCAATAGTGGAAGAGGATTTGAGCTTTTAAACAAAACATTTTAATTTGTGTAAGCTTTTAGTTACCTCATTTTCTTTCCAACAGTTTTATTGATCTTAAGCATGATGCTTGAGGCTGAGTCAATCTCGGTGCACTATAATACAATTTTGCATCAGAGAGCAATCTCTTCAATAAAACAAGTGTATAACAAAGAAATTAACGTAGCAAGGCTGTTGCCTCAGATTCACATGGATATAAGAAGTTATCGGTGCTAGGAAAATTAGTAATGAATCCACAGTTGACAAGTGGGCTAGTCATGAATATATTGTACGGTCTGTGGGTTTTTCACACTGTTTTAGAAAATTCCTATAACCTCAACCAATAGGAATCTGAATTGTGTATTCAGTGAGATCACTGGTCACTGAGTAAAGCAATGCTCTGAGCTCTTAGCCCCTATTTTTGCCTACAAAGTAGGAGTGTCTGGGTGTGTCCAGTTTGATCAGTATTCAAATTAGAGGAGGAGTTTTATCTTGGAGGGAATTTTGCAGGGCTATTAAACCTGGAACAAAATTCAAACCTTTTGTTTCTTGGTTTTCCCTCCCGCCAGGACCCCTGCAGTTAGGGAGGTCCTCAGACCTAATGCCTTAAGAGCCAGAAGAAGCACAACAATTGCTCACTGGGCTCTACTTCACAGTGAATTTTCAAAATATCTGACAATAAAAATAAGACTGTCAGGCTTCATTCATCACATAGATACTGTCCTGCAGTGTGGGTAAACCAGAGGCATTGGGGAGTCCCCTACCCACTTAATAGAATTAGGAGGAGAGGAAGAAGCTTCTTAATTTACCATTTTTACTGGCTTCCATCCAGTTAAGTATTTCACCCAAGGCTGGGGAAAGAACCTTCACATACCAGCTAGCAGTTGCTCTGGGAGATCTCAGAGGACACTAATTATACTTCAGCCATCAGGAGACATACCATCTACAGAGTCCCAGGTATATAAGAGATTATCAAAGTCACTTGAGTGTGGTTTCCTTATTGTAATCAGCACTTCTACTATATATATTTAAGTGTCGAGATTTGAATTGTGGACAACAAAGTTCTCTTTGGAGTTAAGGAGAGAGTCTGGATTGAGGATTGGGAGCTTCTGTACTTGTAATTAAGTTTGTTGCCTGCCTCTGCTGAAGAAATACTTGTTTGACTTCATTGAAATATATCAGTAAATAAGTGGGCCATAGCACATCTAGGATTAGATTCAGTAAATGGTGTTCAAAAATCTGCACTGAAAAAATCCGCATGGAGTGCTGTTCTATAAATGGTGCTCCAAGTTGGACTCCATTTATAGAATAGTGCTTAGAGCCAATTTCTATACCAAACTTTGAGCATGAGGATTTAGGTGCGTAATTTAGGCACGCAAATCCAAATTGTTGCCCATTAGCACCTATAATTTTTAAAATTAATTTTCAGAAGTGTACATTATTGATATAGAGAAGTTCAAAAATGGTATTAAAAAAAAATCCAAAACAAAACCCATCTAGCCCACATTGAATAAACACCTGTAATTGACTTTTGGCACCCTTCAATGCTTTTGCATCTCAGAATAGTGTGCACTTTTGTGCACAGAAATTTGCAAGGAAGAGATTCCCTCATGGGCAGAGGGAAAGCAAGTAAGCAGCTGGAGGAAGGTAGATCCAGCATCGGAAAACTGCAAGGGAAAGAAGACAGGGTGGCAATGGAGCCAGCAAATACTGCAGGGGAAAGGAAAGAGTACACTAGTCCTAGCATATAAGGGACACTTACTGAGAGACAGTCCTATGCATGTACTAGGCGCTTTCCCTACTAAGCTGCTTGCTGAAATTGCATGCAGCTCATTTGCATGTGATTTCCTTTGAGCATGGCTCGTTATTTCCAAATAGGTGAGTTCTACCGAGGAACTAAACACACACAGTTTTTAACAGGGACTTTTGTGCATCAGGCCCTAGCTGACTGACTAGAGTGAGTCCATAGCAGCTAGGGCTTACAGAATGCTATGCTATTTATTGTGCTAATGTTAAAGAGAGTTAAGCATGTGTTATTTAGTAAACAGAACCCATTGGAAAGATTGGGCCAGTGATAAATGATGTGCACATTAACTCTCTGCACCAACCTCTATAAAGGTCATCAAAAATTGTGCTCACAAATTTAAAGGCCCCTTTTACTGAGCTGTTGCAAAATGTGGCCTCTGCCGGTATCGGTGTGTGTTTTTGACTCTCACCGAGGCCCCCTTTTTACCACAGCTGGTAAAAGGTAGGTCTTTCTTTTCTGCAACAAAATGGTGATGCAGCAAGTAAAGCACTTGCCGTGTGGCCATTTTGGAGGGAGCCTTTACCATCACCCATTGAAGAGGAGGTAAGGGCTCCTGCTCTAACTCGGCAATAACCGGGCAGCGCATGGCACTGCATGATTACCGCAGTGTACGCACTGATGCTACAAAAATAAATATATTTTTGTAGTGCCAGATATGCCTGCATGCTGGGGGCGGGAAGTACTGTTGGGCTGCTACAGTAGCCTGGCAGTACTTCCTTTTTAGCGAGCTTACTGCCATTTTGTAAAAGGGGCCCTAAGTGTGTTCCCAATTTGCACACATTATTTAATAGAATGAGCCAATTAGTGCCAAGAACTGGTTTTCAACAAGCAATTATTGTCACTAATTATAATTAATTGGGACTTACCCAAGTAGTTAGGTGAGGAATTTGTGACTAAAATTTATGCATGGTCAAAAAAAGGGGGGACTGAAATGGGAGGGTCATGGGCATCTTGGGGTGAGCTCGGGGGTGTGGCTTTGAGTTACACATGTAATTGTAGAATAGCTGTGCTCTTCGGATAAATTTAGGCATGGGCATTTACTACTACTATTAATACTTACCATTTCCATAGCACTACTAGATGTACGCATCGCTGTACACTGAACATAAAGAGACAGTCCCTGCTCAACAAAGCTTACATTCTAATTAGGAAGACAAATAGGCATTTTCATTTGTGCAAATGGAAATGCCTACATTTAACACAACTTCTCCACTTAAGCATTAATTCTGTAAACTGCACCAAATTTTAGGCATGGTTTATAGAATACTGTTTACGCAGTTCTTGTTGGTGCTGATTTTTTTAGGTGCCATAAATAGACTCTAGCCCTAACTGACTTTAATGTTAGTATGGATTAATTCATGTTCATGAATAGACCTCTTAATGCTTTTTGCATGTCAACAGTATTCTGGGATGCTGTTCCAACAGTGTGGCTTTGTTAGTTAATGATAAGAAAAATGCTAGAATGTTACATCCAATGATGTGCTGGAGCCAGCTCACACTGGCTCGCGAGAGTCGTTACTTTTTTAAAGAATTTTGGGAGCCGGTTGTTAAAGTAGCTACTTTAACAACCGGCACCCAGAATTTGGGCTCGGGTCTCCTCCTGGCGTCGGTGTCCTCTCTCCTGTGGCTTAGGCATCTTCTCTCCCTACTCCCCCCGCCCCATGTAGCACCGCTCTGCACTTGCTCTCTTTGTTCTCCTCCTGCACCTCTTTTTACCTCTTCTTGTTCTTCCGGGATTAATTTTTTTTAAGCAGTACTGGCATACTTCAGCGGGAACAGGCTGCTTCAGTCAATCCTGGGGGCCTTCCTTCAGTGCTCGGGGGAGGGACAGGCTGAAGGAAGGCCCCTGGATTGGCTGAAGCAGCCTGCTCTTGCTGATATATGTCAGCACTGCTTAAAAAAATTAATCGTAGCAGAACAAGAAGAGACAAGGAGGTGTGGGTGAGCTGCTCTATCCACGTTGTCATTCCTTATTGTTGATAACATTTTTATTTGATCTCACATTTTTAAACATGCCAGCTTGTGCAGCATAGGGATGTACAAAAGAGAAGTATTGGTTTCATCAGTTAGAGTATTAATTTGTTCTACACTTTCAATCGTGTCATTAGGAGGAGCTGGTTATAGGGACTCTCTGTATTTGTGCAGAGATGTTTTCACCTAATAAAGGGCCACCAAAACAGACATCATGTAATGAGAATCAGGTGCTTAACGATCAGACTTACTATATATAAAGACAATTTTTTAAAAATAAACATTAATTAGATTGAAACCAAGGTGCATTTAACATCATTTTTCCCTATACCTCCATCAAAAGAAAAAGATGGCATGTGGGAACTTACTCCTTTTGTTTTGTGGATTGCAGTGGCATATTATAAAAATGCACTTTTTTTGTTACATTTGTACCCCACGCTTTCCCACTCATGGCAGGCTCAGTGTGGCTTACATGGGGCAATGGAGGGTTAAGTGACTTGCCCAGAGTCACAAGGAGCTGCCTGTGCCTGAAGTGGGAATTGAACTCAGTTCCTCAGTTCCCCAGGACCAAAGTCCACCACCCTAGCCACTCCTCCACTCCAATGCACTTGCCTTTTTTATTACTATTATTTCATAGAGAGGTATTGAATAATGAGGGAAGTTCTGTCCAGAGTTGGTCTAAATGTGCCAACATTGTCCAGGTCAGCACATTATTAGACACCAAGTTCATACAAAGTTAACCCTAGAACGCATATTGGGGGCCTTTTAGGCCCCCATGCTTACATTTTTGCTATTATCTGCAAAATTACTTTAGTTAGAATTTTGAAACTCAAGGTATTCCTCAAGTATGTCATTGTTGATAATATCCAGTTGTTCATATAATTTTTTTTCATAGGCATTATGGTGTAACAATGCTTGTTTGGTGAAAACTACATCTGTACGAATTGGGGGCCTTTTAGGCCCCCGCTGTTTTTATCATGTTCTCAGAAGTGTTTGTGTCTCAAGTTACTTTATTTGTACTCAGTAATGCTGGTGGAGGGGCCAGGGTGTGGATAATAACATGTGAGGATGTCATGTGATTTTTGGAGGGAGTGATAAGGCCATGACATCACCTCAGGTCCTCTGAACACTGAGGACAGTATACACTGTGAGCTAATTGCTGAAGGACCTGTGATAAGATAAGCTGTTGAGAGGAAATCTGTTTCATTTTCTAACATCTAGTCAGCAATGGCACAGTTCCTCCAAGTGTCTGACTGACCAAGAGATTGAAGCGATTATGTTTCAAAGCAATGATGAAAGTGAACTATCTTTGTCTGATGAAGAATATCTGCCACCAGCTAATCAAACATCCTCATCCAGTGATTCTTCTGATGATGAAGAAGTGAATCTAGTGGATCCTCAAGAAGTGATAAGTAGAACATCCAAAACGAATGTTTTTTGGGACAGTAATCCTACATTAGTCGGACGTACTCCAATACACAATATTGTGAGACAGGCTCAAGGAGCTGTGGGAAGTCCCAGTTACTTTACCCCTAAAGATGTATTCTGTACTTATTTTTCTGACAATATTGCAGAAGAGGTCCTATTATGTTCAAACCTAGAAGGAAGACGTATCGCTTCAGCAAAAAATAAGTCCTGGAAAAATATCTCAAAAGAGGAACTTTATGCATATATTGGACTTTTCCTGCTGGCAGGGAGTCAAAAATCATATGATGTCCCAATAAGAGAATTATTTCTGGACCCACTTTCTGATCCACACTATAAGGCGACAATGTCAGTGGGCAGATATGAGGAAATTAGAAGGATCATTCGCTTTGATGATAAGCGAACTCGTGCAGCGAGGTTTGAAACAGACAAATTAGCCCCTATCAGTTATATCTGGAACATATTTATCAAAAATTGCACAAAACTTTACAATCCTAGTACTAATGTTACTGTAGATGAGCAACTTGTACCGTTCAGAGGACGCTGCAAATTCATACAATACATGCCCAGCAAGCCAGCCAAGTACGGTATAAAAATCTTCTGGATGTGTGATTCTGCAAATTATTATGGCATAAATGGCGTAATCTACTGTGGCAAAGAGGTTGGTGCACCAGTACAGAAGGATCTGGGGTCTGAAATAGTCAAAACTCTTGCTGTTCCAATATTCAATTCAGGTAGAAACATCACCACGGACAATTATTTCACCAATGTTGAACTAGGCAATTTTCTGCTTGCAAAAGCTATTACACTTGTTGGTACTATAAAGCAAAACAGACGAGAAATTCCAGCAGCACTCAAACACAATCGTCAGCGAGCACTTTATGAGAGTGTCTTTGGATTCAATAACAAAGCGACTTTGGTATCTTACAAGGCAAAGAAGGAGAAATCTGTAATTTTACTCAGTACCATGCATCACGATTGCAGTGTTGACAGCAATAACCAAAAATTGAAACCAGAAATCATCCTGCATTACAATGCAACAAAAGGAGGTGTAGATAAAATGGATGAGATGGTGGGAGAATATTCGTGTAAGAGGCAAACAAAACGATGGCCTGTAGTACTATTTTCAAATATGCTTGATGTAGCAGCCCTAAATTCATTCATTATTTATACAGAAACTCATCCTGAATTTCATGCACAGAGGAAGGACAGGAGACGCTTATTCTTGAAGGACCTTTGTCATGAACTTGTAATACCTCACATGATAGAGCAAAGCGACTTGAAATGCTTGCCAAAGAAAACTAAAGAAGCAATGAAACGGTGTGGCGTACAGTTTCAGATTACTCCAGAGCCAGGAGAAAGAAAACGAAAGCGTTGTTTCATGTGTCCAAGAAACATAGAGAGGAAAACTGAGCGATATTGTTCCACTTGTAAGGAAACTGTTTGCAAAGAACACTCTTCTGAAAAAATAACATGTCAGAATTGTTTGGAAGACTAATATAATAGAAAAGAAAGTTAGAATAAAAATGTAGCTGCAGCTAGTTTGCTATAGATTTCTATGCATTTTTGTGTGTTTTCATGTCTTTGCGTGAAATTTGGGAAAAAAAAGTTTTTTTGGTGTTTTCTGTGAAAAATTATAATTAAAATGTTGTCCACTATTCATATTTTATTGAGCAATTTTGAAATAAACTTGTGAAAGTTATTTAAGTGTGTTTTTCTACATTATGTGCATGGGGGCCTAAAAGGCCCCCATGACGTTAATATGTATATTTTTAACGTCATGCGTTCTAGGGTTAATTATGTTCAATGGAAAATAAATCTGTTGGCTCAATCTGCTTGCTATGTGAATATTATATCACTGTTTCTTTATTGCTACCAATAATTACATATTAAGGGCGTTTGCTTTAAACTTTGTTTTAATTCATTTATCCAGTCTTTACATGCACATAGTTTTGCTTTTTTAACCCAAAGGTGAATCCTAAGGGTAGTTGAATATTTAGGTATAAACTGTGTTTCTGACTTTACTGGTTTTGGACTGCTTTGGGTCCTGTTTATCTATACATCTGTTGTCTGGAATTTTGGAAGATGGAAATTAGAAAATAATTAAGTTTTTGATGCATTCTGTAAAAGTTGTTTACTTTTGCAATATATATGTGGATGCCCACAAGAAACACTTCATTCATTGGCATTCAATCTCCAGAATAGGGATAGTAAATCTCCAGCTTTGAGATGGGCCACCCTTAGCGCCTCTGAACTCCTTTACTTTTGCGGGCAGGGATACCAAGCCCCAGCAGTGAAATAAACAGACTGC
Organism: Microcaecilia unicolor; assembly: GCF_901765095.1. NCBI lineage: Eukaryota > Metazoa > Chordata > Amphibia > Gymnophiona > Siphonopidae > Microcaecilia > Microcaecilia unicolor. The sequence goes on from NC_044037.1 coordinate 38,727,066, forward strand.
CGCTGCTCCCTGCTTCTTGTCTCTTGCTCTGAGCAGCATGCCAGGACTTCTCCAGCAAGTATGTGTGAGAATTCCTGACATGCTGCTCAGAGCAGTGGCGTGAGGCGGTAGTCCATTTATTAGGCTGGTGGGGCTCGGCCTCCCTGCCAGCAAAGGTATACCTAGTGTTCCCGCATGGGGGATAAGGAGGAGAGAGAGGAATGTGTTGCCCCTAGTCCAACTCCCCCCCCCCAAAAAAAAAAAAAATTACAGGGCTGGCTACGCCTGGAGAGAGAGCCTGTTTAAACTTTCCCAGCACTCCAATGGTTACATCTGATAGAAAACTATCATTAGCAAGATTTAATGGAGACAAAGCTGCAATGCATAATTTCATAGCTCTAATAAAACCTCAGATCAATCTTTGCTCATTAGTACTTTATTTACCTTTCCCTTTATTTAAAACTTGTCAAACTCCATTATTTTATTTCACAGCTGAATGCATTTTACAAAAGGTCTCCTGAATAAATTTACTAATTAAACACGCATGCATTGACAATTTGATTGTACTATGATAACTTTTAGTTCAGCGTTGACAAATGTTTTCCTTTTTTTATCTTCTCAGCTTTTATCTTAAAGGCCTTGGATGCTGAGTTTGTTTAAATTGCAAACCATGATTAAAAATATCCTAATGGGATATCCTTGGCTTATTTTTGCCAATATTCTACATACGAGTTAAATGATAAATATTTAGAGTGTGCAGTTCTAAACTTTAAGCAGATGGTAAGAAAAATATTGAGGTTCAAATCAAATGTGAGGCCTGTGAGTACAACTTTGCTAGTGTTCATGTCCTTCAAAGACTTAGGGGCCAGTATAAAATATTGATGCTTGTGTTCAAGGTTTTGATTAACGCTATCTTGCCACTTATTGCTGCCAGTTGCGTATTTATCAGCCTTCTCAATCATTGTGCTCAGGGGCGTAGCCAGACACCCAGTTTTGGGTGGGCCTGGGCCCAAGATTGGTGGGCAGAACTCCGCCTTGTCCGACAAGTGATATGGTCTCACCCTCTCTCACCTGCATGCCATATGGTCTCTCAAACAACCCCCTCCCCCGCATACCTTTGAAATAGCAGATTTCCACTGGCTGCTGGGGCTTGGGGATCCCTGCCAGTCACATCATAGGTTTGCTGCTACTGGGTGGGCCTGAGCCCAAAGTGGGTGGGCCTGGGCCCATCCGGACCCACCCTTAGCTACGCCACTGATTGTGCTCCTCAACTGCTCATTTATTGGATGTTCCTTCCTTTCGAATAATTAGATTAGAAGAATACAGTTCAACAAATTTCTATATGTCAGTACAGAAATTGTGCAATGAATTGCCACTTCAGATTCGTGCAATTAGATCAATGCACATTTTAAAGAAGATGTTGGAAACAATTGTATTTCAATGAGCATTCGGATGTGATTTTGTTAATGAGTGATGATTTGTTCTCAGAGTTTTTACTCCGTACGTTCTGTTTTATGTTGTAATGTTCATTTTTAATTATGTATGTCTATTATGTAATCCACTCAGAATTTTTGAGATGTGCGGAATATAAGACCTTTACAATGAACAATGTCCTTAAAAGACTTACCCCCAGGTTCTATATAACGCGCCGAGCATTCCATGCTAAATCTAAGAGTCTTCCATAACAATGTGTGTAACTTAATTGGCTTAATAAGCTAATCAGCACTGATAACAGCACTTAAGAAGCAATAATGAGCACTAATTGTCAATAATTATAATTTATGCACACAACTCACTAAGCGCATTCAGTAACATATTGTGCCTAAATTCCAATGGCTGGCATGTGACAAAGAGGTCTGCACCCTGATGCAGCTATGGATTTAAATACCCTGCAACACATGGTCCATGTAAGCAGTGGATCTGAAAAGCCAACACAAAAGGTAAGTAGCTTAAGTGACTTTTATAGTACTTTGAATAGAAGCTCAAATAAATGAATGAAGTTTGCAAAATGTAATTCTGGCTGATGAAGAGGCAGGTGAATGATGAGTTATATACTCATGTGAAACGAGTCGCTGTTGAGGTCATGAATATAAAGTATGAAACAGTTATTAGAGTGCTGAACAACTGTTGGACACATTTATGAGAAGCTTCCACTCATATATGAACATTTGACCTATTTAATTGGATCCAGCAGTGGCCATGTCAGGTCACAAGTACCTGGCAGAAACCCAGATTGGCAACATTCCATGCTACCATCCCAGGGCAAGCAGTGGCTTCCCTGTGTCTGTCTCAATAGCAGACTATGGACTTTTCTTCCAGGAACTTGTCCAAACCTTTTTAAAACCCAGATATGCTAACTGCTGTTAGTATATCCTCCAGCAAAGAATTCCACAACTTAACTATTCATGGAGTGAAAAAATATTTCCTCCTAAGTATTTCCATGTAACTTCCTTGAGTATTCCCTAGTCATTGTACTTTTGGAATGAATAAAAAATTGATTTACTTCTACTCGTTCTACACCACTCAGGATTTTGTAGACCTCAATCGTATCTCTCCTCATCTGTCTCTTTTCCAAGTTGAAGAGCCCTAACCTCTTTAGCCTTTCCTCATATGAGAGGAATTCAATCCCCTTTAACATTTTGGTTGCTCTTCTTTGAACCTTTTCTAATTCTGCTATATGTTTTTGAGATACGGCGACCAGATTTAGTTGATCATCGTTTGCTAGATGGCTTTGCTGTTGGAGGCAATGTTCTATCCTGACTAAAGGTTTTTCTTACTTATAGGGTGTACAGTGTAAAATTTAATGGATCCCTGTCAGAGTCATGGAAGGCCACATATGGTGCTCTGCAGAGATGTCCTTTATCACCAACTGTATTTAAATGTATTAATGTATGCTTTAGGTCAAGTTTTAATTTCTGCTGGTTTTATAATTTTAGCTATGCAGATGATATTACTATATTACTCACTGTCTCTCAGACAGCTGAGGACACTGCAATTAGAGTAAGAGACTGTATACATCTAGTTGAGACTTGGATTAAAGCTCAAGGCTTGAAGCTTAATAAGGATAAGACTAAATTTATTTTATTATTTTATTAGGACAACCTACTAATACATGACATGATAATATATTAAAGCTAAACAGTTCACATTTTACTTTTGAAGAAAACATTAAGATTCTCAGTGTTACTGGATCAGGTATTCTGTCTTTGGATCCCCTGGTGAATTTGCTTGTTAAGAAGCTTCTGTTAATGAGAAAACTTAGAAGAATATGTAATTTGATTTTTATACTTCCAGATTGATTGTCCAGAGTTTGCTGTTATCTGATTTGGATAACAGCAATGCTACTTATGCTGGCTGTCGAAAAGGTCTTTTAAGGAAGATTGTTCAGAATGCAGCTGTATATTTAATTTTTTTCTGCTTATAAATATGATAGAGTCTGTCTCCATTGTTGCAGGACCTCCACTGGTTACCACTGGAAGCACAAATTCAATTTAAGATTAGTATTCTAGTTTATAAAATTCTTTTTGCAAAGTCGCCAGAATATCTGCTTGGTTGGGTCCAAATGTCTAATAAAAACAGAGGCCTTTGAGAGAGGTTTTTTTTTAACTTCTTTATCCTAGTTCTGCAAAACTGAAAAATAAGACCATTTATTCTGTAAGCCTGTTTCAAGTCCCACTGTTATGGCATTCTCTTCCTGTACAATTAAGAAAAATGCAGAATTTATCTACTTTTTGAAAAGCCTTGAAAACTTTTTCTTTTTAAGAAGTTTTATAATTAGATTATGCTTTTCTTCTTTCAATATGTATTAATAGATTAGTTGTTATGTGCCTGCTGCTGTTTGTTGTGACCCGCACTCTTTTCGGTAATTGCGGAATATAAGAAATAAAGTAAAATAAAATAAAGTAAAAGTAAAGTTACTGTGCTTGTTGCTAACAGTGTTAAGGAATGTTAGCATGCGAATTAACACAAACAGGTCCCTCAGAGTAACTAAGCCAAGAAACGGTAGTCAGAAACCATCTGCAATGTTTGGTCTTCATGATTAGAAATAAACTACCATCAAATTCCTTTCTTTGTCCAGGCTCTTATCTATAATATAGTGGCCCAAAAAGGGAGTCCTTTTACTAAGCCACATAAGTGTCTATGTGTGTCTATGTGTGCCCATCGGTGAGAACAATCAGCCTGCTGTCCTCGGAGAATACCTTCTACAGGTATGTAGCATTCGCTTTTTTGGATCAGCTGTTTGTGTTTACTTTTCCTAGTAGATGGCCTTAGGTTTTTCAATCATGTTTGTTTCCCTTTTTTCTTTGACTTGATTTTGGCCTTGGTAAGCCTTTAGCACCTGATATCTTTCTTCATCTAAGTTCGCTGTGGCTGTTTTTCAGGACTAGTCCCAGTGGTTTTCAGAAGTGTTCTGGTGTGACCATATCCATAATGAATACCCATCCCGGTGCCTTCAATGCCTGGAATTTGGTCATGCACCCTCTCATTGTATTCTGTGGTCACAGATCTCAGAGGGGTGAGCTTGTGGTGAGAAGCAGCACAAATGCATTTTTGGCATAGATAAGGCCAGTACATCAGTATTAGTTTCCATGCCTCCTGAAGCTGCATCGAGCACTGGCTACACATCAGCATTGAGCATTTGATCATGCACGGCTGAGTGTCGATAGGGGCCTTTGGGAGCAGTCGTTGTCCTTTCCCCTACCAAGGAAGATGACGGGTTCATCCTCATCTTCATTGACACTAAGGGAAAGATGTCAGGCTGGATAGTAATTACTCTGGACTTTTATTGCAAGAGAGAAGCCTGCCCCTAAGGTTGCCCTAGGGTCCGAGTTAATCTGTTCCCAACGGGGAGAGGGATCTTGGTGTTGCGTTCTCGAGGGCCTTGGCATTCTGTCAGGTCCTCGAGGCAGTACTGGAGTTCGTGAGCCCTTGGGCCACTGCCGAGGAGCGGCAGGCAAGACCACCTCGAGACTGGAAACACACAAGAGCAGTACTGGAACTCTGGACTGGAGTAGAACAAGGCAGGCAACTAGAACAGATGAGACAGGAACAGCTTCACCTGCACCTAGCCACCGTTCCTTCGGAGTTGAGCTCCAAAGTTCAGGCGGCCGGCAGGACTTGCAGGATAAGGCAGGATAAGTGGAGGAGTGGCCTAGTGGTTAGGGTGGTGGACTTTGGTCCTGGGGAACTGAGGAACTGAGTTCAATTCCCGGCACAGGCAGCTCCTTGTGACTCTGGGCAAGTCACTTAACCCTTCATTGCCCGTTAACCCTCCATTGCCCGCCGCGTTGAGCCTGCCATGAGTGGGAAAGCGCGGGGTACAAATGTAAAAAAAAAAAAAAAAAGATCCAGAGGACCCACCCTGGGTCTGGGATACACGAGGGCAGCACAGCCACTAGCAAGACCCAGAAGACAGACCAAGGAACACAAGGCGTACAGAAGCTAGCAGGAGCAAGGACTAGGCAGCAACACACTAGGCAGAACAGGGATTCGGGAATACCCACAGGGTAAACCCTCTAGCTAGGTAGAGATACAGGAATAATCACCCAGGAAAACACACTAGCCAGACAGATACAGGAGTCAGGATATACCCTCAGGATATACAAGCAGGGTAGGTACACAGGCTAGGTAAGGCAGGGTTCAGGGTAAAGAGAGCAAACCAGGAATAACAGGCCAAGGGTCTTGGGCAGGCAGCACAGCAAACACAGTAACCAGGAAGAGCAGGCCAAGGGTCTGAAGCCCCAGCCGTTCCACACACTGACTGGGGAACCCACAAAGGCTGAGGCTTTGCAAACAGACAGAGAACAAACCTGGACAAAGGCTTCACCCCAACACAGGGTAAGCCTGGAGCAGAGGCTTCACCCCAAACACAGGGTAAGCCAGGAACAGAGGCTTCACCCCAAACACAGGGTAAGCCAGGAAGGACCCGCAGTCCACAGACAGACAGTGGCAGGGAAGACCCCCCACGGAAGGACAACAGAGACACAGACACAGAAAGAAACTGGGCTGGAACCCAGAGAGAGGCTAAGCAGTAGTGCAGCAGACACTTACTAGCCTGACCTGGCCTAAGAGCATAACACTTATGTAAAGGCCCTGACTGCAAGCACAGCACTTCCTTATGAAGGCTCTCACTGATGAGTCACTAGCAGTAGGGCAGAAGCAGGAAGTACACAGACCCCAAATAGAGGCTTGACACACATAGGAAGTGAACCCACAGGAAAGACAAGCAGGAGCCATCTTGGAAGCTGGCACAGAGCCAGTGGCAGCCATCTTAGATGCTGGCTCCCTAGAAAGGCATAGCCCACTCAGGTGAGGTCTAGTGAAGCAATCAGCCCAGAGACTAGAGACAAGACAAACACAAACACAGACAGAAGCCAGCAGAGCTGCTGACCCCCAGAAAGAAGATGAGGCTGAGGGTGGTCACAGCCACAGACGTGACACTTGGGGTGATAATATCTGAGGATCTGAAGGCAACGAAACAGTGTGACAAGGCGGTGGCCGTAGCTAGAAGGTTGTTAGGCTGTATAGAGAGAGGTGTGACCAGCAGAAGAAAGGAGGTGTTGATGCCCCTGTATAAGTCGTTGGTGAGGCCCCACCTAAAGTATTGTGTTCAGTTTTGGAGGTCGTACCTTGCGAAGGATGTAAAAAGAGTTGAAGCGGTACAAAGAAAAGCTACGAGAATGGTAAGGGATTTGTGTTACAAGACATATGAGGAGAGACTTGATGACCTGAACATTTATACTCTGGATGAAAGGAGAAACAGGGGTGATATGATACAGACGTTCAAATATTTGAAAAGTATTAATCCGCAAACGAACCTTTTCCGGAGGTGCGAAGGCGGTAGAACGAGAGGACATGAAATGAGATTGAGGGGGGCAGACTCAAGAAAAATGTCAGGCTGTATAGAGAGAGGTGTGACCAGCAGAAGAAAGGAGGTGTTGATGCCCCTGTATAAGTCGTTGGTGAGGCCCCACCTAAAGTATTGTGTTCAGTTTTGGAGGCCGTACCTTGCGAAGGATGTAAAAAGAATTGAAGCGGTGCAAAGAAAAGCTACGAGAATGGTAAGGGATTTGCGTTACAAGACATATGAGGAGAGACTTGATGACCTGAACATTTATACTCTGGATGAAAGGAGAAACAGGGGTGATATGATACAGACGTTCAAATATTTGAAAAGTATTAATCCGCAAACGAACCTTTTCCGGAGCTGCGAAGGCAGTAGAACGAGAGGACATGAAATGAGACTGAAGGGGGGAAGACTCAAGAAAAATGTCAGGAAGTATTTTTTCACGGAGAGAGTAGTGGATGCTTGGAATGCCCTCCCGCGGGAGGTGGTGGAAATGAAAACGGTAACAGAATTCAAACACGCGTGGGGTAAACATAAAGGTATCCTGTTCAGAAGGAATGGATCCTAAGGAGCTTAGTCGAGATTGGGTGGCAGAGCCGGTGGCGGGAGGCAGGGATAGTGCTGGGCAGACTTATACTGTCTGTGCCCTGAAGAGGACAGGTACAAATCAAAGTAGGATATACACAAAAAGTAGCACATATGAGTTTATCTTGTTGGGCAGACTGGATGGACCATGCAAGTCTTTTTCTGACGTCATTTACTATGTTACTATGTTACTATGTTACTATGTAATATGCGCCAAAATGGAGTTACCGCCTGGCTACCGCATAGCTCTTGCAGTAATTTCATTTTTGGCACGCGTCGGAAAAATAATTTTTATTCTTGGATGCGCATAATGGAAGTGCGCCAAGTGGTATTTGATGCGTGTGGGTCATTACCACTCGGTTACCACATGAGACTTTACCACTAGGTCAATGGCTAGTGGTAAGGTCTCGACCCAAAATGGATGTGCGGCAATTCTTATTTTGCTGTACGTTCATTTTCAGCAAAAAATGTTTTAAAAACATTTTTTGCACGTGCGCTGAACATTGATTCTGTGCACGCCCAAAACACGCGTCTACACTACTGCAGGCCATTTTTCAGTGCACCTTAGTAAAAGGACCCCAAAGAGACCAAACGGAGACAATATTCAATGATGAGAGCTCAAGGCTGTGTAAGATCAATACACACTCTTCCTTAACTTTCCTCTGCCTTCAGTTATTCTTTATATATACATCATGGTTAGATCCCACTGCATTGTCAGACCGAGGCATTTTCTTTTGAATACTACCTTGACTTTTCACATTTTTGTGTCATTTGCTCTAAAATGTAGAGCTCCAAATATTCAGCGTTAACAAAATGTAAATGCCATCCATATTTCAGAATTAGATTCCTGCAACTCTTAGTTTGATCTGTGTCTAGTGCCTAATGCTGTTAATCCAGAGTACAGCTGCCAGGTTAATTAACCGTCTTCATAAATTTGCATATATTTCTGTTCTTCTGTGCCTACTTCAATGGCTACCATTCAGGATGTGCATTCAGTTTAAGCTACTTCTTCTCCCTTTATTTGCATCTACATGCAAACCCCAGTTTAACTGTTGTCTCTTACAGTCATCAGTACTCCCTTGTGTTTGCTTTATTTGCAATTTGCAATCTGTTAACTACTCCTACATCTGTACTATTGTTGCATTGCACTATTACGTCTTCTTTTTAACGCTTGCATTTCAGAAAACAGTTTCCCCTGCAAATGTGTCATTAAGACTTAAGAAACCACTGGCATCTTATCGTTTTCTTTCATTTATTTATCAGGATTTATTATCCACTTTTATGAACGTTCACCCAAGGTGGTCTCTAGTTTAAGATAAACAACTTGTTGTGTTAGTAGCAAAATACAAAAAACACTGAACAATTCCATACAAAAAACGCTCAGCTTAAACATTTTTAATCCTGGTAATAATATGATACAGTGTAAGAAATATAACATAGTAACATAAGCTAAATAGTAACACAGTAGATGATGGCAGAAAATGACCTGCACGGTTCTTCCTGTCTGCTCAACAAGATAAACTCATATGTGCTAATTTTTGTGTATCTGCCATTTTCAGGGCACAAACCGTAGAAGTCTGCCCAGCACTAGCCCCGCCTCCCACCACCGGCTATTTTGTGCAAAACTAATTTAACAAAAACTGTATACATCCAGTACAATCGATCACATCTGGTGTAACCAATGAAATTTAAAGATTCTGTTACTAAGATTTATGTTGCCGAAGTCATTCGGAATCAATCACAGTATTTCAAAAATAACACTTAACTGAAACCCGAGCAGTAATTCATAAAAAGTAAATAGCAAGACTCTCCAACCACTAGCTCTGCAGATCTCTGTTTCAAAACCTTCATCAGGAACCCCAGTGTTAGTCTGTGATGGCTCCTCCAGGACGTCCCATTGTGTCCCTACAGGGCACTATTTTAGAACCAGCACTTTTTGAAGGGACAGCAAGCAGAAAGAACCTCTACCAAAAACAGCACTGACAGGAGAAATCAGAGGCTGGCCAAAGGACGATCCACCACAGGAAATGTTGGTTAAACACACTTTATTCACAGCACCAGTTTAGGGACCTGACACAGTCTGTTTTTTGGCAGAACAAACCACCTGCCTTAGGAGGTCACAATCAAACTCTCTGAAAGCAAAGGTATATAAAATGCTGGTGCACAAATGCTTGTAGAGGGTCAGGCTCAGGCTCATCAACTCCTTTCAGGATTGTTTTTTGATCTAAAGGGGCTTTCAAGGTAGGCCACAGCCTTCCCTTGCTTACAGCACTGAGGATGCATGCCAATGTCTGGCGGCCTGAAAGACGTTTTAAAGAATTACACCAAATGCAGTCCACACATTTCTGGCCCTGATGAACTCACTGTGTAACCAGAACCTGTGCAATTAGTGAAATGGGGTTGACCATTCGGCTACTTCCTGGTTACACAGTGAGCTCATCAGAGCCAGAAATGTGTGGACTACATTTGGTGTAATTCCATAAAAAGCCTTTTAGGCCACCAGACATTGGCCTGCATCCTCAGAGCTATAAGCAAGGAAAGGCTGTGGCCTACCCTATTTATTTATTTAGATTTTGCTCACACCTTTTTCAGTAGTAGCTCAAGGTGAGCTACATTCAGGTACTCTGGATAGTTCTCTGTCCCATAAGGGCTCACAATCTAAGTTTGTATTTGAGGCAATGGAGAGTTAAGTGACTTGCCCATCATCACAAGGAGCAGCAGTGGGATTTGAACCGGCCACCTCTGGATTGCAAGACTGGTACTCAAACCACTAAGCCACTCCTCCACACCTTGAAAGTGCCTTCAGAGCAAAACCCATTCCTGGAAGAAGTTGGTGAGCCTGACCCTTCTCTAGTTTTATGTTCTTATGTTTGCCATCAGAGGGGAGTTTGGAATGTTGTGCAGGGATGTGTTGTGCCATTGGGGTAGTTGGGATTTTGAGTGGGGATATGTTTTGCTATCAAGGGGGGGGGACAAGATTTTGAGCAGGGGTATGCTGTGCCATCTGGGTGTTCAAGATATTGAGCACAGAGAGGGGTAGGAGTTGCTCTGCAGTAAAGACCCATGCGTTGACACAACCAGCTACACCTCTGCCCACCTCTATCACACTCAGACGCCTCCCACATTAAGCGGCTAACGTGGTCTTTTTATGCAATGGCTACTGTCTACTGTGGTGATAACTCTGTGTTAAATGCCTAATGTAGCTTAGTAAAAGGGTCTCTTAGGTTCTTAAATTTATGAGCTGTTCTGATTTTGAATTAGTATAGTTCCATTTTGTTAAATTGACAAGGGATACCATCGCAAATTTTTGTGCAATTTTTTGTAGAACTGAAACAGAATTGAAGATATCTATAAATCTAAAGGCATCAAAGCTCTCTTTATAAATATTTGGGATGCCTAAAAAAACAGCTTAATCTGTTGCTAACTAATGAGGTAGAGGATAAACTTAGAAGATTGGACAGCATCTCTGTGGAAAAAGAAGACAAAGAAATTACTTGCACTCTAATTACGATATCAATCTCAAAAGAAAACAGAGTCTTCTATTAAAATTGAGCAAGGGAAATTGGTTTTTAATTCTGAAATCATTGCTCAGAGAGTTGAAGAATTTTATAGCATTGTGATGCTTTGTAGGGGAAAAGATCATATACACTTTTATGTGCACATGCGACTAAGTTTAGATTACTCAGCCAGCTGAGGTTAGATTGCACCAAATTGAGAAGAAGAATAGGGAACAATTGGACTGTAATATTACAGAAAGAAACTGAAGCTGTGATTATGATGGGTTTTCAGATCTGTCCTATTGACTCATTAGCAGGTTCTCTAAAGAATTTCTTTCTTGAAGGGTCCCACAAGCTAAATCCATTAATGTGCATAGTAAGAAGGTACCATTGATAAAATTGGACCTGCAGTAAAACAGCATAACTTAACCGCTTTAATACGCACTAAAGCAATAGCATATGTTAGCAGCTCTAGATGATAATGAAGCCTTTACAGTGATTGTAATGGAAGAAAAAAAAATGATTATAGCTTATCATCCAATATAGCTTCATGATTTGAAAATTGCAACATTCATCAACATTGTGATTCAGGTTGGATCACATTCTTTTTAAACTGGTGGATTATAATCAAGTAAGATTTACAAGGGTTGGTAAGGCAAACGTTATGTGGAGAATGCTGAATATATCCTATTTGGTCTGGTTTAGGAAAATTGAAAGTATATTGCATTTGCTAGATGTTGAAAATTCCTATAGGCAGATTGAGTAGGATTTCTTAGAAGTATTTGAAAAGAATTTATTCATTTATTTATAGCATTTATATCCCACATTTTCCCACCCGCAGGCAGGCCCAATGTGGCTTACAACAGTAAAGGGCTGAAAAGGCATACATTAATTTGGCATAAACAATCAAGTACATGGAAGTAGGAACGATCAGTAATTACAGGGAAGGGGTAAGAATGGTTTTGACCCTGAGTTCCAGACACTGCCCTTCTTCTATGCTTCTTGATTTTATTGAAACACTGGAGGGTGGTCCTTGGTTAGAAATTCTGTATTCACCTTCACCAACTTTTGATTTTCTCAGCAATACAATGCAAGTTTACCCGCTTCTTCCCTTTGTATTATATCTTCCCTATGTCTAATTTTCTGTTGTCCCAGAAAAGTAAAAAAATAAAATAAAATTTTAGCTATCACTGAAGGTCATCTGCTAATGACAAGGAATTTCTGCATTGATTCACAGCACAACAACAACAAAAAAATTTTGTGTGCTACTGGGCAAAAACCATTTGTCCTATACTAAATTCAGTGTGTGTATTCCAAATCCGAAGTCAGAATTGTTGTATCACGTCAGGAAACTTTTGCGTTTATGACCGGTCATATTTTCCTGTTGCAAAAACCAGCAGTAGTCCCCCATCATGTTGGGATTCCAGCAGCCTTGATATCTGTTCTCCATTGTAGAAATGTCTTTATGGAACCTCTCTCCATGCTCGTCACTTACATGTCCCAAATTGGGTGGGGAAAAGTCAAGATGGGAATGTAAGAAATGTATTTTCAATGACATTCGGCAGCCAAGTTGTTCATATGCTTTAAGCATGTTGTCTACTAGTTTTCAGCTCGTCTGTTCCCAAGGAAGTTCTGCACTATTAGCATAAATGCAACCCAAGCATTAATATTATAAGTGAATAGGCTTTGCATGTATAACTTAAAATCTAGACGTGTCAGGCAAATTTGGAGTTCATATTTGTAATCGGCGGGTTCAGTTTAGTATAAATCACATGTTTTTCTCTCAGTAGCAAAATCATTGTTGCGTTGTGAAAATGCTCCCATTCACAATGCATACTAGATACCTGTCCTGTCTCTTTGCTTTCAACTATTCTTCAAATAGTTATCTCGTGGTTAAAATTTGAATTAAATTAGTTATTGGTATCTGGTTCTTTACCACCTTATATTGGCAAAATAGTACTTACCCCAATACCTAAGGGTTCTAATTTAGATTTGTCCCTGCCCTCAAGCTACCGGCCAGTAGCAAGTATACCTCTTTTCACAAAATTGGTTGCGTCATATGAGCACAGAGAAGGGGTAGGAATTGCTCTGCCATCCGATTACTGATGGTGTGCTGCATTATTGGCAGTCATAAGAGCTATCACACAGTAAAGACCCATGCGTTGATACAACCAGCTACACCTCTGCCCACCTCTATCACCCAGACCCCTCCCACATTAAGCAGCTAACATGGTCTTTTCATGCAATGGCTACTGTGGTGATAACTGTGTTAAATGCCTAATGTAGTTTAGTAAAAGGGTCTCTTAGGTTCTTAAATTTATGAGCTGTTCTGATTTTGAATTAGTATAGTTCCAAACCTGGCATGCAGACTCTACCCACTGTTATTGAGGTTATTGTGTAGTTTGAAGTGATTGGGTTCATGGGGGCACTCAGGGAGGGGGGGGCAATACCTCCATTCAATAGCCTACAGGTCAGAAAGTTCTCTCTTGCAGTTGCTAAGCAACAAAATGCTTGGGACATGGGTGAGGGCTCAGAGACAGTTGTCCCTCTCTCATTCTCTAATACCCTCTTCCCTAAAAAAATTCAGTACAAGAGAGGTTCAGAGACTGGTGGGAAAGTATTGAGGACAGGCTGGAAAGTGTGTGTGTGTGCATGAATTCAATACCCTCTCCCAAGTCCATGAGATGAAACAGACTACTGAGCGACAAACTGAGGGGCTGGGAGACTGTGACAGAGACTGCTTGGGACCGGCTGAGGGCTCAGAGACTGCACACTCAACCCTCAGTATATTTATATATTGTTTTAGTTTGTAAACCACTTGGTTGCATGTATAGGATCAATTTGCTGCTTAGGAAGGTCAAGCACACAAACAGGTGGTGGCCCGGCATGGCTAAGGAAAGGATCAGGGGTATGGGGGGGGGGGGGGGTAATAGGTAGGGAAGCAGATTAGAAAGGAAGGGCTAGGACTTAGATAGGAGCATAATTGGGTATAGGTAGGCAGGAATGAAAATAGGAATTAGCTGAGAGCTCATAAGAGGTGGAATAGCCACTGAGAAATCTAGAAGGTGGGTTAATGGGGGAGGGCACTAGAAGCATAAATAAGGGTGATGGAAAGACTGCAATCACCATTTTTCTGGCTGTCCCCCAATGGCTCACCCACCCCACCTGCCACGTCATTCCCTTCCTGTCCCCCCATTGCAGTCCCCTCCTCCCATTCATCCTCATCCATGCCATGAGAGTATGAACCCCCTTCCTCCTCCCCCAGAATGTCTCTCCAACACTCCCAATTCAGATATGCTCCCCAGACCTATATGATATCCATGTTGGCAATGTGGGCAGGAGCAAAGCCCATTCTGCCTCTTGCGGCTGCCAATAGAAAATGGCTGCCATGACCTCGTACAGAAGCTCACAGTACTATGCAAGGGCCAGGAGCAGTTTAGTACCACTGAATATTGGTGGTTGGGTGACTCAATGTGATTTAAGTGGGCAGGAGCCCCTCCTGCCCACTTAAATTGTTGTGAATATTGGATGGTGAGTGGCTGTAGAATCTCTAAGAAGGTGTTGGAAAGTTCTGAGTTAGATAAAACTATTCTGGATAATATAAAAAGTTTCACTATGAGATCTTTTGACAAGAACAGTTACAGAGTGATGGGGTGCTGAAGAATTGATTAATTAAAGAGAAGTCTAATCTCTCCCTACATGACAAGACAATTGAAGAATAAAAAAGATTCAATGAGAAGATATTTGCCATAAACTTGATGTTTATTGTACCTATGGGTTTGTCAGAGAACAGCATTAAACATTGACAATTCAAGGATTCTTCTACACCTGTTCCACTGCAGGGAACTGAACATCTTAACTGTAATAAAAGTATACTAAAAATTGACAGATAATTTGATGAAATAAATGAGCCCAAAGAAGAAAATTACCCACTGTACTTGATGGGAGCAGTCATTTCAGTATATTAAAACTATGGCAAGGAACTATGCAAGCTGCCCACTTAAACTAATATTAATTAACTTTGGAAATTCTGATTCATTTGCTATTGACAACTTCAACAAAAGAGAGAATTTTTCAACAATGCTATGAGAACAATAATTACATGGTATTTTCCTTCAAAAGATATTCATTCTTATTTAAAGAAAAAAGTGGCCGTAGTATATATTTGACTATCGTGAAGCATTATTCATTTCTGCTTTGCCTCTCTCCCCATCTGTTACTACTGTGGAAACATTGATCTGGGGCCTATAAAGTAATGTGCTAACAAGCTGAGAGGGTGGTCAAGCAAACCTTCAGACGCTGACATGTACCTAATGTCTCGAACAGTCACAAAAAAACTGAATAAATATTTCCCCTAGCTATAATATCCAACAACCTTACATTTCTAAATTATAAATTAACTACCATACGTTTGACAGCAATCTAATGAGCCCTTTGGATTTGAAGCACAGATTTCAACTAGCAAAGCAGAAGGAAAATATCAGCTTTAATCACAAAGCTGGTGTTCCCTCATTATCCAGCGAAACAACCTGTGCTATGCATTGATCTAAATTGTCATAATTGAAAGGGAAAAAAAGAACAGAAATCATAAAGGTAGCCCTGGGATTTACATACACTTACAGCCAAATTTGCTAGGTAATTTGCTGCTAAAAATATCCTTAAAAAGGAAGAGATTGGGGCATGCTGTGTAATTAAATCATCCTAACCAATTTTGCATTGCATTAAGAAGGTGGTGCTCTCTCAGTTGCTGCCTAGGTAACTAACAGGTATGTGTCAGATAATTAGAAACCTCTTGATATTTGAAAAATGCACAGAAAAGGAATGATCTGGATCTGGTGACTTGTACTAAATGAATCTCCTGGGGACACTTTTTAAATTGAGTGGAGCAGATACAATGGGTGACCTTTTGGTCAGAAATTGTTAGTATAGCACTAGAATGTCCTTGTGCTGACACCTGGGGAAAAAATCCACTTACGAATCCATCTTTCCAATCTCCCCTACAGATTGCCTCTGCTTAATATATATATATTTTTATTTTCAATAGACAGCCTAACCAGGCAATAGTTTGATCAACACAATTACATTATAGTTTAGTGGAAGATCATCAAACATTAGAAGAACAAAAATGTTAAACCTGAGTTAAAATGTAAAAGGAAGAAACTGGCCCAAACTTTCTATACAATACTGTAACGCTCACATTTTGAGTGCCTCAAGGTTCAGGCCCTGACCAGGCAGGAGTCGCTTTGGGCAGACTACATTTACAGTTCCTCAAAATTATGATGTAATATATATATATATATATGTAATGGCCCATTGCCTGGGCGCTTCTGGGTCTGGGGTCCAAGTGCGCTGGAGCCCCCACAAAAGGCAGACTCCATCAGACTCTCACTCACTTGGCATGCGGTACCTCTACCTGGGGAAAGAAGTGTTGTGGGGGGTGACCCTCTTCTTCCCCAGGAAACTCAAAAATCAAGGTCCAAATCTCTGTGGGAAACAAGTCTGGCAGTTAAACATAGTCTGTGTGGAGACAGCTGAACAACTTTCAAACCAAATGACCACTCCACAGTCAGCAGCTTAAACAGTTTATTCTTCAACTTCAAACGACAGGACATCCA
Source organism: Microcaecilia unicolor (assembly GCF_901765095.1). Lineage (NCBI taxonomy): Eukaryota > Metazoa > Chordata > Amphibia > Gymnophiona > Siphonopidae > Microcaecilia > Microcaecilia unicolor. The sequence goes on from NC_044037.1 coordinate 38,743,589, forward strand.
ACTGTATGAACTCTTCATTAAATAGTACAATCCTTAAGTAAATTTTCCGCTGGTATCTTCCCCTCCCCCCCCCCCCAAGCGGAACTCCTGTATTCTCCTCTTAATGGGGTACATGTTACAAGGCACTCTTTACCAGAGTTATTTACACTTTGTACAGCTCCAGTCTGTACCTATCATCTATCCCCAAAGACAGTGTTCCAAAGGCTGCGTTTCTCTCTATAATTCAGGTTCAAACCCTCCTGGTCTAACCTCCACCCAAGGTGACCTTTGTGTTGGCTCACCCTGGCTTCGGGAAGAGCACTCCCTGGATCCTACCTCGTGCCCCTGGGCTGGGTCTCTCCACTGCCCACCTAGAGCTGTCCTTCACAGTTACTGTTTTCCTAACAGCAACTCTCCTTATTTTTAGCCAATTGATTTACTTCTTTTTAATGAGATCCCCCTTCTCCTTCTTTGGGTCACTTGGAAGGGGCTTGCAGGTAACCAAAGGCCTACAGCATCAACCGAAAACCAAAACCCAAAAAGAAAAAAAAAACCTACAGGGCAAACACTTAACTTTATCTCCTCCTAATCTCCTTCCCCTCTTGTCACTCTTACTCGCAGTGCATTTTCTCTCAGCATTTTATTTACAGAAACACTCCCCTTGGGTGGGTTTCCTTCCACCCAGGAACCTCCAAGTCACTCCCCCCTGTGACTATCAGTGTTGCCAGGGCTGCGGGTTTCCCACACAATTGGGCGGGTTTTAATCAACGGCTGCGAGAAATTTTTGACGGATGCGGGCTGCGGGGGATTGGGCGGTTTTCCCGTGGCCGTGGTGCGGGATTGGCTGGTTTTCCCCACGGTAACCTCGGTAATCACCCAAATGGACAAATAGAAGCCTCGTGGAGGCGGGCTGCAGGCTTCTTTTAAATGCCTGCAGCATGCCTCCCCCCCCCCCCCCCCCGTCGCTGACCGGAGACTCTATAGGGACTTATTCTCTTAGTAATGCCAACCTAATATTGGGATTGCATATATAAAAACACAGGGACAGGTTTCAGATAAGTATGTATCAGAATTATATATTAAAATTCTTTTCATCTAAATTGTTCAATTATACTTGCCCATTTAAGAATTTGACAATTTGCTTTCCCTTTTTAGCTTCCAGGTTCTAAAGCAATCCAGTCCCTGTCCACAAGGTTCAAGACAGATAACTCTCTCTTTCTTTCTCTCTCTCTTTGTCTCAGTGTGCACACTTCACTTAAAAATACCTCAGCTCCTTAACTTTCTTTTTATCGTAGGCTGGTTCTCAAATAGCATCATTCACCATTAACTCCACTGCTTCTCTCTTCTCAGAAGCTCACTTAGTCTCACACATTCACTCGGCTGTAAGTCTCCCTCCCAACTGTTAAAAACAGTTTTCTTTTTTACTGTAAACAGTGTTGCCTGCACATATTTCCCACTGTGACATGTGCAGCCAACCACCTGCATGCATTTTCCTCAACAATGTTTTCTAGCATACTTGCCTCTGCACTCAGTTTAACACTGTACAGCTTTAAATACTTTAAACACTGCACTTTATTTCTCTTCTAATATGCTACATTCTATCTACACACTCAGCCCCTAAAAAGATAACAGCTGTAATAATGAACCTTTTAGATTGCATTGTCTGTTAGAAGACCCAGCAGTACCATTTCAATACTGTAGTTGAGTTGAAACCCAGACATAGTGGGGATGGGACGACTTCCCTATGAAGAAAGACTAAGGAGGCTAGGGCTTTTCAGCTTGGAGAAGAGACGGCTGAGGGGAGACATGATAGAGGTATATAAAATAATGAGTGGAGTGGAACAGGTGGATGTGAAGCGTGTGTTCACGCTTTCCAAAAATACTAGGACTAGGGGGCATGTGATGAAACTACAGTGTAGTAAATTTAAAACAAATCAGAGAAAATGTTTCTTCACCCAACGCGTAATTAAACTCTGGAATTCGTTGCCGGAGTATGTGGTGAAGGCGGTTAGCTTGGCAGAGTTTAAAAAGGGGTTAGACGGTTTCCTAAAGGACAAGTCCATAAACCGCTACTAAATGGACTTGGGAAAATCCACAATTCCAGGAATAACATGTATAGAATGTTTGTACGTTTGGGAAGCTTGCCAGGTGCCCTTGGCCTGGATTGGCCGCTGTCGTAGACAGGATGCTGGGCTCAATGGACCCTTGGTCTTTTCCCAGTGTGGCATTACTTATGTACTTATGTACCTTGCATCTAATATTGAATGTTGTCAGAGGTAACCTTGAAGTTGGATCCCTACAGCTTCTTCTACAACCTTTTGTAAGAAATGGTAGATTACCCACCAGTCTGTAGTTTGAATAGGAAGAAGAATCTAATCTAGAACCCTTCAATGATGGAGAAAGCAAAATTTGTCCCATATGAGTCAGAAAGTTACCTTACAACAGTAGTTCGTTTATTAGGTAAGCGGTTCTGGTAAGAAAAATAGAAGGGGTTATTTTCATGAGCCTAGTAGGACGTGGGTCTAGAGGACAAGTGCCTTTAGTAAATTTTCTAACTGAATTTTTTTCCTCTCTTACTGTGGAAAAAAAATAGTTCTAAATATGATCTGCTGGACACCTAACTGTCCATCTGAGACATGATCCTGATCAATCATAACTGATTCATTTGAGGTTTTGATCTCCTTATTTAAGTCATTCTGAATCTTGGTAATTTTGTCTTGGAAATAAAATACGAAATTGGTGAACTCTAAGGGCCCTATTTACAAAGGTGCACTAGAATTTATAGCATACACTAAAAATTAACACGTGCTAACTGTGTAGACACCCATTATATTCCTCACGGGTGTCTACACGGTTAGCATGCACTAAAACACTAGTGCACCTTTGTAAACAGGGCCCTAAGTTTGGAATTTGTATTTTGCACAACCTGACAACTCCGCAATCTTAAAAAAAAAATTGGAGAATTTCCACTTACAATTATTTTAGTGAAGAAATATATCCTTTTCTGTTCCTGAATTAGTTTTTATATAAATAAATCTGTTATCGATATGCTTGTTTCGGTTCATCTGGTGGAATAACATAGTAACATGGAGGGGCATAATTGAACGGTGTCGGCGAAATAGCTGGCCAGCCATCTTCGGAGCCGTTGCCATAAGTGGGCGGAGCCAACCTTATTTTCGAAAAAGATGGCTGGCCATCTTTTTCTTTGCTAATACCGTTGGGCCCGGCCAAATGTCAGAGTTTGCTGGGTTTGGGATGGCCGGCATCGGTTTTCGGCATCCGATTTGTGTCGGAAGATGGCCGGGGATCTCTTTCGAAAATGAGCTGGATAGTATACTACATCAATGTTAACACAATGAGGGACACAATCGAAAGGGATGCCCAAGTTTTGCTGGGGACGTCCTTGCAAAACGTCCCGGTGGAGGGCCGGAGAAACCTGTATTATCGAAACAAGATGGACGTCCATCTTTTGTTTCGATAATATGGTTGGGGACGCCCAAGTCTTGACATTTAGGTCATCCTTAGAGATGGTCGTCCCTAGACTTGGTCGTTTCTGATTTTCGGCGATAATGGAAACCAAGGACGCCCATCTCAGAAACGACCAAATGCAAGCCCTTTGGTCGTGGGAGGAGCCAGCATTTGTAGTGCACTGGTCCTCCTCATATGCCAGGACACCAACCGGGCACCATAGGGGGCACTGCAGTGAACTTCATAAATTGCTTCCAGGTACATAGCTCCCTTACGTTGTGTGCTGAGCCCCCCAACCCCCCCCCCCCCAAAAAAAAAACCACTACCCACAACTGTACACCAACGTTGTTTCACGCACTCGGGGACTCTGATCATGGGGCGGTAGCAAACGCAGGTGCTATTATGGCGCTAACAGCCTCTAGCAATGGTGTTTGCTTCTGATCATCTCACTGTAAGGTCTTAGCTAAATGTGTATTCCAAATAACATCCTGTTGTGAAACTGTAATTGTCTTTTCATCCACATGCGGATAGTTGAAGGCCTCTAGGAAATTTTCAGCAGTCAGTTTTTGTTTTTTTTTTTTGTCTCTGATCTACTTCCAAACTTTGGGTGCCATTTGTTTCAGGTGGTCACTTAGGAAACATTGAATTAGAAAATGGTCTGACCATGATATGTAAACCACTGTGAATCTTTTTTGGAAAACAGGCAGTATATTATACTCCAATAGAATAGAATGTAACATTTTCCCTGCCTTCCAGTGAACTAGCCTAACTCTCAGTATGCCTTCAACCAACAAATCCTGTCTCATTTAAAACCTCTTTCCAGTAGGCATTCAGTCTTAAATATTGTAAAACCACCATTGGCTTGTTTCGTCCTTAGCTTTATCTATTGATATTTATGTAGAACTGGTTAGATTTTGAATGTAAATTTTGAGGGTTCTCATACTGGAATCCAATCATTTTTCTCTCTATTAGGGATGTGAATTCCTTAACATAGATTGGGTTCATTAGAGTGCCATAAAATAGTGCATGTGAAATCATTTTAATTAAGACAAGTCAAGTGGTCTCAAAAACCAAAGAAAGTGAAACCACAATTTTTTGTGAACATTTTATTAAAATTCTGGAGAATAGATTATCCAACACATGGCTGCAACAGGGGTATCAAATCAAACAGGTGAAATATTATTAGATCGGTTAATAAAGTAAAATAATGTACATTAAATTAGGAATTAACATGTACCATTAATTTGCATCCTTTCAAAAGTTCTAATATGTATTAAACTTTTGTATTAACCCTCATATATGAAATGAACTGAAGAATGTTTGAAAATAGGGAAAAATAGCTGAAAATTGCCTGAAAATAAACCAAGTATGTCTTTCCATGAACACCTCTGATTTCTATCATCTGTCTCACATTTGTCTTTATACATAGTAAAATAGTAAATAACGGCAGATAAAGACCTGAATGGTCCATCCAGTCTGTCCAACGGTCACACTCCTTATCAATTCATTATTAAACCAATAATGAATATGATATAAAATACTTGATCGTTGTTTTTCTTTGGCATTTCTGGGACATAGATCAAAGAAGTCTGCCTGGCACTTTCCTTAGCTTCCAACTACTGGAGTTGCCATTTAAGCCCACTCCAGCGAATCCTAACTCATCTTGTTCTTTGTAGGACACAGACCATAAAACTCTGCCTGGCACTGTCCTCACAATACAATTATCAGAGTTGCTGCCAAAGCTCTCTCCAGCCCATCATAAACTGGATTGCCATATTATGGGACACAGACCCTACAAGTCTGCCTGGCACCAACCATAGTTCTTCACAGCCGGAGTTGCCATCTAAGTATTAGTTGACAAATAAACACACGTACCCATTTAAGTTAAGTTTTTATAACATTCAGGGGCCCTTTTACTAAGCTGTGTAAGCGTCTACGCGCACCTAACACATGCCAAAATGGAGTTACTGCCTACCGCATGGATCTTGTGGTAATTTCACTTTGGCACGTGTCTGATACGCACGTCTGAAAAATATTTTTTTAATTTCGGGTGTGCATAATGGATGCACGCAAAGTGGCATTTGGTGCGCATAGGTCATTACCGCCTGGTTACCATGAGTCTTTACTGCTAAGTTAATGGCTGGCAGTAAAGTCTCAGACCCAAAATGGATGTACGGCAATTTCATTTTGCCGCACAACCATTATCGGCAAAAATATAAAAAGGCCTTTTTTACAGGCAAGCTAAAAAATGGATCAGTACGCACCCAAAACCCACGCCTACATTACCGCAAGCCAGTTTTCAGCACACCGTTGTAAAAGGACCCCTCATTTTCTAATTGGAAATCCTCTGTGTTCATGCTTTTTTGATTTCCGTCACTATTTTTGTCTCCACAACCTCCCTCGGGAGGGCATTCCATGCATCAACCACCCTCTTCATGAAAAAGAACTTCCTGACATTACTCCTAAGTCTACCACCCCACTCCCTCAGTTCATATCTTCCAGTTTTACCATTTTCCTTTCTCTGGAAAATATTTATTTATATATTAATATCTTTCAAGTATTTAAACTTAGGAGTGAAATGGCATGTCTCTATTTTGCTTTTTTCCTCTTTGCACAAAAATATCTCCTCAAATGGAATCGCCATAAAATCAGCTTTCAGTTAAACTATGTCAGATTAATATATTCAAACATTTATTCGGCCCACTTCCATAGAAAGCAGTAGAGAATTAATTAAACAAACAGAAATCTTTCATATGTTCATCAAGCTAGGTTTTCTTCCCTCGTAAAAATGGTTCATTTATGCTGTAGTCAGGAAAAACAAAATTCATGCATATTGCACTTTGGCATGAGTCAACAGTAGAAAGATTGTTTTGTTGTTGTCAAGTAAAAGTGAGTTTTATGGAAGCAGAATTTGCACTCAGTGACTACCCTAGTAGATCAAGAAGCATTATTGTTTATAGACATGTCAACTGCTTCAAAATGGGTTGACTGAACAATTTGACAAACCTGAAAAAAAAAACTTGTGAACCTGTTTTAAATTATTGTTCCAAATTTCACACTTTTGAAAATCAGAAGCAGTTGTTTTCAGACCTGCTCCATAGATTATGAATACTCCAAGTGCATATATTCAAATGTAATGGATTTTCCTTTCCAAATCTGATTGGAATATAAATGTTTTTACTGATATAAAATCTGTTTGATTTGACAGCTGTTCACATATCACCTTTCTGTATAGTGAATTAGAGGCTGACCGAGTTTCGGTTTCAGTTATGTTGCCAAAATGGTCCCAAATTCTTTTTCTGCCCAGTTTCGATTTCAGCAAAAAGGCTACCACCATGGTTTCGGTTTCAGACAAAGCTGACCAAATGTTTTCAATAGAAGCTGCCAATGTGTGCTTTGTCCTGTTTTTCTCCCCCCTCCCCCTCCCCTTCCCCTCCGAACAGGAGTTGTGTTTCCCCTCTGCCCAACTCTAGGTGCCACCCTTGGGCCTGTTTTACAATCCTTAGTGGACTAAGGGTATAGTCAGGGCAGGCATGATCCTCAGTCTCTCCTGCCCATGCTGGCTCTGCTCTCAAAATGACTCAAAATCTCATGAAACTGCCACAAGAGGTCACTGCAGCCATTTAGGGAAGTAGAGTTGACATGAGCAAGAACAACTGGGAATCACTCCTGCCTTGACTACCACTAGAACACCAAGGGATTGTAAGTAGTCTGGTGGAGGGGGAACAACTTTTTGCATTCTTTGTGTGTGTGTGTAGTATGATTGCAAGTAATGCAGGTATGACCTTGCTTTTGATACAAATGTTTAGCAGGAATTTAAATTTGTAAATATGGGATAAACTCCTTAGAAATTAGCCTCTCTGTGGATATGACATCAGCTGTTCCTCCAAATGTGGTGCAAAGTCAGCCATTATATTTAGTTTCAGTTTTTGTTAGCTGAGGTCCACGTGTGTAGACGTTATTGTGCTTGGAGGTAAAAATATGGTCTTTCATTTTTTAATTTATATATTGTGGCTTGGATAATTTTTGGATGATTCTAAAGAATTTCCAGGCTCTGTTGGGTATGATGAAGATGCAGTGTTTTTAATCAAAGCTGTGGCATGCAGAAGCTAGAATCTGTGAGAAAAGAACCTGCAATGATTCTTTTCAAGCACAATTACTGATAAGCTGGAAATAATATTATGATGTAATGAAGTTTATATATTAGAACATTTGAGAACTGTATTGCTCTTGATTTGTAACTTTTCAGAGCATATAGTCCTCGTATTCAGTGACATCAATGTTGTTTTTTATTCTGGATTGTGCATCAGGTATAGTGTCTGCAGTGTAGACCAGTGACTGTACTCCTTTACCTTATTTTAGTAAGAATTTATTTTATGCTTGTTCTTAATCAGTCTTATAACTAAATACAAAACGAGAAACATCTCAATGCTACTTTCTCTTGTTACTTGTGTGCAGTTTGGGTAAACATAAAAAGTTGATAATCTTAATTTTTTTTTAATACATTCTCACAAAGTTTCTGCCTCAGAGGATATTTAACTACATTTCCATTTACTTGGGAAACTCAGGCCAAGATGCACTAAAGTCATCATTAGAGCCTTACGTAAGTTACTTAGGTCAGACGAGGGCGGGCCAGGGAGGAAAGGAGGGAAGTCCGGAGAGGCAATCAGCTGTTGTTGCCGGTGCAGCGCCTTCACACAGAGGTGAGAGGCGCTGTGATGGCCCAGTGGCAGACGGGGGTGGGTGGAGGTGGGGCACGGCGGCGACGACCTCGGGGGGGGGCGGCGGGGGGACCACGGGGGGGGGCGGAGGATGACGGGGAAGCTGTCATTTCAAGGGAGGGAGGGAGGGGGACGGGGCTGCGGAAAGCTCTGATTTCAATGCAGGGGGGAGCGGCATACCATGGTAGGTGCAGTGGATGCCTGCAGTATCAGAGCCTGTGATTTGTTTTACAATACACTACAGTGAAGAGCGTCCATAAAGGACGCTCCTGACGAGCACTTGGTCATTTTTGCCCCCTCCCGATTTTATTTTTTTTACATTTTATAAGTTTTCCAAGCCCGCGCAGCCCCAATGAGAGGTACAGACCTCTCGTTAAAATTCCCAACGTTTTCCAGCATTAGGGCAAGTGGAAAAGCTTAGTGTATCTCATTTCAATAGGGTTTCTACACAATTTGCTCATCTGCATTCCATTTGCATTAGCTGCTACCGTCGTCAGAAAAAAGTATTTAGTGCATGCCAGGGTTTACTACTTGCTCGTTAATGGCTCGTAAAGTTTAGTGCATCTGGCCCTAAAGGTTGATAAGAAGTTTTTGTTATAGTGGCTCTGCCAATTGTGACCCAATGATTGCAGTTTCTGGGACTGGAGGTTAATAATCTACGGGTTTAGCAGAGGGCTGCCTACTGCAAGCTCCGACAATCCCCAGTGGGCCTCATTGTTTCACATTCACATAACCAAACTAGTTTTCGGCTTTGGCTGAAATTTTCACTAGCAGTTTTGGTTTCAGCTAAAACTGCAAAAACACTGTTTCAGTTGGCATCTATAGTGAATAAGTTAACAAATAAAATTAACAGTCTAGATAGGATTCATTATTCATTATCACCTACAAAGAACAGGCTAACATACTTATTTACACTTCTCTCATTATACCACTACAATGACTCATCTTCTTTCACATCTAGCAAATCAGAACAACATCCCAAGATGTTTCTTACACGTATTTATACAGCAAACTCCTTTAATACATTAGCATCATGATAGGACCCAAGAAATATGGATACCATATCCATCAGCATGAAATATGAGCTGTCATGTAAATGGTACTTTTATAAAGCATTTTACATTGTAAAGAATGTTTTATATGTGAGACAAGGCTCTTGTCAATTTGCATGGCATATGTGGAATTGAGATGGAGTTGAAATACACTCCTGTATTTTATATAAAAGATGAACGTTCACATATAGAAAACATACACACGTTTATACCTTCTTTGGAACAGTTGTACATTTATGCATGAGACTGTTTCTGGGTTTTTATTTTAAAAAGGCACACAGACCTTTGTTCTCTATATAAAATGCAAAACCAAACTTGGTCACACTTAAGGTGTTAAATGTAATAATGATAATAAAAAAAAATTACCTGAATATTCATCAATGTGTGTTACGAAAATATTTATGGACCATCAAATAAGAAATCCTGCCTAATTACTTAAAAGAGAGAATTTCAAAATAATTATAGGTCCTCCAAGAGAAGTGAAAATGATAATTGGAATATGTAAATAAATCAAATATTATTTGTTCAAACCAACTTGTAAATAAAGAGAAAATAAACATAGTGGGAAAATGTGGGATACAAATGCAATAAATAATAAAAAAATAAATAAATTACTGAAATGCAATTAATGGAAAAGTGTTCAAAGACAACATCTTCTATCAGCTTACAAGCATGCCATGTATAAAACTCACAGAAGTGCCATTGCAATTGCCATATATCAGGGCTCTCACTGAAAAGTAAAACAAAAATGTTTACTTAGGTTACTCTTAAATGTAATGTTAAAGAATTATTTTTCCATACTTTAGCTCCAGTCCAATGTATTTCAGTTGATCACTCCCATTATTCAAAATGGCAGCTGGAGAAAACTACTAACTTCAAAGCAATTCAGCCTGTCAGAGGACCAATCGAAATCAGCAACAGCAAAAAATCAATCAGAGTAAAGAGAGCCATTCAAGTTCTTCATTTAAACCCCCAGGCTAAAGTGAATTTAAAGTATAGATCCAGTATTGTGCAAGATATACTAGTTGGGAATTCTGATTTTCACCAAGCAGAGATGTTGAGACATTATTTTGGCAGCAGCATAGTGCTTGAAACTTACCTGCCTTTGATGTTTTGTATAGTGGTCTCTACGTATACAGGCTTCACTCATTTAATCAGTCTGTAAGGTGCAACTGCCATTGCACTGACTCCTAATAGAATATTCTTACAGATGTGATATCCTATGTACACAAGTCAATGCTGAACCATTTGGCCCCCAGTACAAGGGTGACACATCAGATATATGGTCACATTATTTATTTTTTTTTAAATCTATTTACTGCCTTTTTGAAGGAATTCACTCAAGGGGGTGTAAAATAAGAATAAATCAAACATGAGCAATAGACAATTACAGCAGTATAAATGTTCAAATAGCAATACAAAGTATGACGTGGTATACTACTTACAATGTCAACACAATGTGTAATAGAACATTTTAATTGACAGGGTAGAGTATAATCAAAGATGGAACCTATAGATAGGTAAGAGAGTAGAAAGCAAGGTGACTAACAGGCTTATTTTCGAAAGAGAAGGGAGCCCATCTTTCAACACAAATCGGGAGACGGGCATCCTTCTCCCAGGGTCACCCAAATCGGCATAATCGAAAGCCAATTTTGGGCGTCCTCAACTGTTTTCCGTCACGGGGACGACCAAAATCCATGGGGGCGTGTCGGAGGCATAGCGAAGGCGGGACTGGGGCGTACTTAACACATGGGCATCCTCGGCCAATAATGGAAAAAAGAAGGGCGTCCCTGATGAGCACTTGGCCGACTTTACTTGGTCTCATTCTAATGCTTCCATATACAAAGGAACAATAATCACATGGCTGTCCAATAATTGCCTTGTATATAGCATACAACTGAATGAGCTGTATTAAGTAAAATCTGATATTATTGCATGAATATTTACTCTCCAATCATGTTACAGAAATAAATCATGAACTTTATTTTAGCATGGAAATATACAATACATTGAGGGTGTAAGTGGGGCAATCAGGCAAGGTAGCTGAAATATAATGTTTTTCAGAAACTTTTTGGCAAATTGTGAACCTCAGGAAAAAGACACTAAGCATTGAAAAACTGAACTATTTTATTTTTATTTTTTCATAATCAATTGCTATCTAAATGACCTTTTCAAAACAGCATACACAATACTTATTTCCATTAGGGTAATTGTCTTAAAATAGAAAAAAAAAAGATTAAAACAATTAGATAGTCTTTTACAAAACAGCGGTAAGCCCAGTATGAGTTTACTACTCGCTAAAACAGAACTACTGCCGACCCAACGCTGCCGTCGGTAGAAGCTCTGGCTAGAGCACGCGCCATTTCTGGTGATCTATGAAATTATTTTTCCCTAGTGCGTCACTACCTAGTGGTAATTGGGCATCACCAGTTATTATTATTATTATTATTATTATTTATTGCATTTGTATCCCACATTTTCCCACCTATTTGCAGGCTCAATGTGGCTTACAGAGTTTTGTTATGACATAGTCATTCCAGGTTATCAGATACAATTGGTAACTTGTTAGTCAAATTTATAACAGGAAAATAAGCAGAAAAAAACAATCCAAAAGTACAAGGAGACCTTGCATTCACAGGTAATGACAAAATGCTATATGGGAGAATTTTATTTTACATTTTTATTTTGTTCAAAAATGTATATTCCTCACAATCTACTATAAATGGGGGTGGGGGAGGCAGACAAACTACAAAATAAGTGGTCATAGCCTTAACTGCCTTAAGTATTTCCCTACTGAGTGATTGATTCCAACAAATCTTAACCTTCAAGTTATTGCTGGATCAAGAACTCCAGGTGAGACGGGTCACTGAATATATACTCCCTTCATTGAAAAGTAATCAAACATCTCCTTGGTTAATTAAGCAAGAAGGGCATTCCCAATGCCACAGCCTAAGGGGCATAGCAGTAAGAACCACTTCCTTACCTCCTGCATCTGAGGTGAAATATAAAAAAAATGTGTAAATTCTGTGAGAATGAAAATTAACCGCACACTCTCTGAAAAATAATTTCAAAACAAAGTCCTTATCAGAAAGACATGAAAAAGTAGACACAATTGTACCATGATATGATGCCTCCTGATGTGAGGTTTCCAAAATTTCTGTTATTCCCCTACTCAGGATATGAAGTCAATAGAAAGTATTTTAACAGTAACACTCTCAATGCATATTAGTATGCTATAACCAAGGGCTTAGCCAGACTTTGGCGGGAGGGGGGTCTAGATCCCAAGGTGAGGGGGCATATTTTAGCCCCCTCCCGGCGGCGCCACCCCTCCCCTGTCCCTTTCGCCCCTCCCTTCCCACCTCTACCAACCTTCCCCCACCACCGCCAGGTACCTTTGCTGGTGGGGGTCTCAAACCCCCGCCAGTCGAAGTCCCTTTCAGCACCGGTCTCAGAGTCTGGCGTGTTCGCTGATCTGGATTCTGCATGTTCCTACATTGCACATTAACCATGTATGCAGGTTAACCGTATCCACACCTACAATACCCTACAATAGGTGCCTACATGGTTATTGCGCGCTAATTGTAGGTGCGTTAAAAATGCTAACGCCTTAGTAAACAGGGCCCTTTGTTAAGGGACCATTTTAGTAAATCACATTAAGGGGTCCTTTTACCAAGGTGCGCCAACAAATTTAGTATGCATTAACATTGAACGTACACTAAATTCTAAGATGTCCATTATATTCCAATGGCCATCTTAGCATTTAGGGCACACTAATTATTAGCGTGCGCTAAATCCATTAGCACACCTTAGTAAAAGGACCCCTTAGTGTTAATGTGTGCTTTAATGTGGAGGAATAAAAAGTTCACACTGCAAAATACGTTAAAGAATTTTGCTGGAATTTGTCTGTTATTGTTTTTTGGTTGGAAGCATGTTATGGGTGGGGAATTGGCATGGAACATTCGCATTAGAGTGCGCTAAAAGGGTTAGGGCTCCTTTTACTAAGGTGTGATAAACACTAGTATGTGCTTACCACTGTTTTAAAGGGCTTGTTTCGGGACTGAAACCTGGTGTAAATCCTGACACATAAGTTAAACGTGTGTCCCTGGTATTCAGTAATACTGTTCCCATCTTTGTTTATTTTTAAAACTTCTAACCCATTTACAACCTAAGTGGCTACCTTAAAAACATACTAAAACCCACTTTAGTGAATGTCCCTGTTTCGCCCATTCCTCTCCCATGGCCATGCCCCATTTTCAGGTGCTTACTACAAGGTTCATGCAAATCTTTATAGAATGCTACTACTACTACTACTTATCACTTCTATAGCGCTACAAGGCATATGTAGTGCTGTACTGGCATTATGTGACTCAGCCAACTTAGGGCCTCGTTTACTAAACCACACAGGAAACAGGACGAAGCCCTTAAGAATTGAATGGGCTACTTCTCATTTGCTGCACTGGGAATTGCTAGAGTGGCTTAGTAAAAGAGGCCCTTAGTTGCATATAGCATGCAATTTTGTGCATGGAAATTTGTGCACCATTTTTCAGAATCCTCCACTCAGTGTGCAGGAAAGTCCTGCATTAAAAATTCACAGAGCCCATTTCTTAACACTTTTTAGTAAAAGGGCCCTTTAATTTCTTATACTGCCTGCAAGCTACCCAAGTTGTTTTCATTCAGGTATTTTTCTGTCTTTAGAAGGCTCACAGTTTAGGGGTCTGCTTTTCTAAACTGTGCTAGTAGTTTAATGTGCCTTTACACAGATCTTTCATGTACGCTAAACTCATTTTTAGCATGACTGTACAATAGACTTTTTTTTCTAATTATTGAATTTGAGGTCATGCTTTAATGTTAGTATTAACGCACAGTCATTTTACAAAATGAATGCCCAAGCTGCCCATGCTTCCAGGTTGCTGCCGAACTCCTTACCTCCTCCTGTGCTAGCCATGAGAAATGAGTGCTGCATGGGTGCTGTAAGCACAGGCCAGCACTGAAGTGCTGTTGTGTCCCTTCCTCCTCTGAAAGGAAGGGATGGGTAGCACTTCAGCACAGCCCTGTATTTGCAGGGCCCACACAGTTCTCAATCCTTTTAAATCGGGGCCAGCGCAGAAGGAGGTAAGGAGTGGCAGTGGCAGGAGGAAGGCTTTTGCATCTGCTGGAACCATTGCAACACCTCCCCAATCTCTGCCACCTAGTGGCATGACCAGCCCTGAAGACAGATTGCAGCAATAGCCTGGTGGGAATCAGGATCCTCTATCAAAGTAGGGATTCCAGGTCTGAAGAATAACAGAAGCATAGTGCAGAATTGATGGGGGTCAATATTCAAAAATTATTTAACTGGGCAGGAGATGCTTGTGCCTGGTTAATCATACTGGCTGGCCAAATCACTAAGATTAATTGACGTTAAACCAGAATATTAGCACTATCCATGGTTCGCTGCAGCTGCAGGTTACTTCCTGTTCCGGGGCAGAGGGATTTGCAGTGAACCAGCGAAGTTAGTGTAGCGAACTCGGAGCCCACAGGCGCGTGCCGCGGCACCCCCCCCCAGCGGCGTGCACCCAGGGGGAGTCATTTCATTGGGGGGGAGGTGTCATTTTGCGGGGGGGGGGGGGGCGCATCAGCGAGCCGCCCCGGGTGTCATCGAGGGTAGGAATGCCACTGGTCTGCAAATAATGCAGTCCTAACCATGCCCAATTAGCTGTCTGGGTGTGGCACTGAATATCTAAAATAGCTGAATAGCTTCCAGGTACTTCCAAACCTCCAGATATTCAGTGTTGGCACCATCACTGTAGTTTAGGGGTCCTTTTACTAAGCTGCGTAAGCACTTATGTGCGCCCAACGTGCATCAATTCTGAGTTACCGCCAAGCTACCGCGTGGCCTGGGCAGTAATTTCAGACACGCCGTGTGGTCAGTAATGGGCATTTTGATGTGTGATGACCGTTACCGCCTTGTTAACACCTGAGAATTTACCGCTAAGTCAATGGCTGGCAGTAAGGTCTCAGACCCAACATGGACGTGCACCAATTTTTGCTATGCCACATGTCCATTTATGCCCCCCCCCCCCCCCCAAAAAAAAGGCATTTTTTTTTTTACAGGTGTGCTGAACAATGATTCTGCACATGGCCAAAACCCGTGCCTGAATTACTGTAGGCCATTTTTCAGCGCACCTTAGTAAGTGATTCACATGGTAAATTTTTGTGTTGCTGCAGCCAGGAATATCACACATTCCTAGCCGTAGCAATGCAAAGATAGTGGACTCCAAGTTGGGCCTATGCAAGATTCTTACCTCAATCCCCTTTTAAACTCTCAGCCCTGATCCCTTTTATCAAGACCTCCAATCCCCTGATCCTTTTTGGAAACATCCCACTCCCTTGATGGCAATTAGCAAAACCTTCCCTAGCTCCCACATACTCCCTTTTTTTGGCAGCCTGACCGCTATAGTCTACTGTAGAGAGACTGAGGTGACGGGCAAGAACACCCAGGGTGCTGGAGTGATTTGCATGGTGGGGGGATCTTGCTAAAGGAGAGATTTTTGTTTTAAGTAGATTAGAGTGGGAAGTTTTGCTATGAAACTTGTGAGATTTTTTTTTTTCAAAGGGAATTGTGAATGGGGAGTGTTATGTCAAGCACCATCCTTTTAAGTTTCTCCTCGGTAACATCAGGCCATGTGTTAATGTTTCTAGCGAGAAAATAAAACAGCACCTCAAGGATGGCATTATGTTTACCAGGAATATCACAACTTGCAAGGTTAAATGCAAGCTGCAACATTCATTGTGCATAGTAACAAGCTGATTTGTATATATCTCCATTGCACTAAAACAAGATTAAATACAAGCTGCATTATTCATTTTGCATAATAATTAGCAGCTTTTAATACATTTCCATTGCACTAAAGCATTTTATTTTAAGGGCAAATAATACCAATTAACACCCATCATTTGGCAAATAATGCATTGTTCTGCTAATGTACATTAGCAACTTTCCCTCTGTGTATGTATGTTTGTCTGTGTGCTGCACTAAAGTTATACAGATTGTTCTACAGAAATCAGACTATCACTGCTGTTTAGTTTGATGTAGCGCCCAGGTTTTTCCTTCACGTCACCTTCGCACTATCTAGTTAGTGCCAAGGTAGTCTGTAATAATTTGAGCAGCACTATCTAGTCAGTGCCACCCAAAATCAGTAGACAGGGATGGCTTTGGACAGTTAATCAGTAATAACTGCTGTTATCCACATCATTGTCTCTGAATGTTGGGCTACATTTTTCCATCTTTCCAAGGAGATGGTTTTGCCATAGCTGACAAGGGACTTCTCTAATAAGCTATCTGTAGGTTCTCATTTCTGGTGAGAAACCCAATATATCATCAAGATTTACCACCATGTATTGTGAAAGATGGTCTTGGAAAACAAAAGCTCGGAAGACAACTGCAGCACTGCAGAGGCTGAATGGTTTCATTATGCATTCAAAGTAGCCATGTTTGGTAAGTGCTTATCTCCTTGTCTGATCTGAACAAGACTCTAGATGCCATGAAGGTCCAGCTTAATTAATTTATTGATATCTCAGAACCTATCAAACTGCTTTAAGATTAATGGCAAGGTATAACTGTTCTTCATAATGATTTTATTAAAACTTCAACAGTTTAAGTTTTAATAGTTGATGTTATAGTTGATTTAATGCCTGAAGAATCAATCTTTCATTTCTACAAAAATATAACCCTGCACAATTGAGGGATTTAAAAGGGTGAAGGAAGCCCTTTATTCTGACATGGTCTTGTCACCAGATAAATGCATACAACCATGAGGTGGAATCATTCAGGGAGCTGTTCAATGGTACAGTTGTATTCAAGGTGCCTAGGAAGGGTATTGACCTGCTTCTTACTTAAAACATTAGAACATTATTAATTTTGCAAAGAGATCCAGGACTAATTCCACCAGCATACCCAATGTGGAGGACAAGAGGATAGTGTCAGGAACTCATAACAAAAAACAGGAGGGA
Organism: Microcaecilia unicolor; assembly: GCF_901765095.1. Lineage (NCBI taxonomy): Eukaryota > Metazoa > Chordata > Amphibia > Gymnophiona > Siphonopidae > Microcaecilia > Microcaecilia unicolor. The sequence goes on from NC_044037.1 coordinate 38,760,801, forward strand.
CACAAGGAAAGAATTTTGATGTTTCTGACTGCCAATAAGAGGATCAGGCTCCTGGAACCATATGAACATAAGAATAGCCATTCTGGGTAAGACCAATCGTCCATCTAGCCCAGTATCCTATTTCCAACTATCCCCAATGGCTTCCCCCATGTCTATCTCATAAGTACATAAGTAATGCCACACTGGGAAAAGACCAAGGGTCCATCGAGCCCAGCATCCTGTCCACGATAGCGGCCAATCCAGGCCAAGGGCACCTGGCAAGCTTCCCAAACATACAAACATTCTATACATGTTATTCCTGGAATTGTGGATTTTTCCCAAGTCCATTTAGTAGCTGTTTATGGACTTGTCCTTTAGGAAACCATCTAACCCCCTTTTAAACTCTGCCAAGCTAACCGCCTTCACCACGTTCTCTGGCAACAAATTCCAGAGTTTAATTATGCATTGGGTGAAGAAACATTTTCTCCGATTTGTTTTAAATTTACTACACTGTAGTTTCATCGCATGCCCACTAGTCCTAGTATTTTTGGAAAGCGTGAACAGACGCTTCACATCCACCTGTTCCACTCCACTCATTATTTTATATACCTCTATCATGTCTCCCCTCAGCAGTCTCTTCTCCAAGCTGAAAAGCCCTAGCCTCCTTAGTCTTTCTTCATAGGGAAGTCGTCCCATCCCTACTATCATTTTAGTCGCCCTTCACTGCACTTTTTCCAATTCCACTATATCTGTCTTGAGATGCGGCGACCAGAATTGAACACAATACTCAAGGTGCGGTCGCACCATGGAGCGTTATAACGGCATTATAACATCCTCACACCTGTTTGCCATACCTTTCCTAATAATACCCAACATTCTATTCGCTATCCGAGCCGCAGCAGCACACTGGGCAGGTTTCAGTGTATCATCGATGACGACACCCAGATCCCTTTCTTGGTCCGTAACTCCTAATGTGGAACCTTGCATGATGTAGCTATAATTCGAGTTCCTTTTCCCCACATGCATCACCTTGCACTTGCTCACATTAAATGTCATCTGCCATTTAGCCGCCCAGTCTTCCAGTCTCGTAAGATCCTTCTGTAATTTTTCACAATCCTGTTGCAAGTTAACGACTTTGAATAACTTTGTGTCATCAGCAAATTTAATTACCTCGCTAGTTACTCCCATCTCTAAATCATTTATAAATATATTAAAAAGCAGCAGTCCTAGCATAGACCCCTGAGGAACCCCACTAACTACCCTTCTCTATTGTGAATACTGCCCATTTAACCCCACTCTCTGTTTCCTATCCTTCAACCAGTTTTTAATCCACAATAGGACTTTTCCTCCTATCCCATGACCCTCCAATTTCCTCTGTAGCCTTTCATGAGGTACATTGTCGAACGTCTTTTGAAAATCCAGATACACAATATCAACAACAGACTATGTATTTTTCCTCCAGGAATTGACCAAAACCTATTTTAAACCCAGATGCGCTAACCATCAATATCACATCCTCTGGCAACGAGTTCCAGAGCTTAACTATTCTTTGAGTGAAAAGAATATTTCTATCCATTTATTTTAAAACTATTTCCATGTAATTTCATTGAGTGTCCCTTATAAGAGTGAAAAATTAATTCACTTTTACCCATTCTACACCATTCAGGATTTTCTAGACCTCAATCATATCCCCCCTCACCGTCTCTTTTCCAAGCTGAAGAACCCTAACCTCTTTAGCCTTTCCTCATATGAGAATAGTTCCATCTGCTTTATCATTTTGGTCACCCTTCTTTGAACCTTTTCTAATTCTGCTATATCTTTTTTTAGATAAGGTGACCAGAATTGAATGCAATACTCAAGGTAAGGTCATGCCATGGAGTGATACAAAGGCATTATAATATTTTTGGTCTTATTTTGCATCCCTTTCTTAATAATTCCTAGCATCTTGTTTGCTTTTTTGGCTGCTGCCACACGCTGGGCAGAAGATTTCAGTGTATTGTCTACAGTGACACCTAGATCTTTTCTTGAATTCTGACTCCTAAAGTGGACCCTAGCATCAGGTAACTATGGTTTGGATTATTCTTCCCAGAGTGGAGGAGTGGCCTAGTGGTTAGGGTGGTGGACTTTGGTCCTGGGGAACTTAGGAACTGAGTTTGATTCCCACTTCAGGCACAGGCAGCTCCTTGTGACTCTGGGCAAGTCACTTAACCCTCCATTGACCCACGTAAGCCACATTGAGCCTGCCATGAGTGGGGATGGTCAGGGTAAAAATGTGCATCGCTTTGCATTTGCCTGCATTAAATTTCATCTGCCATTTGAATGCCCAGTCTTCCAGTTTCCTAAGGTGTTCCTGCAATTTTTCACAGTCTGCTTGTGTTTTGACAACTTTGAATAGTTTTGTCTCATCTGTAAAAATGTAATAATCTCACTCATTGTTCCAATTTCTAGATCACTTATAAATATGTTAAGTAGCAGTGGTCCCAGTACAGATCCTTGCAGCACTCCACTATTCCCTCCTCCATTGAGAAAAATATTTTCTGTCCAAATTATCCTATCCCATGACTTTTTAATTCTCTCAGGAGTCTCTCATGAGCAACTTTGTCAAAAGCTTTCTGAAAATCTAGATACGCTATATCATCTGGCTCACCTTTATCCACATGTTTATTCATGCATTCAAAGAAATGAAGCAAATTGGTCAGGCAAGACTTCTCTTGTCTGAACCCATACTGAATTTGTCTCATTAAACCATGTTTTCCGATGTGTTTTTAAATTTTATTCTTTATAATAGTTTCCACTATTTTGCCTGGCACTGAAGTCATACTTACTGGTCTGTATTTTCCCTAGATCACCCCTGGAACCCTTTTTAAAAATTGGCTTTACATTGGCCACCTTCCAATCTTCAGGTACTACATATGATTTTAATGATGGGTTACAGATCACTAACAGCAAATCGAAAATTTCATGAGCCAAGGTGATTTAAAAAAAGACTGCACATGACAGAATCTCAAGGACCCATGAAGAAATGTTCTCCAAATACTAGGTGTCAGCAGTTAATCTCACATCCACCATGACCTTCTATATGCCTCCATGTATGAGGGATTTAGTTTAAGCAGTATTCTGTGCAGGTGAACAAAACCTTGGCTAATAAAGTTGCCAAAAACTCTTGATTGAATTAGAGCAGATGGTTTCAATGTATCTGAAGATCAACACATTAAGCTAGAAACAAAGGGGCACATTTTCAAAAGAAAAACATTTCTCCAAAATGTCATAAAGCAGCAGATGGACTTTTTCCTTGAAAACCATCTAAGTTGTGATTTTTGAAACTTGGACAAGTTTAAAATCTGGACACTTTTTCAGCGATACTGGAACAGGAAAAAAAAGGTTCAGAGTAAAAAATAAGTAAATTTTTATCTAGACTTGTTTCAGTCAGAACAAAGTCAGAAAAAGGTGCCCTAACTGACCATCTGACCACTGGAGGGATTAAGGCATGACCCCCCCCCCTATATCCCCCAGTGGCCACTGACTCCTTCCCACCCCCTAAAGATTTGACAGTGACAGAAGCCAGGCTGTAGAGCAGCTTGAGATATGGCTAAGAAAGCAGCAAGCAAGTGAATGGAGTAGCCTAGTGGTCAGTGTAGTGGGCAGTGAACAACAGAAACAGGTTCAATTCCCACTTTAACTCTAATTTCAGTACAAATATGTGAGCCCTCCTGGAACACAGAAATACCTCCTCTACTCAAATATATAAGCTGATTCAAGGTAGTTTCCAAGAGTATGTCAGACAGCTGAAGTCAAAGAAATGACTTTGACTTCGGCTGTCTGACATACACTTGGAGACTACCTTGAAACAGCGTTGTAACGCGAAACATGGATCTATGTCAGTAACATCCGGTCTCCAGCACTAAGAACCTAGTAAAAGCTAAGTACTACTTTGAAAGTGCTATATGAAATAAGTTACACATATATATATAACTGAAATATTGAAAATTAAAATGCTACAAATGCTAAAAAAATACTGAAAAATATAAAGAGGAGCACCCTAGGATTGATGAGGATTGCGTTACTACCCTTGATAGACATATGTGTGGCTCATTCTAACCAAATTAGGGGAATGTACGCTGATCTGATAGATCCTGCTATGACTCCTTAACTCAATTGACCTTTGAATAATTAGGTGAATGTGAATATAATGAAGCAGAGTGTATGTTAAGTTATTAGATTCTATATATGGCATCAAAAACATTAGTACCTAAAAGAGCACTATTTTATAAGCTGTGCTTAAAGTTAGGTACAGTTTATAGAATAACACTTATTGCCAGGAATTGCACCTTACTTTAGGCATGGCCATTTTTACCAACTGAAATGTGGTTCAATTGTATGTGCCTACATTAGACAATTATCCCCATTAATCTATAACAATGTGCATTAATTTTAAGAAAGCCCCCATTCTTTCCATGCCCCTCCCATTTCTTTGTCCCATTTTTCAAATCATGTGTAAAATGTAGCCATAGATCCTGTGCCTAAAGTTATGTGTGTATACATCAATTAAACTTAATTAGTGGCTATAGTTGTTAAAAAGCCAATTATTGGCACTAATTCACTTGTTATTTAATTATATTACATGCACAAATTGGACACACCCAAATTTGCACGTATAAGGTTTTGGTGACTTTTACAGAGTGGGTCTTTTACAAAGGCATGGTAGCATTTTTAGCATGCACTAATGATTAACATGTGCTAAATGCTTGAGACATCCATAGAGATATATGGACTTCTCCAGCGTTTAGTGCACACTTATCTTTAGTGTGTGCTAAAAATACTAGTGCGTCTTTGAAAAAGGCCCACAGAATTAGGGGAAAAGCACACGTATATGTGTGTTTAGGTAAAATATGCCTATAAATAGTGACACTACCTGGTGCACTAATCACACTCCATCCCATAACATGGTCACACATGGATCACATAGAAGTGCATCCCTTCTTGTCACCCTTCATACTTTTACACTCATAACCTCTGGGATAATGTTATAAAAGCTCTTTTACACACCCAAAAAGGCTTTTAAAAATGAAAATTCCTTTATAAAATTACCCCATAGTGACATGCAGCCAAAATATTTGGGCTCCGTTTACTAAGCTGTGTTATAGGCACATATACATTTTAGCTAAACATTAGCACACGCTAATGCCAGAGAAACCCATAAGAATATAATGGGTGTCTCTATCATTAGCACATATACATTTTAGTACGTCTATAGCACGGTTTAGCAATTGGGGTCCTATGTGTTTGGCAGGATGAGAAATTTAAAAGAAGTATTTAAATGGCAACCATCCCATGCTGACCACAAGTACTTTTGAAAATATTTTTAATAATTGTCTGGTTTCTCAAGAATTTTCTGACATGTCTACTTTAAAAGATATGCTAATAACCATATCAACTCTTAACTAAGCTATAAAGAATGATTTGAAAACTCATGAGAAAATATAGACATTCTGTCATCTTAAATTATATTGTTGACTTGTTTTCTATAGTTTTTATTCATGCTGAAATTTGTGATCAGATTAATTTTTGGCTTTCATCCTGATAAAATAATTTGCCCATAAGCTTTCCAAAAATTTAATTAAATTGGCAGCTTAGTTGTCTCATGGTCCATTTTGAATACACAAAACACATTTTTGTGAGATTTAAACTAGGCCAACACTTCAGTTTGGCTTCTATTGCCCTCTGCCAAAATTTTGATTATGGAGCCTACCAAAACATTTCATTATTAATTTTTCAATATGTGAATTACATGCTTGAACAGAAGAGAGCGGCCTGTGCCCAAGTTAAATTTTGTTCTGAGAGCATGTTAGAAGTTTAATTGCAGTGTTTTACATATTGAAGCTGATGTATCATTGAAACTGATGTAGCATTGTACAGTAATCCAACTGGCTAACAAACAGGGTAAGAACAAGAATGAGGAGAGATGACTTGTCTAGACTAATTGGAATGTCCATATATTCCAGAAAATATGTCTTAACCAATGAAGATATCTGTAGCTCAAAGGAAAGACATGGATCTAGATAACAATCTAGAATTTTCAACTAAGGTTCTAAAGGAACCACGTGACCCAAAAGAATCAGAGAAAGAGTAGAAATTGACACTTGTCCAGTAATCCACATTGCTTTAGATCTAATAGGATTAAGTTTAATATGTCTTGATTCTAACCATGAGGTTACTAAGGACAGACAGTGATTAAGGGGTAATAAATCTAAATGATTAGAGTCAATGAAAGCTATCAACTGAATATCATTGGCAAAGAAATGTCCACTAATTCCTAAGGGTTGGACCAGGAGTGCCAATGGAGTAACAGGTAAGTTGAATAAAGATTGGCAGGATGGTGAATATGGATTGGATGAAATAACATCCTGTAGGAATTGTTGGAAAGACTGGAGCCATGGCAGCACAACATCCCAAATACCAAATTTGCTCAGATTGGTTAAACAAGTAGGTTGGGATCAACCAGCCTGAAGGCTGATACTAAATCTAGAGCAGAAGTTCACAACTTAGTCCTCAGCATTGAGATACACCCAACCAGTCAGGTTTTCAGAATACCCACAATGAATATGCATGAGATAAATTTGCATGTACTACCTCCATTGTATGCAAATCTATATTGTGCATATTTATTGTGAGTATCCTGAGAACCTGAGCGGTTGGGTGTGTCCCAAGGACTGGGTTGAGAACCCTTGGTCTATAAATACACATTTTGTTTAACAAAGTGTAGCATTTTAAAACCACTGCTCCTTCTGATTTGGGAAGACATTCACATGCAGTCCTGCACCTATTTAACAAGGGGCTGTGCATTTGGAACAGCCTCTTGTAAATCACTATGGGGATACTCTACATCCTGACCTATATGTGTGATTTCCTCTTTCCCATGTTAGGGACAGTGCTGGCAGCCACCCAAGTTGTAAAAACGTTTGGTGGGGAAGCAGTCTTAGGCTGGCAGGAACTTGGGGATTCATGCCAGCCACGCTAAGGGAGATGAAATTTTGGGTGGGCCTGAGCACTTGTTTATATGTGGAAAGTACTTTTATAAAATTGCCACCCTACATGCAGGTAAAAATATGCACAGATGTGTATTGTGTTCTTCTGATATCTCGGGGGGGGGGGGGGGAGGCATTTCTGGGGGAGTGGGGAAGTTGGAACTGTGCACATCTTTGGAATTTTCAAAAGTATGCAAATGTTTTCAGTCTGAAGACGTATCTGCAACACTTAACAGGTATAAGTGTGTGTGGTTACTTTATCTGGAATAATTTTCAAAGAGAAAGGTAATATTAATTATTTTGTGAAAATTCTGCAAAGTGCAAAGTGATATCACCAATGCCTGGAATCCCACAAAATACTTAAAAGATATAAATAATGAACACACATGTCTCAACACAAAGGAAGATCGCGACATGAGGCCATACCACAACCTCCCTTAAAAACACTTCCTTTATGTGGAGCCAAAGCAAAATGGATACAGTTGGTATATACTGTACCGTATAGAGTAGGATTTTCTTTTTGGAGTTGTAACGGGTACTTGATGTGATCCAAGCTAGTACCTGTCAAAAGCAGGGTGCTGCACTTAATGGACCATTAGATTTAGGATGGAATATTATATATGCTCATGGAAAATTTCTTCTCAAGAAAGGTGCTGGATACATGCAGCAGTCTAGTTAATATAATAGAGGCCAAACCACAACAGAAATCAGGAATCATAATATAAGCACAGAGGATCCTTCAACATGAGAAAGTAAAGGTTAAAACCAATTGTCAGAGTCTGCAGTATTATTTCAGAAATGAGCAGGCAAGACATACTGTACGATAGCAGCTACAGTCTATTTTGATGGATATCATATTTATGTCTACTTCAATCACTGTCAATGCCGAGATTCTCTACTGCTTAAGAACATAACTGATTTTCTCATTCCTAGTTCTCCTGCTGCTCTTCACTTAGCACAGAAGAACATAAGAGTAGCCATACTGGTTCAGACCAATGGTCCATCTAGCCCAGTGTCCTGCTTCCAACAGTGGCCAATCCAGGTCACCAGTACCTGGCAGAAACCCAGATAGTAGCAACATTCCATGCTACCAATCCCAGGGCAAGCAGTGGCATCCCCATTTCTATCTCAGTAGCAGGCTATGGACATTTCCTCCAGGGAAACCAGTGGTGTACCTAGGGCCGGGACAGTGGGGGTGGTCCGCCCCGGGTGCATGCTGCAAGGGGGTGCGGGGAGCAGCCGTGTGGCTGTCAGCTCCATCTGTTCCCTGCTCCATCTGAGTTACTTCCGGTTCTGTGGCAGGGAACCGGCAGAGCTGACAACTGCGCGACTGCACCCTCAGGAGGTGATGTGCGGGGGTGGGTGGAGGTGATGTACCAGGGGTGATGCACTGGGGTGGGGTGGGGGGGGGCGCAGCAGCAATCCTCCCCAGGTGGCAGCAGACTGGAATGGCACTGAGGGAAACCTTTTTTAAACCTGATACACTAGCTGGTAATGAGTTCCAGAGTTTAACTATTCATTGAGCGAAAAAAAAAAAAAAATTCTTCTTATTTGTTTTAAAAGTATTTCCATATAACTTAATTGTGTGTCCCCTAATCTTTGTACTTTTTGAAAGAGTAAAAAATCGATTCACTTCTACTTGATCTATACCACTCAGGATTTTGTAGAGGTCAATCATATTTCCTGTCAGCTGTCTCTTTTCCAAGCTGACGAGTCCTAACCTCCTTAGCCTTACCTCATATGAGAGAAGTTCTGTCCCCTTTATCATTTTGGTTGCTCTTCTTTGAACCTTTTCTAATTTCGCTATATCTTTTTTGAGATATGGCAACCAGAATTGAATGCAATACTCAAGGTGAGGTTGTTGACTGCCTAGGTGGTCCCTAGCATCAAGTATCTATGATTCAAATTATTCTTCCCAATAGGCATCACATCACATTTGTCCACATTAAGAGGGACATTTTTCATATGATATCTAAATCTGACTTTGGACATTTTGCAGATTTTTTAACCTGAAAAAGAACTATTTTTTTAAAATGTCATTTGCTGTACGTTGCTGTGCTCAGTCCTCCCAATATTCAACCTCATTTGACCGGCTATCTATTTTTAAAGTCAGACCGACCAAGTTTGGCAGTCATATTTGGCTATGTAAAACACTAACATACAAATATAAGAATAGCTATACTGGGTCAGAGCAATGGTCAATCTAGACAAGTATCCTGCTTCCAACAATTGCCAATCCAGGTCACATGTACCTGGCAGAAATCCAATTAGTAGCAACATTCCTTGCTTCCAATCCTGGGACAAGCAGTGGCTTCCTCCATGTCCATCTGAATAACAGACTATGGACGTTTCTTCTAGGGACTTGATCAAACCTTTTTTTAAACCTAGACTGCAGTTACTACATCCTCCGACAGCGAGTTCCAGAGCTTAACTGTTCATTGAGTGAAAAAAATATTTCCTCCTATTTGTTTTAAAAGTCTTTCCATGTAATTTCATTGAGTGTCCTCTGGTCTTTGCACTTTTTGAAGGAGTGTAAAAATCAATTCATTTTACCCATTCAATACCACTCAGGATTTTATAGACCTCAATCATATCCCTCCCCCCCCCCCCCCCCCCCCCCCCCCCAGCCATCTCTTTTCCATGCTGAAGAGCCCTAACCTCTTTTGGTCACTCTTCTTTGAATCTTTACTAATTCTGCAATATCTTTTTTGAGATAAGGTGACGAGAAATGAATGAAATAATACTCAAGGTGAGGTCGCACCATGGAGCGATACAGAGGCATTATAATATTCTTCGTCTTATTTTGCATCCCTTTCCTAATAATTCCTAGCATCTTGTTTGCTTTTTTGGCCACCGCTGCATCCTGGAATATTTTTGGCCAGTCTGAATTTAACTGGCCAGTGCTGAATATTGGCTTGGCCGTTTAAAGACTGATTGTCCAATATTAAACCAGATATTCAATGCTAGTTACCGGAAACGGCCCTGAATTGAATATTGGCAATCAGCACTGACTGTAGGAGTTAGCCGGTCTAACTTCTAGGTTCTGAAAGTTGGCCTCAGTGTGTGTCTACCTTTTTGAAAGCGTTTAGCCTAGCAGGGTTTAAAAAAAGGTTTGGATGGCTTCCTAAAGGAAAAGTCCATAGGCCATTATTAAAATGGACTTGAGGAAAAATTCACTGCATACTTCTAGGATACTGTCAAAACTCTTTGGCCAAACTCTGCTCTCTTTACAAGTAGTCCAAACAAACATACAATAGCAGAGGATTTTAGATGAATCAGCTTGGTGAATTGACTATGCGGGGTGGAGTCTCATATGACTAACACAGCTGTTTTTATTTCATTCTCCGGTGAATCTTTGCTCGTATATGTATTTTAATCATAGACTTGTCCCCCACCTATCTATATCTTTTTTTTCTTTTTTAAATAGTTTTTAAACATACATCTAATTGCAACTTCTTAGTTCCTTTCATAATGGTTTACTAAGCATACAGCACTTATCTGTACTCATTGGTGAGCTCATGCACCCTGACAGGTGCCTGTTTCACTATGCTTTGTCAAGGGGGAGTATCACCAAATCAGCTTACTAGCCACAGTGTCTGTGTGCACACATATTTTTGAAACACCCATAACCATGCTTCCTTTTCAGCTATGTAACTTGGAATTTATGCACCTCGCGTTACAGAATGTAATGCCAGTTGTGTGTGTGTGAATCTTAATGCCAATTAGTGCTGATAATTGCTTGTTAATATCCAATTAACAGCACTGATTAGCTAGTTAACCAATTAAGTTGCGTGCATTATTGTAGAATATGCTTTGATTTCCACACAGAAATAAAGGCATAATATATAGAATTGGGGGGGGGGGGGGGGGGGTCAGTGTACAAGTTTTAACAGCTAGCACATAAACATTTATTTATTTATTTATTTGTTGCATTTGTACCCCACATTTTCCCACCTATTTGCAGGCTCAATGTGGCTTACATAGTACCGTCAAAGGCGTTTGCCCAGTCGGTGGATAACAAATACAAAGTTGTATAGTGATCGTATGAGGTATAAGTGGAGGGTTGGAATGGATGAAGATTATGTGATGTCCTGTTTGATCATAGTCATGCTGTGTTGGTAGGTGAAGAGGGTAATGTGGGGTCGTTGGGGTAGACCTTTTTGAAGATGTTGGTTTTCAGTGATTTCCTGACGTTCAAGTGGTTGTAGATTGTTTTCACAGCTTTTGGGAGCCCATTCCATAGTTATGCGCTTATGTAGGAGAAGCCGGCTGCGTAAGTTGTTTTGTATTTCAGTCCTTTGCAATTTGGGTAGTGTAGGTTTAGGCAGGATCTTGACGATCTGACTTTGTTTCTTATTGGTAAGTCTATAAGGTCTGTCATGTATCTTGGGACTACGCCGTACATGATTTTGTGGACTAAGGTGCAGATTTTGAAGATGATCCGTTCTTTGATTGGGAGCCAATGCAACTTTTCTCGGAGGGGCTTGGCACTTTCGAAGCGTGTTTTGCTGAATATCAAATAACTAGGTGTGCATGGACTAGGCAATACAGCTAGCATATCATACCTACCACATGCTCTCACTTGTTCAGTTATCATGGATAAGTGCATCTGCACTAATTGCAAATAATCATCATCATAAATATGTGTGGTAACAGCAGGGAACATAGTAGGCACTCCCAAAATTTACTGCACAGCTCTTTGTTATTATTGCACATTAATTTCTGCTGTTAGAGCATGGTAAGTGCAAAAACATCACACTTTAGTGAAAGGGCCCCTCAGCTTGTACTTGAGACAATGAAAGGATAAGTGACTTATCCAAAATCAGAAGGAGCAGTAGTAGGATTTGAACCTAATTTTTTCTGGGTTGTAGCTTGCTGTTCTAATCATTAAGTTACTTTGCTGAGGATCTACAGAATGGAAGCTGTAGTACGTAGGAGAAACTCGCTCTGTATTTAGAGCGAGGCTGTGAAATGTGATATGAAAAGAGAATTTAGCAACATAAGAGGAAACATGTTTGTAGCATTTATCTTCATTTCTCCTTGAATCGTTTCAAATTCAGATGCAATAAGGCAAAATAATCGTAACAATGTATAAATGCTATCAAGCAGGCTATGACTTAAAACACTACAGTAGATAATTAGTATTAATTGAAATTGGTGAATCTTTTTTAAAGGGTTATGCATTTCTAAAACAACTTCATTTACATATAGAAAACCTATTTGCTGCTGCTTCATTATGGTTTTGATTAAATCTTTGCAGGATGGTATGTTAAAGAAATGTGTACTCTGGGAAATGTAACAAATGGCTTTGTGTGTTTTCTTCTATTTTTAACTAACTTTGAAATATCTTTTTTTTTAAACTGCTCCCACATACAATTGGGGAAAGCAGGATGCTCTTTTTAAAAATCACTGCTTCTGCTGTATGTGGACAAATGCATAGTTACTTGATGCTAAGATTCACCTTAGGAGCCAGCAGCCAAGAAAAGATTTAGGTGTCATCATAGACAATACACTGAAATCTTCTACCCATTGTGAGACGGCAGCCAAAAAAAAAAACAACAACAGGATGCTAGGAATTGTTAGAAAAGGGATAGAAAATAAGGCAAATAATATTATAATGTCTCTGTATTGCTCCATCCTTCAAGGCTTCCCCAGCTGCCACCTGATCCCTAGACATTAGGTAGTGAGGGACAGATTTGTCTTTTAGGGACTTCCAACGTGTCAATAAAGTAGCATATAATCATATCCATTGGAGAAATAAAAGGAGACTCAGGGAAGTTCAGAAATAGCAGATTCAACCTTCTGAGACCATTGGCCAATGTCTCTGGCTTCCCAGGTAGTATCTCATTATCCTTAATTATGACACTGTTGCAGTCCTGGATGTCTCTCGTTTGCTCTTCTAAAAGCATGTGTCTCTCCTCATGTGTCCTCAACATATTCACCCTGTGTAAAGAATTAGAACTGTAATTCTGTGGTGACCTTCAAAATGCAAGCAATGCATTCTACTCCAGACAACTGATGGCACCCGTAAATCTATCCAAGATTATATCCACCCAGAAAACTTCCCTTTTCTAACCCAGATGCAATTGGACTAAAACTCCATCCCAAAAAACATCACTTAGGGCACAGTCTGAAATCGAACTAGGCAGTGTATCAATCAAATAAAGACATGCATCACAGAAACCATCAACAGAAAGACAAGGATCACAAGGAAGGAGAAGATGAGGAGTCTTTAGGAATGGCTGCCTGGTGAACTCCACAATCTTGGAACTTCAGTGAGATGATTCTATGTGGGTTAGTTAGAAATGTGAAGTGGCATTTTAGAAAACATGTCCCACTCAGAATATGGACATCCAAGTCTGTATATCACATACGGACATCCATTTCTCATGTATTTTAGGTTAGGATGTGATGGCATACAGAGAAATAGACGTCCGAATGCTGGTGCCTTCCATCATGAGCATCCATATTACAAACTGGAATGTCCAGATTTTGAACGTGGCAAAACAAGAGAAGTGAATATCTTTGTGGAAGCATAGGAACATCCATGTTCTAAAATAGCCACATAAACCTCCAGGCAGAGCAGAGGGGTAGCCCAATGGTTAAAGCAGTGGACTGAGAAAATCCCTCTTTAGTTTTTTGTGGTTTTTGTCTTTTAAATTGTGAGCCCTCCAGGGACAGAGAAATGGCTACTTTACCTCAAAGTACACTACTTCAATAGTCTGTAGGCTTGCAGGTTTCTTACATATCCAGAGGGCATTTTTCTGTCCCTGAAGGGCTCACAAAAACAACAACAAGAAAAAAATCACAAAGAATTGGAGTAGGATTTGAACCTCAGTCCCTTGGTTCTTAGTCTACTGCATTAACCATTAGTAAACAAAAGATGGCTTGTGTGTGAGTCTTTATTTTTGTCAACATTATTATATTTTCAATTTTTGACTGTTTTAAAATTTCACCAACAAATAACTATTTCTTGAAAGTATGGATAATATGGATACTTTGGGGCTTCAGTCGCTCTCACTTATGATGAGCAATTTAAATCTCAGCTTGTAGAAATAACCCCATTATGTATGCATGCATTCCTTTGAAATGTTATCATAAAATAACACAGCTAATTCATTAATCTTTCAAAAAGCTTGTAGAGATCCCTACAGGCAGCTAAAATGGATCATAACAGCAGTACATACAAAAAGGTTTAATGGAGAGTAGCAAAATAACGTTATGAGTGTATTATCTGGTATTTGAAAAGATATGCAGCATGGTAAGGGGAAGAATGAAAACGTTAGTTGATGGTTTAGGGGAACATATGTTGCTGCTATGATAACTCACGTTATTCAGTTTCTTATGACCTACTTTATTTCCACCTCTAAGATCCTTCATTCACTGTGATAAAATTAGAGGGTAATTTTTTTAAAAGGGTACCTAGACTGTCAAGACACAGAGGTGAATATGTTACGCTTATTATAAAATTACCTCCCTGTAAGCTGCAGCATGAAATTACCCTTGCTCTAAGGCAGGAGTAACTTTTTGCATGCATGTACCAGTAAGAACTGAAGGATATGGTTCAATACTACATTACTAATCCTGAAACAGCATAACAGAATTCTATGAAGTTCACTTATCTAGAATTTTCCATCAGAACATGTGATTGGAACTGGTGCAATAAAAGTCTACCAAAAGAGCTGACATGCAACTCTCATTTCCTCAACTGAGATCCAGTTTTGCCATCAGAGGCTGCTTCAGGAGGTTGGGTTGCAGACTGTTTTATCAAGTCCTACTGGTATTTTGGTAGCCTTTTATTGCACCAGTTCCAATCACACTTCAGATAAAGAATTATAAATAAGTGAACTTCATAGAATTCTGTTAAACTGTTTCAGGATTATCAATGCATTATTGAACTATTATTGAACATACTATTGAACTATTATAGTGTGCAATGATTGGAATGGTGCTTGAGTGAGTTGCACTATATGCACATAATTTCCGAGCACACATTACTTCATAAAAATAAATAAATAAATACATCTTCCGCACCCTAGTACAATCAATGGTAATAAGTCATCTGGATTACTGCAAAGAACAAACTATCAAAAAAACTCCAAACAGCCCAGAACACTGCCGCCAGACTCATATTTGGTAAAACTAAATATGAAAGTGCAAAACCCCTAAGAAAGAAACTTCACTGGCTCCCACTCAAGGAACGCATTGTGTTCAAGATCTGCACGA
The DNA here is from genome assembly GCF_901765095.1 of Microcaecilia unicolor. NCBI lineage: Eukaryota > Metazoa > Chordata > Amphibia > Gymnophiona > Siphonopidae > Microcaecilia > Microcaecilia unicolor. Next base: position 38,776,031 of record NC_044037.1, read on the forward strand.
TGGTACATAAAATCATTCATGCAGACGCACCAATCTACATGCTAAACCTCGTGGACCTTCCTCCCAGAAATGCCAAAAGATCATCCCGCAAATTTCTGAACCTACACTTCCCCAGCTGTAAAGGACTAAAATACAAGCTGATACACTCCACCACCTTCTCTTACATGAGCACGAAGCTGTGGAATGCATTACTAACTGCCTTGAAAACTGCTGCCGAAATAACGAAATTTCGTAAATCTCTGAAGACACATATCTTCAACAAGGCATACAATGAGAACCCATAACCTACAAAATACATACAAATCCACCAGCTTTGACAGTCCACCTTCTATACTATCCTTCCTAAAACCTTCCTTATCTTTTCACTTACTTAACCCTGACTTACCTATAATGAATATGCCATAACAAAACTCTGTACACTACCAATCTGACATCTTGTATTGAATATGACATAACAAAACTCTGTAAGCCACATTGAGCCTGCAAATAGGTGGGAAAATGTGGGATACAAATGATATATATATATACACACAAAATAAGGATTTATCTAATTAGCTCCTATGTTTGAGAATTAATAAATATACAAGATAAATTTGAATTCACTGGAGGCCATGTGTGTGCAAATATTTCTCATGGATGTCATATTCATTAGGGATCCTGAAGGGTCTCCCAAACATTAGTTCAAGAACCAACATGTGTTCACTGCTGTTATTGATAAGTAACCCAGGCCTCTGTTGCTATCTTTTCCTTTAGCATAGATCTGGGCATTCCTTTCTGACTTTGAGCCTATGGTAAGGTTCCATTGCAACATAAAGATGTCTGCTTTGAATTTTAATCCTTCTTCCTTTTTTCAAAAAAAATGGTGTGCTCATAAAAAGTAAGCCTCTTTTTTTTCATGGAATTCAGTGAACTGGTTTCTTCTGCATCTGTAGAGATGATGGGAGAGTACTAACATTTGCATTCCCTGTGCCCATCCATTCCATTTTTGAAAAATTCCATCAGCTGACTTTCTGGAACTGGATGAATACTAGAGCTTGCATCTTATCAGCCACCTCATCTCTCTCCCCTATTTTGAAGGAAGTAACAGTGCGACTATTTAATAACCTCATACTCTGAGGACCAGGTTTATTAAGTCTTTTCTCCCATTCTTTCCCTCATTCTATAAAAGGTCCCCGAAATTTAGATGCCTATTGCTTAAGCACTATTCAATAATGTTGGGCTTCAATGACTTAGGGGCCCTTTTACTAAAGCACGCCTAAAAGTGGCCTGCACTGGTGTAGGTGCGTGTTTTAGATATGAGGTCAATTTTTCAGCACAACTGGAAAAAGGCATTTTTTGTGGTCAAAAATGGATATGCGGCACCAAAATGAATACAATCAAAACACTTCTGGTAATCTACTCACTTTCACTGATCCACCTAGTACTATCCATCCCACTCACAGAACATTACTTTATACCCATCATACAAGATCACCAAAGACTGATCAAACATTCCACACTCCACCAAACTGACACTCACCACACTAAAGGAAGATTGTTTAAAGATGGACATCACCCACAAAATGAGAGGAATGACCACAACAAACACACACCACCCAAGGAATGACAAATAACAAATATTCACATAACACCAAACCTAGTAGCCCCATACCAAAATATCTAGGTGGGCTACATCAATGCTAGGTCCGTAATTAATAAAACAACAACAATATCAGATTGGATCACCTCAGAAAACCTCAACCTTATGACCCCATAATCCTTGAACTATGCCCTCCAGGCTACAAAATCACTCATCAGATCAGATCAGGAAAGAGAGGCGGAGGCATAGCACTAGTCTACCGAGAACAATTCACCACCAAAACAATTGCCGACTCCATAACACCACAACTAGAAATTGCCTCATTTAGAATCCACAACAATTCCCTGATTGATCACCTGAATTGTGTCCTGTTCTACAGATCACCCAGCAACTGGAACGAAAGCCAGCCTATCTTCACGGACTTCATAGCAAACAACTGTGTAAACAATTTGAACATAGTATTACTAGGCAACATTAACCTTCACCTAGCAGACCCCAACTCCACTAACGTACGGGAATGTAAAGACTTCCTACAGTCCTGGGATCTCAAATGGCCTCACATGCAAACTACCCATATCAAGGGACACACATTGGACCTCCTATCACATAAATTGTACACAGATCATGACCTACTAATAACAGACATCAAATGGTCAGCAACACCTTGGACCGACCATTACAAACTGAACTTAACTTTAAATTGGCAGAAGAAGGGTTCAAACCGCACACCAGAACACAACACTTACACCACAAGAGGGCAAATCGATCCACATGCATTCTGGCAAAAGATATACGACAACGAATGGACTACATGAACTAATTCCATACTTTATCTCAACCGCTGGGAAGACAGATGTAGCAGTGTACTAAACGAAATAGCACCCTTAAAAACAAGAATATCATGTTGGCCTACCCTTGTAAATGTTTGATTCGCTTGTCTGGGACAAAATATGTTTTTTTTGAACCATCTCAACTGAAGACGTTTCTGGACTCTAAAAGACCTTCTAGTTGAATGACATTAAGAACTATCAGCAATAATAATTCGGGATAAAGATCAGGACTTACCTATACGTTATTAATATAGTTTCTTCTCAAGTTACATTCTCCTTGAAATTGTACTTACAACCCACTACCCCCCCTTCCTAGATTGTGGTCTGAGGCAGAGTATAAATAATTGTATTTTGGAAATCTTTGTTAGATTTTCTATATTTTCTTTTTATTTTCTTGTAAATAATTTCTCTGTATTGCCTTACAAATGATTATTTGTTTGTATTAGTGAAATTAATAAATAATAAATAAAAAAAAAACAAGAATATCAAAAATACAGAATACTATACCATGGTTCAATGACAAACTAAAAAAACTCAAAACACAATCCAGGAAACTTGAACGTGCATGGAGAAAGACAAAAGATGGACATACACTCAATGCATGGAAACAACTACATAGAAAATACAAATATGCAATAAAACAAACAAAAGGTCCTACTACAAAACCAAACTAAGACCGGATTACAAAGATATGAAGAAATTATACCAACTCGTAAATAAGTTACTAGACACCACCTCTGTCACCACAACCAACACAGACATCCCAACCGCAGACAAACTTGCTAACTACTTTAACGAAAAAATAATAAAACTTTGCAGCACACTTCCTCAACACAATACCATCATCAAAAACTTCCTCAACGATCTGGACCTAACCTCCGACGGATACCCAGCTGACTACATATGGATAACATTTAACCTCCTCAACACCGAATCAGTTACATAAGCAACTCACAGGTTCGCCAAGACCCATTGCAAACTGGACACATGTCCCAGTCATCTACTAAAATCCGCCCCCGATCACTTCATAGCAGACCTCACATCCCACCTAAACTTCATGCTACAACAAGGTCTCTTCCCTGAGGAATATGGCATCATCCTACTCACCCCAATACCAAAAGACGCCAAGAAAAGCACAAATGATCTTACCAACTACCGTCCAGTTGCGTCTATCCCACTAGTAGTAAAATTGATGGAGAATTTGGTGACTAAACAGCTTACGGATTACCTGGATAAGTTCTCAATACTACATAATTCACAATCAGGATTCCGATCCCACCACAGTACCGAAACTGCCCTCGTTACCCTCCTGGCCAAATTCAAGCAGGAGATAGCCATAGGTAAAAGCATACTCCTCCAGTTCGACATGTCGAGTGCAAGACTACTTGGCCACTTCAGGATTGAAGGAAATGTATTTAACTGGATCAAAGACTTTCTAACCACCAGAACTTATCAATAATGTCAAACTCAAACATATCACCACCATGGAAAGCTGTCTGCGGAGTACCTCAAGGATCACCATTATCACCAATACTCTTCAAAATGATGATGATTCCACTGGCACAGTCCTTATCCAATCAAGGCCTTAACCCATTCATTTATGCAGATGATGTTACAATCTACATCCCCTTCAGACATGACAGAAATAACCAATAAAATCAACGATGGCCTGAACATCATGGACTCCTGGGCAAACTCATTCCAACTGAAACTGAACACTGAAAAAACACATTGCCTCATCTCTCCTCTCAAAATAACAAGTACAAACCCTCAACCATAAATACCCCAGGACACACCCTCCCTACCTCAGACAGCTTGAAAATACTCAATGTCACACTTGACCGCAACTTTACTCTCGAGAGCCAAGTAAACTCTGTAATAAAGAAAATGTTCTATTCAATGTGGAAGCTCAAATGACTAAAACCTTTCTTCCCAAGAGAAACCTTTTGAAACCTAATACAATCACTGGTCCTAAGTCATGCAGATTATTGCAATGGAATCTACACGGGATGCAAAGAACAACTCACAAAAAAAACTCCAGAGCGCCCAAAATACAGTAGCCAGATTGATATTCAGCAAAACACTATTCGAAAGTGCCAAACCCCTTTGAGAAAAGCTGCATTGGCTCCCAATCAAAGAACGGATCATCTTCAAAAACTGCACTTCAGTCCACAAAATCATATACGGCGTAGTCCCAGGATACATGATAGACCTTATAGATCTACCAGTAAGAAACCGAGTCGGATCGTCAAGATCATACCTAAATCTTCACTACCCAAATTGCAAAGGACGGAAATACAAAACAACTCACGCATCTGGCTTCTCCTACATAAGTGCACAACTATGGAATGGCCTCCCAAAAGCGATGAAAACAATCCATGATCACCTGAACTTCAGGAAATCACTAAAAACCAACCTCTTCAAAAAGGCCTACCCCAAAGACCCACGTAAACCTCTTCACCCAGGAACATAACATGACTAATAATCGTACTGGACATCACACAATCTTCATCCCTTCCGATCCTTCACATATACCTCATTCGATCACTATACAACCCTGTATTTGTTATCAACCGACTGGGCAAATGCCTTTGACGGTACTATGTAAGTCACATTGAGCCTGCAAATAGGTGGGAAAATGTGGGGTACAAATGCAACAAATAAAAAAAAATAAAACCAGCACAAATCCATTTTTGGCCTGAGACCTTACCACCACCCATTGACACAGTGGTAAGGTTTCAGGAGTCAATTTACTAAGGTGTGCTGAAAGATGGGCTGTGCTAGTGTAGGCATGTGTTTTGGGTGCACGCAAATCCATTTTTCAGTGTGCCTGTAAAAAAGGCCTTTTTTAAATTTTTGCTGAAAATGTGTGGCAACATCAAAATTGGAGTGTGTCCATATTGGGTCTGAGAACTTACTGCCAGCCATTGACTTAGCGGTAAAGTCTCACACATTAACTGTGTGGTAATTGTCTACGTGCTTGGAATGACGATTACCGCCTGGTTTCTGCCACGCACCGGAAAATAATTATTTTCCGGTGCGTGTAGTGGATGCATGTCAAAAATGAAATTACCGCAAGAGCCACGCAGTAGCAGGGCGGCAACTCCAAATTGACTCTCATTGGGTATGTGTAGGCACCTACGTGGCTTAGTAAAAGGGCCCCTCAATGCGCTATCTGGGCAGTAAGTGGCCAGCACATGGAAACTGCTGATCACAGCTGGATAAGCGCCACGCTGTAGAAAATAAAAAAATATTTTCTACCACATGTTTTGGGCGTGCATCAGAAGTGGAATTACCACCCGGGGTACGTGGTAGCTGGACGGTAGTTCCAATTTGGTGCACGTTGGACACGTGTAGGCACCTGTGCACCTTAGTAAAAGAGCCCCTTTGGTGAGTAATTATTAGAGGGGCATTTACAAGCGAAGAGCATGGGAGGACTGTAAGTGGATCTAACAATTACAGGGGCAGCTAATACTGTAAGTTAAGTACATAACTGTCACAATTTAGCATTCCTATTTACACTAGCCATAGACCTGGTGAAAATGTTTGCGCCTACATTTAGATATACCGATACTGGGTGTACAGTAGAACTCAGTAAAAATGTTTATGTTCGTAAGTTTTCTTATAGAATAGGCTCTCTATTATAATGGCTTTAAATAATAGCACCCTATAATAGGATTGCGTTCTCTGTGTATTTGGGGGGGGGCACTTGTAAATCAGACTTTAACCCCCCTGTTTACAAAGCCGCTCAGCATTACCGACACAGCCCATTCAAAGTGAATGGGCTGTGTCGGCAGTACCCCGTGGATTTGTAAACAGGGGCCTAAACGAGCTATGGTATCTGTGTATGAATATGCAACAAAAATATCAAAACAGTCATCCAGAAGTTTGTTGTGATAGAAATTTCTTCCTCTTGAATTCCTTCCAGAACAGTGATGCTGGCAACTCCATCCTTGCCAGACATAATAATTATCACTGTTAATGATGTGCCTGTTACAGGCTATGACTTGACATGCCATCAAACAGGAAGATATTTTTGTTACATAGACATCAATATGATAATATAATCTATTGGCAGGACAAATTGTTTGGCCTAGTGGTGGCTTAGTGGTTAGGGTGGTGAACTTTGGTCCTGAGGAACTGAGTTCAATTCCCACTTCAGGCACAGGCAGCTCCTTGTGACTCTGGGCAAGTCACTTAACCCTCCATTGCCCCATATAAGCCGCATTGAGCCTGCCATGAGTGGGAAAGTGCAGGGTACAAATGTAACAAAAATAAAATAGATACTATTGGAGATTCTACATGGAATGTTGCTACTATTGGAGAGTCTACATGGAGTGTTGCTATTCCACTAGCAACATTCCATGTAGAAGGCTGCACAGGCTTCTGTTTCTGTGAGTCTGATGTCCTGCACGTACGTGCAAGACGTCAGACTCACAGAAGCAGAAGCCTGTGCAGCCACATTGGTGATCTGCAAGGGCCAACTTCTACATGGAATGTTGCTAGTGGAATAGCAACATTCCATGTAGAATCTCAAATAGTAGCAACAGTGGAGGAGTGGCCTAGTGGTTAGGGTGGTGGACTTTCCTGAGGAACTGAGTTCAATTCCCACTTCAGGCACAGGCAGCTCCTTGTGACTCTGGGCAAGTCACGTAACCCTCCATTGCCCCGTGTAAGCTGCATTGAGCCTACCATGAGTGGGAAAGCACAGGGTACAAATGTAACAAAAAATATATATATTTGAGAGTTTTGGGCATGATATTGGATTCTCATCTTACTATGAGGGTCCAGTTAAATAAATTAACTTGTTCAGTTTTTCATAAGCTGAAAATATTAAAAAAGCATTAAGAATTGCTTTTCTAGGAGCATTTTATTTTGTTGACTCAGTCTGTCACTCTGTCATTGTTTGATTATTGTACCCTCCTATGACACTATGAAAACATTACCCCACATTTGATAAGACTTCATTGGCTTCCTTTTTGTGCAGGTTGCTCTCATTTACTTTCCACAGTTGTTTCTACTTAAATGCTCTCAAACTATGGGCCCTGTTTACTAAGGTGCATTAGTTATTTTAGCGCGTCTACACTTAGCGCATGCGCTGACCATGTAGGCGACTATAGGGATATTGTGGGCACGTTCATGGTTAACACGCGTTAAAATTGTTAACGCGCCTATAACGCTGCTTAGTAAACAGGGCCCTCGGAGTAACCTTTCCTTGCTTTTTCCATTTGAGAAACAGGTTCACTATAGGTGATTATTAGGCTCATTTTCGAAAGAGAAGGACGTCCATCTTTCGAAATTAATCGGAAGATGGACATCCTTCTCCTAGGGACATCCAAATCGGTATAATTGAAACAGTCCGTCGCAAGGCACCCCCCATACACACATTTATTTATTTATTTTATTTATATCCCACTTTTGTCCAAAGTGGGTAATAAACAAACAAACACAAGAAAGAAAAACATGAATACACAAAACCACCATTAAAACAGTCATAGTCAATCTATTTTATTCGTCCAAAAAGGTCTTCACAAAGTAATGTCTTCAAAAGACATTTAGATTGCTAAACGTTTTCACAAGATCTCAAATGTCCTGGTAAAACATTCCACAAGAATGGACCAGCAATTGAAAGTGCTTTTCAAATCTGATACCTCCAGGCCACCCCCTCTTCAATTCCCTCCATAATCTTTTCCCCACTCTGTCACACCCCAGATACAATTTTCCAGTCCCCAACCCCCCCCCCATTACAATTTTAACACCCTTATGGTATACCCCTATGATCCCCCAACTCTCTGATGAGCACAATACAGTTGGCCCATCCCCTGACCACATGTGATCTTTTGAACCCTTTCCCCCGAGCTCCCCCTTTACTTCTAGGCCTTACCTGAATGGCATGGTTGGTGGTACCGTGGGCCATGGCAGGAGCAGTTACCCTCTGCTAGAGATGTCTGCTGGTTTAGGCTTTCAAAATGGCCACCATGACCCCTAAAGGTATTCTTGTGGTACTATTGCTAGGGGGCAGATTTCTATATAAGAAAATTAGGGGGATTAGATGAGTATGAAATGGGGAGAAGGTTCAAATTATAATCAGAAGAATGGCTTTGGAGGGCAAGGGATTTGGATCAAGCATGTACCAGGGAGGAGAAATGGATGTCAGGTAGGGGAATGGAAGGGGGGTGGTCAGGAGACTTAATGGAAAGGATCTTGGCCAAGCTATCAGACTGTCAGTAGTGCGGCTGCACTTATTATCTCTTTTTGTTATGGTGATAAATGCAGCTACATTATCAGCAGTCATGACAGCTAGCATACCTCTACTCCACCCCTGTCATGCTCACTAACCACGTTAAGCTGCTAACACAGATTTTTGCAATGCCAGCTCTTTTAATGTGTATTAGAGGTCAGCATAGGTCTGCGCTAATATCCAACAGATGTAAAACCTGAGCTAGCAGCTTAACGGAAGTTAGATAACGGCCTCTTATTTGTGAAATGCATGCACAGAAAGCCTTCTTTTAACCTTATTGTGCTTTTGGAATCAAAATTTCATTCATATCCAAAACAGAATTTAATTGACATAATACAAATGTTGCATAATTACCATTACCTCTTAAGGTAGTTACTACAATATTGCTAAAACTTTATATGTTTTGGGAAAGGAAGTAAGGAGATTCAACATTTCTTTGGCCTATCGAGACTCTGTTAATCTATATAACATTCACTCCATCTTTTATTCACCATTTTATTCATTCTGCTATATTGCACAACAGTGGCGTTCAGTGCTTGGCTGACACCCGGGGCAGATCGCGGCTGCGAGCACCGCCCCCCCCCCCGTATGCAGTTCAACACGGTGCCCCCCCGGCATGGAATGGCACCCCCCCTGGCGTGGACCCCCAGCACAGCGCCTCTCACTCCCCACGACAGTCCCCACCTGCCTACCAGTTGAGCTCCATGCACCGGCCGGCACCTCCAATCTGCAGCGCTGCTGACTTTAAATGAAGAAACCCGTCTCGCCGTTGGCCCTTCACTACTGAGTCCTGCCCTCTGATATAACTTCCTATTTCCTCGAGGGCGGGATTCAGTGAGTGAAGGGCCAACGACGAGACGGTTTTCTTCATTTAAAGTCAGCAGCGCTGCAGATTGGAGGTGCTGGCTGGAGCTCAGCTGGTAGGCAGGTGGGAACTGTCGGGGGGAGTGAGAGGCGCTGCGCCGGGGGGGGGGGACGGAGCACCCCCCACCCGTTGACACCCGGGGCGGACCGCCCCCACCGCCCCGCCCTTGCTACGCCACTGCTGCACAGAAAGACAGCACATATAGACGTACTTCAACTCTGCATATCTGAATATACATGCCTTTTCTTCCATGTCATACAGCAAATATTGAAGGTCAACAGCTTCCCAAGACTGTAGCATACACAGAAGGAATTATCATACAGAAACTTATATTAGCATGACTGCTTATATTACTAGATAGCATTGTTATATGGAATTTACTCTTTATCACTAATCTATAATACATTCTGAATTCACTTTTCTGCTTCAGATTAATTAACTCATCAACTTATAGGACTACATTTAGTAAATGGTGATGTAACCCCTTTTCTGAATACACCTTGTTCATTAAAATATATATGTATTTTTCCCCAGTCCTCTCTCCACTTTCACTCCATACATGCACTCTCTCCTAAAGGGGAAGATTCTTCAATGGGGGAAATATTATCCCCTTAAAGCACAAGGGGGGGGGTGGAATTCTGAAAAGGTCACCAAAATTTAGGTGCTAGGAAGGTGTTCACTAAGCCTGAATTCTAGATCTGCAGTCATGCACATAATTTCCATTATAGAATACTAGCATCAGTTTGCAGCTTACACCATGTCAATGGCTGGTGAAAATGACCACTATTAAGGGGAAAGTTATCAATATGGACTATTGTTGAGTTATTTTACCACAAGGCAGGTTATTTTAGCACAGGGTCTCATTTTATGCAATGAAATTCTGTGCTTAAATAACCCAACCTGTGGTAAAATAACCTGACTTAACAGCAACCCACATTGATAACTTCCCCCTAAATATTGCAGTTGTGCACCTAACTGACAATATTCTAGAATCTAAGTACATAAATGCTCAGTACTCCCCTGACTCGCACATGTCCCCCCCTATCATGTGTGTGGCCCCTATACAGTTTTGCACTATAATGTTTGCGTGCATAGAGGCCCTTTAACTACAGAGAGTTAAGCCCTAATGCAGGCTTAATGCACAAGAAAATTATTACTGCAAAACACATTAAGGTATTTTGCAGTATGTTCCCTTTTTCTATGAACTAACCATATATGTATTTATTTAATATTTTTGGACAGTTATTGGAAGCATTATCCAGCTAGCATGTTCTGATTAGTGCATGCTACCTGGATAACACAGACTTGATGCGGCAGCACTTAGCACCTCCCTAAATAGGAGGCGGTGAGGCTCCTGTGTTAATTATATGCAGTTGGGGCTTTTACTAAAATAGGTGGAAAAACGGGCTTGGTGACTCTTAATACAAGACATTCCATGCACTAAGCTCATATTTAATGCAGCATTAAATATGAGCTTATTGCATGGGATGCCTTGTGTTAATAGTCACTAAGCCCATTTTTCAATGTATTTTAGTAAAAGCCCCTTAAGTTTCTACAATAGTGACTGAATACAGTTGTATATGTAAACCTAGTCCCTTCAGTTGGGCTTAAGTGTAAACTTATAAGGGCATTTCCCCTCCATTCTGGAATCCTCTGCTACCCATAGACTTTCCCACATAAGAACTTCCCACATGGAAGTAGTTGGTGCTATGCCCTTCTTCTACCCCTGGTCTACTTGCAACCCAAGCTTCCCAGTTCTCTATTTTGCAGTCAGGCAGAGGGGTGAGTAAAACCTTTGTCTTTTCACATGCATTTTACAAAGGTCATAAAATGAAAACTCAAGGTAGGTTTCTTCACAAGATATACAATAAGGACTAGATTTTATATATCATGCCTAAAAGAAAAAAATACCGCACCAACATGAAATTCACCTAATGTCTGGAATTCAAGGGTTGACAAAATACTTTCAAAATTATCTCAATTAAAACCTACTACAATATTTAATCACAACAATTTGTGGTTTAATGAGTCTTTAGCCCTTTATAAAAGAAACTGTGGAAGGCTTGAAAGGAGACGGAGAAAAACTAGGAATGAGTGTTCTTATAGCATTTGACGTAAAAATATAAGAAAGTATAAAGTAGCAATTTTACTGGTGAAAACCAGTTATTATGATTCTCAAATATCACAGCCGGGGAATTCCCCAAAAGAACTATTTAGAATTTGTAACAAATTTTAAAGATGTTAAACTTAAAAACTAACAGATTTGTTCCAATATTTGGAAGTTAAAATTTGGAATGATTTTGCCATATCAACTTAAATATATATGACCTTATTTTGTTTTTAGAAAACAACTGAAGACTTTATTATTTACAGATTTAGAATCAATGTAGTTTGAAATTATCTGTTTTGTTTTTGTTGTTGTTGTAATTCCATCTGAAAAAGATGCCTTCTTTGTAATCCACAATGAATTCTATGGAGATTAAAGCGGAATATAAGACATGTATGGTATGGTATGGTATTCTATAAAGTACACTTTAATTTAGGCATACTTTATAGAATAAGCCTAAATCTTTGTGCAGTATAATTGCTTCATATGATTAACCCTAGAACACATGACGTTAAAAATATACATATTAACGTCACAAGTTTATTTCAAAATTGCTCAATAAAATATGAATAGTGGACAACATTTTAATTATAATTTTTCACAGAAAACACCAAAAAATCTTTTTTTTCCCAAATTTCACGCAAAGACATGAAAACACACAAAAATGCATAGAAATCTATAGCAAACTAGCTGCAGCTACATTTTTATTCTAACTTTCTTTTCTATTATATTAGTCTTCCAAACAATTCTGACATGTTATTTTTTCAGAAGAGTGTTCTTTGCAAACAGTTTCCTTACAAGTGGAACAATATCGCTCAGTTTTCCTCTCTATGTTTCTTGGACACATGAAACAACGCTTTCATTTTCTTTCTCCTGGCTCTGGAGTAATCTGAAACTGTACGCCACACCGTTTCATTGCTTCTTTAGTTTTCTTTGGCAAGCATTTCAAGTCGCTTCGCTCTATCATGTGAGGTATTACAAGTTCATGACAAAGGTCCTTCAAGAATAAGAGTCTCCTGTCCTTCCTCTGTGCATGAAATTCAGGATGAGTTTCTGTATAAATAATGAATGAATTTAGGGCTGCTACATCAAGCATATTTGAAAATAGTACTACAGGCCATCGTTTTGTTTGCCTCTTACATGAATATTCTCCCACCATCTCATCCATTTTATCTACACCTCCTTTTGTTGCATTGTAATGCAGGATGATTTCTGGTTTCAATTTTTGGTTATTGCTGTCAACACTGCAATCGTGATGCATGGTACTGAGTAAAATTACAGATTTCTCCTTCTTTGCCTTGTAAGATACCAAAGTCGCTTTGTTATTGAATCCAAAGACACTCTCATAAAGTGCTCGCTGACGATTGTGTTTGAGTGCTGCTGGAATTTCTCGTCTGTTTTGCTTTATAGTACCAACAAGTGTAATAGCTTTTGCAAGCAGAAAATTGCCTAGTTCAACATTGGTGAAATAATTGTCCATGGTGATGTTTCTACCTGAATTGAATATTGGAACAGCAAGAGTTTTGACTATTTCAGACCCCAGATCCTTCTGTACTGGTGCACCAACCTCTTTGCCACAGTAGATTACGCCATTTATGCCATAATAATTTGCAGAATCACACATCCAGAAGATTTTTATACCGTACTTGGCTGGCTTGCTGGGCATTTATTGTATGAATTTGCAGCGTCCTCTGAACGGTACAAGTTGCTCATCTACAGTAACATTAGTACTAGGATTGTAAAGTTTTGTGCAATTTTTGATAAATATGTTCCAGATATAACTGATAGGGGCTAATTTGTCTGTTTCAAACCTCGCTGCACGAGTTCGCTTATCATCAAAGCGAATGATCCTTCTAATTTCCTCATATCTGCCCACTGACATTGTCGCCTTATAGTGTGGATCAGAAAGTGGGTCCAGAAATAATTCTCGTATTGGGACATCATACGATTTTTGACTCCCTGCCAGCAGGAAAAGTCCAATATATGCATAAAGTTCCTCTTTTGAGATATTTTTCCAGGACTTATTTTTTGCTGAAGCGATACGTCTTCCTTCTAGGTTTGAACATAATAGGACCTCTTCTGCAATATTGTCAGAAAAATAAGTACAGAATACATCTTTAGGGGTAAAGTAACTGGGACTTCCCACAGCTCCTTGAGCCTGTCTCACAATATTGTGTATTGGAGTACGTCCGACTAATGTAGGATTACTGTCCCAAAAAACATTCGTTTTGGATGTTCTACTTATCACTTCTTGAGGATCCACTAGATTCACTTCTTCATCATCAGAAGAATCACTGGATGAGGATGTTTGATTAGCTGGTGGCAGATATTCTTCATCAGACAAAGATAGTTCACTTTCATCATCGCTTTGAAACATAATCGCTTCAATCTCTTGGTCAGTCAGACACTTGGAGGAAGACTGTGCCATTGCTGACTAGATGTTAGAAAATGAAACAGATTTCCTCTCAACAGCTTATCTTATCACAGGTCCTTCAGCAATTAGCTCACAGTGTATACTGTCCTCAGTGTTCAGAGGACCTGAGGTGATGTCATGGCCTTATCACTCCCTCCAAAAATCACATGACATCCTCACATGTTATTATCCACACCCTGGCCCCTCCACCAGCATTACTGAGTACAAATAAAGTAACTTGAGACACAAACACTTCTGAGAACATGATAAAAACAGCGGGGGCCTAAAAGGCCCCCAATTCGTACAGATGTAGTTTTCACCAAACAAGCATTGTTACACCATAATGCCTATGAAAAAAAATTATATGAACAACTGGATATTATCAACAATGACATACTTGAGTAATACCTTGAGTTTCAAAATTCTAACTAAAGTAATTTTGCAGATAATAGCAAAAATGTAAGCATGGGGGCCTAAAAGGCCCCCAATATGCGTTCTAGGGTTAAATTTAGCCATGAAAGATTCCAATTTTGCAGACCGTATATTTAATACTAGTAAAAAAGGCCCGTTTCTGTATGAAATGAAACGGGCGCTAGCAAGGTTATCCCCCCCCCTCGCTCTCTCCCTCTGTCCCCTCCAAGTCCCACGGCCCACTTTCTTCCCCTCCAATTTCTATGCTGTCCTCCCTCCCCTCTCCCTCTCCCCTGCAACTCACCACTTTGTCCATAAGTTTCCAGGTGTTCTGTACGGGCCTGATTGTATTTTTTTTTAATCAGGTGGTGCATTCCCCTCCCCCTCTGAGTTCCAGGCCCCTTCCCCTCTCCTCTGAGTTCCAGGGCCCCACCTCCCTCTCTCTCTCCCTCTGTCACTCTCCTTCCCTCTGTCCATCCTCTGAGTTCCAGTCCCCCTCCCTCCCTCCCCCATCCCCATCCCCTCTCTGAGTTCCAGACCCCCTCCCTCCCTCTCTCCGAGTTCCATTCCCCCTCCCTCCCTCTGAGTTCCAGTCCCCCATTCCCCCTCCGAGTTCCAGACCCCCTCCCTCCCTCCCTCCGAGTTCCAGTCCCCCATCCTCCCTCCGAGTTCCAGACCCCCCTTCCCCCTCCGAGTTCCAGACCCCCTCTCTCTCCCTCCCTCCCTTCCCCCTCTGAGTTCCAGACCCCCTCCCTCCGTTCCCCCTCTGAGTTCCAGGCCCCCTCCCTCCTTCCTTCCCCGAGTTCCAGACCCCCCTCTTTCAGTCTCACACACATCCTTGATATGCCTCCACCCACACCCCTCCCCTCCCTGACAGTGGCCCCACCCATCCCCCTATGTGCTCATTGCCCCCCCTCCAAAATCACCAACCGACTCTGCTATCCTTCCCTCCCCCCTCTTACCGGGGTCCCAGCGGCAGCAGTGAAGAGGGAGCAGGCTCGTCAAGTCTGCTGCCTTCCCTTCTCTTTGTTGTCAGCTCTGACTCTGGTCCCGCCCTCATTTCCTGTTTCTGCAAGGGCGGGACCAGAGTCAGAGCTGACAGCGAAGAGAAGGGAAGGCAGCAGACTCAGTGAGCTTGTTCTCCCTTCACTGGTGCCACCAGGACCCCGGTAAGAGGAGGAAGGAGGAGGAGGGGGTAGGGAGGTTGGCGATTTCAGGAGGGCGATTTGGGAGGGCAGCAGTCTCGGTAGTCCTTTCTTTTTCTTTTCCATGAACATTCGATAAAGCTGCCTGGCACAGCCAATCAGAAGCGAGGCATGGTCGCAGGCAGCCTCGTGGAATGTTCATAGAGCAAATTATTATATAGGATGTGGGGACCCAAAATCAACACAGTAGAATTCTTAAAAGATTGTGAGATCAAGATGGCCGCATACATCTAGGATGCTGAGGACCTCATTTCCTGCGATAACTAAAATGCAGAAAAGAAGAGGTAAGGCAGCAGCCCCGGCTTCCCTGCTGCCTACCACATTACCTGTTGGTCCTATGGACCATTTTGTGAGGACTCCAGAACAGGGCAGTGAGATCGGGAGCGGTCCCTTAGAAAATGCCGATGAATTGGAGGAAGTGTCAGCATCTCCAGGGCATGATGTTACACTGAGCCCCAACCTGAGAACTCCACCCCTGCAACCACAGTGGACTAGCTCTCCCTCCAAGGGATCGACGGGGCCCTCACCTTTGAGTGGACTAGGCCCTGAATCGAGTGAAGCTCAGGGGAAACATCTTGTGAGGTAAACGGGTGAAGAGTTGGAATCCCCCGAATTGAGCAGCCCGGTTACAACAGGTGTGGGTCAATGAGGAACTGAACATGGGAAGATTCCAGAACCGTTGAAGAATTTGCCTCCTGGGATATTGGGAAAACCGGCAGAGGTGACTTTGGATTCCTTGTGGGACTCAATTTCTCAATTGGTTCTGAGATGTTAAATACTACATAGAAGTTTAAAATATTACTTTAAAGGTTATTGTTTGGGACAATGTATGCACTGTGTAAATTTAGTCACAGGCAGTTATGGCAAGTAAAACTTTGTATAAATCCTGCATAAATTAGCGTGGACTGGGTGTATTCTATAACACACATAGATTTTAGAGCCTCCCATGACCCACCTATTTTGACCAATTTTCAACTACATGACTTAGAATTTATATGCACCATATTACAGAATATGACAGTTCTGTGTCCCCTCAAATTCTATATATTGTAACTTAATTTCTGCATAGAAATTGAAGCGTACTTTATAACAATGCATGTAACTTAATTGGTTAGCAAGCTAATCAGCGCTGTCAATCGGATGTTAAGCAATTATAAGCACTAATTGGCATGAATTACAATTTATGTGCATAGCTCACTAAGCGTATTCTGTAACGTGGTATGCGTAAATTCCAAGTTGCACAGTTGAAAAGGGGGCATGGTTATGGGTGTCTAGTGGGTGTTTCTAAAATCTATGCACATTATTATAGAATACACCTGGTCTGCGCCTGATATAGTCATTGGGATTTAAACCAAGTAAAACTTGGGCTTAAATGGACATGACCAAATTTGGTCGAATGGAGAGGTGCTCAGCACATTCTATATACCATGCAGAAATTTAAGCTATATTCTATAAAATGTAGCTGTACTTTAGAGAACATGCCTTTCGGCATATTTTTTTTACCACATGGATTTTTCAGTGCCATATATAGAATCTAGCATTGTGTAAATTCTAATTAATGCCAATTAGTGTTGATAATTGTTAACATCCAATTATCAACACTGATTAGCTTGTAAACCAATTAGCTTAAGTGCAGCATTATGGAATACGCTTTGACTTCAGTGTGAAAATCTCAGCGTGATATATAGAATCCCAGGGCAAATGCTACAGCACAAAAGAAACAGCACACTGCCATAGGTGACATCATTTAAATATTATACTAGAAACCCAAATTTAGAAAGACCGTAAGCGGTGAATTCTATATATGGTGCCAAAATAGCATAATTCTATAAGCAGTGATTAAAGTAACGTGTGGCTTATAGAGTAATGCTTGCACCCGGGAATCACACCAAACTTTAAGCACAGCCATTTACACCAATTGAAACATGGTGCAATTGTACACATCTAAATTAAGTGTGTATCCCCCTCCCTTATTCTACACCAACATGCATAAATGCTAGGAATGCCACCGTTCCACCCATCACCATCCCATTTTCACACCCCATTTTTTTAAACTCATGTATAAAATTTCGGCACGGATCTCATGCCTAAATTTACATGCATATAGTCTAAATCTAATTAGTGCCAATAATTTCTTGTTAAAAAGGCCATTATCAGTGCTAATTAGCTCATTTAATTACATTATGCATGCAAATTGGGCATGCACCCAAATTTGTGTACACAATCTTTGGTGACTTTTGTAGAATTAAGGGGTAAAAGAATACCATTTATATTAAAATATGAACTAAATAGTAGAAACATCCTTAAAATCATATTGTAAATAATTAACCAAAGTTTGATATCATCCATATGATATGTTTTTATCTTTATTATTTGATTAGCTTTTTATGACTGACATTATGCATGTATGAATACAGTAACTTTCCACCCCTGAATCAGCCCTTTTGGGTAAAACATGGCCATGTATGAATACGAACCAGGGAGCTTTTAGTAGTGAATTAAGTAAAAAGCCTACAGTTCAACATTATCTGGTCTTTCTTTGCCATCAACATTTTTTGAATAGAAGCCATTTTTAAAATTGGAACATCCTTTTAGTTAAGTGATTATGGGGATTGTTTACAATAATAATCGTAACAAATGTTGCACAATGGTCACTGTTAGATGTAAACCGTAATCCTGGATTATTACAGTATGAGGGATATCGAAACAAATCTCATTTGAAAAAAAAAATGTAAACTGGGAACTTAGCCAATCAGATTGCTTGTGATTCTGTATGCAAAATGGAATGAAAATTGGATCATTTCACCAGAGGCAATAAAGGAAAATTTACACTTGCATTTTTTAATTTTTGTTTATGTAACATCTAATTTATTATAAAGCACTTATAAATGCCCTATTCCCTAGGTACTTGATGATATTATGTTCGGTGGTATCCCTTGCTATGCAGATTGCCAAAATGTCTGCAAACTGAGACACTCTTGTATCAGAAAAGACCTTTCCAACAGCACATATTAACATATAAAAGGAATATTTCCAAGGATATCAGTGCTACTGATGCTCTTTGCTACTTCACTGCACTTCTGATGAGGTAATATTTTAGGACTCATTCAATGTTTCAATATGTCATGCATATGCAAATTGAAAATAGCACATCAACATACTAAAATTCCAGTTGCACTCTGGGCTAACAATATTGTAGTGTTGAGAAAGCTAACAGCAAATATATCATCCTTATTGACAAACAGTAGAACAACTGCATAAAATTAATCATGATTCTATTTCATAATAAAAGTTAAAGTTGAACTATTTTTATCCTAACAATTTATGCAAAAGTTTTCTGCAATGACTGATTTTAAAAGCCATCTATGGGGGTGCGCTGAAAAATGGCTTGAGGTAGTGTAGGCGCGGGTTTTGGGCAAGCGCTGATCCATCTTTTAGCGCGCCTGTAAAAAAGGCTTTTTAAATTTTTTTGCCAAAAATGGACATGCGTCAAAATGAAAATTGCTGCGCGTTCATTTTGGGTCTGAGACCTTACCACCAGCCATTGACCTAGCGGTAAACACTCACATGGTCACCAGGCGATATTGACCTATGTGCGACAAATGCCTCTTGGCAAGTGTCTGTTATGTGTGCCTGAAAATAAAAAAAAAATATTTTTCGGATGCACGTATTGGACTGCAAGTGCCACGCGGTAGTCGGGCGGTAATTCCATTTTGGCGCACATAGACGCTTATGAGGCTTAGTAAAAGGGCCCCCTGTGCATAAAACAGAGGATCCAGTACAGAAATGGTTCATTTTATACAATGCTTTCGTGATATGCAGACAGAGGTATGAACAAAAGTAAACCCAAACTGAGCAGAAGTGTTCCTGGGATAAGAAATAGGAAGGGGTTATGAAGTCCTTTTACAAAGGTGCGGGAGGGCTAATGCATGGGTAGTATGCACTCAATCAGCACTACAACCGGGGTAGTGAATGCGCTCGATGATAATTCTGTGTTTGGTGCATGCCGAATCCCATGGTAGAAAATAATTTTCTATTTTCTACCACGGGGGAATTACTGGTGATAACTGGCAGCACACCCACATTGGCGTGCAATGCATGGTTACCATGTGGGTAGCGTGTAAGCCCTTACCGCTAGGTAAATGGGTGGTGGTAAGGGCTTAGGCCATAAATAGGCACGCACTAGATTTAATAATGGCGCAGGCCCTTTTCCCGGTCCATTAAAAAATAGCTTTTTCCCAGCCGTAGTAAAAAGTGGCCCAGCGCACGCCTAAAAGATGCTACTACACTACCACAGACCACTTTTTACCGTGGCTATTTAAAAGAAAACCCAGAGTAGGGAAAGACTATCGAGCCTCTTCCATGGGGACCGCACGGGCTGTGTGGAAGCGGTCGTGCGCCTGGCTCTGCCTCCTCGCTCGCCCGCCCACCGGTTCCTCAGACGGGAGCAGGAAAGGGGAGCACAGTCCAGTGGAGCTGCCCCAGGAGCATGGGAGTTATGGAGGCATGAGGGAACCACCGAGGGCTTAGTCGACAGCACCAAGACCAAAGCACAGCAGCAGTGACAAGAGCTGGGCACTATCGGTTTTCAGCGATAATGGAAACCGAAGGCGCCCATCTCAAAAACGAACAAATCCAAGGCATTGGGTCATGGGAGGGGCCAGGATTCGTAGTGCACTGGTCCCCCTCACATGCCAGGACACCAACTGGGCACCCTAGGGGGCACTTTTACAAATTAAAAAAAAAACAGTAAAAGAGCTCCCAGTTGCATAGCACCCTTCCCTTGTGTGCTGAGCCCCCCAAATCCCCCCCAAACCCACTGCCCACAAGTCTACACCATTAACATAACCCTAAGGGGTGAAATGGGGCAACTACATGTGGGTACAGTGGGTTTTGGGTTTTTTTGGAGGGCTCAGCATTAACCAGCACAAGTGTAACAGGTAGGGGGGGATGGGCCTGGGTCCGCCTGCCTGAAGTCCACTGCACCCACTAACAACTGCTCCAGGGATCTGCATACTGCTTTCAGGGAGGTGGGTATGACATTTGAGGCTGGCATACAGGCTGGAAATAAAAAGTTTTAAAAGTTGTTTTTTATTGGTGGGTGGGGGTTAGTGACCACTGGGGGAGTCAGGGGAGGTCATTCCCGATTCCCTCCGGTGGTCATCTGGTCATTTAGGGCACTTTTTTGGGACTTATTCGTGAAAAAAAAGGGTCCAAAAAAAGTGCCCTAAATGCTTGCTAAAAACAGCAATTTTTTTTTCCATTATCGGCGAAAGCCGCCCATTTCTGTTCGGCCGATAACCACACCCCAGTCCCGCCTCCACCACGCCTCCGACACGCCCCCGTGAAATTTTGGCTGTTTCCACGACGGAGTGCAGTTGAAGATGCCCAAAATCGGCTTTCGATTATACTGATTTGACCGCCCACGGGAGAAAGACGCCCATCTCCCGATTTGGGTCGAAATATGGGCGTCTTTCTCTTTCGAAAATAAGGCGGATTATTCTTCAACAGTGCACACTATTAATAACAATTGAAAAAGCTCACAAGTACTAATGGAATAGCAATTAGTAAATACTACATAAATGAAAAAAATTGTATTTTGCTCTTCAGAATTGAGAAAGTGTGTGCCAAATTTAAATATGCTATTAATAAACTAGATCCTAAAATGCCCTGGGATATGTCATAGACATTTGCAGGATATAACCCATTAGGAGGGGAATAATTGAATGTCGCCGGCGAAATTGGCTGCGGCGCAACAGCTGGCCAGAACTGTATTTTCAAAAAAGATGGCCGGCCATCTTTTTTTTTCGATAATACGGTGTAGGCCGGCGAAATACCTTGGATTTCGCCGGGTTTGAGATCGCCAGTTTTGTTTTTCCGCGATAATGGAAAAAACTGCCGGCAATCTCAAACCCGGCGAAATCCAAGGCATTTGGCCGTGTGAGGAGCCAGCATTTGTAGTGCAATGGTCCCCCTCACATGCCAGGATACCAACCGGGCACCCTAGGGGGCACGTCAAACATCTTTTATAAACAACCAAATTAGCTTCCAGGTGCATAGCACCCTTCCCTTGTGTGCTGAGTCCCCCAAATCCCCCCCAAAACCCACTGCCCACAAGTGTGCACCATTACCCTATCCCTAAAAGCTGAAGGGGGGCACCTACATGTGGGTACAGTGGGTTTTGGGGGGTTTGGGAGGGCTCAACATTACCCACCACAAGTGGAACAGGTAGGGGGGGATGGGTCTGGCTCTGCCTTTCTGCAGTCCACTGCAACCAACAACAACTGTTCCAGGGACCTGCATACTGCTGTCAGGGTGCTGGGTATAACAAAAGAGAGGGAACGAAGTACAAACTAAAGTCCAAACAAAAAAAACAGCACCACGTTTGGATACAGAACGTGAAAGTGCCTTGGTGCTTTGTAGCTTTTACTATATGAGACGTGGGGTAAGGAATAATATATTGTAGAGGAATATATTTGAGTTATTCCCCAAGTTTTCCACGTCATCACTGTGACCTCTGATGCAGGTGCTAGTCACCGAAACACGGCCCGTGTTGGGTCTTTTTGTCAAGGCTCATTCATTAAAGAACTGTGTTCCATTTTTAAAGGCCCAGGGTGCTGGGTATGACATTTGAGGCTGGCATACAGGCTGGCAAAAAAGGTTTGTACTTTAATAATTTTAGTGTGGGAGGGGGTTGGCGACCATGGGGGGAGTAAGGGGAGGTCATCCCCCATTCCCTCCGGTGGTCATCTGGTCAGTTGGGGCACCTTTTTGAGGCTTGGTCGTGAAAATAAAAGGACCAAGTAAACCCGGCGAAATACTGCTTATCGCCGGGTTTTATTTTTCCATTATCCGCGAAAGCCGGCCATCTGGTAGCCACGCCCAAGCCTGCCCATATCCCGCCTTCGCTTTGCCGCCAACACGCCCCTTTGAACTTTCGCCGGCGAGGCGAAGGGAAAGCGGCGAAGCTATCACAAATGTAGCTTTCGATTATACGCTTTTTGCCGCTTTTGCGAAATCGCCGGCCATATCCCGATTTGTGTCGGGAAATAGCCGGCGATTACTTTCGATTATAAGCTGGTAGGGCAAACTCTTATCGGCTCAGTGGAAAACAATTCCCCAAAAAGGGAGAAAATGCTACCGCTGGAAAAAAACAGCTGCCACATATAATCAATAAATTACAAATTTTAGCAACAGCTTTACTCATTTTTCAAATTAAAGTGAATGCAACAGAGGATTGGGACTGTCAGCAGTTTGCCTTTCGTCATTTAAATACTGTGATGCGGATTTCTACAACTGGAAGATATGGAAGCTAAGTTCATTTGTTTAAAGAAATTAAAATTTAGAGGCACAGCTCAGGTCTTTGAAACTGTTACATGCACTTCAATTTGAAAATTGAGTAAAGTTGTTGTTAAAATGTGTAATTTATTGATTATACAGTGGGGGAAATAAGTATTTGATCCCTTGCTGATTTTGTAAGTTTGCCCACTGACAAAGACATGAGCAGCCCATAATTGAAGGGTAGGTTATTGGTAACAGTGAGAGATAGCACATCACAAATTAAATCCGGAAAATCACATTGTGGAAAGTATATGAATTTATTTGCATTCTGCAGAGGGAAATAAGTATTTGATCCCCCACCAACCAGTAAGAGATCTGGCCCCTACAGACCAGGTAGATGCTCCAAATCAACTCGTTACCTGCATGACAGACAGCTGTCGGCAATGGTCACCTGTATGAAAGACACCTGTCCACAGACTCAGTGAATCAGTCAGACTCTAACCTCTACAAAATGGCCAAGAGCAAGGAGCTGTCTAAGGATGTCAGGGACAAGATCATACACCTGCACAAGGCTGGAATGGGCTACAAAACCATCAGTAAGACGCTGGGCGAGAAGGAGACAACTGTTGGTGCCATAGTAAGAAAATGGAAGAAGTACAAAATGACTGTCAATCGACAAAGATCTGGGGCTCCACGCAAAATCTCACCTCGTGGGGTATCCTTGATCATGAGGAAGGTTAGAAATCAGCCTACAACTACAAGGGGGGAACTTGTCAATGATCTCAAGGCAGCTGGGACCACTGTCACCACGAAAACCATTGGTAACACATTACGACATAACGGATTGCAATCCTGCAGTGCCCGCAAGGTCCCCCTGCTCCGGAAGGCACATGTGACGGCCCGTCTGAAGTTTGCCAGTGAACACCTGGATGATGCCGAGAGTGATTGGGAGAAGGTGCTGTGGTCAGATGAGACAAAAATTGAGCTCTTTGGCATGAACTCAACTCGCCGTGTTTGGAGGAAGAGAAATGCTGCCTATGACCCAAAGAACACCGTCCCCACTGTCAAGCATGGAGGTGGAAATGTTATGTTTTGGGGGTGTTTCTCTGCTAAGGGCACAGGACTACTTCACCGCATCAATGGGAGAATGGATGGGGCCATGTACCGTACAATTCTGAGTGACAACCTCCTTCCCTCCGCCAGGGCCTTAAAAATGGGTCGTGGCTGGGTCTTCCAGCACGACAATGACCCAAAACATACAGCCAAGGCAACAAAGGAGTGGCTCAGGAAGAAGCACATTAGGGTCATGGAGTGGCCTAGCCAGTCACCAGACCTTAATCCCATTGAAAACTTATGGAGGGAGCTGAAGCTGCGAGTTGCCAAGCGACAGCCCAGAACTCTTAATGATTTAGAGATGATCTGCAAAGAGGAGTGGACCAAAATTCCTCCTGACATGTGTGCAAACCTCATCATCAACTACAGAAGACGTCTGACCGCTGTGCTTGCCAACAAGGGTTTTGCCACCAAGTATTAGGTCTTGTTTGCCAGAGGGATCAAATACTTATTTCCCTCTGCAGAATGCAAATAAATTCATATACTTTCCACAATGTGATTTTCCGGATTTAATTTGTGATGTGCTATCTCTCACTGTTACCAATAACCTACCCTTCAATTATGGGCTGCTCATGTCTTTGTCAGTGGGCAAACTTACAAAATCAGCAAGGGATCAAATACTTATTTCCCCCACTGTATGTGACAGTTGTTTTTTTTTTTTTCCAGCAGTGGCTTTTTCTCCCTTTTTGGGGAGTTGTTTTCCACTGCGGATTTTACAATACGCCATTGAGCCGATGAGAATACGCCCTAATGAGTTATATCCTGTAAAAATCTATCAGGCTCTAGTTAATAGTATATTTATATTTGACACACACTTTCTCAATTCTCAATGGAAAAAGCCCCAAATTTTGGTTTATTTTTCATTGTTTCAATTAAAATATAATATTTATTTAAAATAAATATTTCCCGCACTAGGGGCCCCTTTTACTAAGCGGCAGTAAGTCCAACACAGGCTTGCCACTCATTAAACGGGAAGTACCATGGACTACCGCAGCAGTCTGGCGGTATTTCCCACCCCTAACATGCTGTCATATCCAGTGCTACAAAAATATATTTATGTTTGTACTGCCAGGGTGTACCCGGCGGTAATTGGGCAGTGCCGCTCGCTGTCTGGATACCGCCGGGTCAATGTGGTAACCCTTACTGCCACCTCAATGGGCCCCTCCCTACAGGAAAGAAAGACTTCTGTTTTACCCACTGTGGTCAAAGGGGGCCTTGGCATGAATGAAACACACACGCCAACTACAATATCGATATACTTTATTCATTACAAATTGACAAAACAAATAAACAAAATTATCTCAAGATAAGCATTAAAAATGTGCCTCTATCAGCTCATTTATAGGATACTGTAAAAATCACCTTAGGTATGAAATGCCATGGAACATATCATTGACATTTACCACATTGTTTCAAACAGATAGATTTCCCTAATGTTCTGGGATCGAGATTATGAGTACAAAAAAAAATGGAACTCGGAGAAAGTAAATGTCACACTAATATCACTGACTTCATTGCTCCAGGATGTACATATTTGCAGTAGGAACGTGCATTTATTTGAAAGAAATAGGTTTATGTCATTGACATTTCCTATATCATTTCATGTCTTTGCAAATGAAAATGAACAGAAAAACAGGCAATGTTTTGCTTTTTTATGTGTGTCAATAGTGCGCACCCTTCTAAAAATAAAGCGTGCACTATTTTGAAAGAGTGCACACTATATACACAAAACCCCAGATTCTATATATGGTGCCAAGATTGTGTGTGCCCAAAACTCTGCATGCCAAAATGCACTCTCAAATTAATTAACTAGCCAATTAACATGAATAATTGGGTTTTAACAATCAATTATTGATGATAATTGTCATTCATTAAAATTTACACATGTATCTGAGAGTGCACTATTCTATAAGGCATAGTGCATACTAGGGCATAAATCAAAAGAGATGTGGCCATAGGCATGTCGGGGGCATTCCGACAAGTTGTGTACAGCATTATAGAATACAGCCTCAGCATGTACTTGGGCACCAGCATTTATACAAGGTTTCAGCACTCATAAGTCTGGAACCTAAAGTTAGAAGCGCTATTCTATAAAGTGCACACACCATTTATGGAATCACACATAGCACTGAGTTTTTTTGGCATCAAATTTAGAGCACCATTTCTTGAATCCAGCCGAAAGACTATGCACTGTTTCCTGATAGTGCAAGCAAGTGTGAACCATTGCACATGGAAAGTTTGTACTCTTCTATAAGAGCATACAACCTCTGCTTATGAGTGGAGGAGTGGCCTAGTGGTTAGGGTGGTGGACTTTGGTCCTGAGGAACTGAGTTGGATTCCCACTTCAGGCACAGGCAGCTCCTTGTGACTCTGGACAAGTCACTTAACCCTCCATTGCCCCATGTAACCCACATTAAGCCTGCCATGCATGGGAAAGCACAGGATAAAAAAAAATAATAATGCACACTTGTTTGAAGGAGCATGGGCAAGCTGCTGCAAAAATGGGCCTGTACTGATAGCGTGTGTTTTTGACGCATGCTGAGGCCCCCTTTTACCGCAGCGGGTAAAAGGGTAGGTCTTTATTTTTGGTAGGAAATAACCATGCAGCAAGTAAAGCACTTGCCGTGCAACCATTTCAGGGAGTGAGGCCTTTACCGCCACCCATTGAGGTGGCGGTAATACATAGTAACATAGTAGATGATGGCAGAAAAAGACCTGTACGGTCCATCCAGTCTGCCCAACAAGACAACTCATATGTGCTACTTTTTGTGTATACCCTACTTTGATTTGTACCTGTGCTCTTCAGGGCATAGACCGTATAAGTCTGCCCAGCACTATCCCTGCCTCCCAACCACCAGCCCCGCCTCCCAACCACCAGCTCTGGTACAGACCGTATAAGTCTGCCCAGCACTATCCGTGCTAACCTGGCAGTAACCGGGTAGCACACGGCACTGCCTGATTACCGCTGGGTACACACCAGCACTACAAAAATGTATTTTTGTAGTGTCACAAATGACGGCACACTGGAGGTGGGAAGTACCGCTGGGCTGCTGCGGAAGCCCAGCGGTACTTCCTATTTAGCAAATGGTAAGCCCACATTGGGTTTGCTGACCTATGTGCCCTCTCCAAAAAAGTGTACACTCTTAACAACATTTCTCCCATGATGACATAAGGAAATAAAATGGAGTAAAATTGTTCCAATATTCTTGGAAATGACCTGGAAACAAATATTATCAGTAGCTATTATTTAGAGACAGACTGCTGTCCTTCTATGACCCATGGCACAATGCATGTTTAGATGGTCTATATTCACTCCTACAAATAAGAACAGATAACCTTATGAATACAGTCATGATATTCTGTTTTGCTAGATCTGAAGCCATACATTCTTTTTTTCTCTTAAATTCTCTTGGACATATAGAACAGCATTTATAAAAGCATATCCAACTCAGAACACCCAGGTTGGTATGTCGTTGGTGGTGCTAGTATTTTGGAACAGGATCTGCCTGTTCTAAACAGCATGCTGGTTATATCTAGGATGAACATCCATTTTACACACTGAAATGTCCAAGCTATAAATGGATCAGATCAGGGGATATGGAACACATTGTGGCAGCATAGAAACATGCATGTTATAAAATGGCTACATGGACGTCCATGTGGAGTGGAGGAGTAGCTTAATGGTTAGAACAGCAGACTGAGAATCAAGGGGCCCTGGACTCAAATTCCAATGCAGCTCTTTGTTATTTTTGATTTTAATTGTGAGTCCTCCAGTGACAGAAAAATACCTATTGTAACTAAATATATACTACTTCTAAAGCCTTTGGGCTTGCAAGTGATATATAAGAAATTCATTTTTTTTAAATGTAGAACCATGAATATCCATAGTTTTGGAAGCTGTGAAAGAGCTTGGTATGCCTTGCTAGTTTAAAGTTTGTGGGAGGGGGTAGCAACCACTGGAGGATTAAGGGGATGACTTCACTTAGGGGCCCTTTTACTAAGCCGTGGTAAAAAGTGACCTGCTCTAGTTTTGGCACGTGAAATTGGTGTGCACTGGGCCATTTTTTTACCATGGCAGGAAAAAGGTCTTTTTTAAAATAGGGCAGTAAATGGCCATGCACTGATATTAAATTTAGTGTGTGGCTATTTACTGCCTGAGCCCTTACCGTCATCTATTTAGAAGGCGGTAAGGGCTCACACGCTACTTGTGTGGTAATCAGGCAGCATCCGGCAATGTAGCTGTGCTGTCGATTACCGCCGGGAATGATCCCCACAGTACAAAATTGAAAATAATTTTCTACCATGGGAAAATGCATGTGCCAACTTTGGAACTACTGCCAGGTGCCTATGCTACCCCTACTGTGCCTTAGTAAAAGGGGCCCCTTAATCTGTCTAATGGAGCTGTTCAATTGGATCACCTTTCTGTAACCTGGACATGCAATGCACCAAGTATAAATTCCAACCAAGCAGATTTTACGACAGGAGACAGCATGACATGAAAAAAGTTGAAGCTGTCTCCCCTGTGCAGCTGCCAAATTGTGTGACTCCAAACAGTCAGAAATGCTATTGAAAACAATACCAAACTTGTGAGGTTTATGACTGCCTATGTGGGGTTTTTTTTTTATATTTGACAACTTTTTTATTTATTTGACAGCTTCTCTTATGTAACCTGAGTTGTTGGGGTTTTTGTTTACCTCTGGAGGGGGGTGGTGTCCTGGAGGTTGAGCCATGGTCCTGCCACAGATGTGGGTTGTCTGGAGCAGCAGACTTGATTTTGAAGCCAAGGGAGGCTTGATTTTTCTAGGGAGCAGTTTTAAGAAAGGACCCGGCTTTGCCTGAGCCTTTTGGGGCCGATTTTTGGGGACTTCTACAGCTCCAAAAACAAGTCTGCCACTCAGGAGCTCCCACATCTGCAGCAGGACCATGGCTCATCCCCAGGATCCCATCTCAGATTTAAAAAAATAAACACGTAGGCAGTCATAAACTTTCTATTGTTTTCAAGATCATTTTCAAATGTTATGACATGTTATGAGAATCAGGTGCTCAACATTCAGAGTTTATATCTTTCTATTTACTTATTTACGGCATTTTATCCCACATTTAACATGAAGTAAATTGAAATCTGGGAGCATTTAAAATCTTTTTTTTTTCCTGTTTCTACATCAAAAGAAAAAAAGATGGCATGTGGGAACTTGCTCCTTTTGCTTTGTGGATTACAGTGGTATATTATATAAATGTACATGCCTTTTTTATTATTATTACTATTTCACAGAGAAGGTATTGATTAATGAGGGAAAGGTTTCCTTTGTGCCGAACTGTCCACAGTTCAGTGCACTGTCCAGTTCAGCACACTATTAGCAGCCAAGTTCATACAAAGTTAATTAAGCTCAGTGGAAAATAAATCTGTTGGCTCAGGCTGCTTGCTATGTGAATATTTAATCACTGTTTCATTATTGCTACCAAGTATTACATATTAAAGGGATTTGTTTTAATTCATTTATCCAGTCCTTACATGCACATGGCTTTGCTTTTTAAACCCAAAGGTTTCCTATGCTAGCATTGTGCATATTTGAATTAGTTTTTCTGTACACGATTTGCTTGATTTGTTTTTATTTGAAATAAAAGAAAATGTTTAAAATACATCTTGTCAACAAGGGGCAGGGCTAGGTGGGACTGGGGCTAACTGGGACCGGGGAGTCCACCGAACTAGGAGATCCCTGAGTGGGAGGAAGCCCAACCCATGGGGAGTAATTTGGAATAAAATGCAGAAAGAAAGTACAGGAAGAAAAGGGCCCATGGGTGAGTGACAGATCTGGGAGTAGTTAGGAGTTAATAAAAGGAGTTGCATATGAAAGCACATGGTCTTTGGTTGCCTGCAAGTGTAGGCTACTTGATAGTCTTCTGCCATTGACCTGGAGGAGGAGAAGAGGAGTCCCATTTTAAGAGAGACAGACCACTGGCTGCAAGGGAGAGTTGTGACTCAGCAAGGTGACAGCTGTATTAAAGAGAGCTGTACAGGTGTGGATAGAGGAGAAATCCAGTTTGGGAGTGTGGGAGTAGAGTAGAGTAGATCCCATTCTAGGATCAGAGTGATGCCAACGTAAAAGACCATTCTGCAGGGAGGTCAAACCATAAGAGATCTGGACCTGGAAAGCAGTGAGGAGTACAGCCTTTGGGGATTTGAAGTCTCTAGGATAGACATGGCCAGGAGCACTTGTCTATATGTAAATAGCCTTGTAAATATGTCCTGGGAAGTACAGTGGAAAAAGTGTTCCCCATGGAACAACAGATGTCTGAACTTAAATTATATAAGAGTTATACAGATGACTATGGTGAGATTTAATTCTAGTTGTTATTTGCCAGTTACAGAAGTTCAATAAGTTGTTAAGCTCCAGAGTGCAGCGTGGGTCCTGAACTGAAGAGCTAAGTGGAACCCTGAATGGTAAAGTGTCTCCCAAACTCACAGATCACTATTCCAGACAACTGACCCACCCCAGCTCGACTGCAAGTGAATTGAAAGGAGGTGTGGGGTAAGAGTGGCCCATGTGAAAGTGAAGATGGTGAGATGTGAAGTAAGTGTGATGGCGATCATTCCTTTTGTGGCCCAGGTCTGGAGCTAGAACCAGGAGAGACCCGGGTTACACATATTTTATCCCATCCCTAGTCCCACCCCAAACACGCATAGACCTTACCCCTTGCCATAAAAATGTACTGCAGTTTTAGCTGTCCATATTCTAACTTTATAAATTTGGGATTTGGATGTCCATGCAATATGGATGATGTCTCAATACCGGTTTTCAGACAACCAAAACATAAGTAAAGACTGTAATAAGTTGAAGTACAAGATACAGTGTTACCCTAGCAGCATCCCTAAGCCTTTTCTTCAGGGGAATATTGGGACCTAGGCTGGGAGGACTGTTAATATACAGCG